>NC_135958.1:16663747-17263747 GCF_053455715.1 Rhinoraja longicauda | reverse complement strand
CACGTGTCCCAGAGTCACAGCCTAACTGAGAATAGACGGGGTCTGGTTAGTCATGCAATTACAAACACATCTGATGTACTCTTGGTTCCTTGAAAATGGCAGCATGAGTTTGCCATAACGTACAAGGAGAATAAAGGATCTCTTTAATCCCTCCAATGGAAATCAAAGACACCACTACGGTAGGTGGATGGCTACTGTAGAACAGATTATTTTCAGTGTAGATGCTCAGATTTGTTTTGAGCGATCATTTTGTCAAACACTTGCACTTGGTCTGCCAAGGCTTACTGGATCTTCCAGCTGCGGATCACTTTTACTCTCCTTCCCACTCACATTCTGACCTTTCTGTCCTGGGCCACCTCCATTGCCAGAGTGAGGCCACACCCAAATCGGCGGAGCAACATCTCGTATTCCACTTGTGTAGCTTGCAACCCAATGGTATGAACGTTGAGTGTAGGAAGAAACTGCAGATGCTGGTTTAAACCGAAGATAGACACAAAATGCTGGAGTAACTCGGACAAGCAGCATCTCTGGAGAGAAGGAATGGGTGAATGGGTCGAGACCCTTCGGGTATGAACGTTGAATTTTGAATCCAGCATTTCGTGTCTATCTTGGGTGTATTCTTAGGGGTCTCTGTTCTACAACATTCTCCAAGCCCTGCCATTTACTGTATAAGGACTGTATCTTAATGAAATGCAACATCTTGCACTTATCCAAGTTAAATTCCACCTGCCATTCCTTATCCCACTTCCTCAGTTCTAGATCCTGGTGTAATCTTGGATAACCTTCACTGTCCCTTGTACCATCATTTGTGATGTGCGGATGGGGGTTTGAGAATGGTGTAGAAGTCATGATCACAAATGTTCACATCATGATTCAACTGTGAGACCATAAGACAGTGGAATAGGTGATGAGTACCAATACGTGAAGAAGCAACTGAACACGAGCAAACTGGTTATCCAGGTATGAGGTGAAAGAGAGAGAGGAATTTATCCTTTGTACAGCATGATTCCTGTGTGGAAAAAATGAGGTCAATCAGATGCAGAGTGAGAAGGATGGGATTGATCCAGTTGTGGATGAGAGGCTGAGGTTGGTCCAGATATGGGATGAGATTGATCCAGATGGGTGAGAAGAAAGGTTGAATTAAATAGGTTGTGGGGAAAGTTAGTGATGGTTTGGGACAGCTCTGTGGGCAGGCATAGAATTGGTGGATCAAATAGTCTTAGGGAAATTTGAAAAAATGTGGTTATTCAGCATTCACATGGTATCAGTTAATGAAAGGCCATTAACCAGAAATGTTGGCCCTTTCCTATTCAGATGCTGTCTGACTTACTAAGTATCTCCAGCATTTTCTGCTTTTAGTGGATGAAAATAATGTTTTGACTTTATAAGGCACCTTTAAACTGGGAAATGTAGATAAGTTTGTTTCCTTGAAAGTTGATAGAAACAAACAAAAATGAATTCTGAAATGAAACATTTGTTAAAGTGTTGGAAAATAATCGATTCCATCAGATTATCTCAAGGCTGAAAGACGGGCATTTAATACTGGAGAATTTCCCTAAGAAACAACATTTGAGTATCAGAAGTGGGGTCAGGTTGATCCAGATGTGGAGGAACAGGGTGAAGTTGTTCCAGAGGTGGGAGGAGGGTGAAGAGGAGTGAGAGGAAGGATATCAACACAGACATCCTCAATCAAAGGAGTAAAGCAGGCTGCAGTAAGCAAGCATAGAGAAGTAAACAAGGCAAACCAAGCATAGACGAGGCAACCATTTCATGGAACACGTGCTCGGTCTGCCAAGGCTTACTGGATCTCCCAGTTGCCAACCATTTTAACTACCATTCCCATACTGAACTTTCTATCCTGGGCCGCCTCCATTGTCAGAGTGACGCCGCACGCAAATTGGAGGAACAGTACCTCATTATGCTTGGGTTGCTTACTTCAACATTGAATTCACCAATTTCAGGCAACCAACCTACATATACCCCCCACCCACACATCGTTCACTCCCTGCCCCAACCCCTTCAACCTATATTCCTTTGGCTTCACAATTCCTATTCTATCCTTATCTCACACTTTTTGTCTTTTCACCTCTGGCTTTTGTCCAAACCATCAGCCTACTAAAAAATCTCCCTCACATCTGTCTACCTATCACTAAGCAAGCTTTGTTCTACCCCTCTTCATTTCCAGCTTTCTTTACCTCCCCCGCCCCCACCATCAGTCTGATGAAGGGTCCCGACCCAAAACTTCACCTATCCATGTCCTTCAGAGATGCTGCCTGATTGTGTCTTTTTTTGTGTTAACTAACATTTGCTGTTCCTCGTTTCTTAAGTAAGCACTCGGTTATTGATCGGAAGCTGGTTGGGATGCTGAATGATTCATTGCAAGGATATAATTATTGGGAATTATTAGCGCCGTGTTTTAGTTAGACTGGACACAAATTGGAAACGACTCTTCAGGGTGCAACAATGGAAGTGACTGCAATTCATAGCCTGGCCACAGGGTGGTGGTGGTGTTCAGCCTGCGGCTCCCTCATTCAATCGGCCTCCTGCAGTCACTGGGGAGGTTGTGTCCACCTGTGCCCTCTACACTCGCAGTGAAACTTCAATCACCCGGCACGCTTGGGACTTCAGTGCCAGACCGGCAGATTTTCTGGACTATTGGATGTTAGTCCTATTAATACCATAGCACACTAATCAGTTTTGTTTAGATGTTACACAGTGTAACAAAATTATCCAGTGAGGTGGGAAGGGAACACAGACAGGGACTTACTGAGCCAGATGTTGAACTATCTACACTTCCGAATGATCGGATAGCAGTTTATTGAAGATTTATTCCGGTCAGATGGCTGCTGATTAAGCCATCTTGGTTAACTAGATTTTATAATACTTCCCAGTCAGTGGAGTACTTCAGTCTGAAAGAAGGGTCCCAACCCATAACATCACCTATCTGCCTGAAGAAGGGTCTCGACCCGAAACGTCACTCATTCCTTCTCCCCAGAGTTGCTGCCTGTCCTGCTGAGTTACTCCAGCATTTTGTGTCTTTTAAACCAGCATCTGCAGTTCCTTCCAACACATTACCTATCCATGTTCTCCAGGGATGCTGCCTGACTGTTGAGTTACTCCAGCACTTTTTGTGGGTCTTTTTTTTGTAAACTAGCAGCCGCAGTTCCTTGGTTCTATATTTTGACTGCTCCACTGCAAAATCTTTTCAAGATATGTCCACTTTGAGAAGGTTCTCTCCCTGATAGGAGTTCTGTGAAACCCTCTCTCGCAGCTGCTGTCCGGCTCTAGGCCTACGTCCTCCCCTCAATTAGTTCCCTATGCCCACTGCTCAGCAAGTTCCAGTGTGAAGATCCAAAAGGTCACCTATCCATGTTATCCAGGGATACTGCCTGACCCGCTAGGTTACTCCACTACTTTCTGTTTACTTCTGATCAATAGTTTGTGTTGGAATGGAGAAGCAGGGCAGTCAGAATCTCCAACCAGTGGAATCTGATGATGACAACAGAGAGAATGTATTTCTGATGTTGACTGAGGGAGAAACACTGTAATTGGGTTAATGTTGTCACACAAACTTGGATACAACAAAAAAACTTTTATGTCCCATCCAGGAAAATCATAAGAGAAAGGAAACTATGCAGAATATAGTGTTGCAGCAACAGATAAGCACAGATAAATCAAATGCAAGAGCCACTAAGAGGTAGATTCGAAGATCGAGAATACATCCTTAGCTTCTGAGAGATCCGTTCAGGAGTCGAATAACAGCGGGGATGTAGCTGTTCTTGCAACTGATCACTTTGGACAATAGGAATCTTCTGCTTTGAATGGAGCCATTGGTTCCTCCATGGGAATCCGAGCAAGGCTGGGGAATCAGCTCAAGTCCTCGTCCAGAGACCAACGTTTCCAGAGCAATGGCAGAATCTGCTGAGACTTTGAACTCTGGGTAGAAGAACTTCTTCTTTTAACTTCTGGGTAGGGTCTTGAATCCACAAAATTCTCTGTCTGGAGGTCAGTACAATATCGCCTGCTCCACTGCTGACACTAAGCCTCTGTGCATTCACATTGGAGACTCCTTTGGCTTTATTTCACCCCGGCACTTGGCTCCATGCGTTGGGTGGCAGTGGCAGCATCCAATGGTAGCCTGCTATCTCCCCCTTGTGGTGGGGCTGTGAAACGTGCTAAGGTTGATCCGGTCGTTCCACAATAGCATTTTGTATATACGATGTAATCCATCATCTGCAGTTCCTTCCTACACGTAATTTCCTCTTATTGCCTGGCTGAGTATAATTGATAGTCAATCATAAACCAGCTAGTTAATCTGATTGTTCTTGTGAAATAATTGACAAATGAATGCAGCTTCCAGAGTGAAAGCAGGCAGCTTGAGCAGAGAGTCGCTTGCAACACTTATCAGGTCATTCAAATGTCCTGTGCCTGTGGTACCACTCCTGGCAGGGAAGATGTCTGAAATTGGAAAGGGCAAACACACCTCTCCAAAACCATACCACTGCGTTTTCCACACAATGGGTCAGACAAGAGGTCGTGATCACAAATGTTAACATCATGATTCAACGACACAGCTGGTAGAGCCACATGCAACGACACAATGTCACGGGGCTTCTCCAATGGATTTGGTGGCAATCCAATGTTGGTTGTGGTGCAATACATTTCCCAGGTGTATGTGTGTGTGTGGGATCTCTCCCCTTGCCACCAACCATGGTAGCATCAGCAATCCAGGTTCAACCCTGATTGGCATGGTCTGTATGAAGTATGGACATTCCCCCAGGTCCTCTAGTTTCTATGTCCCCAAAGAAATGTGAATCGATAGGTTAGGGAAAAAAACTGCAAATGCTGGTTTAAATCAAAGGTAGACACAAAATGTTAGAGTAACTCAGCGGGTCAGGCAGCATCTTGGGAGAGAAGGACTGTGTGACGTTTCAGGTCAAGACCTTTCTTCAGTCTGAAGAAGGGTCTCGACCCAAAACGTCACACAGTCCTTCTCTCCCGAGATGCTGCCTGACCCGCTGAGTTACTCCAGCATTTTGTGTCTACGTTCGGATCGATAGGTTAATTGGCTGCTCCAAATTGGCCCCAGAGTGTAGGTGAGTGGCAGAATCTAGGGAGAGTTTAGGGATTTGGGCAGGTCTGTGAGCTAGCATAGAGTTTTTTTTTTGTTTTTTTTTAAATATTTTTATTAAAAGTACGGTAAATTACAATAATACAACAGATATATCTTAATACATTTTTTATACCGCTTCATTTTTTTGAGCTTTAAGAAAAAGATAGAAGTAAAGAAGTAAAGAAAGAAAGTGCGCAAGAGTCGTGAAGTGCAAGAGAGTGTTGGGAAAAGAAAGCCCCTTGGAAAAGAAGTTAGAGAAGGAAGTAAAGTAAGAAAGTAGACCCTAGAAAAGAAAGAAAGAAAAAAAAAAAAAAAAAAAAAAAAAAGAGGGGTAGAAACAATCGCTCTATTATAACATTAAACTCCGCAGGAAGGGGACTACCAACCAAGTCTGTTTTGTTGTTTTACCTCCCGTTACCAGGTCCTGATACCATTTATTTATTTATTTCTTTGTAAAATTACTATTGCACCTCATGCTTGTAATAGGTCCAAAAACGTAGACCAGAGCTAGCATAGAGTTGATGGGCCAAATAGTCTGTTACAAGAAAATCTGAAAATATGTTGTCACGAGTTTCACACAGGAGCAGTTAATGCAAGGCCATCAGGTATGTAGGTTAATTGGCTGGGTAAATGTAAAAATTGTCCCTAGTGGGTGTAGGATAGTGTTGATGTACGGGGATCACTGGGCGGCACGGACTTGGAGGGCCGAAAAGGCCTGTTTCCGGCTGTAGATATATGATATGATATGATAATCAGAAATGTTGACCTCCGAGCCTTCCTTTGCAGATGCTGTCCGACTTACTAAACATCTCCGGCATTTTCTGCTGGTAGTAAACTGATGACTTTATGAGGAACCTTTAAAGTGCAAACAAACTCTGCTGTAATGTTGAGAACTTGGAAACGTAGATAAGTTTGTTCCCCTGAAAACTGATAGAGACTGGGGAAAATTAATTATTTAAAGAAGAATTTATTAAAGTGCCGGCAGATCGCCCCCACTTCCTTGTGGCTGAAACGTGAGCATTTAATACTGAGAATTTTGCTAAGAAATAACATTTGAGTATTAACTTTCATTTATAGTTGCATTTTGAGACTGATTACACATCATTGTGACTTAGTTCCACAATGTCGGTTTGTGCTGATTTGGGAGGACGGAAACTCCATTGCACAGAAATCTGAGCAGATTTGAAAATGCTCGAATTGAACTTTGAAAGTTCAGCCACAAACTTGCGTGATACTCAACAGGATCCTGTTGGTGGGAGAGCTCGCCTCCCACAGAAGGATCTAATAATAAATTCCTCCACCACGGCTAAACCATGACGTTTAAACTACAACGGACATTGGGGAATTATTTACAAGTTGCCTCTTCGTTGGAGGGAAGAATCAAATGGCTTCTACAAAGAAAATTGGATAAAGGGGACGAGAGTTACAAACTGGAACCCAATCCAAACAGGCTAATGTACGAGTATGTGTTAGTACATATTACAGATTCCATTCCCTAATCTTAACATTAACACCTCACAATACGAGGAAGGAAGTTAAGAGGTTTAAAGAGGAGAGGTTCTCAAATCTGCTGTGTACTGGAACATTTGTAATAGGAGTTCCCCATTGTAGCGGTGAGGTTGGTGACCAATCAACACTTTGACAGGGGCCCTCTCCAATGGACTTGGGGGCAATTCAATGCTGGTTGTGATGCATGCATGTCCCATGTCTGTGCGGGGAGATGCGTTTCCCAGAAGTGACCTGACCTACCATCTACCTCATTGGACTATCGGACTATCTTTAATTGGACTTTACTGGACTAAACGTTATTCCCTTTATACTGTATCTGTACACTGCGGACGGTTTAATCGTAATCGTGTTTAGTCTGTCCACTGATTGGGTAGCACGCAACAAAAAGCTCTTCACTATAGCTTGGTACACGTGACAATGACCTAAACTAAACTAAACTAAACTCGCCACCAACAATGGTTTAATCAGGCACCAAGATGGACATAATCATTCCAAGCCACTTCACGGGCTTGTTATCAAAATCAGACACCCTGCCGTATATGGTGACATGAAGATAGATGACCAAATGGTCTGTGGCCATCTGAGGAGATGAGTGTTGGGGGGGGCATGCAAGAGTGATGACAGAACTCTAGCATTGGTGATGGGGAATATTTGACGCAGGTGTAGAGAAAGCAACGCGGATGTTGGGGTACATGTGACATGGGTGACAGTAGAATAGATGATGCGTGAGGGGAAAACAACATGGGTGATGGGGAACATACAACATCGGTGATGGGGAGCAGATGACATGGGTGATGTGAGCTAACAGTGTCCACGGGTGGCGCAGCAGTCGAGTTGCTGCCTTACAATGCCAGAGACCTGGGTTCGAACCTGACTACGGGTGATGTCTGTACAGAGTTTGTACGTTCTCCCTGTGACTTGTGTGGGTTTTCTCCGGGTGCTCCAGTTTCCTTCCACATTCCAAAGACCTACAAATTTGTAGGTTAGTTGTCTTCTGTAAAAAATGTAAATTGTCCCTAGGATGGAGTGCACGATGGAGAAACATACGGTGTTACACGGTGACAAGGTACATATGATGTGTGATGGGGAAACAACACATGTGTAGGGAGAACATATGACATGGGTGGCAGAGGATGATATGACGGTGGGTATGGGGTGCAGGGTGGGGAGGGATTGTGGCAGGGTGGGTATGGGGTGGTGGCAGGGTGGGTTTGGATGGTGAGGGGTGGTGGCAGGGTGGGTTTGGATGGGGAGGGGTGGTGGCAGGGTGGGGAGTGGGGGTGGCAGGGTGGGGAGTGGGGGTGGCAGGGTGGGAAGGGGTGGTGGCAGGGTGGGTATGGGGAGGGGTGGGGTGGTGGCAGGGTGGGTATGGGGAGGGGTGGGGTGGTGGCAGGCTGGAGGTGGGGAGGGGTGGTGGCAGGGTGGGGAGTGGGGGTGGCAGGGTGGGGAGTGGGGGTGGCAGGGTGGGAAGGGGTGGTGGCAGGGTGGGTATGGGGAGGGGTGGGGTGGTGGCAGGCTGGAGGTGGGGAGGGGTGTTGGCAGAGTGGGGGTGGCAGGGTGGGTTTGGATGGGGAGGGGTGGGGTGGCTGGGTGGGTATGGGGTGGGGAGGGGTGGGGTGGCTGGGTGGGTATGGGGTGGGGAGGGGGGTTGGCAGGAGGGTGGGGGTTATTGGGGGCCGCTCCCTGTGAGTCTGGCTGCCCGCCCGCCCGCAGGCGCTGTGTTTTCCAGCAGGAGGAGCTGGCGTGTGTCAATGTCTAACCCGGAAGCCGAGTCGCGGTCCCAGAGGACACGGTCCCTGCGGCATCTGCGCTCCAAACTCCGGGGGCTTCACCCGCTCTCTCCGGGGTCCTGCCTGCACCCCGCTGCCATCCGGTAAGTCCCGGGGCGGGGGGTGGGTGGGTGTTGGCTGGGGGGGGGGGGGGGGGGGCACGGCCTGGAGCCGGCAGGGGAGTGGGAGAGAGAGAGGGAGAGGGGGACTGGGGCTGGGACTCTGGGGCTGGGGGCCATCTCATCCCATCCCATCCCATCCCATCCCATCCCATCCCATCCCATCTCATCCCATCCCATCCCTTCCCATCCCATTGCCTCACCTGCTGCCCAGCCCCAGGGTCTGTAGGTCAGACGGAGCCGAAAGAGGGGACGGGGACGGGGACGGGGACGGGGACCTGCGGTCTGGTCCCAGGGCTGCAGACACGGTGCACACTGACTGTCCAATCATCTGTAAATCACAACTTTGCAGTCGCTCCTTGCGGCCTCGGCAACTTTACAAAACTTTTCAAAACAACTTTCAAAGTCGTTTCCTCCCCTTTAAATAACCTCCCCCCCCCCCCCCCCCCCCCCCCCACCTCTCGCTGTCTGACAGTGACCCACCTCCCGTTTGGCTGTAGATTTGCCGCTGGGGCGGGTCGGGTCGGCAGTTCTGCTGGTGTTGAACCTGCCCGGGTGGTCTGGTCTGGTCTGGGATGGGACTGTGCCTCTGGCCCCCGGGGCCGGCGCTGGCGCTGGGCGAGTGTTGTGCGGGTGTCCGTTTGTACCCGCTCCTGCAGAGTGACCGGGCACAGCAGCGGGTCCACCTCACCCTGTGGGGAAGGTCTGACCGCTACAAGATACAGATGTTGCCCCATCCCGTCTACCCCGTCCAATGTCTCTCTCCCCCCGCCTCTCTGCATCCCCCCCCTCTCTGCATCTCCTCCCCCTCTCTGCATCCCCCCCCCCTCTCTGCATCCACCCCCCCTCTCTGCATCCCCCCCTCCTCTGCATCCCCCCCCTCTCTGCATCTCCCCCCCCCTCTCTGCATCCCCCCCTCTGCCTCCCAGGACCCTCCTTCTTCCCCCTACTTCACCCCTCGTCCGAACCCCCCCCCCCCCCCCCCCGCTCGCCCTCGCCATGCCCCCAAAACCTCATCCACCCCCACCCCACTCCACCCTCGTCAAGACCTCCTTGCTGCCCCAAGCTGCCCCATCTAAGCTAGTCCCATTTGGCCCATATCCCTCTAAACCTTTCCTATCCATGTACCTGTCCAAGTGTCATTTAAATTATGTTATAGTATCTGTCTCAACTATCTTCTTTGGCAGCTTGTTCCATAAACCCATCACCCTCTGAGTGAAAAGGTTGCCCCTCGTGTTCCTATTAAATATTGCCACTCTCACCTTGGAGCCTTTCCTCACAGACTTTTAATTTACACAAATTCCTTATTGTTCTCCCCACATCCCCCCCCCCCCCCCCCCCCCCCCCCCGGATTCCACCACTCGTCTGCACACTAGTAATTGATTGAAAGATACAGCATGGAAGCAGGCCATTCGCCAACCATTTTCACCCATTCACACTCGTTCTATGTTGTCCCACTTTTGGATCAACACATTCGGAGCAATTAACCTGAGGAAACAGACGTCTTTGGGATATGGGAGGGAACTCGATCACCCAGAGGAAACCCACACGGTCACAGGGAGAACAAGCAAACTCCATGCAGTTAGCTCCTGAGGTCAGGATCGAACCTGGGTCTTTGAACCTGCGAAGCACTACTCGGTGCTACCGATGGCACGATAGAAGGTAGGGGTGAAGAAGTGACCAGAGATGAACGTTCCTTAGTGGGACGTTTCCTTATAGGACTGTAAAATCTTATCGCTCATGAAGGCCGGATTAGACCAGGCAACTTTCTTGGCACTTCTTTAAAAAACAGCACACGGCTTAGCTATTTTGTTTAAATTCTGTAGTGGTTGCTGAGACTAAGCAGGTAAGAATTTATGAGGAACTATCAGCAGCTCCACAGGTAATTGTTGTCCAAGAGAGGTAAGCCAAGTGATCAAAGGGTCACCACACCTGGCACAGCAGGTAGTGCTGCTGCCTCAACGCTCCAGTGACCCAGGTACAATCCGACAGCTGAATGCGAGCAAGTCTGAAGTCATACTATTTGCCCCCCCCCTGACTCCCTGACTCCATCAAAATGACAACCAACAGCCTTGGTAACCTATCCACCCTCGTCAAACCTCGTGTCAAAAACCTTGGTGTGATATTTGATTCCACCTTTAAGTTTGACAAGCAAGTAAATTCAGTGGTAAAAGCCAGTTTCTTCCAGCTTCGCACCATATCTAAAATCAAGCCGTTCCTCTCATTCAAAGATCTGGAGAAAGTCATCCACGCCTTTATATCCTCTCGCTTGGACTACTGCAACTCCCTGTATACTGGGATCAGTCAGTCATCCCTATCCCACCTGCAATTGGTTCAGAACACCGCAGCAAGGCCCCTTACAGGTACCCGAAAGAGGGACCATATTATCCCTATTCTGGCCTCTCTCCACTGGCTGCCAGTACGGTTCAGAATCGATTTCAAGATTCTCTTGTTTGTCTATAAAGCCCTAAACTGCTTTTACCCCCCCCCCCCCCCCCCCCCCCCCCCTTACATCAAAATCCTTCTAACCCGTACTCTACCTCCAGGTCCCTCAGGTTGGCTGACTTGGGGCTACAGGCTGTCCCGCGGTCTAGGCTTAAGCTCAGGGGTGACCGCGCTTTTGCGGTTGCAGCTCCTAGACGGTGGAACAGCATCCCTCTCCCCATCACATCTGCCCCCTCCATCAGCTCTTTTAAGTCCAAGCTCAAAACATACTTCTATTCTTTCGCGTTTTGAAGCCTTCTGAAGGGGTTGATTTTTGTTTTGTGCTGATCCCTTTGAACAGTTTTTTTTGTGCCTGTGTGCTGTGATGTCTGCTTCTTGTTGTGTTTGTAGTACCTGCTCTGATGTACAGCACTTTGGTCACTTGGGTTGTTTTTAAATGTGCTTTAGAAATAAACCTGATTGATTGATTGAATCCTGACCTCGGGTGCTGTCTGCGTGGAGTTTGCACGTTCGCGCTATGACTGCATGACTCCAAAGACGTGCAGGTTGATAGACTAATTGGCCGCTGTAACTTTCCCCCAAGAGCAAACGAATAGTAGGAGAATTGTTGTGGAATCAATGGGTATATGAGAGAGAGTTGGGGTGGGGAGAGTAATGAAATTCATGGCATTGCACTGTGACCGAGCATTTATCAGTTTAATCCAGTTTAGTTTAGCTTATTGTCACGTGTACCGAGGCACAGTGAAAAGCTTTTGTTGCGTGCTGACCATCCAGCGGAAAGACAATACTTGATTACAATTGAGCCATTCGCAGTGTACAAATACATGATAAGTGAATAACGTTTAGTGGAAGGTAAATAATAATATAATAATATATTCCTTTATTTGTCCCACACCGGGGAAATTTGCAGTGTTACAGCAGCAAAGTGGATAGCAAGAGATCATTCATTATAAATAAAGACAAGGATAAATTGTCATCATTTACTGTGTATTCATTAACTGTTACTGTTGACTAGTCTGCTGGGAGCAGTGCTGGTTGTGCAGTCTCACAGCAGTGGGAAGGAAGGACGTCCGATATCTCTCCTTCACACACTTGGGGTGAAGGAGTCTGTCACTGAAGGAGCTACTCAGTGCAGTGTGAAGTCCGATCAAAGATAATCCGAGGGTCCCCAATGACGTAGACAGTAATTCAGGACTGCTTGCTGGTTGCGGAAAGCAATCAGGTATATTAGATGAACTGAGAGTCTCGTCCTAGAAGTAGACAGTTGTAAAGCTCAGAAATGCCCCTCTTGGCCCACCTGGTCCATGCTGACTGTGATGCCTATCTATGCTGTTCCCATTTGCCCGAATTGGGCTCAAGTCTCTCTCCAGGTTATTTAAACACTAGAACGTCCAAATAAGCTCTGAACCACAGACTCGGGGGCATTGTTTTTGTCTATTAATGTTTGTTTTTTTTAATATACTGATCTTTTGTTGTTGTTTTTCATGCTGTTTACAGAGTACTATGTTTGTGCTGCTGTAAGTAAGAATTTGATTGGACTGTTTCGGGACGTATGACAAATAAACCACTCTTGACTCTTCATGACTTGACCTTTCCTATCTATGTACCTGTGCAAATGCCTTTTAAACATTGTAATTGTATCCATCTCTAACACCTCCACTCTAATGGTGGCATAGCAGTAGAGCTACGGCAAGCTCGGCTCTTTACCTCCGAATCCTCCAAGATCATCTTCCAGTCCAGGGTCCGGCACCTGGAGCAGGATGAGACGTGCCCACGTTTCTTCTTCCATAAGGTTCACAGGGGGAGCTCTGTGATCAACAGCGTTAGGGAGGAGGATAGCTCGGTAACATCCTGGCAGGTGTGAGGTGCTGTACTTGGCGCAAGTGTGGCCTGTCCCTCGCTCCTACGCTACAGGGATCACCCGGGCCATCTCCTACGCCACAGGGATCTTCCGCTTCATCTGGGGGTTGGGGATGGACCGGGTGCGATGGGCTACAGGGCACAAGGCGGCAGACAACGGGGGTAAAAGCGTGCCCAATGTTGCCCTCATCCTGATGGCCACCTTCGTGTGTGGCTGCATCAGGAGGAGCGTAGAGCCAAGGCATGTGGGCACCAAGTGTCACTACCTGCTGAGGTTCTACCTGTTCCCGGTGTTGTGAAGGATGGGCCTGGCGCAGATGCCACGCAATGTGCCAGTCAGCTGGACATTGCCGCACCATCTGTCGTTCATGGAAAGGTTCTTCCGGACCAACACCTTTGACCACAAGTCCATCGGGCAGTGGTCAGCACGGAACATCCTGCAGGCACTGCAGGGGAGTGACTCCATGGATCCTGTGGCGTGGTTCCCAGAGCAGACTGCCCAGCTTGTCTGGCGAAATGCCTCATCGCCAGAACTCGCCAGAACTCACCAACAAGCACCAAGACCTGGCTTAGTTGGCGGTGAGGGGAGCCCTCCCCAGATCCTCCCTGCACCGCCGGAACCTCACTACCAGCGCACGCTGCCCTCGGGACGGCTGCTATGGAGAGGAGACGGTTGCCCACCTCTTCGCAGAGTGTGGATTTGCAAAGAGAGTCTGGAGAGGTTTGCAGGGGTCCCTGCCACGATTTATTCCGAACAGCTCCGTCACAGAGGACTGTGATTTACGGACTGTTCTCAGGGACGCATTCAGAGACCGGCATCGAGTGCTGCTGGGAGGTTATCAACTCGGTGAAAGACGCTCTTTGGTCTGCCCGAGCTTTGTTGACCTCCCAGAGGAGCGAGCTGTCCGTCGTGGAATGTTGCCGACTGGCCCGCTGCAGACTGCAGAAATACGTGCTGAGGGACGCACTGAAGCTTGGTGCAGCCAACGCCAAGGCTCTGTGGGGGAGGACCACAGTCTAGGGTCCTTCCGCTGCTGGACATGGGGGGCAGGGTGTGGTGGAGACGCCCTGCAAAATAAGGGAAGGGATTCCACGCCAGTGGGCCACATGAGTGGCAAGGGTGGGGGGTAATTTTATATAATTGGGGTATTGAACGTATGTATTGAATGTATGTATAGCCTCCGAGAATGTCGGATGGAGTTTTGGAAGGAAGATGTTTTGTATATATTTATTTCTTGAATAAAGTATTTTTTGATTAAAAACAAAAAATACTGCCTTACAGCACCAGAGACCCAGGTTCGATCCTGACTATGGGTGCTTGTCTGTACGGAGATTGTACATTCTCCCCATGACCTGCATGGGTTTTCTCTTTGGTTTCCTCCCACGCTCCAAAGACGTACAGGTTTGTAGGTGAATTGGCTTGATATAAATGTAAATTGTCCCTAGTGTGTGAAGGATAGTGTTAGTGTGCGGGGATTGCTGACCGGTGCGGATTCGGTGGGCCGAAGGGCCTGTTTCCGCGCTGTATCTCTAAAATAAAAAATAAAAACCTCCTCTGGTTTGACGTTGACAACTATTTGCCGTTGGTGCATTGGGAGTTTGTGAACAGTGCTGTATAAATTCAAGTTCCTTCTTTCTGCTGGTTCCCACGACCGAGGGAAAAGATGAGAAATGAGGGTCAAGGTAGATGGGGGCCGCCGTGATCACTCATTGCCTTGAAGGGTGTGTCTGGTAGTTCAGTTTCAGGAAGATGTGAAGCCAGCCTTGAGCTCAACCAGACATCAAAGCACCAGCCATGCATTGAAGAGGCTTCACTTCCCAGGCCCGGATGCAGCTCAACTTACAGTGTTTGGGGAAGCGGCATTAGGTCAAAAGTGATAGGAGCAGAATTGGACCATTCAGCCCAGCAAGTCTACTCCGTCAGCCTATCATGGCCGATCTATCTTTCCCTCATAACTCCATTCTCCTGCCGTCTCCCCATAACCCCTGACACCCGTACTAATCAAGAATCTATCTACCTCTGCCTTAAAAATATCCACTGACGGCCTCCACAGCCTTCTGTGGCTAAGAATTCCACAGATTCACCACCCTCTAACTAAAGAAATATCTCCTCATCTCCTTCCGAAAAGAACATCCTCTAATTCTGAGGCTATGATCTCTAGTCCTAGATTCTCCCACTAGTGGAAACATCCTCTCCACTTCACTCCATCCAAACCTTTCACGATTCTGTATGTTTCAATGAGGTCCCCCCTCGTGCTTCTAAATTCCAGCAAGTACAGGCCCAGTGCCGACAAACGCTCATCATAGGTTAACCTGCTCATTCATGGGTTCATTCTTGTAAACCTCCTCTGGATTCTTTCCAGAGCCAGCACATCCTTCTCGGATATGGTGCCCAAACTTGCTCACAATATTCTAAATGCGGCCTTACCAGTGCCTTATGGAGCTTCAGCATTACATCCCTGTTGTTGTACAGAAGCACTCTTGAAATAAATGCTAGCATTGCGTTTGCTTTCTTTACTACCAACTATCAGCAACTATCATGTCAAGCTTCTCGTGATCTTATACATTTCAATATGATATTTTCTCATAATTCTAGGTTCCATTGAATTATGAGCCCAATCTGCTCATCTTTTCCTCATAAGAACACCCCTTGATCCAGGAACAACTCAGTGAAGCTCCTCTGAACTGTAAATATCTGTCTCCTTGAATTTGACCGGATGTTTGCACAAAGTCTTTTAACCAGGGTAGGGGAATCAAGAACTAGAGGCAATCGGTTTAAGGTGAGAGGGGAAAGATTTAATAGGAACCTGAGGGGCAACTTTTTTACATGGAGGGTGGTGGAAATATGGTACGTCCTTTTGTTCTGAGGCTATGACCTCTATCCAAGCTTCTCACTATTCTGTACGTTTCAAAGAGATCCCCCCCTCATCTTTCTAAACTCCAGCGAGTACAGGCCCAGTGTCTTCAAACGCTCATCATATGTTAACCCACTCGTTCCTGAGATCATTCTCGTAAACTTCCTGTGGACCCTCTCCAGCACCAGTGCATCCTTCCTCGGATATGGGCCCTAAAATTGCTCACAGTACTCCAAATGTTGTCTGACCAGCGACTTATAACGCATCAGCATTACTTCCTTGCTTTTGTATTCTAGTTCTCTCGACATAAAAGCGAGCATTGCATTTGTCTTCCTTACTACCGATTCGACTTGCAAATGAACTTTTTGGGAATCCTGCACCTGTACTCCCAAGTTCCTGTGCACCTCTGATTTCTGTATTCTCTCCCTATTTAGAAAATAGTCTACGCGTCTATTACTACTACCAAAATGCATGAAAGTGCTGTTGAAGTGAACCGAATAATGTGGATAGACACAAAGTGCAGGAGTAACTCAACGGGTCAGGCAGCATCTCTGGACAAAATGGATGGGTGACGTTTCGGGTCAAGACCCTTCCTCAGACCCGACCCAAGATGTCATCCATCCCTTTTTCTCCAGAGGCGCTGCCTGGCCCGCTGAGTTACTCCTGCACTGTGTGTCTATCTTCATCATAAACAAGCATCTGCAATTCCTTTGTACACAAGATAAATGTGGACAGGGCTTTCTCCATCGCTGCTCCCACCCTCTGGAACTCACTACCTCAGACCATCAGAGACTCCTCCTCACTCACCACATTCAAAACATCACTGAAGTCTCACCTGTTTAGCACTGCCTTCAACCACTGACCGTCACCTCACCTTATTTTTCCTTTTCTGTTCATTTACTTATTTTTATTTTTTTTCTATGTTTTAGTAAACCGTGCAAAGCGTCTTTGAGTTTTTAGAAAAGCGCTATACAAATGTAATGCATTATTATTATTATTATTAAATGTGGGCTGAATGTTACAATACAATACAATACAATATATCTTTATTGTCATTGTACAGGGAGGGGTACAACGAGATTGGGAATGCGCCTCCCATACGATGCAATAATTTAATTAGCTAGTTCAATTTGATTCTACCTTTGCTTGTCAAAGATTTCCATTCCTGGGACCAAAGGCAGAGCAGGCTGGAGTCAGGCCTATTGTTTTGCCATTGAAATTGAACTATCTGCCGAATAAGTAGTATTTCAACTGTTTGGTGGTCATCCATTAGCCTCCTACTCAGTACCCTGTCCGATCCTTCGTTGACCCAACTGCACAAATGTAGCATCTAACTGTAGCCTCCAGCAGCAACTGCAACTGTGTCCCAGCTTGGGCTGATTACCTGTGAGTTTGGACAGCGTACGTTCAGCTACATTCCAAGAGACGCTGTCCCTTTGGAGGAGGCAATAAACTTGCTCCCATGGCTCTGACCAGATTTGTGCTGCATAACAGTCATGGTGATAGGGAGATATCCCTCAGTTAATGCAACTTAAAACACCTGAACACCTTCGCTCAGTCTGCCTTGGCCTACGCAATCTCCCAGTTGCCAAACACTTTAACTCCACTTCCCATTCCCATACTGACTTTTCTGTCCTGGGCCTCCTCCACTGTCGGAGTGAGGTCAAATGCAAATTGGAGGAACAGCACCTCGTATTTAGGTTGGGCAGCTTACAGCCTAGCAGTATGAGTATTGATTTCACTCATTCCAAGTAACCCTTGCTTCCCCTCTTGCCCCATCCCTTCCCCCATCTTAGTCGTCCCACTAGTTTCACTGTCATCCTGCAGATGGTTAGTTTCACTGTTTGTATCCACTCGTAATCTCCATTTCCACAGCCAACAATGAACCATTGTGTGCTCCACCTTTCCATGATCATCGTTGCTGGCTTTGATTTGTTCTTTTCATACCTTTCACTCGTTTGCCCTTTGTACCTTTTCATACCTCTAGTTTCCCCCTCCCCTGACTCCCAGTCTGAAGAATATCAATAGTCAATAGTCAATAGTCGTTTATTTGTCACATACACATAAATGTGTAGTAAAATGAAACATTACCCGCAGTTGAACAATAAGACCAATAAGATTAATCAATAAAAATGCAATAACACATACAATCACAACTAACACCAAACAAAAAGAAACATCCATCACAGTGAGTCTCCTCCAGTCCCTCCTCACTGTGATGGAAGGCCAGAATGTCTTTTTCTCTTCCCTGCCGTCTTGTCCCGCGGTCAGGCTGTTGGAGTTGCCACGTCGGGGCGGTCGGGGCTCCCGATATTGAAGCCCCCGCTGGGCGGTGAAAAAAAATCCCGCGGCCTATTTCAGGCCGCGCCTGATGGTGAAAGGTCCGTGGCGGGCCGACCCAAGCCCCGCGATTCGGGGCGGGCGAACACGTTGCCTCTGCCGCTGCCGGAGCTCCCGATGTCGGCCCCCATCCAGGGGCCTGCGGGCTTCCGACGTCCACGCGGCCCGCGCCGGAGCCTCCGGAGACGAGTCGCAGCCGTTCCCGCAGCATTCGCAGGCAGCCAGCGCCGCAGGTGGTGAGTCCGGACCGCGGGCTCTGCGAACCAGAGACCCAGGTGGTCCCAGGTGCATGGCCGGTGGTAGGCCGCAACGGGAACGGAGACACGGCACAGAACAAAGGTCGCGTCTCCGTTCTGGAGAGAGAATGTTACAGTTACAGTTCCCGTTCCCTCCCACCCCCCCCCCCCAAAACATAACATACAACACTACATCATATTAACACTACAATTGAGACAAAAACAACAAAAAACACAAAAGACAGACGGACTGCAGGCAAGCCGCAGCTGCGACGGCAGCGCTGGATCTTGACCCGAAACGCCACCTATTCCTTTTCTCCAGAGATGCTGCCTGACCCGCTGAGTTACTCCAGCATTTTGTGTCTCTTCGGTGTAAACCAGCATCTGCAGTTCCTTCCTGCACATTAAAGCACAACAGTCCAGCTTGCCATCCAGCCACTATTCAGCATCTTACTCTGTGGCGGGTGATTGGTACATTCTTTCTCTGTGATTAATTCACAGACTTCCTGAGAAATGTGGACAATCTAAATATGAAGCAACGCTCAGTTTCACAAGTAGAGCACTAAAAGTATTCTGTGTCAAGGGTGGAATGAGTTACTGTGTTTATCATGCAGTTATTGGCTTTATCAAGGGAACGATTGCATCCTGAACCCTTCCTGTGTTGAAATGACTCAGCAAACTTTGTCCTGGTCTGACTCATTACCTTCTTGGTTTTCTCAATTGGAACTCTGAGTTTTCTGTTTTTTTTCTTCCTCCTCTGAAACCCAAGTGTTCATCTTTCTATTGCAGCCTCTCCTCAATTAGCCACTTTGTTTTTAACCTTGGAGACGTCTCGTCCTGTTCAAAGTCCAATGTTTCTCACATAAATATAAAACACCGACCAACATGTCTACACTAGCCCCACCTGCCTGCATTTGGCCCATTTATATACTAAAACTCTTGTTTGTTTGTTTGTTTGTTCCTGAACTACAGCCAAAACGGTACACGATAGCGCGACAATTTTAGGCCCACCTTTCTCACCGTCGTCCCTTTGGTGCTAATGGTAGATGTTTCATTGAAATCGGTGTTATATTTTTAAAGTTATTCACATTTTAAAGTTTAAATCTATCTCATAGGGAGGGAGGGGGGAGGGAGGAAGGGGAGTGGAGGGAGGATGAGGGGGGTTGAGGGGGATGGAGTGAGGGGGCACGGAAGAGGGGGAGGGAGGAGAAGGGAGGGAGGGGAAGGAGGGGGTGCTGCACCAATGCAGGAGAGGTTTGGGCCCAACGGGTCCACTTGGTCTAGTATCCCTCTAAACCTGTCCCATCCATGTACCTGTCTAATTGTTTCTCAAACGTGTTTCTTGAATTGTCTCTTAATCTCTCAGTAATAGATTCTCCCTTTTAGATGGTATCATCCTGTGGATCAGTTCTCTCTTTTCTTTGGAGCCTCTACATTTTCCTTGAGTAGGAATCCTATTGAAGAGGCAAATGTTTAACTGTGATGCATATAATGTTCATATTGACACCCATTCATAAAGGGGCTGTGTACTAGTTGGCACATTTCCCTCACCTGCGCCGAGATATCAGTCACACCATTTCACCCGTAAATGGACCTGGCAGATCACCTTATCCTTCTGTCCTTGACTCCTGCACAGTTACTGCACTGCTTGTTATGAATGTCTCTCAGTCCCATTGCGTACACTTAACCTGTTGTTTTTCCCTGCTGTTTTAACTCTCTCTAGAACAATTGTCCCTCTCCAGTTGTATTTAACCACCGTGTGGGCCGTCCTATGTAGCTCTTCTTTGCGTTCCCCTCCTTCCGTCTTCTGCAGCCACTGGAATATCTGTCCTGCTATCCCGGTTCTTTCCAGCCTTTCTTTGCATCTCCCAGACTCCCAGGAGCACGAAGCAGGCCCTTTGGCCCACTGAGTCCACAGAGGCATCAACCACCAGTGTACGCTGATCCCATTCCATTCTCCCCACATTCTCCTCGACTACCCCCAGCGTCCACCTCTCACTGACACACCAGGGGCAATTTACAGCGGGCTGCTAACCTACCCACCAACACGCAGTTGGGATGTTGGAGGGAACTGGAGCACCCAGGGGAAATCCACACGGTCACAGGGAGAAGGTGCAAGCCCCTCACAGGCAGCACCAGAGATCAGGATTGAACCTGAATTGCTGGACGTGGAACAAAATGGCACAGGAACAGGCCACTCGGCCCACGATATTTGTGCTGTGAGGCAGCAGCTCTTCTACTTACACCACAATCCCACCCACTCTGCCCTCTCTTCCAACAGCCAGGCCTTGAAAATACAAAGTGTCCCAGGCACTTCCTTTTGGACCCGGCTACACTCCCATACATTGGCTGCACTGCGCACTGAAGCCCTTGACCCTTCACCCAGATTTCCTTAACGAGAGAGAGAGAGAGAGAGAGAGATAAAATGACTGCATTCAGCATTTCTTCACTCACTCAATGCTCCTCATTTAAATTCCGTCTCAGTGTGAATGGTTTCAATGGGCTGAGGTACAACTTGGAACTTGCATTTGACATTGAAGCAAACACGTATTTTGGTGACTCAGCGAGTTGTGGCGGCGTAAATTCCAAGCAAAGGAGCTGTGTAAACATTCTCTGAGGCGTCCATTCATCAAACACGGGCCGCCCCTGTCCCCGATCATCTGAGCTCACGGTGGATCCGATGGGGCTTCGATGATCTTGCCAATCTTATCTCTCTCGGCAGCTTTATACGCTTATAGGCCACTGTGCTGCCTTTATTAAGATGTGTCTACCTTTCAAGAAGTGTCATTGTTTTCAGTGGTTCAGCAGTGTTCCAAGGAGATCAGGGTTTACAAGGGGTCACTCACTCACTGTCAGTGTTGACTTGTTAATACCAATCAGGGTGTGACGGAGATCCCCCAAGCCTATTATCACATGTATAAATAGCCCCCGGTATTTACAAAGGGTCCTGCAACCAGGTCAGTGTATTTGGTGTCAGGTCCGTGTGAACCAGTCCCGTGAATCTTCACTCCTCTATGACTACATTCTTCCTTCAATAAGGACAGCAAGCCTGTCCACGATACTCCAGGTGACGTCAGACTCACCAAAGCCCAACACAAATGCAACGAGATGTCCTTATTCCTGTATCACAAACTTCTCCTCATAAAGGCTAATGCACTAATTGACCGCCAAGTTTTCTTGCTGCACCTATGGGTGGGCCCTCTTTGACTACTGTGTGTCCCGAGAACCTAGCTTCCTTTGAACTGTCCAGCTTCCAACTATGTAAAAAAGAACTGCTTTTCTGTTTTTTGCACTGAATTTTATGTTCATCTGCCATGTTTTTGTCCACTTGTTCAGCTTGTCCATGTCTCCCTGATACCTCTTAACATCTTCCTCTGCACCCTTGCCCAGGTTAATGCCATCCACATGCTTGGAAAGATGACATGTTGTACCCTCTGCTGAATCGGTGATGTTGATCGTGAACAGCTGGGGTACAACATTAACCTCCGTGACATCCCACCAGTCACAGCTGACCAGCCCAAGAAGGATCTGTTTGTTCACATGCTGTCCAATAACCAATTCTCAGCCTGTGTCAATATTTGCACCAATTGCAGGTGCTCTAACATTGCAGACACAACCTGCTACACAGGACCTTTATAAACAAAATCCAAAGCCTCCACATATCCAACTTCAGTTTCATCTATTCTACTAGTTTCCAACCTCAAAGAACTCCTGTAAATTAGTCAAACATGATTTTTCTGCCAGGGATCCATGTTAAAGTCGCTTAATCCTATTATTCTTTATAAGGTGTTCATTGGTTTAGAGATACAACATGGGAACAGGCCCTTCGGCCCGCCGAGTCCATGCCAGCCATCGATCATCCTTTCATTCTAATTCTATGTTATCCCACTTTCACTTCCACCTTGTACACACTAGGGGCGATTTACAGAGGTCAATAAACAAGCACATCTTTGGGATGTGGGAGGAATCCAGAGCACCCGGATGAAACCCTCTGTGGTCACAGGGAGAACATGCAAACTCTATAAGGACAGCCTACGAGGTTGGGATCGAACCCTGGTCTCTGGCGTTGTGAGGCAGCAGCTCGACCAGCTGCACAATTGTGGCACTGCTCTGCCATTCTGTTATCATATCCTTCATTTTAGATTCAAATATTTTTGCTATCACTGATGCTAAACTGACAGGTCAGTATCTTCCTGTGTTAATCTTGCCACTCCTAAATAGTGGGGTCACCTTTACTACCCTCAAATTCCCAGGAGCACTTCCAAAATCCATAAAATATTGGAAGGTGATAACCAGAACATACACTTTTTCCATAGTTATCCCTTTCAAAAGTTTGGGATGCAGATTATTGGGTTCATGGGATTAAAAAAACAAACTGCTGGAAGAACTCAGTGAGTCAGGCAGCATCTGTGGAGGCAGAGGAAGATTAATGTTTTAGGTTGAGACCCTGCATCAGGGCTCGGCCCATGGGATTTTTCAGCTTCATGCTTACAACTCCTATTGTCCTATTTTGTGACTAACACTTTGTTCCTTCAGTTAATTATTCTCACTCAATTATTCTTTAACATGTTGGTCAGATTGTGCACGTCTCTTCCGTGAAGACAGATGTCAATTAATTGTTTAATTCCTCCTGTTATTTTCTCGTTGTCCATTATAAATCCCCCTCTCTCGGCCTGTAAGAGGCACACACTTGCTTTCATTAGTCTAATCCTTCTTGTGGACATATAAAAGCTTCAACAGTTCATTTGTAAGTTTCTTGTCATTTACTCTCATGTTTCACGTTGCCTTTCTTTATCAACCTTTCAATCCTTCTTTGTTGAGTTCTAAAATGCACCTAATCCTAAAGCCTGCTTATTTTTCTGGCAACTTTATAAGCCACTTCCTTGAATTTAGCACAAACTTTTGTCAGCCATGGGTCATTCACTTTTTCCTGTTCTAGTTTGTGCCTTAAAGAATTCTTATTACATTGCACCTTAAAGAATATGCATTATTTCTTCATGTGCTGACCATTGTCCCTCCTCCATCATGCCTTTCCCCTCAATCAACCACAGCCATCCCTCATGCTTTCATTGTTTCTTTTTGCCAAAACTTAAGAACCTGTTTTTGCATTGAACTGCGTCACTTCCAAATTCAACGTCAAATCCTGCCATATTATGATTGCTCTTCCCCAAAGTTTACAGTTTAAGGATAAGAGGAAAGTCTTTTAGGACCGAGATGCGATAGTTTTTTTTCACACACAGAGTGGTGAATCTGTGGAATTCTCTGCCACAGAAGGTAGTTGAGGCCAGTTCATTGGCTATATTTAAGAGGGAGTTAGATGTGGCCCTTGTGGCTAAAGGGATCAGGGAGTATGGAGAGAAGGCAGGTACAGGATACTGAGTTGGATGATCAGCCATGATCATATTGAATGACGGTGCAGGCTCGAAGGGCCGAATGGCCTACTCCTGCACCTATTTTCTATGTTTCTATGTTTCTAGTCTCCTCGACGACAAGATTATTCATCAAACCTTTCTCATTGCATTAAACAAGATACAAATTCATCTTTTCCCAAGTCGCTACCTCACCTTACGTAAATAATTCTTGAATATATTCCATGAGTTCATTGTTCTCTTAATTACAATCTATATCTAGTTAGTCTCATGATTACTATTTAACCCAGCTGCACGCAGCTCCAGTTTATGATTAATGCCACACCTGATATTACAACTGCTATTTGCAGCCTTTTCCCCAACTCCATCCAATGTTCTCTGTCCTTTGATCTTTCTTCACTTGAGCCAAGTTCGATCTAATTCTGTGTCATGATCGGTAAAGCCAGGATCATTTCTCACAGCTGCATTGATCTCTTCCCTTACTAATACCACTATTCCACCTGCTTTTCTTTTTGCCTTTTCGTCCTTATTATCGAATGTTCTGGATTATTTAGTCCCCAGCATAGGTCACCCTGCAGCCCTTTCCCCCATAATGTGCCATGCATTCATTTACCTTGCTGTGAATGTTGTGAATGCTCAGATACAACCTCTTTAGTTTTAGTTTTATCATTCTAACATTTTTCCACTTTTCTGCACCTCTTCGCTGCTCGACATTGATTTGCCATCTATATATTTCACTCACCTCTTTTCCAACTATGCTGTCTGTGTGGAGTTTGCACATTCTCCCTGTGACTTAGGTCTCCTCTGGGTGCGCTTATTTCCTCCCATATCCCAAAGACGTGCAGGATTATAGGTTGAATGGGCTCTGTAATTTCTCTCTATTGAGTGGGGATTGTTTGACAAAGTGGGATAACATGTTATATGAAAGATATTGTCCAGCTTGAAAGGGTTCAGAAAAGATTTACAAGGATGTTGCCAGGACAGAAGGTGCAAGCTATAGGGAGAGGTTGCGTAGGCTGGGGTAGACACAAAATGCTGGAGTAACTCAGCAGGACAGGCAGCATCTCTGGAGAGAAGGAATGGGTGACATTTCGGGTCAAGACCCTTCTTCAGACTGATGGTAGGCTGAGGTCTCTATTCCATGGAGCGCAGGAGGATGAGGGGGGAGCTTATAGAGCTGTACAAAATCATGAGAGGAATAGATCGGGTAGATGCACAGAGTCTCTTGCCCAGAGTCGGGGAATCGAGAATCATAGGTTCAAGGTGAAGGGGAAAAGATTTAATGGGAATCTGAGGGGTAACTTTTTCACACAAAGGGTGGTGAGTTTATGGAACCACAGGAGGTAGTTGAGGCTGGGACTATCCCATCGTTTAAGAAACAGTTAGACAGGTACATGGATAGGACAGGTTTGGAGGGATATGGACCAAGCGCAGGCAAGTGGGACTAGTGTAGCTGGGACACTGTTGGCCGGTGTGGGCAAGTTGGGCCGAAGGACCTGTTTCCACACTGTATCACTCTATGAGTCTATAACTGGTATGAATAGGTGATTGATGGTCAGACAAAAGGGCCTGTTTCTATGCTGCTGTATCTTTTAAAAACCTGCTTTGTTTGTGAAATTCATTTGAATGGGCAGCACAACACTGCCTCACAGCTTCAGAAACCCGGGTGTGATGTTGACCAGGGATGCTGTCTACGTGAAGTTTGCCATTCTCCCCTTGACTATCTGGGCTTCCCACAATTGCTCCGATTTCCTCCCACATCTCTCGGTTGATGGGGTAATTGGCTGCTGTAAATTGCCCTTGTGCAGATAAGCAGTGGAATCTGAGGGGGGGGGGGGGTTAATTGATGGGAACATGGAGAGAATGCAATGACGTAGGCTAAAATACATGTCAAAAGGTGTGTGCTTGATGTTTAGTGTGGACTCGCTCGGCTGAAGGGCCTGTTTCCCTGCTGTACCTCTCTCTGACTCTATTCCACCCCGGCCAAGCTTGCTGGAAGCATCCCCTATATCGCTGGCAACCCACCTGCAAGGACTTTGCAGTGTCCAGATTGAGTTTCAGTTTAGCACAGACTTAATTTCTCTTGTCCGCCATGGATAAATCAGTTAGTTTAGTTTTAGTCTAGCTTATTGTCACGTGTACAGTTACAAGCTTTTTGCTGCATGCTAACCAGTCAGCGGAAAGACAATATATGATTACAATCGAGCTGCGCACAGTGTTCAGATACAGGATAAAAGGAATAAGGTTTAGTGCAAGATTAAGTCCAGTAAAGTCCTCTTAAAGATAGTCCAAGGGTCTCCAATCGTATGGTTTAGGTGTATAAATTGTGGGGACTGAGGATGACCTCGAGAATGAATGAAAGGCAGTGTGGAAGACCCCACGGAACATACAGATCGGATGAGTTGATGTGAGTGAGGGGAGTGGAGTGGTGAGGAACATCCATTCCTCTGTCCGTGAGGCGGCTGTGGTTGGGAGACTCGCCAGGGTTGTGCGTGGGCGTTGCTGGTGCTCCGTGTTGTCTGGCAGGAGTGGGCAGCCTGACCGTCACAATCTGGGCGGCTTTATTAACCCTCCAAGGTTGGCCTCAGTCGCTGGTAAAAACAGTGACTGCTCAGATGAGAGAGGATAGATCCACAGGTTGTGCGTGGGGTAAAGACCCTTAATGATGCTTTCATCTAAGTTTGAATGTAATTTTCCACACTAGCAGCAGTTGTGGGGGTGGGGGGGATAGCAAGCTGGAGGGAGGCTTCCTACAGCCGTTCACATGCAAGGGAGGGGGGCTTTCATTCCTGGAAACTATAGGCAACTGGCAAGATGGCCAGTAATTGATCATTTAAAAAACAGACAAATGCTGGAAATCTGAAATATCCCCAGAAAATGTTGGGAAATCTCTTCAGGCCAGGCAGCACCTGTGGAGAGAGAAACAATAGACAATAGGTGCAGGAGGAGGCCATTCGGCCCTTCGAGCCAGCACCGCCATTCAATGTGATCATGGCTGATCATTCTCAATCAGTACCCCGTTCCTGCCTTCTCCCCATACCCCCTGACTCCGCTATCCTTAAGTGCTCTATCTAGCTCTCTGTATCTTTTTTTAAAACCTCCTGCTTTGTTTGTGAAATTCATTTGAATGGGCAGCACAACACTGCCTCACAGCTTCAGAAACCCGGGTGTGATGTGATGTGAAACAGATAATGTCTCGGATCGAAGACCGTCCATCTTTGCAGATGTGCTGCCTGACCTGCTGAGTTTTTCCCAGCATTTTCTGTATTTATATCAACAGATTCTGTTGGCCCAAATGGTACGTGCTGATCATTGTGGACCAAGGAGCTTTCTCTCACTTTACCTGATCATGTCCCGCTCTATTCCTGCTTGTACATGGTTCCGGCATAACTTCCATGCTGCTGGATAAAGATCATTCTCCAAGAGCAGTGTTGCGATGTTGGCAGATGAATTTTGAGAAAGAACATTCCTGTTGAAAGGGGGATGGATATGTGATTGGCTCCAGGCCTGGTATCACTTGTGGAGGTTTGCTTTTACATTAGGAAATCTTTAAAATATGATGGCAGCATTCAGCTTTCCATCAAGAACCAAAGTGCTGGAGGAACGCCTGTGGGAGGAAATGGAAGCATCCGGAAGAAACTCGCGCGGTCACAGGGAGAATGTGCAAACTCCACACAGACAGGACCCGAGGTCAGGATCGAACCCGGGTCTCTGGCATTGTGAGTCAGCAGCTCTACCAGCTGTGCCTCTGTGCCATTGGAATGGAAGCTTTCTATCATTTGGTACTTTTGACAGTTTTCTATCAGTCAGTTCTGTTGGTGATGATCTTTAATGGCATCCTTGGCTATCAGTAGGTAGTATTTGTGTCCCTCAGAATCAAGCCATGCCTCCTTTGTGGATAATGAATATTTCTTCTCATATACGAGAACAATCTCTCTCACGCTCATTTAGTCTGATCTTGCAGTGGAAGGTTAGTTTGGATGTTTTACCTGGGTTCCCATAGAGTCATAGAGCACAGAAGCAGGCCCTTCGGCCCACCAAGTCCTTGCTGAACATTGTACTTATCTCTGGTAGTCCCTCAGTGATCCAAGTGCTTTTCCAGATGCTGGTGAAACGTGTGAGTTGTGGTTAAACAGCCACTTTGTGGGACTGTACTGTAACTGGGTCAGAGATGAGGAACCTCAAAACGAGAGGGACCCTGATGGAGGTTTCTAAAGGGGCATTGAAGCATTTGGTTTGAGATGGGGGATGGAGAAGTGTTGGAGCCTGTGATCAGGGTCGTGATGGCCATAAAGCATGAGTTAAAGTGAAACGGCCAGCTGGTCCACGAGCCCAACCGCACCAATGCAGGCAGCGCAGGGTTGCATGGTTGATGCGTTGGAGCTGGCGCCTTGTGAGTAAGAAGCCAGTTTGATCATTCAACGTCTGTTAAGTTTGGCCATCTGGAACAGAAGCTCCAGGGCGGCAGGAAGGCCGGCAGCAGGCTTTTGTCTTGTTGCCAGGAGGTCTGTCTGCAATCCCTGGGGCTTCTGAAGCCGCACGGGCTGCCTGTGAGAGAAACTGAGGTCGGAGGAGGAGAAGGGGTGGTGGGGAAGGCAAGGCCGTGCAGAGGGGTCGGGTGAAGTCGCTGGATTCATCTGCCTCAGACTTAACAACTCTAGACCTAAAGTCATAGAGTTGTGCAGCACAGGAACAGGCCTTTCTGCCCACCATGTTCCTGCCAATCTTTTTATCCATCTACACTAATCTCATTTGCTGACGTTAAGACTGTGTCCTTCTGTGCATTGTCTATTTATGAGTCTGTTTGATTGCCTCTTAAACGTAGTGATTCTATCTGGTTTCATCACCTCCTCTGACAGCACATTCCAGATATCAACCATTCTTCATGTAAACAAAAACCCTTACCCCTGTGTTCCCCTTTAAAGCTCCTTCCCCTCATGTTAGCCCTCTGCCTTACTTTTGATACCCCTGCCATGGGAAAAGGATTTTCCCTATCTTCCCCATCTATGTCTCTCCTAATCTGATCATGTCATCCCCTCAACCTCGATCTCCCCAGAGAAAACAAGCCCAGTCTACCTCTCCCCGTAACTAAATCTCCAATCCAGGCAACATCCCGGTGAATCGCCACAATTTGCCACAAACAGCTCTGATGAGTTAAGGAGAGGAAAATATTCCTCTCCTCCTCCCCCCCCCCCCCCCCCCCCCCCAGTAGTTTTTAAGCCAGTTCCACTGTTTAATAATGTAATATTATCATGACTGATCTGATTATAACCTCAACTCCAAGTTTTTGTGTTCTCCTAGTAACCTTTCACCTCAATGCTTATCAAGAATCTATTTACCGTTGCCCATAAAATTTTCAATGGCGCTCCTTCCACCAGCCTTGGAAAAAGAGAATTCCCAAGACCCAATCCTCTGAGAGAGAAAAAAATTGTTTTAAACCTTAGACGGCATTTGGAGTATTGTGGACAGTTCTGGTCACAACATTATAGTGGGGAGATAATTAAGCTTGAGAGGGTGCAGAAAAGATTCCTAAGGATGTCAACTGGACTGGAAGGCCTGAGTTATGAAGAGAGACTGGATATGCTGGGACTGTTTTTCTTGTACAAAAGAGGTGACTTTATAGAGGTTTATAAAATTATGAGCATAATTTTATGAACTTATGAGTTCATAAGTTATAGGAGCACAATTGGACCATTCGGCCCATCAAGTCGACTCTGCCATTCAATCATAGCTGATCTATCTTTCCCTCTCAACTTCATTCCCCTGCCTTCTCCTCATAACCCTTGACACCTTTATGAGATAAGGGGGTTGGTCACAGTCTTTTTCTCAGGATCGGGGAGTCTAAAACTAGGAGCCATAAGTGTAAGGTGAGTGGGCGGTGGTTTAAAGGGGATCCGACAGGTAAAGTTTTCACACAAAGCGTAGTTGGCATCTGGAATGAGCTGCCAGGGGAGGTTGTGGAGTCAGGAGCTGTAACAGTGTTTGAGAGGCATCTGGACAGGTACATGAATGAGCAGGGCATAGAGGGGTGCAAAAGTAATGGAAGAGTAGGTCAGAGGCCAGGAATACTGTAGCAAGGGTTGCTGCTAATTCCCCACCACCTGCCACAATCTGCAAGCTCAAATCAGGAGTGTGGTGGAATAATCTCCACCTGCCTGGATAAGTGCACCTTCAACAACACTAAAGAAGCCCGCGTAGCGCAGGACATATCAGCTCACTCGAGAGGTATCCCATCCACAACCATTCACTCACTCCACCACCGATGAACAGCAGCAGTGATTAGTACCATGTACACGGTGCTCGGCAGCAACTCACCAAGACTCTTTAGACAGCATCTTCCAAACCCACACCTCTACCAGCTTGAAGGACAAGGGCAGACAAAGCAGAGTCAGGAGAGAGTGTTTATTGTCATAAAGGTATATTCCAGACAGAACAATTAAAATCTTGCTTGTAGAAGCAAAACAGAACATGTAAACATAATACTCTGTAAACAATGTAATGAATGAACAAAAATCTCAGTATATTTTTATATAAATATATATACACATATAAAATCAAACAATAATATTGCAAAAAAGACATAACCAATTCTCTCTCTCTCTCTCTCTCTCTCTCTCTCTCTCTCTCTCTCTCTCTCTCTCTCTCTCTCTCTCTCTCTCTCTCTCTCTCTCTCTCTTTTCCCCCACACTCTGTTCCTCTCCCTCTTTGTCTCTCCTCTGTCTGTTTCTCTATTGCTCTCTCTCCCACCCTGCATACCTCTCACCCCTTGCCTCCCCCTAAACCCTACCTCACCCCCTCCTAAACCCTACCTCACCCCCCCCTAAACCCTACCTCACCCCCCCCTAAACCCTACCTCACCCCCTCCTAAACCCTACCTCACCCCCTACTAAACCCTACCTCACCCCCTCCTAAACCCTACCTCACCCCCTCCACCTTCTCCTCCCTCCATCCCTCCCTCTCCCACTTTCTCTCTGTCCCGCTCCCACTCTCTCCCTCCCCCTGTCTCTCTCACACTTTCTACCTCTCTATCTGTAATCCTTTGACATCTCTCTTTTCCACTCTCTGCGTATCATACATTTGTTTATCTGTTGCTAACTTGGCATCTTCTGAAGAGTGCTGACTTTCCTACGGCAACTTCGGGGTTAAGTGCTGGATTGTATTCCTTTGGGTGGAGTTAGGAATGATTTGTAAGAATATGATTAGACTTGTCTGTTCACAGAGCTCCCATTACATTCCTGATTTATCTCAACCCACAACCTCTGGCAGCGTTCTGATCCAGCTGTTGCTCAGCGCATTATCCAACAAGCCCTTCGACCCCTGAGCTCTGGTTTCACAGCTTAACGCCAGCACGGGCAGGGTGGAGATAAGCAGAGTAAAAAACTGGAGGAATTTGTAGGCGTTTGTGCTTGCATCGAATCCGAAGTGCCCACACCCTGCCCTTCTCCTGAACAACAAAGTATCACATCGTTTGAATCACCATTACATTTATTTCACCACAAGCTGTGCAGTACCAGATTGTTTTGAGGCAGGTTTTGGAGGCACGGTCGAAGAACATGGAATCTCGGCCAAAGGGGAAGATTGGAGCTCCATTGTGGAAAGTCTGCTCCCCTCCTCCAAACAGGGATAACCTTGACCCTTGCCTGTCCATTCCCTGGAATACTGCCAGCAATACTGCTCCTTGGCACACTCTGCTGGGGAAGTGCAGAGAGACCTCTCAATTACCGTCCACGGTAGTTCCTGCCTTCAGGCCTGCGTCCATTACCAGTGGCAGTGCCGAGTACGATCACAATGTAGGAGCAGGAATAGGCCACTCGGCCCCTCTAGCCTTCCCCCTCTTCCATTTTAATCATGGCTGATCTATTCTGGCTTCAACTCCTCTACTGTGCCAGCTCCCCTTAACACGCAATCCCTTGATCTTTCACCTCCACCTTAATGATCTGGCTTCCATCATCCTCAGGGACAGAGAATCCCGCAGTATCACCAAGTTCTGGGAGAATTTGCACGTGTCTCCTTTTTCATATAACCACCCCCTTTAGTTTGTAGCTCTGTTCTTTGTCCGTGACTCTGCCACTGGTGGAAACATCTCAACATCTAACCTGTCAAGCCCCTTTGGACTTCCATCTACCTTGCCCCTCCCTACCCATCACAGGGCTAGGCCCCTGTATGGATGCATCTCCTTATGCCTGCTTAGCTGCAGCGTACACAGGGAACGGTGTAAGGAGATGGAGACCGACGTCACAGTAAGTTGTTTTACAATAGACAATAGGTGCAGGAGGAGGCCATTCGGCTCTTCGAGCCAGCACCACCATTCAATGTGATCATGGCTGATCATTCTCAATCAGTACCCCGTTCCTGCCTTCTCCCCATACCCCCTGACTCCGCTATCCTTAAGAGCTCTATCTAGCTCTCTCTTGAATGCATTCAGAGACTTGGCCTCCACTGCCTTCTGAGGCAGAGAATTCCACAGATTTACAATTCTTGACAGTGGAGTGCTGCCAGGGTGGTGTTGGAGGCAGATATTTTACGAGGCTCTTAGGTAGACACATGGGTATATGCATGAAATGGGGGGGATATGGATCACATGCAGGCAGAGGAGATTAGTTAAACTTGGCATCATGTTCAGCACAGACATTGTGGGTCAAAGGGCCTATGTTGTACTGTTCTATGTTCATTCTCCTTGCCGAGAACTGTTCTCCCTCATGCCACTGTGACAGAAGGCGCTGGGCTGGTTTTGTGGATATTGTACTCACCCACTCGACCAGGCACGAGTAGGGAGATGGTGAAGCAGCTGTTGACACACGATAGCAGGCCAGGTAATAGTGGAAGATTCTGATGAGGGAAGTGCTTGAGGTTTCCGATAATCCGTCACTAGGCTTGTTGCATCGCACACTGGTTGCTGGATCTGAGCGAGCTGGTTTATGGGAGGCAGTAACAGTCAAACGGTCAGCTCTCAACGGCCTTCCACCACAGTGTCATGAGGGAGAACAGTTCTCGACAAGGAGAATGAACATAGAACAATACAACACAGCCCCTTCGGCCCACAATGGCTGTGCTGAACAAGATGCCAAGTGAAACTAATCTCTGTCTGCATGTGATCCACGTCTTTCCATTTCATGTGTCTACCTAAAAGCCTCTTAAAATGTACGATTGTATCTGCCTCCAACACCACCCTGACGGTGCTCCCCTCTCCCCTCTCCCCTCTCCCCTCTCCCCTCTCCCCTCTCCCCTCTCCCCTCTCCCCTCTCCCCTCTCCCCTCTCCCCTCTCCCCTCTCCCCTCTCCCCTCTCCCCTCTCCCCTCTCCCCTCTCCCCTCTCCCCTCTCCCCTCTCCCCTCAGGGGAAAACAACTTACTCGCATATATCCTTAAACATTCTACTTTATGATAGACTTTATAGCTATCCCCTCTCACCTTTGTCATTTCCACCTTGGGTTAAAGATTCTTACTGTCTACCCTGTCTATGCCCCTCATGATTTTATACGCTTTTATCAAGTCTCTGCATAACCTTCGACTCTCCAAAGAAACCAATCCCAGTTTGCCCAATGTCTCTTCATAGCTAATACTCTCTAATCCAGGCAGCATTCTGGTTGATTTATTCACAAAATGCTGGAGTAACTCAGCGGGACAGGCAGCATCTCGGGAGAGAAGGAATGGGTGACGTTTCGGGTCGAGACCCTTCTACAGACTGATGTCAGGGGGGCGGGACAAAGGAAGGATGTAGGTGGAGACAGGAAGATAGAGGGAGATCTGGGAAGGGGGAGGGGAAGAGAGGGACAGAGGAACTATCTAAAGTTGGAGAAGTCGATGTTCATACCACTAAAAGTGATATCCTTCTTTTGTCCCGCCCCCCTGACATCAGTCTGAAGAAGGGTCTCGACCCGAAACGTCACCCATTCCTTCTCTCCCGAGATGCTGCCTGACCTGCTGAGTTACTCCAGCATTTTGTGAATAAATCGATTTGTACCAGCATCTGCAGTTATTTTCTTATTATAGCATTCTGGTTGACCCTTTTCTGCACCCTGTCCTTTCGCCTCCACCTCCTTCTCGCGATGGGGCGACCAGAACTGCACTCAATACTCCAAATGTGGCTGAAGCAAAGTCTTGTCGAGCTGCAGCATGACTTTGGTAAAGCTGCAAGTGGTGGCAAGGTTCTGTTAACAAGTCACGCAAGTTGAGACAGCAAAGGGAGTTGGGTGCCAAACGGTTGAATCAGTCACCGTGAACCAGAGGCACTCACGCCACATCTGTGACAACCGTGGTCACACCGCGGCCAGCATCTGCTCACTGAGAGCGGGGGAAAGGTTCAATGACTTGCACCGACCGGGGCTTGGCAGGTTGACAAACAGCAAATCCGTTTCCTTCAGGACAGATGAAGGAAGTCATCAGGCATCAGGACAGATGAAAGGAAGTCGTACTAATTCTTCATAAAGTACCGGAGTAGTGTTGCCAGTTTTGGTGAGGCGTGCAGATGTCTAAGTTCTTTTTATTTTCTAAATTTTGTTGTCATTCTCCTTCCCGTTTCCACGGGAACCACTTTGACCTGTAGGGGTTCATGGTCCACCCTCCTCCCCACTTCACTTTAGTTTTATTGTCACGTGTACCGAGGTTGCGTGTTAACCAGCCAGCGGAAAGACAGTACATGATTACAATCGAGCCTTTAAGGTCGTAAGGTCATAAGGAATAGGAGTAGAATTATACCATTCGGCCCATCGAGTCTACTCCGCCATTCAATCATGGCTGATCTATCTCTCCCTCCTAACCCCATTCTCCTGCCTTCTCCCTTCTCCCCATAACCTCTGACACCTGTACTGATCAACAAGTACTAATCAGGTGCTAATCACCTGTACCAATTCACAGTGTACGTGTCCATACCTCTCCATACCTCCGTAGGTTTACGTTGGAAGCAATGGAAGTTGGGGGAAAGGAGGAATGTCTTTTGCCTTGCATTGTTTTTCAATAGAATTCAACTCCTTGTCCTCACTCTGTCAGGTCCCCACATCAGTGAGGTGAGCCTACACCAAGATCAAGATGCCACCTCCCAAGGATATCGTGAAGATCGCTGTGCAAATGCCCGGAGCCTATCCTCAGCTCATAGACCTCGACCAGGTAAGGGACGCATCTGGGGAACTGCACCCACCACAGCAAATTTACACTTGGTTCTCATTTCTCTTTGATAATCAGCACGGGCAGATAATCACAAACAAGGGCAGCACGGTGGCGCAGCGGTAGAGCTCATAGCCTCAGAATAAAAGGATGCACCTTTAGAAAGGAGATGAGGAGGAATATCTTTAGTCAGACGGTGGTGAAACTCGGACAGCTGTGAAGGCCGCGTCAATGGATATTTTTAAGGCAGAGATTGAAAGATTCTTGATTCGTAATGGTGTCAGGGGTAATGGGGAGAAGGCAGGAGAATGGGGTTGAGAGGGCCAGATATATCAGCCATGATTGAATGGCAGAGCAGACTTGATGGGCTGAACGGCCTAATTCTGCTCCTAGAACGTATGAATTTAAAGGCCATTCTCTAAAGCATAGTGGGACCAGATGACATAGGTATCTGGGGTGGTTGTCAAGTGGCTGAATGTTCTGTGCGATTCTGCTAGTGCTAGGGGTGGCACGGTGGCGCAGCTTTACAGCGTCAGAGACCCTGCTTCAATCCTGACTGCGGGTGCTGTCTGCACAGAGTTTGTACATTCTCCCTGGGACCACGTGGGTTTTCTCCATGTGCTCCGGTTTCCTCCCATACTTCGAAGACTTACAAATTTGTAAGTTAATTGGCCTGGTATAAATGTAAATTGTCCCTAGTGTGTGTAGGGCAGTATTAATGTGCGTGGATTGCTGGTCGGTGCTGACTCGGTGGGCCAAAGGACCTGTTTCTATACTGTATCTCTAAAACAAACAAAAACTAAAGGCGATTATGGAGGGACGGGGTGGGGGGGAGTAATCTGTAGATAATCAAAGAAACATTATTGTCTGATAAGATGTCTTCTGGGCAGTACAAGTGAGTGAATGAATAGTGTCTGGAGTGTAAAGATGAAGTCACTCGCTCTGATAATTATGTCAGTTGGTGCTTACAGCTTCTTAAAAATCTGCACAAAGCCAGACATTGTGCTTCTCTAAACTGTATTCACGAATACCCATGGATTACCGATTAGGCCGCTCTGCTGTACATAACCACCCCAGAACTTGTTAACTCTCAGCCTGCTTCAGTCAGGAAACTCTGAGGCCCTCCAAATTATCAAAGCACAAATTTCACTCCCGATCAAAAGTATTGGGGTCTCTAAATGTATAAGCAAAGGACTGCAGGTGCTGGTTGATGCACAAAGTGCTGGAGTAACTCAGCTGGTCAGGCAGCATCTCTGGAGAACTTGGATAGTTGGCATTTCGGGCTGGGATCTTACCCAAAATGTCACTTATCCATGTTCTCCAGAGATGCTGCCTGACCTGCTGAGTTAATCCAGCACTTTGTGTCATAGAGTCTTACAGCATGGAAACAGGCCCTTCGGCCCAACTTGCCCACACCGGCCAATTTGTCCCATCTACACTAGTCCCACCTGCTTGCTTAAGGCCCATATCCCTCTAAACCTGTCCTATCCATGCACCTGTCTAAATGTTTCTTAAACTTTGCGATAGTACCTGCCTCAACTGCTTCCTCTGGCAGCTCGTTCCATACACCTACCACTCTATGTGTAAAAAGGTTACCCTTCAGGTTTTCATTAAATCTTTCCCCCCTCACCTTGAACATATGTCCTCTGGTTGTTGATTCTCTTACTCTGGGCAAGGGACTCTGTGCGTCAACCCGATCTATTCCTCTCATGATTTTGTACACTTCTATAAGATCACCCCTCATCCTCCTGGGCTCCAAGGAATAGAGTCTGAGCCTGCTCAACCTCTCCCTGCAGCTCAGGCCCCCGAGACCTGGCAACATCCTCGTAAATCGTCTCGGTACTCTTCCCAGGGTGTCCTTTTGGGTTTTCTAAATCCCTGATGGCCCGAGCAGCCAGGGGTGTTCCTTTGGATTGTAGTTGTGATTAGACTCCTTCTCTTGCTGAGGTGCTTGTGGTTCTGGTATTTCCCCAAAGACACAACGAGCTCAGACACGCGAGCAGTCTTGAGTTCGATAGCATTCCTTAATAGCAATCTGTTTAACGTAGTGCAACTTTACAAGACGATTACTGAGGCCACAACCAACGCCGCCCAGAGATCCCCGCACATTAACACTACACACTAGGGACAATTTTTACATTTGCACAGCCAATTAACCTACATACCGGTACGTCTTTGGAGTGTGGGAGGAAACCGAAGATCTCGGAGAAAACCCACGCAGGTCACGGGGAGAACGTACAAACTCCGTACAGACGGCGCCCGTAGTCAGGATCGAACCTGAATCTCCGGCGCTGCATTCGCTGTAAGGCAGCAACTCTACCGCTGCGCCACCGTGCCGCCCAGAGGTTGGAAGCTCCAGCCTCTGGTTGGAAGTTCCCGAGGAGTCAGGCACGAAGCAATGTAGATTTATTCACAAAATGCTGGAGTAACTCAGCAGGTCAGGCAGCATCTCGGGAGAGAAGGAATGGGTGACGTTTCGGGTCGAGACCCTTCTTCAGACTGATGACGTTTCGGGTCGAGACCCTTCTTCAGACTTGTACTACAGGAAGCAATGTAGGATCTTGTGGTGGCCCAGTGCGCAGCAGTAGAGTTTGCTACCTGACCGCTGTAGAGGTTCGATCCTGACCAAGGGAGCCGTCTGTGTGGAGTTTGTACATTTACCCTGTGACCGCGTGGGTTTTCTCCAGGTGCTCCAATTTCCTCCCACATTCCAAAGAAGTACAGGTTTGCAGGTTAATTGGCTTCTGTGAATTGTCCCCAGTGTGTAGGATAGTACGAGAGTATGGGCGATCGCTGGTTGGTGGGCCGAAGGGCCTGATTCCACACTGTATAACTAAACTAAACTAAATCTGGCCCAGCATTGAAAGGAGACGGTTGGGTCAAAATATACCAGGTGCGGTGAGCAGCAAAATAAGAAATAGCAGCTGGAGCAGGCCATTCGGCCCCTCATGCCCGCTCCATCTTTCAATAGGTTCAGAGATGACCTTTTACTTCAGCACCAGCCTCCTGCAGGAACCTGGATTCCCATTCCTGCTGTTTCAAACGTAGAGTGGGAAAATGTGGGATGGAATTCCGCACCTGTGATGCTGTGATTGGCATCGGGAGTTGGGCATGGGCAGAGTTGACATTAGGTTTGTTCTGCACAGTTTTGGTCGGTTTGTTGCTTGACCTTCCTTATCCCTATCTGTTTAGTTTAGTTTATTTGTCACGTGTACCGAGGTACAGTGAAAAGCTTTATGTTGCATGCTAAACAGTCACCCTGTACAGATACAGGGAATAATGTTTAGAGCAAGATAAAGTCCAGTCAAGTCCAATTAAAGTTAGCCCGAGGTTGCCCAATGTTGTGAGGTTTGAAGTGCTTTATATCTCTTGTGCATGACCCATAGTAACCCAGTCCTGCAGGACTGCTGGTGCCATGGGTTGTAGCTCTGGGAGTTGTCACGTCAGCTTTCAGCAATATCAAAAGAAGTGGCAAAGCAGATTTTGGCCAAGAGTAGTTTTATTTCCCCCTGTTTGGGTTATTGTGATTGAATGGAAATTTGACATTGTGTTGGGGGGAAAAAAGGGGTTGATCGGCTGTTCAATATGTTGATGAGACCAGGCTATTGTGTGGGGCTCTGCTCGCCTGGCTATCGAGACAATGTTGTTAAACTAGAAAGGGTGCAGGAAAGATTCCCCAGCATGCTGCAGGGCCAGAGCCAGGGAGGCCGGAGTTCCACGGCAAGACTGGATCGGGTGGGACTGCTCTCACAGTCTGCAGGAGACTGAGAGGTGATATAATAGAGGTTTGCAAAATCAGGAGGTGAATAGTCACACTCTTGGGAGAGTATAAAACTAATGGGCATAGGTTTAAGATGAGAGGGTAAAGATTAAAAAATAACCTGCGGGGCTACTTTTTCGCACAGGGGGTGCGGGGTATGTTGAATGAGTTTTCAGAGGAAGTGGTAGAGGCAGGATATGTACATGCATAGGAAAGGTTGAGAGGATATGAGTCAAATGCAAGTAGATGGGACAAGCACAGGTAGCTAACTTGGTCGACATGGACAGGTTGGGCCGAAGAGCCTGATGCAATGCTGTTTAACGCCATATGTTTCTATGAGTTCCCCCCCTCCTCTACCCTTGTTTGATGCTGCATCTGTGGTAATGTTAATTAGATTTGAGTTATGGAGACAGTTATGGAGACAGGAATCCAGGACCATGAACCTTGACCCTTCCCCAAACAACGAAATGTTTGCGAGATAACTGCCTGAGAAGATGATGCCCCTTTTTCAGCTACCCCCACCTCCCACTGAGAACCAGTCCAAGTCCAAGAGCCTTGTATCTGGACGTGCTTGACAGGGTGTGGGCTGGGTTAAGCTGTGATGGCTCACCATCGCAGCAGAACCAGGAGCATTGAAAAGCCAATTGCAATCTCAACTTGCCCAAATAATTTGCCCTCGAGAACACCCTGGAAGCAGCTTACACCCCAGGGTATTGGACCCAGGTTTGTACCTTCATGATGTGAGATGGTTAACATGAGTGGTGGTAGGGAGGAAGGGAAGGATGTGGAAAAGGTCAGGGGAGAGGGCAAGAGAGTGAGTAAATACAAAAATAAATAAAACTGAGGCAAATTGAAGAGGCCTCGAATACTGAGAAGCCTCAGACTCTCTGCTTTTTGGATGACTTTCATTTCCCATCACAGTACTTTAAGATTATTTTTCTTTTTGATCCCGTAGAAAAAGCCTCTGTCGACTGTCCTGAAGGAAGTCTGTGACGTGTAAGTACCTGCTGTGTGTGAATAGTCTCCTCGTTAGTCCTGGGAATGCGTAACCCATGACACAGGATACCAAAGCAGGAAGGTTTAGGTTAAAGACAGTGAACCGGCCATGTTGAAGGATGAGCGCCATATGTCTACATCAGCGCGAGTGTTGGACAAGGAAGGGATCCACTGATGGTGACCTGCCTTGTGACAAACTCATTTCTCTTCAGGTGATAGAGGTTGGGGGTTTGGAAAGGGCTGTTGGAGTAGCCGGAGTGTGCAACCTTCAGTCCGAAGAAGGGTCTTGACCAAAACCGTCACCCATTCCTTCTCTCTAGAGATGCTGCCTGACCCGCTGAGATAGAATGGTAACTGCCTGGATCGGATTTGTCCTGCTTTAGACCTTCCAGGGAAACACCTAAACACCTTGTTCCCAGCAACATTGTTTTCCTACAACATAGAAATAAGCCATTCAACCCGTCTAGTCCGAGCATTCTCATAAGTTTCATTGTAATCCCAATTCCTCCACGTTTCTCTGTAACACCACATACCCACCCTGCCCCCCCCCCCCCCCCCCCTCCGTCTTCCCCAAAGTCTGTCAACTACCTGAACATTGGAGACAACTAACTGAAACAAACTAATCTACCAAGTGCTGCGGGGGACGTGGGAGGAAAGTGGAGCATCTGATGCAAACCCATAGTGTTGCAGGGAGGGAGGTACAAACTCCACTGGAGCAGTGAGGCAGCAGTGGCACTGTCCACAGCAATGGGTGATGACTCTCCTCTGTCCCAACACCAATGTGTAGACTGCACTCTGACCCCATCACCAATGTGTGGACGGACTGTATTATAACCACAACACCGTAGACTGCAATCTGACCCAAAACAAGTGTGCAGACTGTACAACCACCAGTGTATAAATGGTATTGTGATCCCAACACTAATATAGAGACTGTACTCTGTCCCAGCACCAAGATTGAGTTTTGTTTAGTTTAGAGATTCAGCGAGACAGCTCACCGTGTCCGCGCCGACCAGCGATCCCCGCACACCAGCGATCCCCGCACACCAGTGATCCCCGCACACCAGCGATCCCCGCGCCGACCAGCGATCCCCGCACACCAGCGATCCCCGCGCCGACCAGCGATCCCCGCGCCGACCAGCGATCCCCGCGCCGACCAGCGATCCCCGCACACCTGCGATCCCCGCGCCGACCAGCGATCCCCGCACACTAGCACTATCCTACACACCAGGGGCAATTTACAATTTTGTACTGAAGCCAATTAACCTACAAGCCTTTATGTCTTTGGAGTGTGGGAGTAAACCAGAGCACCCGGAGAAAATCCACGCGGTCACTGGGGCAATGTGCAAACTCCATACAGACAGCACCTATAGTCGGGATCGAACCCGGGTCTCTGACGCTGTAAGGCAGCAACTCTACCGCTGCGCCACTGTGGCCTGTTGCCCACACCAGTGCAGACAACACTATGATGCCACAGCACTGATGACAGACTGTACTCTGTCACCAACACTAATGTGTAAACTGTACTCTGAGCCTGACACTGGTTTCCAATGGGCTGCCTCCCTTCCCAACCACTGCTGTGGTCAGTGAACCATGTCACCCGTGTCACTGTTCCTGTGACGATGGCTGTGGATGTTTCTGAGCTGCGTCACGCTGACTAACTGCGAGAGCCGCAGATGTGGAGTGTTCCACAACGTTGCCCACGTGCTGACCAACATCTTTCCTTTCCTGTTTATGAGAGGTCGGCACAGTTTTGAATCTTGGCTTGGAGCCTGAGATTGAGTTTTAGTTCTAGTTTTTAGTTTTAGAGAAACAGCATTGGGAAAAAAAGCCTTTTGGTCCACCGAGTCCATGCAGTCCAGTAACCACCCATTCACACTAGTTCCACTCCCTGCACACTAGGGCCAGTGTGTACAGAGGCCAACTAGCCGACAAACCCGCACACCTTTGACATGTGGGAAGAACCTGGAGGAAACTCGTGCTGTGACAGGGAGAACGTGCAAACTCCTCGCAGACACCCGAGGTCAAGATCGAACCCGGGTCTCTGGCGGTGTGAGGCAGCAGCTCAACCAGCTGTGCCACTGTGTCGCCCAAACACGCCACTGTGCTGCCTGTGTAGCAGACACAGTGAGCACCAGGGCACGGCACAGCCATGCTTTGAATGATAACAGTACCCGACCCTGACTTTGAACCCAAATCACTTCTGTCACTGCCTCCCAGTGCCTGTTCCAAAACCCCCAAACTCCTTTCCGCCTGTGTCAACAACCACCCAAGTCTCCTGTACCTGTTGCATGTACCTGCCCCTGGCACCTTGAGCCCATCCCCCCCCCCCCCCCCCACTGCCCAGACTGCCAGGCATTGCCTTCTGTGCCAGCTCGGACTGCCGTCCCAGCCTCCTACAGAAGCCCCTGACACCAGCCCTGGGTGCAAACACCCATTGCTCCCCATACACAGAGATGCGCCCACACACAGAGACATGTGCACGCACACACGGAGACACGCGTGCACACGCATGTACACACTCGCGTCCACCACAACCGTGCTGACCTTCTGTCCATTGACACTAATTCCATTTGCCTGCATTGGGCTCGTTTCCACCTATGCCTTGCCGAAGTGCCTTTCTGATTAGTTCTTGTGGGCAGTGATTGTCTGTCAGCGTTGTACTTGCATCTCACCGTAAGTCGGCAGTGGAAGTCCACTGCACACTGGAGAAGGCGCGTGGAATTGGAGTGCATTCCCAGCAATCTGGGCCCACTCCATTCCCACAGATTTAACCGACGCTTATCATCCAGTTGAAGAGAGGCAAAGTGAAGGCCAATCCTTTCTCTCACTGTAGCCACCAGCTGGCTATCCTCTGCCATTGGTAAATGGTTGTCACGTGTTTGAGATTTAAACAGCCAATTACAAAAACACCTGGCAGGTCAAAGGCTAGCCCTTCACTTTGCAAAAAGCTGGAGTAACTCAGCAGGTCAGACAGCCTCTCTGGAGAAAAGAAATAGGTGATGTTTTGGGTCGAGAACCTTCTTCAGACCTTCACTTTGGCTTTTACCAACTGAAGGGCAATCATTGGTTAAAGCTGTGCAGTTGGGTCTAATGTGCAAAGCACTTCACTCAAACTCCATGCCGTCTCCATTGTGCAGTGTGGAGGATATTGCTCGTGTTCGAGGTGATCGCTAGTCGGCATGGATTCAGTGGGCCAAAGGGCCTGTTTCTGCACTGTGTCTCTAAAGTCTGAGGTCCAAAGGTAATGTTGGCTTTTCCTTCACATCAAGGTGGAATAAGAACAATCCGGACCAGTACGCTCTTCAGTACACGGACGGGATACAGAGCTACATCACAGAGACGGTGAGGGGCCGAGCATGTGTCCATGGAGATGTCAGGGAGAGGTGGTTGTGGGGGTTTGGGCCTTGCTGATGTGCTGGGGAGACCTCGCCCCGGAGTGGTCTTGGTCTCAAGGAGCTGATCTCAGGGTGTCCTCTGGTGCAACCACAGCATACGGCCAATGTGTTGCTGCTCAAGAAGGGGAGGGCATCAGTGTGGAGACGATGCACTCCATTGACACATTTTCTCAGCACACGGCCAAAGGAACTGTGCAGAGTGTGGAGATGACAGGATTGTTCTGTAGGTGAGTCGTAGAATCTGGTGAGAGTGGATGGGAATGTGGGGGGGGGATGGGTTATGGGAAAAATTATTAGGGGAATGGGCTGAATGACTTCCTATATAGTAAAGAAATGTTGAAGATGTGAAATATGCCTGGACTACCACTTGCTTGGACTACCACTTATCCAGTCCATGGGTTGAGATCCAAAGGCATTTCCAACCACTGTGGAGCTGGAGCTGTGGATATCCTAAGGGTACTGGAGAAGAGACGGGACGGTATGGGGAAATGTGTGGGTTTTTCCTGTTGCTCACCGACTTTCTTCCTGACTCGTTACAGAATCGGCATGAAATTAAGAACGGAAGCATTCTGCGTTTGGCCACAGCCCCGGTAAGTTCCTCCCCGTTAGTGCACGGGTAGATTTGTCCCCTTCAGTACGGGGCCCTGACAATGGTCGTGCCGCTGGCCAAACCCTTCCTGCAGGAAGACTGCGTTAGACACATAGCTGTTGCTTTGGGTCGAAGCCCATCCCATGGGTTTATTGGGAATAGGTCTGCATGCCAGCGTTTCCACTGTGCTCCTGTGCATCTGTCCATGTACACACAGGCGCATGTATATGTGCACAGGTGCTGCCATGTGTCTGTCCATGTACACACAGGCGCATGTATATGAGACAAGTGTTGCCATGTGTCTGTCCATGTACACACAGGCACGTGTATATGTGCTGTCTGTGCGTCTGCGTCTGTCCGTGTACACACAGGCACATGTATATGAGACAAGTGCTGCCATGTGTCTGTCCATGTACACACAGGCACGTGTATATGTGCACATGTGCTGCCGTGTGTCTGTCCGTTTACACACAGGCACGTGTATATGCACCCGTGTGTTGTGTGTGCTTGTGTGTGTGTACCCATGCTGCTCTCCCTGTGACCCTGTGCGTTTTCCTCAACTGCTCTGGTGTCCACCTACATCCCAAAGACGTACGAGGTAGTAGGTTAATTTTACCACTGTAAACTACCTCATTGTGGATGAATGGCAAAAGGACCAGAGATTTGTTGGTTATATGAGAGAGAATAAATTGCAGGAGCACGGAGAAGTAATGGAGTGAATTGGACTAATGAGGTTGGCCTGTGGGAGTTGACATTGACTGAAGAGCAGAATGGCCTCATAGAGCCATAAAGTCATACAGTGGGGAAACAGGCTGATTGGCCCAACTAACCCATGCCGACCAACATGCCACAGCGACACTAGGCCCAGCTGCCTGCGTTTGACCCATATCCCTCAAAACCTATTCTACCCCTGTACTTATCGTAATGTATCTTAAACATTGTGATAGTACCTGCCTCAACTGTCTCCTCCGGCAGCTCATACCGTACACTTCCCTACCTTTGTGTAAAACAGTTACCCCTCAGGTTTCCTTTAAATCTTCTCTATTCCCCTACTCTGGGTAAAAGACTCTACACGTTTACCCTATCTGCTCTGCCTTCTGTCATCACAAATAAGATTTACGCCATTGAGTGGCTGGACCCTAAGCTCTGCTCACCCTCATCCCCCCCTCTCCTCCGCTGATCTTCAAACCCGTGTTTGGAGGTGTGTCCATTGTCGTGCTGTAGTGCACAGGGATTGTTTACCAGGCTGAGGGAATCTGTACAAACAGATGCTGTTCTCAGAATCCGTCAAACACCGGCTCACAGCAAGAGCTGGACTCGAGTGTGTCTCCTGGTGTACAACACAGGTACTGCACCACTGCACAGTCAGCAGAAAAAAAAACCCTACAATAATGCTTTTACTTATCTTCGTTAAGAGGCATTGCACATCCTCTAAATGGCAGGACAGAGCATTGGGCGGAGTACAATAAAAAGCAACACGGGACTGAGAGATTACCAGAGAAGGAAATATTAAAACTCACCAGAAACATGAAAATAGATATGCAGTGGTCCAATAGAAAAATATAAAAAATTCAAAAACATTACAAATGTAGCATTTTTCTGATGCATTCCACATCAGAAATGTAGAATCTTCACAGGAGGAGGAGAATATTGGAAGGGATTACTTTCTGCACAGTGGGTTGCTGGCAGATTGAGTAACCCAATGAGTTTGCGTTTGAGGTTAGTTTATTGTCACGTGTGCCAAGGTACAGTGAAAAGCTTTTGTTGCATGCTAACCAGTCAGAGGAAAGACAATACATGATTACAATTGAGCCACTCACAATATACGGATACACGACGAAGGGAATAAAGCAAATAATGTTTCGTATAAGATAAAGCCAGTAAAGTCCGATCAAAGATAGTCCGAGGGTCTCCAATGAGGTAGACAGTAGGTAGACACAAAATGCTGGAGTAACTCAGCGCGTCAGGCAGCATCGCAGGAGAGAAGGAATGGGTGACGTTTCGGGACCCGAAACGTCACCCATTCCTTCTCTCCCGAGATGCTGCCTGACCTGCTGAGTTACTCCAGCATTTTGTGTCTACCTTCGATTTTAACCAGCGTCTGCAGTTTTTTTTCCTACACAGGTAGATGGTAGATCAGGACTTCTCTCTAGTTGTGGTCAGATGGTTCAGTTGCCTGATAACAGCGGGGAAGAAACTGTCCCTGAATTATACATCAACTCTGGTGTGTGAACTTGGATAGCTTTTTAAAGGAAAGCCAGTAAATTACAAGAAGAATGGGCCGAAAGCTAAATGTGAGGTTATCCACTTTGGCGGCAAAAACAGGAAAGCAGAGTATTACCTGAATGGTGACCGATTAGGAGAGGGGGAGATGCAACGTGACCTGGGTGTCATGGTGCACCAGTCATTGAAGGCAAGCGTGCAGGTGCAGCAGGCAGTGAAGAAGGCGAATGGTATGTTGGCATTCATAGCAAGAGGATTTGAGTTTAGGAGCAGGGAGGTTCTACTGCAGTTGTACAGGGCATTGGTGAGACCGCACCTGGAGTATTGTGTGCAGTTTTGGTCTCCTAATCTGAGGAAAGACGTTCTTGCCTTAGAGGGAGTACAGAGAAGGTTCACCAGATTGATCCCTGGGATAGCGGGACTTTCATATGAAGAAAGACTGGATAGACTAGGCTTGTACTCGCTGGAATTTAGAAGACTGAGGGGGGATCTTATAGAAACATATAAAATTCTTAAGGGGTTGAAGAGGCTAGATGCGGGAAGAATGTTCCCGATGTTGGGGGAGTCCAGAACCAGGGGTCACAGCTTAAGGATAAGGGGGAAGTCTTTTAGGACCGAGATGAGAAAACATTTCTTCACACAGAGAGTGGTGAGTCTGTGGAATTCTCTGCCACAGAAGGTAGTTGAGGCCGGTTCATTGGCTATATTTAAGAGGGAGTTAGATGTGGCCCTTGTGGCTAAAGGGATCAGGGGGTATGGAGAGAAGGCAGGTACAGGTTACTGAGCTGGATGATCAGCCATGATCATATTGAATGGCGGTGCAGGCTTGAAGGGCCGAATGGCCTACTCCTGCACCTATTTTCTATGTTTCTATGTTTCTATGAGTCAGTCCAGGGAAATGGCTTGCAGATGCATGTTTCTGTGTGTGGTACATCAGAGCTTTTCTCCGTGTGTGTCTCAGGCAGCAGGCATGTGCAGACTTGGTCACTGAGCACTTTGTGTCTCTTGCACCGTGCAGTAAGATGATGGCTGCTCTGTTACCCCAGGGCCTCTTAACTGCACGTGCCCCACAACCCTCAAAATCCCAAAACCTATTGATCTCCATCTTGTATGTACTCAGTGACTCAGGGCCCACATCTCTCTTGGGTGGAGAATTCCAAAACTTCACCACACATTGGGTGAAAATCATCTCTGTCCTAAATGGTTGACTCCCTATTTTCAAGGGGTGAACTAAATTCTACACACTCTCGCCACCAAAGCATTGTCCCTGTCAAACCTGTAACAGTACAGCAAGGAACAGGCCTTTCGGCCCACTGTGTTTGTGCTGAACCTCTCGCTCTTCAATCTTCTGGAGAAAATGGGCTTAATTTGTTTATGGACAAGCTCGCCATCCAAGAATCACTTGGTGAGTGCGCACAGTCTGTTTGACAAGTGTAGCCCTCCTTGAGGGGGAGACTAGGCCTGTGTACAATACCATATAATGTGTTCCTGTCACTGGACCCACTACCTCTACACTGAGCATGCTTCCACTGTGGCACATTGCATCAAATGTGACAGGGAGATAGTGTCAGGCCAGACGGCAGCTCAGCCAAGCTGTCAGGGCAGGGACATTAAGCCATTTTAAAAATCAAATTCGATAAATATTTCTTCTTCTTTGACCATAGCAGTGGTAGAAGCATGTTCATGTCCTAGACAAAGGGAGGACTAAGTTTGTGCACTTGCTTCCAAGACCCTTTCAAAGAAGGTTTGCTTGTTCGTTTTAGAGTGGCAATAGCTTCAAATGTTTCACTGATTCATTCAGAGGGAATGCATGTCACGAGCTTGCCCTTATGCAGATTAAGCTCATCTTTTCCAGAAATTAGAAGAGTGAGAGATTTGGCGCAAATCTCTGTGGGCTGAAGGGCCTGTTCCTGTGCTATACTGTTCAACGTTCTATCGTGGAAATGGCAGCATTTCTTGCCAATCCCTAAAAGATGGCGATGAAAAAGTAAAAGATCGAGGGAAGGAAAAATTAAAGGACGTGATAAACGTGCCAGAAATAAAAAATATATCGTAAATGTTTCTATTATAATAATATATTTTATTCGTCCCACACCGGGGATTTTTTTTTTAAGGAATTGAGTTAATAAAGTGAGTGTTAATCCTATGTAAAGTGAGTCCGGTGCTCCGGTTTCCTCCCACGTTCAAAAGACGTGAAGGTTAATTGGCGTCTGTAAACTGTTCCTAGTGCGTTGGATAGAACTGGTACACGGGTGATCATTGATCATCGTTAACTCGATGGGCTGAAGGGCCTGTTTCCACGCTTTATCTCTAACCTAAACCAAACTAAAGAAATGGCCAGTGAGATAGTTGGTGAGTTGGTTTTAATTTTCCAAGCACCCCCAGATTTTGGGAAAAGTGCCATGCAATTGGAAAACAGCAAATGGAACTACTTAACTCAAGAGAGAGGGAGAGGCAGTAAGCAGGAATGCACAGCCCAGTTGGCTCACTGTTTGCCAGTGAGAAAGAGTTTACTTTTATCATTGAAGATGTTGTGGCAGTATACTTGGAAACATTCAAAGTCAAACTCAAAATGGTTTTGTTGAGGGTATATCATATTTGATAAATTTATTTACATTAGATTACTTTAAAAAAGTGATGTCCATTAAAAAGCTGTGGATAAAGTGGAGCCTGTGAAGGCACTAAGATTTCCAGAGATCATTTGACGTCACCCATTCCTTCTCTCCTGAGATGCTGCCTGACCTGCTGAGTTACTCCAGCATTTTGTGAATAAATACCTTCGATTTGATAAGTCAAGTCATTGAGAAGTTGTTATCATTTGAACAAGTACGGTTAGCTGCAAGTAACATGAAAGTCTTGCATGAGGCAGCATCACAGGCACACAGAGTCAGACAACATACAAAACATAAATTATACCTAAATTACAGGCAGCATAAAGAAGAAGACTGCAAAATAAAAAACAAGACGCAATGCAAATCACCGTGAGAAGAAAGTGCCACGTCAAAAGTTATTGGGGAAAATAAAAGCATATGGTGCAGGAGTAGACAGAGTGGTGTGGACAGAAGATTGGCCGGCTAACGGGGAGCATGGATGCACGTGTGGTGGGAGGTTACAGAGCTGTCGGGTGCCAAGGGATCCTGGTGAACGACTGGCAGATGCAATATGTACTTGGAAATTCTAATGTGGTTTATTGCCAGGCAAATTGAAAACAAAATTAGCGAGATTTTACATCAGTTGTATCTGGCGTTGGTGAGGCGATGTCTGAAATGCCTTCAGTATTGGTGGCCTCTTCCTTAAGGAAGCACGTTAATGCATTATTCAGAGCAGACTTACCACACTGGTACATGCAGAGGGCAGGTTGTCTCATGAGGAAAGGTAGGGCAGGTGTGGCTTGTATCCACTGGACTCAGAAGAGTGAGAGGGGATTGATTGAAATATATGAGCTCCTGAGAGGATTTTGACCAGAGAGGACCTTGCCTCGTGTGGGAGAGAACTAGGGGTGACGGCTTTAAAAATAAGGAGTAAATTTAAGGCAACGATGAGGCAATATTTTCTCTTGGGGATAGTGAGCCCTTGAAACCTTCTTCCTCAGAGACTTGTGGAAGCAACATTTTCGAATGTTATGAAGGCGGAGGGGGAGAACGGTTACCGAGATTGGGTGGGAATGTTCATAAGTTATAGGAGCAGAATTAGGCCATTCAGCCCATCAAGTCGACTCTGCCATTCAATCATGACTGATCTATCTATCTCAACCCCATTCTCCTGCCTTTGCCCCATAACACCTGACACCCGTACTAATCAAGAACCTAATCAATCTCCGCCTTAAAAATATCCATTGGCTTGGCCGCCACAACCAGCTGTGACAATGAATTCTGCAGATTCACCACCCTCTGACTAAAGGAATTCCTCATCCGGTACGTTCTTTTATTCTGAGGCTATGGCCCCTGGTCCTAGCATCTCCCACTAGTGGAAACATCCTCTCCACATCCACTCTATCCAGGAATGCAGAGTTGAGACCAGCCATGCTCTTGGTAAATTGTGGGGCAGGTGCAAGGGGCCGAGTGGCCTACTCCTGGTACTATTTTGAATGTTAATCTTGCCTCTAAAAGTGGGTGCAAATAAATGCCCAGTGACGACTTGCATTTAGATGACATCGCAGTGGGGACACCTCACAAGGTGTTTCATAGCATAACCAAACATGGCAATGAGCTGCCCCAGGGGACAGTGAAACAGATGACCTGAAGCAGCATCAAAGGGGAAGGAGATGTTTGCGTGGGGATCTGCAGATGGGCTTTGATTGACGGAAGGACTCTCAGCAAAGTTGTGGGGCTAGAGATCAGAGATTATAGAAGGGCAGAGATCTCAGAGGGTTGAGGTGCTGGAGAGGTTTACAGACAAAGGCAGAATGAGGCCTCTGGGCGCTTTGAAGACAAGGTTGGACTATGTTCCAGCAGTTTAAATAACGTAATCCAACACAGAAACAATCCCTGCAGCCCACTATTTACACTAATCCCATGCCATTCCCATATCATTTCCTCATATTCCCCTGAATCCCCCAGCTTCACGTAGCCAAATGAACAACTTATATTGGCTAATTAACCTCCAAAACTGCTTGACTTTGGGTTGTGGGAATAAATCCCTGTTGTCACAGTGGAAAATAAGGAAAACCCTGAACAGACACCACCCCAGGACGGAATCAAACCAAGGGTCGCTGGAGCTGTGAGACAGTGGATCCACCAGCTTTGCCACTGTGCCTTCAACTCAAGCACCACAAGACTCAAAGTCAATACAGGTGGGAAAGCACAAGGTTGATGGATGGCTGGAGGGCAGTTAAACAGATGGAAACCTCAGAAATGTCGACTCTGATTGAAAGTTCTGTGCCTGCCCACTGTACCCTTGTTGCTCAGTCGGGACTCTGCCACAACGTTGGACTACGTTCCAGCAATCAAATATCGTCCTGCAACACAGAACCAATCCCTGCAGCCCACTGTTTGCACTAATCCCATGCTTTTCCCATTTCATTTCCCACATTCCCATGAATCCCGCAGATTCACTGGCTTGTCTCTTTCCCGGTTCCAGAGTCGAGAGGCAGAGAATCTCTACACGGGGACGCAGAGTGGCAACTATGACGTGCGCTTTGAGTCGCTGAAGGGGCTGGCAGTCCTCTCCAAGGACATCACCTTCGCCCAAGAATTCATCAGCAAGGACGGCATCGCTGCGCTGGTCTGCATTGTGGAGAACGGCAACGAGTGAGTAGAGGGCTGGGCAAGGCTTGAAGAGGTGGAGCACAAATGCTAGTGGGTTAAATGTTAGTGGGCTAAATGGCCTGGTTCTGTTCACACTACTACCTTCGAAGCCCTCATGAAGAAGTTAAAAGGATGTAGTCGTGAACCGAGTTCCCTCGAATGGCTGCCTTTGCTGAACCTCGAAACCACAGCTTCCCGACACTTGTAGTCTCTCCTGAAATCACTCGCACACCACCTACCCTCAGGTGCAACTATCTACCCTCCCGTGGCAACTGTAGTCCGTTCCATTTAACAGGAGGCACACAAGACTGCAGATAGTGGAATATGGGGGGGAGAAATTACAAATCTGAAGGAACCCAGCAGATCAAGCAGCATCCGTGGAGGCAGTGAAATGGTCGACGTTTCACGTCAGCACCCTGCTTCCGGACCAAAGTAGTTCATGAAAAGTGTGGCCACCAGAACTCTGGACTTCAATGCTGAGCTTGCTTTCCAAGGCAGGGTACACAGACAGCCAGTAGCCTATTTGCTTATGTTCTTACTGGAGAACTGGCACAGATCAGCCAGGACCATATTGAATGACAGGGCAGGCATGAGGGCTGAGTGGCCTACCCTTGCTCTTATGTTTAAGGCCAGTTTTAGGTGCTGGGGTTGGCTCACTAGGGGTAAGAAGAATGGAGAAACAAGGGACTGCAGATGCTGGTTTACAAGAAAAAAAAAGACAACGTGCTGGAGTAACTAATCGGGTCAGGCAGCATCTTTGGAGAACATGGATAGGTGATGTTTTGGGTCGGGCTGGTTCTTCAGACTGATTGTGGTGGGGGATGGGGGGGGGGGAGCTAGAAAGGAGGATTAGGGGGGGCTCTGTCAGTACTGACCACACTTCTAATGTACACACAGGTTGGGTCATGTATGATCTTAATGGAAATACATGTTTGGTGTTTCTTCACAGCAAAACTTGCTGAGTGGTGCCGCTGGTAGAGTCACTGTCTTACAGCTCCAATGGCCCGGGCGTTGTCTGTGTGGAGTTAGCACGTTCTCTGTGATCACGTGCATATCCGGTTTCCTCCCACACACATAAAGATGTGCAGGTTGCTAAGTGAATTGAGCCAATGTAAACTGCCTCTCATGTGTAAGTCAGTGGTGGAATCTAGGAGGAGTGGTTGAAAATATGGGATTAATATAGGATGTAAATCAGACATAGAGACAATGTAGGATGTAAACAGATGAATGTCAATGGGTGGTGAATGGTCGGCGTAGACTCAGTGGGCCGAATGGCCTGTTTCTGTGCTGTATGACTCTATGGCACATTCCACTCTCTCAGGGGCTGCCAGCTCCTCTACCTCGGCCATTTTGTTTTGCTCTGTAGCACACAGTAACTGTGGGAGAGGTTTCCTGACTACTTTCTGTGTCTTCCAGCACGGGTGAGAGTTTGGTGCACACTCTGAATGCATTCATAGAGCTCATGGAACACGGTGTCGTCTCCTGGGAAACCCTCACTCCCGTCTTCATTAAGAAGGTGAGTCCACAGCTTGAAATTCAATGAACCGCAGATGCTGAAATTCTGAGATAAAAACCGAACGATGTTGGAAATACTCAGCAAGCCTGGCAGCGTGTGTGGTGACAGAAGCAGAGTTAACCTTTCAAGTCAAAGATCTTTCATCAGTCGCCAGCTTGCTGTGACATGGGGATATCATTGGCTGCTATCAAGTCTGGACACCTGGACCTCTGAAACCACATTGGTTTCACTGGGCAAACAGCAAAGTTCTGGAGGAACTCAGACGGTCAGGCAGTATTTGTTGAGGGAAACGGACAGGCAACGTTTTGGTTCAGGCTTCTTCAGTCTGATGGAGTAGAGGGGAGATAACTGGTAAAGAGAGGTAGAGACTGACAAAAACTGGCAAGTGATGGGTGGATACTGGTGACGAGGGATGAGTAGCAGGTGGGTGAGATAATAACAAAGGCCAGAGGTGAAATGGAGATTAAAAGCTGCCAGGTAGAGAACGAAGAGGAGGACTGAAATGTAAAGCTGGAGGGAGGGATATAGGTTGGAGGGGAAAGAGGGGGGGACAAAAGATAAATTGGCCACTCGGAATTGGGAGGGGTGGGCGATGAGCAGAGGAAGAGAGGAAAGGAACAAGGTGATGGGGCCAGCGGAAGAAAGGTGTGCGCACTGTGTGGGAGAGGTGAGAAGGAGGCACCCCGGGTGGGAGAGGTGAGAAGGAGGGGTCAGGGGGTGGGGGAGGTGAGAAGGAGGGGTCGTGGGGGTGGGGGAGGTGAGGAGGGGTCAGGGGGTGGGGGAGGTGAGAAGGAGGGGTCGGGGGGGTGGGGGAGGTGAGGAGGGGTCAGGGGGTGGGGGAGGTGAGAAGGAGGGGTCAGGGGGTGGGGGAGGTGAGAAGGAGGGGTCAGGGGGTGGGGGAGGTGAGAAGGAGGGGTCAGGGGGTGGGGGAGGTGAGAAAGAAGGGTCAGGGGGTGGGGGAGATGAGAAGGAGGCACCCCCGGTGGGGGAGGTGAGACGGAGGGGTCAGGAGGTGGGGGAGGTGAGAAGGAGGGGTCGGGGGATGGGGGAGGTGAGAAGGAAGGGTCAGGGGGTGGGGGAGATGAGAAGGAGGCACCCCGGGTGGGGGAGGTGAGACGGAGGGGTCAGGGGGTGGGGGAGGTGAGAAGGAGGGGTCAGGGGGTGGGGGAGGTGAGAAGGAGGGGGTAGAGGTGAGAAGGAGGGGTCAGGGGGTTTTATTTGAAATTGGAAAATTCAAAGGTCAAAAAAGAAACAGTGCTGGAAGAACTGTGGATCAGGCAAGATCTCTGGAGAACATAGATAGGTGATGTTTTGGGTAGGGACCCTTTTTCACACTGATTGTGGGGGGAGTGGAAGGGAAAAGAAAGCCGGATGCGAGGAGGGGCAGGACCAATCCTGGCAAGTAATCGGTGGGTTACCATCACCAATCCATGTTCTCCAGAGATGCTGCTTGACTCGCTGAGTTACTCCAGCACTTTGTGTATGTTATTGTGCACCAGCATCTGTGGTCCCTTGTTTCCATTCAAAGTTCATACAACTGGGTTGTAAGCTACCAATCCGGATATATGAGATGCTGCTCCTCCAGTTTGCATGAGGTCTCACTCTAGCAGTAGATGAGGCCTAGGACAGAAACGGCGGTATGGGAGAGGGAAGGGGAGTTGAAAGGAAGATAAGGAAGATACAAGCAATCTCCCAGATGTTCTAGTGGCAAGAGATCCTAGGGTGATGGAGGAACTGAAGGAAATCCACATTAGGCAGGAAATGGTGTTGGGTAGACTGATGGGACTGAAGGCTGATAAATCCCCAGGGCCTGATGGTCTTCATCCCAGGGTACTTGTGGCGCTAGAAATTGTGGACGCATTGGTGATCATTTTCCTCTGTTCTATAGATTCAGGATGAGTTTCTGTGGATTGGAGGGTAGCTAATGTTGTCCCACTTTTTAAGAAAGGAGGGAGAGAGAAAATGGGAAATTATAGACCAGTTAGTCTGACATCAGTGGTGGGGAAGATGCTGGAGTCAATTATAAAAGACGAAATTGCGAAGCATTTGGATAGTAACAAATAGGATTGTCCGGTGTACATATGGAGATCCATTTCACTAGCTGATAGCTCTCCAGCCACTGCACCACCTGTGGCTCTGGATAAGGCGTTGTGTAGCTAGTTGGTTCTGCGTTGGAAGTCCTTGGTCTGACCCATGGACTTCCTGCCACTGGATGGATTATCATACACATAGTGTGGAAACTTGGGAGATCTGGGGTGGACATTATTCCCGATGGGCAAATTGAGAATAAGTTTAATGAATCAGGGGGGCATCAAAATCAAACGTCATCCCTCATCAAATGGAGACGGTGGGGTGACACTGGAGGGGCGGGGGTCAGAGTTGGGGTCACTCTCCTGATCATCAGATGTTTGGCTAGGAGTACAGTGAGCCGAAGCAAAAAAGAGTAAAAGGGTAGCGTGCGCTGCGCTTTGGCACTGTAACCTTTTACTCTAGGCTCTGACCCGTGTCCATGTGTAGATTGCAGGCTTTGTGAACAAGTCGGCCATGGACGCGTCGATCCAGCAGTTATCTCTGGCCATCCTGGAGAGTATGGTGCTCAGCAGCAGCTACCTGTTTCAGCTGGTGAAGAACGAGGTGCCCCTGGACAGGCTCATCTCTCACCTCCAAGTGTAAGTGGCAGCCACTCAAACCAGCGCTCCCTCCCCATTGCCCGCGGGAACCCTGCACCACTTCCACAAACACAAGATAACACATTCAGGCACAAGTTCCAGCTTCCGGGCAATGACAAGGACAGCTATGGGTGGGGGCTTTCCAGCTGTTGGCCGCAGTAGGGGCCGGTAGCAATGGCTGTGGTCTGGGGAAAGGTTTTGTTGATGGCTACCCAGATTTTGGGAAGGGGCAGAGGAGCACAAAATGTTGCCTTCTAGGCATAGAAATAAGGGCAAAGGATGTGTGTTTGTTCACTGGTTGCTTCCAGAAGCAACACTCTGGAGATAATTCAAACCAAGGTCTGTTGATGGCCACCAGTCTTGCACCATCTTCCAAAGCACTCTTGGCCTTAATGTGGCATGGGACCAGGCCCACACCACAGTCCAATGGCACCCTGTGATGGTTGTGAGTGTGAAGGTCAGCCCCTGCCCTCTGTAACATGGAGGACTCCTTCCTCTCCTCTCGTACAGTTAGGTGGCACCACATGCTGTTTCTTATTGTATTTGCACATGTTCTCTTCTGTAAACAGTGCTGTGCCCGATTCTGTTTGGATACACTGCTCACCATCACAAAGTATCCTTCCCTCACCCTTTCCCCATCCTTACCTATGCAGCAGTTACGCAGAAAGGCTGCCTAGTGGTGGAATTGCTGCCGTATAGCACCAGAGACTCGGGTTCCATTCTGACTACGGGTGCTGTCTTTATGGAATTTGTACGTTCTGTATGGATTTTCTCTGGGTGCACCGGTCTCAAAGACGTACGGGTTTGTAGGCTAATTGGCTTGGTAAAATTGTCCCACGTGTGTGTAGGATAGTGTTAGGGTGTGGGGATCGCTGGTCGGCACAGATTCAGTGGACCAAAGGGCCTGTTTCTGCACTCTAAACTAAATTAAACTAAACTGATCTGAGACCCACTCTGCTCATTTTCCACCCAGAATTATTTTGAGCTGGGAGATTTGGATGGGATAGAGTTAGAGTCATACAGCATAGAAACAGGTCCATCAGCCCAACTTGTCCACACCGACCAAGATGTCCCAACTACGCTCGCCTGACCTGCCTGCGTTTGGCCCATGTCCCCCTAAACCTTTCCTATCCATAGACCTAGCCAAATGATTTTTAAATATTGTTATAGTACCTGTCTCTACTATCTCCTCTGGCATCTCGTTTCATATACCTACCATCCTCTGTAAAACCAAAAGTTGGCCCTCAGGTTCTCATTAACTCATTAACTCTTTACCCCTCACCTTAAACTTGATTTTTGATTCCCCTATTCTAGTATCTATTCCTCTCATGATCTAATACACCTCTATTAGATCACCCCTCATCCTCCTGCGGTTCCAAGGAATAGAACCTAGCCTGTTCAACCTCTCCCTCTAGCTCAGGCCCTCAAATCCACACAACATTCTCATAAACCTTCCCTGCATTGGCAACATCTGTCCGATAACACGGTGACCAAACTGAATGCAATATTCTAAATGTGGACTCACCAACGTCTTACACACACTCTCTCTCAGGAAGCAGGAATGAAATCCAAGGCAAAGGCCAGTCCTGGAATTCTGGGACGCCCTTCTAGCAAGGCCCCTGATTCCAAGAAGCAGATTAAATCCATCAACCCAGAGATCTGTAGAGACACCTATAGATTGGGGATCGGGAAGGAAATGGCCGAATCTCAGGCTCTGACTCCTCATGTGTTATTTGCTCGGAACGGAGACAAGCCACTTGCCCCAACAGGTCTGTTCAAAGTCTACACTTCTGAGTCATACCCTAACCTCAATACCCCCTCCTGTTCCACTGCTGAACCTTTCCTGAAAGGCATTGGTTTCCACCAGTATGATAGATGGCCATGCAATCCACATTAGAGTCATAGAGGTCTACAGCATAGAAACATGCCCTTCGGCCCACTGCGTCTCTGCCGACCATCATGCCCATCTATACTAATCCCATTTGCTTGATATAATTCCATTTCCTTCCACACCCTGCTCATTTACGAACCTATCCAGATGCCTCTGATATGCTGTTGCTGTTCTTGCCTCCACCACCTCGTTTGGTAGCTCATTCCAGATGCCAGCTGATGCCACATACATGAAGCATTTAACTGTCAGATCCCCTTCAAACCTCCTGCTCTCCTGAATCTAGACATCTTCACCCTGCTTGCAATAGCCGAGGTTCACTGGCTGCATGACGTTGGGTATCTGCTTATTGAGCACTGCTCTCACATCTCCACTTATTGATGGTGATCCCTGCTCTCTATTGGTGACCTCTGCCCTCTGGTGGCGACCTCTGCCCTCTGGTGGCGACCTCTGCCCTCTGGCGGCAACCACTGCCCTCTGGCGGCGAACTCTGCCCTCTGGTGGCGACCTCTGCCCTCCGGTAATCTCTGCTCGTTGGTTGAGCCCTGTCTCCTCTCTTCCATCACAGGACAAACCAGATGATCCAGACGAAAGCAATGGCGCTGATCATAGCCCTGCTACTCAGCTCCAACGACGATGAGAGGAAGGTACCGTTTCAATCTCGTACTGAAGTAGCGCTAACTAACCCTTGTGCGCTCCATGACAGAAGCTATAACATGACATGGTCAAGCTCTGTACAGTCAATAACACTGTGAGCACTGTCACTCCACAACTGTGACACCTAGAGTGTTCCTCAAGGTGACAGATGTTTATAGTATTGATATTTATTTAGTGTTGTCACGTGTACCGAGATACAGTGAAAAACTTTGAGGGGCAAAGAAAAACATGGACGTGGAGTCACCACAGTTATTAACATTCATTTGCGACTTATCCATTATCCTCGATCCATGGATATTTTAATTCTTTAAACATGAACAAGTAATTTATCCCACATATTTTCATTGGACATGGTGAATATATATTTTTTTATTTCTGTCAGGAAACAATGGAGTTTCTCATTAAAAGAAACCTGAGGCAATATGTCTTCAAGGTAAGACACTTACATTGACGAAAACCTGGGCAGGCCACTCATTGGGGATTTGACAAGCCTTCTGGAGGGAGGTGGGGATTGGTCAGACTCTTTGGATGGAAGGTGGGGATTGGGCAGATCTTTTGGAGGGAAGGTGGGAATTGGACAGGTCCTTCAGAGAGAAATGTGGAGGTTGGACTGGTCCTTCAGAGAGGAAGGTGGGGATTGGACAGGTCCTTCAGAGAGGAAGGTGGGGATTGACCAGGTCCTTCAGAGAGGAAGGTGGGGATTGGACAGGTCCTTCAGAGAAAAATGTGGGGGTTGGACAGGTCCTTCAGAGAGGAAGGTGGGGATTGGACAGGTCCTTCAGAGAGGAAGGTGGGGATTGGACAGGTCCTTCAGAGAGTAAGGTGGGGATTGGACAGGTCCTTCAGAGAGCAAGGTGGGGATTGGACAGGTCCTTCAGAGAGCTTACTATTGGACATACTATTGGGAATATAACATGGACATTGAGCAGAGATGAATTGTTAATCTGATAGTTTAGTCTGAGGGTTAATGGATTTTAGTAGTATCCCGCCTACTGTCCTCTGGAAGCTTGATGAGTTTCCATTATTATTGGAGAGTTATGACTGCTCCTTTAACGAATGGCAAACAGCGCCATGCCATGCCACTTCCCTGATTTGTGGGGTTTTGATAATCTAAACTAAACTAAACTAAACCAGCTTTATTGAAGGAGGGATTGGCTGTGTTTTGTGACAGAACATTATCCTGAGTTCCTCCACCATGAGAGACGAGATGGCCCATTACTTGTACGTTCTGCAGTCCGTTTCCCTCAACCTCCTGGAGCCCAGGATGAGGATTCCAATGGACCCCTACAACCAGGTAAGTTGCAACCTCCCCTGGAATAGGGAGCTCGGTGACGACTTCTTTAGCATGGTGTGAATGCCTGCAGGGGGCAAAGTTGGTAGTTAATGTAAGGACACAGGCCACTCGGCCCAACAGATTTATGCCAGCCACAGATGCCGTATCACTGTCCTTCACAACTGATTTTCTGCTAAAGGGGCAAAGAAGCTGCAGACATTAGTGCAAACAAAACTGCAGATGCTGTAACTCTGCAATAAAAATACAAAAATGCTGGAAGCACTTTTTAAGTTAGGTAGCATCTGTGCTGAAATTTCAGGTTCAAAATGTTTTTATTAGAAAAGTTAGGAATCAAACATGTTTTAGGGTGGCACAGTGACGCAGTGGTAGAGTTGCTGCCTTACAGTGCTAGAGACCCAGGCTTGACCCTGACAAAGGGCATTGTTTGTATGGAGCTTGTACGTTCTCCCTGTGATCGGGTGGGATTTCTCCGGGTGCTCTGGTTTCCTCCCACATTCCAAAGATACGCAGGTTTGTAGGTTAATTGGCCTCTGTGAATTGTCCCTAGTGTGTGGTATAGAACTAGTGTAAGGGGTGACAGCTGATTGGCGTGGACACAGTGGGCCGAAGGGCCTGGTTCCGCATTGCACCTAAATAAAAATGGAACCAAATTAAACTAAAGTTGGAGAGAAGGGGGAGAGATGGAGTGCATTCCTTGAGCAATTCGCATTCCTGTTCAAGTTTACACATCTTTACCGGTCAGGTGGCTCAAAGTACAAGATGACCAACATTCTCTCTCTGACGCCTCACCCATAATGGGTCTCCTCAGGAATGAAATGAAATTTGTGGAGGTCCATCCTTTGCTACGGCCCCGTCATGATATGTCTCGTATATTTTCCTGGCAGGATCAGAGGGAGATGATACAGAGCCTGCGGCAGGCAGCCTTCGAGTCCGACGCCGACACCTCCTCTGGGAACTTCAACACGGACCGGCGAAAGTCTTTGTACGCCAGAGAGTTCAGGAGGCTGGGCTTTCCGGTGAGTTCATACAGCCTCTCGCACCTTTTGGCAGAATGTGTGTCGCCCCAGATCCTGTATTGTCCAAGCATTCACTTCTGGGCCCAGTTTTCTGGTACAGATAAATCCTCCGTTCATTTCCTCATCTACGTGTTCAGCAGTGGTTCCCAGATACATCCTCCCAGGACATGCAGAGATACAGTGGTGCTCACTCACTCACCGACAATCCCCAAGTCCATCTTCCCTACGGCCAGTCCGAAATACTTGATTGTTTTCCTCAAAAATCTATTTCCATGTTATACATTGAAAGAGATGCTTGGACACTAAATTGGTATCATTACTTTCCTCATCGGTGTGGGCATTTCAAATTATATTAAGTGTAGTGTCATTCATTTGCATTACTGTGACTTTCCTTTGACCCACACCTATAGTCATAGAGTATAGAAGCAGTTCCACCCCAACCATGCCAACCATCCACACTCTGTAAGGCATCAAATCTATCGCTGCACCACTGTGCCACCCTTGTCTCCAAACCTCGTCTGTTCTGGTCTTCTCCATAGCTTGAGCCTGGGTTTTAAGTGCCTTAGTGCTTTTCCCTTGGCCTACATCTAATTCAAAGCGAGCAAACGCCATCCACGTTAGCATTTGCCCCCACTTTCTCTTTCCCGCCACTCTCCCCATCCTGTCCCCAAATAATGCGTGCTCTCCTCCCCCTCCCCTCGCTCCTCGACCCCTCGCCCCCCTTGTTCTCCCGCCCCCCCCCCAGCCTCTCCCTCATCTCATCACCTCCCCTCTATCCTTTGTACCAACGTCTAAAACTCCTAAATTAGCCATAGATTAATTTGAAGGAAGGGTTCATTAATCTGAATAACTGTCCCAACCCAAAACGCTGAATTACTCCAGCAGTTTATGTTCCACACAAGATTCCAGTATCTGCCTTCCTTGCTTCTACATCAGATTAATGCTGCCACTGTTGCTGGGTGTGTTACTGTGTGGGACGTGGTGTGTTACAGTGAGGGAGGTGGTGTGTTACTGTGTGGGACGTGGTGTGTTACTGTGGGAGGTGGTGTGTTACTGTGGGAGGTGGTGTGTTACTGTGTGGGAGATGGTGTGTTACAGTGTGGGAGGTGGTGTGTTACAGTGTGGGAGGTGGTGTGTTACAGTGTGGGAGGTGGTGTGTTACAGTGTGGGAGGTGGTGTGTTACAGTGCGGGAGGTGGTGTGTTACTGTGGGAGGTGGTGTGTTACTGTGCGGGAGGTGGTGTGTATATCGGCAGTGCGGGAGGTGGTGTGTATATCGGCAGTGCGGGAGGTGGTGTGTTACAGTGCGGGAGGTGGTGTGTTACAGTGCGGGAGGTGGTGTGTTACAGTGCGGGAGGTGGTGTGTTACAGTGCGGGAGGTGGTGTGTTACAGTGCGGGAGGTGGTGTGTATATCGGCAGTGAGGGAGGTGGTGTGTATATCGGCAGTGAGGGAGGTGGTGTGTTACAGTGCGGGAGGTGGTGTGTTACAGTGCGGGAGGTGGTGTGTTACAGTGCGGGAGGTGGTGTGTTACTGTGTGGGAGGTGGTGTGTATATCGGCAGTGAGGGAGGTGGTGTGTATATCGGCAGTGAGGGAGGTGGTGTGTATATCGGCAGTGCGGGAGGTGGTGTGTTACAGTGCGGGAGGTGGTGTGTTACAGTGCGGGAGGTGGTGTGTTACAGTGCGGGAGGTGGTGTGTTACAGTGCGGGAGGTGGTGTGTTACTGTGTGGGAGGTGGTGTGTATATCGGCAGTGCGGGAGGTGGTGTGTTACAGTGCGGGAGGTGGTGTGTATATCGGCAGTGCGGGAGGTGGTGTGTTACAGTGCGGGAGGTGGTGTGTTACAGTGCGGGAGGTGGTGTGTTACAGTGCGGGAGGTGGTGTGTTACTGTGTGGGACGTGGTCTGTATATCGGCAGTGAGGGAGGTGGTGTGTATATCGGCAGTGAGGGAGGTGGTGTGTATATTAACTGTGACCTTCCTCATTACTCTCTGCTGCTCGTGACGGATGCAAAAGAACAGGAGATAGAACCCGGGCCCAGCAGCCCCTTGCTCCCATTCACTGTCTGTCAGTAAATGTGTTGTCTCTCCCCCTGTAGAACAATGCCAACCCCTCACTGGACTTCAGTCGCACCCCTCCTGGGCTACTGCCTCTGGATAACATGATCTACTTTGCTTCTCGCCACCCTGACGCCTACAATCGGGTAAGCTGCCAACACCCAACTTCTTTCTCTCCGCCCTTTCCCAACGACTTTGATTCACGTCTGCAGAAATACTGACCTGAATCACAATCGCTTCTGTTGTGGAGCGGGTTTCCCTCTCTCTCATTCCGAGCTGGGAGCAGCCTGACTCTTCCAACCAGCTGGTTAGTTGTTGGAGGGAGATGGCTGATCTCGGGTAGCCTGGTTGGGAGCTTCTTTGACTGGATCCATTGGAGGAGACCTGCTGCAAACGAACACCGGGCCAGTCTCGGTGGAAGGTCCATGTGTCTACGCGTGTGGATGTCAGGGTGTCAGTGATACTCAATTGCCACATGTACCTAGGTACAGTCAAATGCAGCACTCGCCTGGGCAGCACACAAGAAACACCACCTTTCTGGCACCGACAAAGTTTTATAAAGGTCATTGAATAGACTTAGAAACATAGAAAATGGAAAATAGGTGCAGGAGTAGGCCATTCGGCCCTTCGAGCCTGCACCGCCATTCAATATGATCATGGCTGATCATCCAGCTCAGTAACCTGTACCTGCCTTCTCTCCATACCCCCTGATCTCTTTAGCCATAAGGGCCACATCTAACTCCCTCTTAAATATAGCCAATGAACTGGCCTCAACTACCTTCTGCGACAGAGAATTCCACAGACTCACCACTCTCTGTGTGAAGAAATGTTTTCTCATCTCGGTCCTAAAAGACTTCCCCCTTATCCTTAAGCTGTGACCCCTGGTTCTGGACTTCCCAAACATCGGGAACAATCTTCCCGCATCTAGCCTCTCCAACCCCTAAAGAATTTTATATGTTTCAATAAAATCCCCCTTCAATCTTCTAAATTCCAGCGAGTATAAGCCCAGTCTATCCAGTCTTTCTTCATATGAAAGTCCTGCCATCCCAGGGATCAATCTGGTGAACCTTCTCTGTACTCCCTCTAAGGCTAGAATGTCTTTCCTCAGATTAGGAGACCAAAACTGTACACAATACTCCAGGTGCGGTCTCACCTAGGCCCTGTACAACTGCAGCAGAACCTCCCTGCTCCTATACTCAAATCCTCTTGCTATGAATGCTAACATACCATTCGCTTTCTTCACTGCCTGCTGCACCTGCGCGCTTGCTTTCAATGACTGGTGCACCATGACACCCAGGTCACGTTGCATCTCCCCTTTTCCTAATTGGCCACCATTCAGGTAATACTCTGCTTTCCTGTTCTTGCCGCCAAAGTGGATAACCTCACATTTATCCACATTATATTGCATCTGCCATGCATTTGCCCACTCGCCTAATCTATCCAAGTCACTCTGCAGCCTCCTAGCATCCTCCTCGCAGCTAACACTTATCTTCTGCTCGACGGCAAACCAGGGCTGCTGCCGCCGGTGGCCACGGGCTGGGTCCCCCCTTTGTTCTTGGCGGGCCCCCTGCCAGGTCCCCCCTTAATTCTCAGTGGCCCCCGGCTGGGTCCCCCTATGTTTTCGGTGGCCCTCCTTTCTCTCAATGGTCTACCTCACTCTCGATGGTCCAGAATGACAGCCTGGCTCAGGAATTTCAAGGAGACCGTGGAGTCGTCACCTTTCGGATTCAGGATTGGAACAAGTCTCAGTAAATAATCTCTCCCTCTCTCCCCCCTCTCTGCTTCAACCCCTCCCAATGAACAGTTCGTTCTGGAGAACAGCAGTCGTGAGGACAAGCACGAGTGTCCGTTTGGCCGCGGGAGTATTCAGCTCACCATCATCCTCTGTGAGATACTGAAGATCGGAGACCCACGTGAGTTCCTCACTCATCCTTTGTAACAGTTTGTAATCTGATTAAAAAGAGGAAGTTGTTCCTTGGGAGCCTGGAGGGGTTTAGTTTCGTTAATTGTCCCGTGCACCGAGGTACAGTGAAAAGCTTTTGTTGCGTGCGATCCAGCCAGCGGAAAGACTATACGTTATTACAGTCAAGCCGCTCAGCGTGTACAGATGTAGGATTAGGGGAATAACGTTTAGTGCAAGACAAAGTCCAATTAAAGATAGTCCAAGGGTCTCCAATGAAGTAGATGGTAGCTCAGGACCGCTCTCTAGTTGGTGATGGGAGTTCATCAAACAACCTCGACCCAAAAAGTCACCTACTCCTTTTCTCCAGAGACGCTGCCTGACCCGCTGAGTTACTCCAGCATTTTGTGTCTATCTGTGGTTTAAACCAGCATCTGCATTTCCTTCCTGCATCCTTTGTTACAGCTTGTCATCAGATTAAAAAGAGAGAGTTGTTCCTTGTGAGTGTGGAGGGGTTTGAGGGTGGTTGTGTTGGGTTAGCTTTGCCCTGGAGCTGGTCTGGTGAAGTACAGCACTGGCAAACTTCTACCAAAAACTTCCACCATCTCGTCGGTGTCTCCTGATGTAATTGAGCTGGTTGCCATGCCATCTGTGGACCTTGTAGCTTTGGTGTGCCAGGATCCTCTCCTTGATGTGTGATCTCGTGTGCACCCTGTGAATCAACTGACGAAATGATCCGTCACTTTTTCATCCATTCCCTACATGCTAGGGGCAATTTACAGAGACCAATTAACATACAAACAAGCACGTCTTTGGTATGTGGGAGAAAACCGAACCTGGAGGAAACCACGTGGTCATAGGGAGAATGTGCAAACTCCACGCGCGCGCACGCACACACACACACACACACACACACACACAAACACAGCACTGGAGATCAGGACTAGGCCAGGTCTCTGGCGCTGTGAGGCAACAGCTCTACCAGTTGTACCACCTAAGACACACTGCTGTTAAATCCTGCTTGCACTAACACCACCCTTAAACCTATGTCCCTCACCCCATTGCAGAACCCAGTGAAGATCCAGCCCCTCTTTTTTCCTTCAAATTAACACAATAAAACAGGCCAGATTAACATGTCAGTGGTTTAATTGTCTTCTAAAAGCGTCTTGCCTTCTTTTCCACAGCCTCGGAAACAGGGCAGGACTTCTATCCCATGTTCTTTGCCCAGGACAGGGTCTTTGAAGAATTCTTCTGTATTTGCATCCAGCTCTTGAACAAGACGTGGAAGGAGATGCGAGCCACACAAGAAGACTTTGACAAGGTAACCCATCCAACTATAACTTGAAGGAACTTGAGGAAGACGAGGCACAGTTGAGTCGGGCCAGAATGGGGATGGGGTTCAATGACCTTTGTGTGAGCTGTTCAATCTGTCGTTGAACAGACATAGGTGGCAACAATGGGTCGTGCTTCGCTCTAGGCAACGTACACAGGGGATATTCGATCAATATGGGACTTGTTGCTACAAGAGGTGTCCAAACCACAAGATGTTTGGGAAGGTTGACTTTGTCCCCGTCCGGTTGATCTGACCTCCCCAATACTGTGGTTGTGCTGTCAGTGCTGCTGAGCACAGTGCCGCAGCGGTAGAGTTGCTGCCTTGCAGCGCCGGAGACTCGGGTTTGATCCCGACTATGGGTGATTCCCATACAGAGTTTGTACATTCTCCCTGTGACTGCATAGGTTTTCTCCGGGTGATCTGGTGCTCTCCCATACTCTAAAGATGTACAAGATTGCAGGTTAATTGGGTTCTGTAAATTATAAATTGTTCCTTGTGTTTAGGATAGTGCTAGTGTATGGGGATCATTGGTCGGCAGGGACTCGGTGGGCCGAAGGACCTGTTTCCATGCTGTATGTCTAAAGATAGAGACTAGGGACGTGATCACAGCTATCAGGGGAATCACAGCACTGCTCAATGATATTGGGTTTCTCTCATGGGAAAAATCTTGAGAATTGATGGTCTTTGACTTTGAGTTACTTTTGCTAGTTTCTTTTCTCCCTCCTCCACCTTTATCTCCCCATTCTCCCTTCCCCTCTGTGACGTAGAACATAGAACACGAACAGGCCCTTCCTTCGGCTCACAATGTCTGTGCTGCACATCATATCTACCTGTTACCCCTTCAAAACATCTCCTCTCCCTTATTTACCTGGTGCACCTCTGGCTTACAGGTCCAAGGCTGCCTGTCCCAATATACCCTCCCCTCCTCTGCGGGTCCCTTCCATTGAATTGTGTAGGATTACCGAATAGAGAAAGGCCTGGATAGAGCGGATGAGGGGAGGATATTTCCACTAGTGGGAGATTCGAGGATCAGAGGCCAGAGCCTCAGAATAAAAGGATGTACCTTCAGAAAGGAGTTGAGGAGGAATTTTAGTCAGAGGGTGGTGAATCTGTGGAATTCATTGCCACAGACGGCTGTGGAAGCCTTCAATTGATATTTTTAAGGTGGAGATTGATAAATTCTTGATTAGTACGGGTGTCAGGGGTTATGAGGAGAAAGCAGGAGAATGGGGTTAAGAGGGAAAGATAGATCAGCCATGATTAAATGATGGAGTGGACTTGATGGGCCAAATGGCCTAATTCTGCTCCTACAACTTATCAACTTATGAGGAAGGAACTGCAGATGCTGGTTTAAACCAAAGAGACACAAAAAGCTGGAGGAACTCAGCGGGTCAGGCAGCATCTTTGGAGAAAAGGAATAGTAGGTGACGTATTGGGTCGAGACCCTTGTTCAGACTGAGAGTCAGTGGAAAGGGAAACGAGAGATATAGAAGGTACAGAGGACAAATGACTAAAAGGTATGCAGGGAGCAAGATGATCAAGGAAAGGTGGAGCCCATAATGGGCCATTGTAGGTTGTGGGGTGGGTGATATTGTGGGGTGGGTGATATTGTGGGGTGGGTGATATTGTGGGGTGGGTGATATTGTGGGGTGGGTGATATTGTGGGGTGGGTGATATTGTGGGGTGGGTGATATTGTGGGGTGGGTGATATTGTGGGGTGGGTGATATTGTGGGGTGGGTGATATTGTGGGGTGGGTGATATTGTGGGGTGGGTGATATTGTGGGGTGGGTGATATTGTGGGGTGGGTGATATTGTGGGGTGGGTGATATTGTGGGGTGGGTGATATTGTGGGGTGGGTGATATTGTGGGGTGGGTGATATTGTGGGGTGGGTGATATTGTGGGGTGGGTGATATTGTGGGGTGGGTGATATTGTGGGGTGGGTGATATTGTGGGGTGGGTGATATTGTGGGGTGGGTGATATTGTGGGGTGGGTGATATTGTGGGGTGGGTGATATTGTGGGGTGGGTGATATTGTGGGGTGGGTGATATTGTGGGGTGGGTGATATTGTGGGGTGGGTGATATTGTGGGGTGGGTGATATTGTGGGGTGGGTGATATTGTGGGGTGGGTGATATTGTGGGGTGGGTGATATTGTGGGGTGGGTGATATTGTGGGGTGGGTGATATTGTGGGGTGGGTGATATTGTGGGGTGGGTGATATTGTGGGGTGGGTGATATTGTGGGGTGGGTGATATTGTGGGGTGGGTGATATTGTGGGGTTGGTGATATTGTGGGGTGGGTGATCACGAGTTATTTGCTGGATCAGCCAGCCTAGGCAGCAGTGCATGAATTGCACCTGAGACCAGTCCCCCTGATGCATGGGATCTGTGGACAAACGACCATGCTGAGGAAAAATGGGGCCAACAGTGTCCATGGTGCCAACACGGGGTAGTTAACTGATCACGGAGCAGTATTTATCCTGCCTCTGCCCTGACACTGCATGACTTTGCCGTGTCCTAATCCTGGCCTCAATTTTTAATGAATCTTTGCTGCAAATGAGCAAACAATTTTTGAAATGGGTTTGCTTGAGTTTTAGTGAGCTGCCGGCACTGCTGGCTTGCAGCCAAGTAAATAGCTGATGAAGGTCCCTGTGACAGGGGCTTGACACAAGCTGGCCAGGCCCAGGCCTGATTGGACAGCACCACAGCCCATTGTGCTGGGGATGTGCTGGTGTCAGCACGGAGAGTGTTTTGCGAGTCGCTGCAGAGAAATTAATAAGCTGCATCCCCGGGTGGTTTTGTTATAGTTTTATCCGGAGCCTGCCGTATATCGGCCCGGCTACTGGTGCCCCTCCGGCGCTTGATCTAAGTGGTCAGCCGCGGGCGGAGGTGGACACAGACCGTGGTGTGGACATGTCCTCCCCACTCACTCAGCCCGCAGCCAGCAACGCCAAGTGCACAACTCCCAGCGAGGGACGCAAGGTAAGGAAGGGCAAGGTGTGGGTGCAGCCAGGTAGGAGATGCTGCTAGAGGTGGGGCAGGAGCAAACATGCTATGGGCAGAGCTACATGTTCACTCAAACCCCTTCCGATCCCAAGAACCCACTCCACAGTGTTCATCCTCACTCCACAGTGTTCATCCTCACTCCACAGTGTTCATCCGCACTCTACAGTGGTCATCCACACTCTGGCACCTCCAGTTTAAATTCCATTTGGAATATTTTGGAGGACCAAGAACCAATCCGCACTCCATTGTGTTCATCTTCACTCCACAGTGTTCATCTTCACTCCATTGTGTTCATCTTCATGCCAAAGGTTCAATGCTTCAATGGTGCTTCATTTGTCAGATATGCAATTGCCCTGTGAAACTCTTTTTGCATATATTGCACATGCAGGCACATCCATGTTTTGGCACTATTCCCAAAGTCCGGTCAGTCCACGCGCTCGACGTACCGGAGCAGTTCCCGTGAACCGACATCCCTCTCCTTTCCTCGGCCGGCCATCTTTGTGTCCCGAGGGCGATCCACACAGAGAAGGAATGGGTGACGTTTCAGGTCGAGACCCTTCTTCAGATACCAAAGGTTTAGAGGAACACAGCTCAAACACTGGCAAATGGGACTAGCATAGTTATAAAGCCCGGTCCCCATGGATGAGTTGGGCCGAAAGGCCTGTTTCTGTGCTCCATGTCTCCACTCAGAATCTCCCCAAAATGCTTTAGAGCCAATGAATTAAGTGAATGTGTTATGTAGGAGGTTCAGCACCCACTTTGTGCAGAACAACCTCCACAAAAACACAGTGGTTAGATGTGTAGAAAGGAACTGAAGAAGAATCTCGACCCGAAACATCACCCATCCTTTTTCTCCAGAGATGCCGTCTGACCCGCTGCGTTACTCCAGCACTTTGTGTCTATCCGCAAAACAAAGTGGTGTTGGCTGAGGAATGGATATTGGCCGCAGGACTTGCCGTGGCTGTGTTTGTGGAACTGTGGTATGGGACGCTGGTTCGTACTGAAGCTGGTGCCTCTGGCAGCGTAGCACACCTGCTGGGCTTGGCCCTCTAGACTGGGCCTGGATCCTGGTTCCGGAGTTAGTTACTTTAGTTCATTGTCACGTGTACTGAGGTACAGTGAAAAGCTTTTGTTGCGTGCTAACCAGTCGGCGGAAAGCAGTCTGAAGAAGGGTCTCGACCCGAAGCATCACCTATTCCCTTTCTCCAGAGATGCTGTCTGACCCGCTGAGTAACTCCAGCGTTTTGTGTCCATCAGCGGAAAGAAAATACATGATTGCAATCGAGCCATTCACAGTGTACAGACACATGATAACGGGAATAACGTTTAGTGCAAGATAAAGCCAGTAAAGTCCGATCAAAGATTGTCCGGGGTAGCAGTGCCACCCGCTGCTCCCACTGATGTCCATCTTCTGGATAATCCTCTCACTCTCACTGAGGTGCCTCAGGGGCTTGGGTGGAATGGTGTCCCCTGGATCAGCTCGAGTGATGTTGAGAATGGTCCTTGGGTGTGTTGATTGGGGAGAGGGGGGTGGGGAGATTACATGGGCAGGCAAGGCAGCAGAGATATATCTCGCTGGAGAAAATGAAACCCACATCACTAGAATCTGCCCTAAACCTGCAGATCCTGTCACTGACAACAGGATCGGGCATACAATGGGTTAAAGTTAATGCTACGTGATATATAACATTAATTGCGAGGCGGTAGCTCCAGCTCAGTTTGCTGTTTAGAACAGAAGGGGGCGGATGAGCATGTTGAAAGGTTAACAGCTCCTGAGCCGGCAGCGAGACTCCCCAGGCGTGGCGAGACTCCCCAGGCGAGGCGAGGCGAGACTCCCCAGGCAAGGCGAGGCGAGACTCCCCAGGCGAGGCGAGACTACCCAGGAGAGGCGAGACTTCCCAGGCGAGGCGAGACTCCCCAGGCGAGGCGAGACTCCCCAGGCGAGGCGAGACTCCCCAGGCGAGGCGAGACTCCCCAGGCGAGGCAAGTAGCTCCCACCACCCAGCCCCCCAACAGGAACAGGTCGATGGAGCAGGTGCAGATGATGTCGTGTGGACCTCTGCTGGGCTGGATTTTGTCTTTTCCCCACTCCTCAATAGGTCAGCACTCGTTCTCTCACCCAGGATATTGCAGTGGGCAGCACTGAGCTTGTTTGTGGGTGCGAAAGGTAGGAGAGACAGGGAGAAGTAGCGCAGACAGAGAGGGAAGGGAGACTGAGAGAGGTAGCAGAGACTGAGAGAGGTAGCAGAGACTGAGAGAGGTAGCAGAGACAGGGAGGGAGAGAGATAGGGAGGGAGAGAGGGCATTGAAGTATAGTGTGAGAGACCCGATTGTAGATAGTCAGAGGGTGAGGGTGGGGAAGGCTGAACACCGTGGTACGTGAGAAGGTCCATGCAGGGAAGAGTGAACAAGTGTAGGGGCTGAGAGACAGTGTGGATGTTGGAGCCGGAACAATTTCTGCTGGCACTACATCTTTCAATGCTGATGAGCTTCCCCCAGTGTTGAAAGGAGGAGATGTAGGGGTGATTGAAAGGACAGGCTGGAGAATCTCTTACCCCCCCCCCCCCCCCCCCCCCTCACTAAGAACTCTGTAAAGATGTTGGAGACGAGGTGAGGATCTCTTTTAAGGTAAGACACCGATTGTTTTCTCCTTTTCTCTGAAAGTGCCGCACATCACCCGGGTGTAATTGTGGCACGAAGACACAGAAGGTGGGAACCCAGAGGTTGACGTTTGTTATCACCTGCCCATTTCAAAAGGTTGGATGGAACTTATTTAAAAGGGAAATGGGTCTGTGAGTCAAGAGATCCACTTTCTTTATCTCAAGGAATACCTGGCATCTTGTATGGGGAGGGTCTTGGGGCATAGCGAATGCATGTCCCTTGTGTGTGGAATAGTGGGTGTTGTGATCTTTCTGCTTCTGAATGCGCCCCTCCCCTCCCCTCCCCTCCCCTCCCCTCCCCTCCCCTCCCCTCCCCTCCCCTGCCCTGCCCTCCCCTGCCCTGGCCTCCTCTGCCATCTTGGTGCTTTACTAGACCTGAACTGAGTCAGATAAGTGAAGGTGAGATACAACTCAGCCATGATCTTCAAAAGGACGCAACGTGTAACTCAGTGGGTCAGGCTGCATCTCTAGAGAACGTGGATAGGTGACGTTTCAAGTTGATAGACTTTAGAGATACAGCGTGGAAACAGGCCCTTCGGCCCACCGAGTCTGCACCAACCAGTAATCCTACACACTAGGGACAATTTACAATGTACAGAAGTCAAGTGTTAAGTGGTGGAACAGGTTGGAGGGGTTGACTGGCCTCCTCCTGATCTTTGTTTGTTTAGTTTACTTTTAGGAACAACCACGTAAAAAAGATGTGCCCAGGTTTGTTCATTGTCAAGCTGTTGTTCGGCGACATATCTGATGCAGGGCTTGAGACTCATCACCCTGACCTCCTCCTGGTCTCTCGCACTCCCTCCCCCCCCCCCCCCCCCCCCCGACCCCCCAGCGACCCCCTCCCGGTCTATCCTGTACCTCAGAACCTCCCTCATCCTCCAGCCTTCTCTTCCCCAACCCCTCAGCGGCCCTCTCCCGGGCTCTCCCACCCGCCGGCCCCTCTCCCCTATCGGTCCTTACCACCCCCAGCCTCCCTTCACCCAGTGTCTCCCAGCCCCTCCACTCTCCCGGTCTCTCCCACCACCAGTTACATCCGCCCCCCTTGGTCTCTCTAAGCCGCACTGTCAGCTCCCAACCTCTTCTCCCAGTCTCACCTACCCCTCGGCCCCACTCCCCTCTCTAATCCCCCCTCTCTCCTCACTGTGTCTCCCAGCCCCCCACCACCCCACCCCCTGTTCTCCCCCTCCCTCCTGGTATCTTCAACCCCCAACCTCCTCTCCCATCCCCCAGTCCCTCTCCCCTCGTGGTCTGTCCCACACCCTCAGCTCCCCTCTCCTGGTCTGTCCCAGATTCACCTCTCCCGGTCTCTCCAAACACCCCCTCCCCCCCCCACCCCCCAAACCTTCACTCTCGTCTCCCACTGGCTTCCTCACGCAGCACACTTCCCCCATCAGAAATTAATCAGTAGCCATGGATACTGGTGCCGACTGATTATTTTAGACCCCCCTCTCTGATCTCTGGCATTCATTTTCCAGTCTATTGTCCTTTCCTCTACATTAACCGGGCTGCCCCAGGCTATTGGCATCAATCTCTGCTCTAAACCCTTTCTGTGCGAGGGAGCTGTACAACGTTCACTTTGTTGAAAATGTTTTCACCTCCCTCCAGTCTCCCTATGGCCCTCACCTTCCTCCTCTCCTCCCCCCCCCCCCCCCTGTTCCTTCTGTCTCTCTGTTTTTTCCTCTCTCCTCCCCTGCTTTCATCAAACTCCATTCATCTTCCTCCTCTCCCTTCCCCTCCTTTCATCTTTTTTCCAATTCCTCCCTTTCCTCCTCTCCTTTCACCTCCCTTCACCTCTCACCTTCTTCCTCTTCGTTCCTGTCACCTCCCCTTCCTTCACCTTCTCCCATTTCCTCTCTCTCTCTACCCCACCTGCCTTCATCTCCCACCATCACCTGTCCTCGCTCCCTCACCCCTTCGCTCATCGTGACCCACTTCACGGTGATCCGTGACTCTGCTCACTCCCTGTTGATCAAAGGCAAAACTTTAATCGAGTGCCGTGAAAGCTGAAGTTTGTTTCCAAAGATCTTCGGGTCCCTGACGATATCTTTCTCAAATTGGAGACCAAAACTGCACACAGTACTCCAGGCACACAGTACTCCAGGAAAGCCTTCGACAAGGTCCCACATAGGAGATTAGTGGGCAAAATTAGAGCACATGGTATTGGGGGTAGGGTACTGACATGGATAGAAAATTGGTTGACAGACAGAAAGCAAAGAGTGGAGATAAATGGGTCCCTTTCGGAATGGCAGGCAGTGACCAGTGGGGTACCGCAAGGTTCGGTGCTGGGACCCCAGCTATTTACGATATACATTAATGACTTAGATGAAGGGATTAAAAGTACCATTAGCAAATTTGCAGATGATACTAAGCTGGGGGGTAGTGTGAATTGTGAGGAAGATGCAATAAGGCTGCAGGGTGACTTGGACAGGCATGTGTGAGTGGGCGGATACATGGCAGATGCAGTTTAATGTAGATAAGTGTGAGGTTATTCACTTTGGAAGTAAGAATAGAAAGGCAGATTATTATCTGAATGGTGTCAAGTTAGGAAGAGGGGATGTTCAACGAGATCTGGGTGTCCTAGTGCATCGGTCACTGAAAGGAAGCATGCAGGTACAGCAGGCAGTGAAGAAAGCCAATGGAATGTTGGCCTTCATAACAAGAGGAGTTGAGTATAGGAGCAAAGAGGTCCTTCTACAGTTGTACCGGGCCCTGGTGAGACCGCACCTGCAGTACTGTGTGCAGTTTTGGTCTCCAAATTTGAGGAAGGATATTCTTGCTATTGAGGGCGTGCAGCGTAGGTTCACTAGGTTAATTCCCGGAATGGCGGGACTGTCGTATGTTGAAAGGCTGGAGCAATTAGGCTTGTATACACTGGAATTTAGAAGGATGAGGGGGGGATCTTATTGAAACATAAGATAATTAGGGGATTGGACACATTAGAGGCAGGAAACATGTTCCCAATGGTGGGGGAGTCCAGAACAAGGGGCCACAGTTTAAGAATAAGGGGTAGGCCATTTAGAACGGAGATGAGGAAGAACTTTTTCAGTCAGAGAGTGGTGAAGGTGTGGAATTCTCTGCCTCAGAAGGCAGTGGAGGCCAGTTCGTTGGATGCTTTCAAGAGAGAGCTGGATAGAGCTCTTAAGGATAGCGGAGTGAGGGGGTATGGGGAGAAGGCAGGAACGGGGTACTGATTGAGAGTGATCAGCCATGATCGCATTGAATGGCGGTGCTGGCTCGAAGGGCTGAATGGCCTACTCCTGCACCTATTGTCTATTGTCTATTGATAGTTTGCATCTCAGTCTTGCTCCCGGCCTCATGCTGTTCTGGATTCTGATCCAAGGTCTGATTCGCTTGGAAGAACCATTGGGAAATCCCGCTACACATTTCCCGGGTTCCAATCTCTTCCGGCCTGCTCCCAGCAAGCTTCTTGCAGCGGAACCTGTGGCCCTGGTTGCCTGGTGTGCGAGAGAACGGCCATTGTCTATCCTGGTGGCATGGGACCACACTTGGAGTACAGTATTGTGTGTGATTCTGGTCACCCAGCTGGAAAGGGTGTAAAAAAGATTCACAAGAGTGTTATTGGGAGTAGAGTGCCTGAGTTATAAAAAGCTGCATAGGCTGGAAGCCAGCACGAGGGCCAAACAGCCCAGTCTCTTAGTTTAGTTTAGAGATACATCTGTGGAAACACACCCACCGAGTCCATGCCGACCAACAATCACACATACACTAGTTCTATCCTACACAAGAGGGACGATTTACAGAAGCCAAATAGGTTACAAACCTGCGTGTCTTTGGAGTGTGGGAAGAATCCGGAGCACCTGGTGAAAACCCACGCGGTCACGGGGAGAACGTATAAACTCGGTACGGTCAGCACCCGTAGTCAGGGTCGAACCCGGGTCTCTGGCGCTGTAAGGCAGCAACTCTACCGCTGTGCCACTTACTGTGCCACCCATGAAGCCTTCTGTTTTCCTTCTCTCATTGGTGAAGGAGAAAGAAATGAAGGGTCTCGACCCGAAACGTCACCCATTCCTTCTCTCCAGAGTTGCTGCCTGTCTCACTGAGTTACTCCAGCATTTTGTGTCGATCTTGGGCTGAGAGACGTCTCCTTCTGATGCGCTTTCTGTGGTACATCAGTTGAGTGCATTCCTCTACAATCCCCTATCTACCTCCAGTCGTAACCCAACAGCGTACGGTGGCTGTAGTTCACCAGCATTTGCACAGATGTCAGGCACAGCCCTGGGTCTTATTTTAGTGAGGTTTCTCTGCCCTCCCCCGGAGGTGGTGGGGGAGGGTGCAGCTCACAAACAAATAAATAACCCAGATGGTGGATAATGTGAGGGAATGGTGATTGAGATTTGGCTTTGGGGCTTTGCAAGGAGGTACTGCAACTGGTTTGGAAAGGGGCCGACTCCTGACACTAATGTTAATTGAATGTTTGGATAAGCATTAGCACTTTGCCAGCAATTTCAGTTGAAGGGGAGAAACATTAGCAGCTGGTTCGACAGAAAACAGCTGACAGCCTGCAATAAATGACGGGCTAAAGAGAGGGAGAGGGTGGGGAAATGGGTTACCGGGAAGTAACCTATTCAGAAGTCAGACAATAGTACACATGCCAGTTGCCATCCCAACCATGAAGTCTTTTCCTTTTAAAAAAAAATGATTGAAAGGTAATTACTGGTATATTAGTGAATAAACATCAGTGCATTCCAATGAAAGGGTGGGGCTGCCATCTCTAAAAAGGTGAGTGGTTATCTAATGGAGACACAAACTGAGGTGTTTGTTAACATAGGTGGGTGAGGGAATAAAAACTGCAAACCAGATCAAAAGCAGGGAGCATCAAGATAGAATGATGGCTGATAATTAAAATGTGATGCAGGCTAAAAAAAATATCTGCCCATGGTGCTGATAATTCAGATCAAATTATCAATGCCAAATTATCAACAATGACTGCACAGTTTGATCGCACAGACAGCAGGAGGGTGGACTTTCAATCCTGGCCTGGTTTTCGTGGTGTCAGTGCATAAAGAACTCTTCACAACCCAAGAGGCTGAATAGGACACAGGGAGTTCCAGCAAACAGAAATGGCTCAATGGTTATTCGGAAGAGTGGGTGGCAGCTACAACTCTCACTCGCCTCACAACTCGAGTGTGGAGCAATCCAAAGCTGACAGTGGAGACAAAGATAGCAGTCTACAACACCTGGGTCAACAGCACGCTGCTGTACGGCAGTGAGACATGGACTACATAATGCCAGACTGGAAATAAGACTCAACACCTTCCACCTTAGAAGCATCCGCTGTGTCCTGGGTATATCCTGGCAAGACAGAGTGTCCAACGCCAAGATTCTGTCTCGCGCTGGCCTTCCGAGTATGTACTCTACTCGGGCAGCGCAGGCTGTAGTGGCTGGGCCATGTCCACCGCATGGAGGATGGCCGTATTCCAAAAGACATCCTCTATGGAGAGCTGACATCTGGGAGGAGAACCATTGGCCGCCCCCAGCTACGTTACAAGGATGTCTGCAAGAAAGATTTGAAGGCGCTCGACATCAACGTGGAGTCCTGGGAGAGCCTTGCAGCTGACCGTACAAGGTGGAGAGGTACCCTGAACCAACATCTCAAAACGGGGGAAGAGAAAGTGATGAACGCAGCGGCAGACAAGCGGGCATGCAGAGAGGAGCGCAGCAACTTCAACAGACCAGAGACCACACACAAATGTGACCTTTGTGACAGAGACTGTCACTCCCGCATTGGTCTCTTCAGCCACAAGCGACGCTGCTCTAGCAGAGGTTTGGAGCAAGCAGCCAACTAGGATGCATCACCCATGGTCAGCCATGACCGAGGAGGCCTAAGGGTTAATGATCTGAATTGGGGTTTGAAATGAGGATTGCCTTGAAGTTGTTTGGTTGGTGTAAACCCAAATAGGAAGATACCCTACTGTCTTTTCCAATGAGTCACACATATGACTCCAGGCCACACGAGTGTGATTCACTGCCCCATACAACACAGCCGTACAGTTCTAATACTGACGTTCAGGCTGCTGGTGAGGAGAGCCTTCTTTGCCACATCCTTGATGCACAGCTGGAGTCTCAGTATCACCACACACTGATCTCAAGTCGGCCTGTGGTGGGGCCGAGACAGTCGCCCACCTTCACAGAGTGTGAGTTTGCCAAGAACTCTGGAAACAAATTGAATGGTCTTTGCCGAGGTTCTTCTCAAACTGTTGCATAACGCAGGACTCTGTGATGTGCGAGCTGTTCTGGGAATGCAAACTGGGGTTAATGGGAAGATCATCAACTGCAATATGCCCGAAATTGGTTGGTGTGCAGATGCAGTGAGATGTCTGTGAGGGAATGTTTCCAAGGTGTGGGCGTCCATGCTCAGGGATGCAACGATCCATGGTGAAATGCCACAGTGTGGGATTTTCATCAGATCACAGTGATACAAGGATGGAACAGGCCCGTCGGCCAACCAGTTCATGCTGACCAGCAAGCACCCCTCTACATTAATTCTACACTAATCATGTTTAATTCTCCCAACCTTTCTGTCAACTCCCCCTGATTCTACCACTCACCTACATTCCAGGGACCATTTACAGTGGTCCATCAACTTACTAACACACGCGTTGGTGGGTTTACCAGAGCAAGCGGAGGAAACCTATATAGTCACGGAGAAGGTGCTGACTCCACTCAGATAGCGCTGACGGTCAGGAGTGAACCTGGAGCTGCCAGGCAGCAGCTGTGCCACTATGCCACCACTTCCATTGGCACTGCTGCAATGGGCCTTGGCTTTTAACCCCTCAAACCTAGCACGGATGCAACGTTTAGGAACGAATTACTGAAACCATGTTGAACTAATGTAAACATTGAGAGTGTTTTTAGTTTCATTTAGTTCAGAGATACAGTACAGAACAGGCCCTTCGGCCCACCGAGTCCGCACAACCCCATACATTAACACTACTCTACACACACTGAGGACAATTTACAATTATACCATCAATTAACTTGCAAACTTGTACGCCTTTGGAGTGTGGGAGGAAACCGGAGATCCTGGAGAAAACCCACACAGGTCAGGGGAAGAATGTACAAACTCTGTACGGACAGCACCCGTAGTCAGGATTGAACCTGGTTCTCTGGTGCTGTAAGGCTGCAACTTTACCGCTGCACCAGCGTGCCGCCCTTACAACTGCTTGTAAGTTCATACAAGGCAGAGTCAATGCAGCCAATGCTATATTATTGGATTATTGTAAATTGTATGAATTATGTTTTGGTAGGGAAAATATAATTTAGATTATATGTTAAAGAATCTTTTAAATTACAAATGACAGCCTTGCCAGATATGTCCTGGCTTACATTTTGATTGTTTAGACAATAGACAATAGGTGCAGGAGTAGGCCATTCGGCCCTTCGAGCCAGCACCGCCATTCACCGTGATCATGGCTGATCATGCACAATCAGTACCCCGTTCCTGCCTTCTCCCCATATCCCTTGACTCCGCTATCATTAAGAGCTCTATCTAACTCTCTCTTGAAAGCATCCAGAGAATTGGCCTCCACTGCCTTCTGAGGCAGAGATTTCCACAGCTTCACAACTATCTGAGTGAAAAAGTTTGTTTAACTAGTGCTGAAAGAACCATGAAGAACTCTCCTCCCTTCTTTGCACAGTATCTCAGCATGTGGAATGATAACTGCACTTTAGTTGATTGTCACGTGCACTGAGGTACAGTGAAAAGCTTTTGTTGCGTGCTAACCAGTCAGCAAAAAGGCAATGCATGATTACAGTCAATCCGTTTAGCGCAAGGTAAAGCCAGCAAAGTCCGATCAAGGATAGTCCGAGGGTCAACAAAGAGGTAGACAGTAGTTCAGCACTGCTCTCTGGTTGTGGTAGGATGATTCAGTTGCCTGATCTGAAGGCTGGCCCTCTTCCAGCACCGTCGCCCCTTACCGTTGTGTGGAGCAGGGAACCCTCAGATCAGGGGGCCGCGAGACTCCTGCATAACGCACCCTGTGCAATGTGTTCCAGGTCATGCAGGTGGTACGGGAACAGATCACACGGACACTGGCCACCAAGCCCACCTCCCTCGAGCTCTTTCGCAACAAGGTGAATGCCCTGAACTACAGTGAGATCCTCAAGCTGCGGCAGACCGAGAGGATGCACCAGGAGGAGACCTTGGCACCCCCAGTCCTGTAAGAGCTTCACGAGGCCTTGTTGAATGTAACGTGAAGTGGAAATGTGGTGGGCAAGGATTACAGATGTTTGAATGTACCTACTAACCTTTTAGACAATAGACAATAGGTGCAGGAGTAGGCCATTCGGCCCTTCGAGCCAGCACCGCCGTTCAATGTGATCATGGCTGATCATTCTCAATCAGTAGTCCGTTCCTGCTTTCTCCCCATACCAATAGACAATAGACAATAGACAATAGACAATAGGTGCAGGAGTAGGCCATTCAGCCCTTCGAGCCAGCACCGCCATTCAATGCGATCATGGCTGATCACTCTCAATCAGTACCCCGTTCCTGCCTTCTCCCCATACCCCCTCACTCCGCTATCCTTAAGAGCTCTATCCAGCTCTCTCTTGAAAGCATCCAACGAACTGGCCTCCACTGCCTTCTGAGGCAGAGAATTCCACACCTTCACCACTCTCTGACTGAAAAAGTTCTTCCTCATCTCCGTTCTAAATGGCCTACCCCTTATTCTTAAACTGTGGCCCCTTGTTCTGGACTCCCCCAGATGTTGGGAAGCTCGTCAGTCCACCAACGTTGAGGTGGACCAGGCTCTTCCGTACTTTGCTGGGTCCCTCAATTATATTTGTTTTTTTATTTCAAACATTGTACTGAATTACTGATCCTTGGTCGTGGAGAAGAAGCATCACTCTCTCTGCTATCTAGCGGTTGCTTCTGGAATGTGTGTAGGAATACATAAAGATCTCATCAATTTGACTTCAAATAAAGCTCCAATACTCAATCCTAATTTTGTTCTTTTGACCTCGGGTCATTTTATTCCCAATACTGCCCATAATTTTGCCCTCAACTTCCAATCCAGTTCCAATCTCTTAGTCCTTTACCATCTCCATAATCTCTCCAGAATTTTGAGTCCAATGGAATTCTTTACACTTGGAATGAATGGGCAGGAATTTGGCACATCGGAATTTTGTACACAAGGAATGAATAGGGAGGGATGCAGTCCATTGGAATTTGCATTAGGAATGAATTGGAGGAAGGGGTTTTGGCGACTGGAACTTTTAGTGTTTTGAATGAAGGGGCTTTATGGAATAGGTATCGATGCAAGAAGAATTGATCGCTAAAAAGACATGTCTTTAAATCCCCAGTCCGTAGTCCAGGGTCTTGGGTTGCCACTGAGATGTATATTTAGACATGTTAGGGGAGGTGGTGCCACTGTTAATTTCTCATCCGTATAATAGCTGCAGCCCTCTGACCATTGAACAAGCAAAAACATTGGTGCTGCAGCCCCCAGTTGTGCACCACGCACTTTGTAAGCCCCCAACCATTCTCTGTCCACTTCCCATCCAATTCTTAACATTGAAAAGCAACTGCAGTAATATTCAATGATTCTATGATACTTTGTCACATGTGCCTAGGTGGACTGAAATTATCTTTGTTTTTGCCTACAATCTGGTAAAACCATACAGCAGACCTCACCTACTAGACAGCACATAAAGAGTCGCCAGCTTTCTGGCGTTGACAAAGTTACAAAAGGTTCATCTTATCCACTGCTCGCCGTGGTGAACGTGGCCTGGGGCCACATGTGGGCCCCGCAGGGCCCCTTCTTCAATCTCGGCGGCACCAAAAGCTGTGAGAAATGTGATTTTTTTTTTTCTTAAGGCCTGAAGGTTATTTCTGGTGGTATCAATGTGTGTGTGTGTACATGTGTGGGAAGGAACGTATCAATGTGTGTGTGTGTGTGTGTGTGTGTACATGTGTAGGAAGGAACTGCTGGTGCTGGTTTACCTGGAGTAACTCAGTGGGACAGGCAGCATCTCTGGCATCTCTAGAAATGCTGCCTGACTCGCTAAGTTACTCCAGCATTGTGCGTCTTGTGTGTGTGTGTGTGTGTGTGTGTGCATGGACGGCTTGTACAATTGTACCTGTGTCTGGCAGCAGGCTGTAACATCCATGCCTCCTGTTGCACAGGGAGCTGAGGGAGAGACTGAAACCAGAGCTGATGGAACTGATCAAGCAACAACGCCTCAATCGCCTGTGTGACGGGACGCTCTTCCGCAAGATCAGCAGCCGTCGGCGCCAAGGTACCCCCTCCCCGATACGTGGCTGCTCCTCCCTCTGGTCTCCCACTCCATTCACCCAGTGAGGGGGCTGGTCCTGGCTGCACAACGGTACCTGACAGTGTGGCCTGGACAGGCCGGCCCACTGTGACATGTCCCAGCCCAGAGTGGTTCATGTATCAGAGCATCCAGAGGCCCAGCAATATGACCGCGTATAACACCACCTGCTGGGCAAATTGAATGCAAGCAATTGAATCCATTTGAATGGAAATTTAGTTTTGGTTACAGAAATTGTGAAACCACAGGAAACATCCATCCAGCTCACAAACGTAATAATAATAATAATAATATATTCCTTTATTCGTCCCACACCGGGGAAATTTACAGTGTTACAGCAGCAAAGTGGATAGCAAGTGAGCAAGAGATCATTCATTATAAATAAAAGAAACATAATTTGTCATCAGTTTTCTGTGTGTTCTTAGCTGTTATTGTTGACTCGTCTGCTGGGAGCAGTGCTGGTTGTGCAGTCTCACAGCAGCGGGAAGGAATGACCTCCTGTATCTCTCCTTCACGCACTTGGGGTGAAGGAGTCTCACTGAAGGAGCTACTCAGTGCAGTGGGGTGTGAGTCATTGTCCAGCAGCGATGTTACCTTTGCCATCATCCTCTCTCCCACCACCTGCACTGAGTCGAGGGGGCAACCCAGGACAGGGCTGACCAGCTTGTCGAATCTCTTCCCTTCCACTGCTGAGATGCTGCTGCTCCAGCAGACCACTCCATAGAAAATGGCCGATGCAACCACCCTGTTAATTGGAAGGAATCAGCAGGAAGGAACTCAGTGGGACAGGCAGTATCTCTGGAGAGAAGGAATGGGTGAGGTTTCGTGTCGAGACCATTGTTCAGTCTGAAGTCTGAAGAAGGGTCTCATCCCCAAACGTTACCCATTCCTTCTCTCCGGAGATGCTGCCTGTGCCGCTGAGTTACTCTCATATATATTGTCCATCTTTGGTGTTCCTTCCTACACAATGACAGTGCACCTGAAGGAGGTGGGAATGGAATTATACTCAGCAAAGATCACAGTTTTTTCAGGCAGGAGGAAGGGAATTGTCAGTGTCGGGGTTTCTTCGATGTACTGAGCAACTCGGGTGGTTCACGGATACTGTGCAGGAGAAACCCTTGACTCTGGCATATCAGAGTCGGTGACTTTTAATGGCCATGATTGAACGGCAAGCGTTTCACTTTAAGGATGCGCCCTGCTGTGCGCCTTTATATTGTGCCTGGTTAATGGTTTGGGGGTTAAAGGTCAGATGGATGGCCTTGTGCAGAGGGCTTGAGGTAAAACCGATGGAGTCATTTGCAGAGAGGAAGTACGTTGTCCCCTCGGGGGGGCAGGGGAGGGGATTTATAGCCCAGTCCTGCTTCCGCTGGTGGCAGTTTATTGCTGTGAAATCACCGAGTGTGAATTCCAGGAGTACAGTTAATGCTGGGCCGTAACCTCCCCAGTGACGGGGGCCGCAGTGGGATGGGGGATCAATGTTATTAAAATGGAAGTCCGAGGGGGACACTTTTGAAGGTGCAGGGCCTCATTAGCACCAGGTCTGATTTTCCTTTTGCGCTAATGTGATTGGATGTAATTGAAATTGGCAGCCTTGTTGTAAGCAAGCTGTATGTTATGGCCTTTGATCCTAGCCTGCAGCAGCCTGCTCTATGCAGGGGGATAGGAGGGCCAGGCACTTTGATCTGTTTGCCTTGGGATGGCGCAGTGGTGCAAGTAGAGTTATAGAGTCAGAGTAGAGTCATACAACGTGGAAACAGGCCCTTCCGACTACCTTGCCCACATCAACCAACATTTGCATTTGTATAATTCGTATTTATAATGAAATTGTTCACAAATATATTCTGCTTGGAAAGTTTGCTCAGTGGTGCCCAAATACTGAACATTAAGTGGAGTGTTTTATGTGGCTCAGTGGTAGTATACTCATTGCAGAAGCAGAAAGTTTTGTCATGAAGTCATAGTCATACAGCATGGTAACAGGCCCTTCGGCCCAACTTCCCCACACCGACCAACATGTCCCATCTACACTGGCCCCACCTGCCTGTATCTAGACCATATCCCTCTAAACCTGTCCTATCCATGTACCTGTCTAATTGTTTCTTAAACCTTGTATTGGTTCCTGCCTCAACTACCTCCTCTGACAGCTCGTTCCATACACCCACCACCCGTTGTGTTAAAATGTTACCCCTCAGATTCCTATTAAATCTTTTCCCATTCATTTCACTACTCTGGGCAAGAGACTCTGCGTCTACCCGATCTATTCCTTTCATGATTTTATTCACCTCAAAAAGATCACCCCTCATTCTCTGGCGTCCAAGGAATAGAGTCCCAGCCAGCTCTACCTAGTCCCAGCCAGCTCAACCTAGTCCCAGCCAGCTCAACCTAGTCCCAGCCAGCTCAACCTAGTCCCAGCCTGCTCAACCGAGTCCCAGCCAGCTCAACCTAGTCCCAGCCTGCTCAACTTAGCCCCAGCCTGCTCAACCTAGCCCCAGCCAACTCAACCTAGCCCCAGCCAGCTCAACCTAGCCCCAGCCTGCTCAACCTAGCCCCAGCCAGCTCAACCTAGCCCCAGCCAGCTCAACCTAGCCCCAGCCTGCTCAACCTAGTCCCAGCCTGCTCAACCTAGTCCCAGCCTGCTCAACCTCATAAGTGGAACTGCCTTGTAGCTGCGGCGATTCTGACCTCTGGCGCTGTCTGTGTGGAGTTTGCACGCTCTTCCCTATGACTGCTTGGATTTCCCCTGGGTGCTCTAGTAAAAGAAAAAGAACATATTAAGGCCATCTTCCAGGACTCCATGCACAGCCTTCACTGCCTGGGCAATTCAAGTGCTCTTCTGTACACCTTGATGCTGTCAGTGTCTCTGTTCCCACCACTCTCTCAGCCTGTGTATTCCTAGCACTCACCATTCTGGATGAAGAAGGTCCCTTCGGAATGTCCGGTCAATGGTGATATTTAGTCGGCGTTGGAGTTGATGGGCTGAACAGCCAGCTTCCATGCTGTATCTTTTTTTTAGAAAAGGGCAGGAGGTAGAATTAGGAGATGCCCCAATGGGTTAGATGGAGCTTTACAGAAAACGTTGCGCATGAGCACGAGGGACTGGAGACAAGCCACTGTATATTCTATGTAAAGAGACGGGCACATTCAGTGACAGTCAGAGAGGGAGTCGGTGCCTGTACAGATGTGCTGGATCTGGAGAGGGTCCAGAGGAGGTTTACAAGAATGATTCCAGGTATGAGTGGGTTAGCATATAATGAGCGTTTGACAGCAATGGGCCTCTACTCGCTGGAGTTTAGAAGGTTGACCTCATTGAAACTTACAGAATAATGAAACGCATAGGTGGAGTGGATGTGGAAAGGATGTTTCCACTAGGGGGCCACGGTGGCCCAGCAGTAGAGTTGCTGCCTTGCAGCGCCAGAGACCCGGGTTCGATCCCGACTACGGGTGCTATCTGTACAGATTTTGTACGCTCTTCCCGTGCCCGCGTGGGTTTTCTCCGAGATTTCCGGTTTCCTCCCACACTCCAAAGACATACAGGAATGTAGGTTAATTGGCTTGGTTTATGTGTAAATTGTCCCTAGTGTGTGTAGGGTAGTGTTAATGTGTGGGGATCGCTGGTCGATGCAGATTCGGTGGGCCGAAGGGCCTGTTTCCACGCTGTATCTCTAAACTAAACTAAACTAGTGGGAGAGCCTCGGACCAGAGGTCATGGGACTCTCTTTTAGAAAGGAGGTGAGGAGGGACTTCTTTAGTCAGAGGGCACTTAACCTGTGGAACACATTGCCACAGAGGGCTGTGAAGGCCAAGTCAGTGGATATTTTTAAGGCAGAGATAGACAAATTCTTGATTAGAACGGATGTCAAGGGTTATGGAGAGAAGGCAGGAAAATGGGATTAGGAGGGAGAGATCAGCCGTGATTGAATAGCGGAGTGGACTCGATGGGCCGAATGGCCTAATTCTACTCCTGTAACTTGTGAACTTGTGAAGTTGATTTTGTGAAACTGAAGCCAACATTTCTGCAGCAGACGTCAGGATCCAGAGTGAGGTTTGGGCCGAGGGCTAACTTTTCTCTTCTGTTTAATCCGGCAGACAAGCTGTGGTATTGTCGCCTGTCGCCCAATCACAAGGTGCTGCACTACGGAGATGTGGAGGAAGGAGTGGATAACCCAGCCATCGAGTGGCTGCAGGAGAAGAGTGCGTACTGCTCCCGGAACATCCCAGAAGCAAAACGCAGCCCCCTCGCTTTACCCTGACCTCTGAAAGTGCTTATTTAGTTATGAGGAGTTTAGCTGAGATTGGGCAATGTGGAGTGGCTCATATGTGGTTGAGGGGGACAGTTGCCCTTGGGGGAGATTGCAGAAGTGGCACACACACTGTTTAGAAACAAGGTGTCGCTCAATTAAGATGGAGATGAGGCAAAAATATTGTCTTGGGATCCATGAGCTTTTGGGACTCTTTACCATAGAGGCAGTTTCTTTGGACATTTCCGTCAGAGGTAAATATTGATGGGGTAGAAGGTTACCAGGGGGAGGTGAGAACACAGAGTTGAGCTCACGATCCAGTTGGCCTCGGGCTTATAGAAAGGCAGAGCAGGTTCATGGGCATGGTGGTATAAAACCCCTACGCGTACATTCCAATGGGAAAGCAGCGTTTTGCACTGCAGATCGTGAATTGGAACATGCTGCTTGAAAATAGATTGAATAATAGCCTTCAAAAAGGAATTGATAAGTACTTGAAGGCAAAACGTTTGCAAGGCTGTGGGAGAAAGACTGGGCGGAATGGAATTAATTGGATAGCTTTACCAAAGTTATTGAATAGTCATTCACCTCTGACTAAACAAAGGCAGGTGGACCTGGTGTAAAATGGGGCATGTTGGTCGGCGTGGGCAAGTTGGGCCGAAGGGCCTGATTCCACAATCTATGACCTGACCTGCCCTTGCACTCAATGGTGCAGAGCTCCATGAGAGATGCTACCTGACCCGCTGGGTTACTCCAGCATTTTGTGTCTATCTTCCACGAAGGGCGCGGGTTGGTCAGAGGCCTTCATTTTTTTTGGTAAACATTGACCCGCGACATCACTTCACTGAACCCTTTTACCATTCCTCTCTTTTCTAGTCCCCGTGGCTGACATCAAAGCTCTGGTGACTGGGAAGGACTGCCCCCACATGAAGGAGAAGAGCACACTGAAACAGAACCGGGTGAGTCCAGACAGCCAAGGCTAAAGGACAATGTTCCCCCACCTCCTCCACTCCCTGCAGTAGTCTGGTCAATCACCAACTCAATGGTATGAACATTTGAACTCTCCATTTCCAGGTAACCCTTGCCTCTTGTGTTTCCCCCACCACTTTTCTAATCCACCTCTGGTCAAACCACAGAGTAGCTGCTGCCAGTCCCCAGCAATGGCTGAGCTCAGCTGACCATGGTACAGCTCCAAGCCTTACATCTCAGTGCTACATGGCCACACCACTGCCCCAGACAGCCCTACACTAGTCCTCACAGTCCCGTGTGCAGGTAATGCGAGCAACTACCACAGCTAATAAAACGTTATTCTTTGTGATAAGGGAAAGTGAATATAAAAGTAGGAAAGTATTACTAAGTTCATGCTTGGGGTACTATTCACTATTAGTCACCTTATTTAAGATAGGATGTAAATGGAACCATATCGGAGACTGTTTACGAGATGGTATTTGGAGTGGGTAGATTGTCTTCGTAGTGAAGGTTGGATAGGCTGGGCTCGATCCCCTGGAGGTTAGCAGGGTGGGAAGGGAGTTGTTTGAAAAATACAAGATCCAGAGGGGTCCAAGTAGAGGGAATACGTGAAGGATGTTTCCTCTTGTGAGGTAATCAAGAGCTAGTGGAAAAGTAATTCTGCTTAAATCCTTAGACATGGGGCTCTTTGACTAAAACTATACAAAGACAACATTGAATTGAAATGAGATTTTTTTTCTCTGAGGGTCATGAGCCTTTGGAATTCCTTTCCTCAAAGGGTGATGGATGCAAAGTCTAAATGTTTTTTAGACCGATTTTGATAAGCATAGGGGTGAAAGGTTACTGTGGGGACACAGAATGTAGCTTTGAGGTTACAATCAGATCAGCCCCACGATCGTATTGAACAGCAAGAGGGACCAACACCCTATTCATCCTCCTAATTCGTAGCTTTTTTTTGTGTAAGCTCGAAGTCATTCATAGTTAAGGCAGAGTGAATTGGAATCCGCTTCACTGCCTCTGGCCTCACACCACAGCCCACACATTGCTCAAACTGTGCTTCAGAGAACTGAGCCTGGGTGACTCCCTCCTGAAGCCAGCCTTCAACAACTACTTCCATTTATACTGCACCTCTGCTGTGGTAAAACATCTCGGGCTTCACACCCTGTGTTGTCAGAATTTGCCATCATGCTGCAAAGGTAGATGTTAGAATGTATGACTACAACCTTGTTCAAAGAGAGAGGCGTTAAACAGGACTTGATCTTATCGAGCTGTACAAAATCATGAGAGGAATAGATCAGGTAGATGCACAGTCTCTTGCCCAGAGTTGGGGAATCGACAACCATTGGACATAGTCTTAAGGTGAGGGGGATAAATACTTAATGGGAACCTGAGGGGTAACTTTTTCATACAAAGGGTGGTGGGTGTGTGGAACGACTGACGGAGGAGGTCGTTGAGGCAGGTACTATTGCAAAGTTTAAGAAACATTTAGACTGGTTTAGTGGGATATGGGACAAACACAGGTGGGTGGGACTAGTATAGATGGGAGATTTTGGTCAGTGTGGGCAAGTTGGGCCGGAGGGCCTGTTTCCGCATTGCATAACTCTATGACTCTCTGACTATGGCAAAGAAAAACAGAATAAGAGAAGGTTTAGGGAAGGAATTCCAAAGTTTTAAATATATTGGCAGCTGTAGCACATGGGTTGGGACGGAAATGAATTGCAGGACAGTATATACCAATGGGTGGATGGTGGCTCCACATTTGTTCTATCAAAGAATAACTTTGTAAATTAAAGCCACATCGCCCAATGAGTCAGGCGTTAGAAAACCTAGAAAATAAATGTTCGTAAAATTAAGGATAACTGAACTAAAACAGGTCACGATAATCACACTGGGATGTGAGAGAGTATAAAGTCCACAAACATTTATTTCTTTCCAACACATTTGAGAAATGACTTCCTTGCCTGTGAGGTGTTTTGGGAAGTCCTGACCAGAATATGAATGTGAATCTCTTGCCTGGCTTGCAGACTTGTGCCATTGCAGCTCCTGAGATGTCCACCAGGGTGAACAAGGGACACACCAACTGACTACTTCCAGTTGAGGGAGCTGTTGCATCAGGCCACCACTCAATGTCTCCACTGCATGCTTTGCTTTGGCCTTCTACAGTATTTAGTGCAAAAACAATCCAATGAATGTTTGCTGGACTGGTTGGAGGGATGGTGGGTTATCATATAAGGAGAGAACGAGTAGACCAGGCATGTACTGTGCAGAGCGTCGAAGAATGAGAGGGGATCGTATTGCAAGCTTACAAATAATGTTCAGGGCTCAAGAGGGTAAATATGGGGAGAATGTTTCCCTTGGCTGAGGAGTCCAAAAACAGGGTCTCGGTCTCAAAAAGAAAGGCTGAGAGGAAGAGAAACTGCTTCATGCAGAGTGTTGTGGCTTTGGAATTCTCTGTGCAGGATCAGTCACTGAGTTCAATCAATATAGAAATGTATAGATTTCTGGTGGAAGGAATTGTGGGATACGGGGATAGTGGAGGTGGGATACGGGGATAGTGGAGGTGGAATACGGGGATAGTGGAGGTGGGATACGGGGATAGTGGAGGTGGAATACGGGGATAGTGGAGGTGGAATACGGGGATAGTGGAGGTAAGTGGTGCTGAGGTCCACTATTATCAGCTATAATCTTGATTAATGGTGAAGCAGTTTCCAACAGTCCTGTAGCCTACTCTTGACCCATGTCCTGCTGTGTTTTGTTCTTAGGAGGTGCTGGATCTAGCCTTCTCCATTCTGTACGATGCAGAGGACTACTCGTTGAACTTCATCGCGCCAAGCAAATATGATGTGAGTCTTGATTGTGGTGGGAGGTCACCCATACCAGGGAAGAAGGGGGATATGGGATTAGCTGCTCTGTCTCTGAGGTTGCAGTCTCCGAGTATGAAATTGACGATGCTCAAGAGCACTGTGACGGCAACATTTAATTAATTAAAAGTGAAGCACATGCTCTGGGTAAGAACTAGTGAAGAGCATAAAAGCAACGTTCAGAAAGACATAGGCAACAACAATAGCTGGTGTTTATTTAGCACTTTTCACTTTCTATACCATTCCAAAATGATTCTGGGTGGACTGTTGGACAAGATTTGAGATAGATCCCAATATTCAGGTGAAATAAATTTCTTCTCCATTTTGAAATGGGTTAAAACATGGAAGCTGAAACATGACTTATTTTTGACGACCAAAAGGAAGGAGGTCAACATCTTGCAGAGAGTACTGAGAAGATCTATTGGAAAATCATCAAGGATGAAGATTTTTGATTATGTGGGGAAACTGGCTTGTCTCTTTAGAACAGAGACTGTTAAATGGATATTTAATGAAGAAACCAGAACAATGAGAAAATAGTAACAGTTAGCTTGTGTGGCTTACCTTGCCTGACCTTTACGGTTGAATTTCTACAGCAACTGCACTTTCTTTGATATCAAAACCTTAATAGTCAGAGGCTAGCTCTCTGAATGTAGAGCATCTTAGTCCTAAATATATGCCACCTCCTACTATGACTGAACTGTTCAAAACAAACGGGTCAGTGTAAAGTGTCCGAGAGAAAAAGCAAGTTTACTGATAACCAGAGGCCATAGAACTAGAGAGTAAGGGAGAACTTTTAGCTTAAGCAGTGAGTTACCATAATCTAAAATGCCACTGCTTGGACCATGACGGAAGCAGATTCAACAATGTTTTAAAATGAAACTAGAGGTACAGTGTTTAAAACTTTTCAAACATCTATCAAAAGTGCAATGCGTAACAAGCCTCCTCCTTAACAAGCCAGGAGGTATATAAATCTTACAATTAGTTAACAAATTAAGTGCCATTCTGTTCAGAGTAGGCTGTATTTGTCCCACTTTGACTGCTCTCTTTAAAATGTTGTTTCATTTCTCTCCCTGTCTCCACTAGTTCGGGCTGTGGACCGATGGCTTGAGTGTCCTCCTGGGCAAGGAGCTGAACAGCGAGCAGACCAAGAGCGAGCTGGAGATTCTGCTGTCCATGGAGATCAAACTGCGGCTCTTGGACCTGGAGAACATCTCCATCCCAGACGTTGCTCCACCCATCCCCAGTGTGCCCAGCAACTACAACTTCTGCTACGACTTCAGCCACACTGACCACTGATGGCGTCAGAGTGGCTTCACATTCAAACATGTCAGCACTTCCTCACTGTTAGAGGTGGCGGGGAGGGGGATGGGGGGGGGGGGAGGTGGTGGGAGAAGGGGGAGAGAGGGTTGCAGAATTGACACGGGTTTTATATGTTTAATGTACAGAACGAATTTTATACCCAGGCAGCGACTCAAATATTTTTGTGTGCAATATTGGAAAAGGTACTTACAAAAAAAGGCTGTACGTCACTCCTCAGCTGGCAAAGGCTATTGCAATGAAACTGGGTTCAGGCCAGCAGAACTGGGAATCCTTGGGGTGGGGTGAGGGGGGGGAGCAAATAGAGGTGAAGCAAGATGTTATGGATTATTATATGTAAAGAAAAATTGTGAAATGTAGCAAATGCTTCACTGGTCAATGGCAGCTGTGGAGAGAAACGGATATGTTCAGCTGGGAAACCTTCATCCTCAAGAGGATTACATGCCCGCAATGTTGGCCTCACATTGCTCACTCCATGGTTGCAAGAAGAGCTAGAAGGAAAGGTCGGAAACTCAGAACAGTTTGCTGTTGCCACTTTTTGATTCTCTTCAGTGGAGTAGGTAGAATGGGGAAACCAACCAGGGAGATGTTAGTTAGCTGTGAATTTGATTATTAGACATGGCCTCCGGAGCAAGGCTGTTTCGGATGAGGGCTGACGTTGACCGTGTTGGTTTCTGTGATGCTGTTTAGTTAGTTTTCTGACAGACTTTGAACCAAATTTTAGTTCTGCCCTATTCTGGCAAAGATAGATAACAGAATGTCGTCAGGATAAGAGCAAACCATGCATCACAACTAGGTTTTGTTAAAGTAGCTAATGTTGATCAGGGATTGTAACTCTGACCTGGCATTTAACGTAAAGCAACCCAGGGCATAGACCAGGGAGCAGATGTCAGGCACAAGTCCAAACTTCTCATCAATGTTCCTGGACAACTGCTGTGCGTATTTAAAAAACAATGATCAGGTGTATGTATGATGTACTTCTGCAAGAAAACCATGCCTCCCATCAGTGAGCCCTTCCAGTTATCACACAAGAAATCCCCCCCCACCCCCCACCACCGTCTCACATGCAATTCTGGAATGGCAGTATGTCAGTCTGGACTATAATATCCGTATCCTGCACGTCCAACCCTTATTGGATTTGAGTGGCACAGATTTGCAGCCCAGTATAATCCTGATTCAGTACTAACAGCTTCAAAATCATCATCATAGTGCAAGTGAAGCACTTGTGGAAAAGAGAAGAATAATTTAAAGGTATTCTTTGAGTGAAATATGAACAGGCTGCTGGAAATATTCAGCAAGCCAGGCAGCATCTGTGGAGAGAGAAACAGAGCTGATCTTTCGAGTGAAACATCTGAAGCGATACCCTGAAGCGTTGACTCGGGTTTCTCCCTCTATAGATGCTGCCGACCAGTGTTTAGTGCGGTTTCTGTTTCGTTTTTAATTTACAGCTTTTGCAATATTTTGCTAAAGTGCTCTGAAAGAACAAAGCTTGGGCAAAATCTGCAAGAAAATAATTATTTTCAGGTTGATTTTAACCTGTTTCCGACACTTACTCTGTCAGGAGTTGTGCTTGCAATGCTGTGGTGCTATGACTCTAACATTAATATAGAACTTTGAATTAAATTCACCATTGTGGAGGGACATAAGTCTGCTTTAGGGTCGGTTAGTTTGCTCCGAGGCATAATTTGGGACAGGATTTCTGCAAGCTTTTCTGTAAATGCACTGAGCTGCTTACAGATTGGTTAGCCGTTCAAGCTGGGAAACCTGTGGGCTCTATCCTGGGGCTTGTCTTCTGTTTGTTGGACAAATGCTGGCCAGTGTCAGAAGCCTCCTACAGCTTCATTGTGCAGTGAACAAAAGAGAAGGAGGAGTTTCTGCTTCAAAATTGTGATCCTCTGTGATCCCTATTTGATATAAGCATATGTGCGCGTGTGCATTTGGATATTACATGGTAAATTTATCTCCCTTGCCCTTTGTGCTTGAACAGCCAGCCCAAGGACTATTTGGCAAAGATACCAGATAACTAACTACCTGTTGAAATCTTACCTTGGGAACAGCTAAACATTTAAAGTTGGAGAAATGGAGTGGGAATCGGGATATTCAGGATAATCAGGATGTAGAAACTACTTTGCTCAGAGCACTAAAATAGAGGCTTTAGACAATTTGAAAAGGCGCAATTTTTAAACAAAGCTATGCATTTGATGCTTTATGCAGTGGTTAATCAGTCTCATTGTGAAATGAAGACTAACTATTCGAAGGGTAAGCTACACAATGATGTTCATCACCCATTGGACGATGATGGAGACAGCCCCAGGCCATTCAGCTCTGACCTCGTTCCATCTTTCATTTAAGGTGCTGATCTTTATCCCTTGGTTCCATATCCCTTGATTTACTTATCAATTTCAGTCTCGGTAGCTCCAATTATTCCTCATTGTTCTACAGCCTGACATGAAAGTCCCAGATTGTGGCTAAAGTTCCTTTTGTTTTGGGGTGAGGGTGGCACAAAGTTCCCTGATTTCTCTCCCAAATTATGCACCTTTACGCTTGATTCCTTCTACTGAAGAAGTAGTTCCACTTTGTCTGCACTATCAAATCCTTGTGATGTTTGAAAATACTTCAGTCAGTGCACCTTTGTTTTGTGGAAAGCTATTTATGTAACTGACTGGATAATCTAAACTTTAAAGCCCCACTTTTATTTTGGTGAACCATTGCTGCTTTCCCCTTAGGGGATTATTCCTGACCTTGTTAAATAGCGTAGGAAAGATAACTATAGTTGGATGTGCTCAAGGTATCTCACTGACTGCATTTCAGTATATCGTCCTTGCACATCTCAAAGGTACTTTGCACAACTATCCACGCTATTGCGATGCAGGAAACACATCAGTCAAGCTTACAGCCAGCAGTGTGGTAAATGATAAGACCATCTTTTTGGTGATGTTGCTGGGGGGGGGGGGGGGGTGGGAGGTCACTGGAGAATTTTGCTGCTCTTCTGTATAACATAAAGGGATCTATTACTTCCAACTGCGGTACTCTCTCTACGTACATCAACCTGAAGATGTACTGAAATCTTTGGCATCTGACACAAACAAGGTTTCCAGGTTATCGGCTGAGTAAGTCTGGGCACATATCTGCTAACAATGTAATGCAGACGTCTGCATTAACTGTTAGCTACGAACCATCAATGCAACATCACAGACTTGTTCCATCTGTCAGACTCGGTGTTAAATGAACCCGCAGGGGAAAAAAGACAATTTTATGGCAATACCCTGCCATTGCCCGAGAGTGGAACTGACTACCTGTTGGGTCAATGGGATGAGACTATGTCCGGTTTCATATTGCTCAGACCCCAGGATCAAGAGGGAAACCTTGCAACTGATTTTCACTGCTTGGCTCAAGTGGTCAAAAAGCCCACAAAGATGTCTCATGTAAGCCTCTAAAGGTAAGAATACAATGGAGTACCTGTGGATTGCTGACACAGCAAGAGTCAGGGCCCTCAGGAGAGGGAAGGGAGCAGCTGCAGGAGCAAAATTGGGTTCAGAATGAAAGTGGCCCTACCACAGCGCAGCGATGTGCTAGTCTCACGGTGACAGGAGCCTGTTCAACAAGCTGATTCCACCTGGTTTCCAGCTGCTGTCAGTCACAGGGCTGACAATCTGTGCACTGCCACAGACATACACTGGATCAAACTTGAGTATTGCTATTGACTTATTAATTTATTTACACTATTGCTTTGGGTTTTGGTAGTGGTATTTTTGTGACTATGTGTATATAAAGTCTCAACATTTTTTGTAAGAAAATGATCTTTTTCTGCTACTGAACATCAGTAGATCTTCCATGGCATTAACAAACTTGCCTTGTTCTCAGTTCAGAATAAAATATGTTGCTCTGCCATGATCTTGTTTTTGTACATAAAGCACAGTGGACTTCCTGGAGGTGATTACTTTTTAATGGATTTTTCTCTTTTCTATTCGCCTTTTGTGGATGAATGGAGGTGCAATTGCACAGCATGGCAAATTGCAATATAACATAGCGGAGTACAGTGGCACAGCAATAGAGTTGTTGCCTTACAGCACCAGAGACCTGGCTTTGATCCTGACTACGAGTTTGCAAATTCTCCCTGTGACCACATGGGTTTTCTCCGGGTGCTCCGGTTTCCTCCCACACTCCAAAGACGTACAGGTTTGTTGGTTAATTGGCTTTGGTAAAATTGTCCCTAGTGTGTAGCATAGTGCGAGTGTACAGGATGATTGCTGGTCAGCACGGACTCGGTGGTCCTAAGGGCCTGTTTCTGCACTCCTTTTATCTCTAAAAGGATGCACCCCTGCTCACTCTAAAGGCACTTGCATTGCCTGGCTCATCTAATACCTATAGTCCTTCCCTTCCCCTCCCCTCCTGCACACAATACCCAGCCCTGAAGAAACTTGCGGTTATTTGCCTTCACACCTCACTGCTTTATTGCCAATGGATGCTATTGTAATGTTGAAAATGCAGCAACCATTTTGTGCTTTGCAAGCTCCCACAATGTAACAACACAATGACCAAAACATTAATAATACAGGGGCATATGGACTACTATATCCTTTTGTACCCTTCATTAAGAGGGGCTCTCATCTCCACCTAAGAGATAAACAAGTCAAGTCCCACAGAAATGATTTCTATGTACCTTGACTCCATCCTATCCCCCCTGGTCCAATCTCTCCCGACCTATGTCCAAGATACCTCACATGACCTTTGCTTTCCGAGCCCCCAATCCCTCATCTTTACTCTGGACGTTCAGTCACTCTACGCCTCCATCCCCCACCAGGAAGGCCTTAAAGCCCTCCGTTTCTTCCTCAACCACAGAACCATCCAATTTCCCTCTACTAACACTCCGCCTAGCGGAACTGGTCACCCTCAGCAACTTCTCATTTGACTCCTCCCATTTTCTCCAGGTCCAAGGCGTAGCTATGGGCTCCAGCTATGCCTGCCTCTTTGTAGGGTACGTTGAACAATCCCTGTTCCAGGCGTACACTGGCCCTATCCCCGATCTCCGTTACATTGATGACTGCATTAGTGCTACCTCCTGCACCCATGCAGAACTCATGGAGTTCATCAACTTCACCACCAATTTTCATCCTGCACTCAAATTTACTTGGACCCTCTCCGACACCTCCCTCCCCTTTCTTCATCTCACAGTCTCCATTACAGGACGTCTATTACAAACCCACTGACTCCCACAACTAACTCGACTACACTTCTTCCCACCCTGCTTCCTGCAAAGACTATCCCCTATTCCCAATTCCTCCATCTACGCCGCATGTGCGCCCAAGATGAGGTGTTCCATACGAGGACATCCAAGATGTCCTCATTCTTTAAGGAACGGGGGTTCCCCTCTCTCATCATAGATGAGGCCCTTACTCATGTCTCCTCAGTACCCCGCAGCTCCGCCGTTGCTCCCCCTGGTCGCAACAGAGACAGAATCCCCTTGGTCCTTACCTTCCACCCCATCAGCCGTCGTATACAACACATAATCCTCCAAAATATCTGCCACTTCCAACAGGATCCCACCACTAGTCACACTTTCCCATCTCCACCCCTTTCCACCTTCCGTAGAGACCATTCCCTCTGCAACTCCCTGGTTAACTCATCCCTTCCCACCCAAACCACCTCCTCCCCTGGTACCTTCCCCTGCAACCGCAGAAGATGCAACACCTCTCACTATACCTCCTCCCTCGACTCTGTCCAGGGATGCCGACAGTCCTTTCAGGTTAGGCAATGGTTCACTTGCACCTCCTCCAACCTCATCTACTGTATCTGTAAGAAAATAACTGCAGATGCTGGTACAAATCGAAGGTATTTATTCACAAAATGCTGGAGTAACTCAGCAGGTCAGGCAGCATCTCAGGAGAGAAGGAATGGGTGATGTTTCAGGTCGAGACCCTTCTTCAGACTCATCTACTGTATCCGTCGTTCAAGATGTGGACTCTTATACATCGGCAAGACCAAACGCAGCCTGGGCGATCATTTCGTGGAACACCTTCGCTCAGCCTGCCTGAACCCACCTGATCTTCTGGTTGCTGGACACTTTAATTCTCCTCCATTCCTCCACAGACCTTGAGGTTGCTACTTTCAGGGAGTAATGGACTTGGATCCCAGGAATCCTCTGTACATCAATGCTGTTAAGGGTCTTGCAATTAATTATACATTTTCCCCTTACATTCAACTTTCCCAAGTGCAACATCTCATACTTGCTTGTATTAAACTCCATCTGCCATTTTTCCACCCATTTCAGTAGCTGATCTATATCCCGCTGTATCAAAGAATATTTGACAGCCTTCCTCCCAGTCCACGACCCCAGTAATATGTTAATCCATGCATCTTAATCTTCTGAATCCATCTACCATGGGGGATTTTATCAAATGCCTTATTAGCAGGTTGTAATGGTAAAATTACTGCAAACTATTATTAGGATCCTGCATCCATTGGGGTATGGCTCCTATGAGAAACTCAATTACCTGTTAACAAGTAACATTCTGAGGATTCTGAAATTCCTCATATGCTACTATGCTATTTCAGAATGAAATGGGGACTGTTATTACTTGCCAGCACGATTTAAGATCATTATAACATAGGCCTTTAAGTTTGGAAATCAGCCTCCTACCCAAAATGACTCTCTTAACAGGATGCCCCGATAAATGGCTTTGTTCACACTGATGCAACTCTCAACAATGGGCAGGAGACTTGGAAGCAGGAAAGGCAAATCATGTTTTTTCTCTAATGCAAAGACAGGCTGAAGAGCTCCAAAAACAGTCACTTTCAAAAGTGCAGTCCAGTTCAATGCAAACACCAGATGGCACAAATACTCAGGCAGCATCTGTGGCAAGAGAAACAGAGTTTATCCCTCCACAGTTGCTGCCTGGCCTGTTATTTCCAGCATTTTTCATAGGATTTCTAGTATCTGCAGCTTTTTTTAATCTGTGGATTATAGTTTGGGTTTTAATTGAATTACTGATGATACTTCGGCTTGCTTCCCCAAAATTAAAACAAAGCATTCTATATGGCAAGGGTGACATCCCCTTCTGGCCTTGGGAAGTGGCCTTGTGTCTTGAAGAACTGTAATCCTTTTGGTCAAGATAAACCCAGTGTCATTAGCTAGGGGCTTTGGGGATTTTGACCCAGCAACAATTACAGAACAGCAATCAGTAGAGTTAGTGATGGAGGCAACTTGGGAGAGGCTGTTTTCCCAAGCATCTGGTAGCCGAGTCCTTCTAGGTTGTGGAAGCCACTTGTTTATTACCAAAGATAACATACAAACTCTTGAATCTGTGACAAATGCAGGTTAAAGGGAAGCAGTAACAGCTAGGCTGCTATTTGGTGTCTGCACACATATCCCAACCTTACCAACAAGCTAAGACACCGCGACAAAACACATTAGATAACGTGCTTTATTTTAAATAGAACAGGTTTGATATTTCATGCTATCCTAGGCAAATTGGGAACTAAAAACAATCTCACAAGTTCACCTGATGGCAGTTAATACTTCAAAATATCAACATCAATTTCCTGCTAAAACCTTAAATTCACAATGGATTTGACGATAAGGTGGAACGTATTTAAACGGAGGGCAAGGTGCCGACCCCGCCATCTAATAACAATTTACCAGTGACCCAGGAGTGTGAGTACAAGGTACAAGTACGACACTGAATAGGAAACAAGTTTAAAACACAATGAAAACCAATGGTTGTAATTTGAGAACAAACAACATGAAACCCGTTTCTTAACACTGACTCTTGTGGGATACCTATTGCCCCACCAGTCCATTCCCCACAGGATTATTTTCCATTTCACACTAGCCAATCAGTCAGTTATTGGATAAGTGTAACATCATGGAAATTCAATTTCCATATCCAGCAAAAAGGATATAATTGGAATAGTGATCTGGAACTTGGGCTAAGTATTCTCACTTTATACTCTGAGGGCAATTGCAACATTCAACTCTGTCCCTGTACAGATTAAACAATTTGGACTCTCTGCAGTTTAAAGTGTTTATGCTCGATCTTAGGACCCGACCTTACCTCATCTCACCCTAATAACATGCTAAACTGCCTGCAATTAGATGTGAGAAAAACCAGGAATGGAAAGGACCCTTGCAATACATGAAGCACTTACTCAGAGTTTGGAAGCCAGGTTTTGGCTGCATGAGGTAACAGGAAACTGACGTCTTCAGTTGTCCTTTAAACTTGAGCAAGAAACAAGGTGCGGGAGTAACTCAGTGGGTCAGGCAGCATCTATAGAGGCATCAGGGTGCTTGTCATTTTGGGTCGAGTCCCTGCAACAGGACTCCCTGTTACAAGCCACTTTAACTCCCCTCTCCATTCCCACACTGACTCCTCTATCCTCGCCTCCCCCACCATCAGTATGAAGCTAAATGCAAACTAGAACAGCAACCCAATGGTGTGAACATTGGGTTCCAATTACAAGTAACGTGCACTCTTCTGTTCCTTTCTCGCTCCTTCTAATCTACCCAATTCCTTTTATAGACCACCTTCTTTCCATACCCAACCCCATTACCCAGTTTCTTTCCCATTCCCTTCCTGCCTCCATCTGGCTATCACCCACACACAACCCACTGGATCACCAATCTGCTCCCATACTGTTCCCAACTGCCGACCATCCTTTCCCTATCTGGTTCCTCTCATCACCATCCTTTCCGATCGGAGTCCATCCTCTGTATTCCTTCGTGTGTAGGAAGGAACTGCAGATACTGGTTTACACGAAAAATAGACAAAATGTTGGAGTAACTCAGCGGGACAGGCAGCATCTCTGGAGAGAAAGATTGGGTGACGTTTAAGTTCGAGACCTTTCTTCAGACTTCAGAAGGGTCTTGACCAGAAACATGACCCATTCCTTCTCTCCAGAGATGCTGCCTGTCCCGCTGAGTTACTCCAGCATTTTGTGTCTATCTTCATCTGCATTCCTTCGTTGTCTTCACTTATCAACCCCCAGCCTGTTGCTATTTCCAACCCTCCATCCCCCACTTGGCTCCATCTGCCTATCAACCCCTCCTCACTTGAAACCACCTATCGCTTTCCAACTCCTGCCTCATCCTTCCCCCTTCCCCACCTCTTTATACAGGCTATCACTTGTTTACATTCTCAGTTCTGTAGCAGAGTCTCAACCCAAAACATCGACAACCCTTTACTCCCCACAGATGCTGCCGACCTGCTGAGTTCGTCCAGCAACTCAATTTTTGCTCTGGATTCCAGCATCTGCAGCCTCAAGTCTTTCATTCAGTCTTTGTTCACAATGTTACGGGCAGGTCATCTACACCCAAGCACCGCGCCTGGACTTTGGTGAGGGTGGGGTGGAGTAGCTGAAGTTGTTCAATGTCCACAACAGTCAGCCCACCGCACATGGAAACGTCCAAACTCTTCAGCCACTTGCACTCATTCATGAGGACTTTCAGCATCCTAGGGACAAAAGCAGGTGGGATAATAACCACAAGCATCAAATCTGATTCAATTTTACAACAACAGATCTATAGTAAGAATTATGGAACAAGAAATTCCTCCTTCCAAATCTAATCCACATATTTTTCTATTCCTTTTTTCCTCCTTTGCTTATCTAGTTTTCACTCAACTGCTCTTCATGCCACCTCCCATCGATTGATTCATTTGAAAACCAATTCTGCATTCTTACCACCTTGTGTTGAAAGATGTTTTCATCAAATTCCTGACTGGACTTACTGACACCCTTTTATACTTATGACCCACATAGAGGGAACCAAAAAGATGAAGATGAACTTTGATTTCCATTCCCGTCACCTTCCATCACCCCCATTCTCAAACAAACTCCCAGAGAGCAATAACTCATTATTATTTCAATGGTGCTACTGACCAAGGAAAGTGTTCATTAGAACACAAGAACTTTTCTAATATCTAGCATCTGTTTCTCAGACAAGGTTTAGCACCACATTCAAATGACAGCATCTCCAATACTGCAGTACTACCTTAGTATTGAACTAGAATATTAGCCTAGATATTGTCTTGAGTCTTTTGAGTGGGACTTGAACACAAAAGGTACAAGGTACACAAAAGGACTTGAATACAATTGCAGGTACTATCGCAACATTTAGGAAACATTTACACAGGTACATGGATCGATAGGTTCAAAGGGATATGGGCCAAATGCAAGCGGGTAGGACTAGTGTAGATGAGACATGTAGGTTGGTGTGGGCAAGTTGGGTCGAATGGCCTGTTTCCACACTGTATGACTCTATGACTTTATGAGAAAACTTTCTGCTTCTGCAATGAGTATGCTACCACTAAGCCATACCAAACACTTCACTTAATGTTCAGTACTTGGGCACCACTGAGCAAACTTTCCAAACAGAATATATTTGTGAACGATCTCAGTACGAATACAGCAGACCTTGCCTTGTGCTCCGAGTTACTTACCGGCTGGTGATCTTATCACAGCAGGAGATGTCGAGGTGAGTCAGCTTCTTCAGGTGGCTTGCAGCGCCGATCAAGCCTTGGTCAGTCAGTCGGCTACAGTGGCTGAGGGACAGTCGCTCCAGGCTACGGCAGTGCGTTGTAATAGAGATGATGCTCTCATCCGTTATCTCACGTACCATGCTCAGTGACAGGGTCCTGAGCTCCTCAAAGTGGATTTCCTGCAGCAGTAATTTAAAGACGCATCACATGTCAGCACAGAGTGATTTCTAACTAGTTTGCAAAGGTTACAGATTTGCTTCCCATCTCCATGTTATTGCCTCCCATCCATTCCTAGGACATGCATCCATGAGGGTAGATCCATATGCAGGTATCCAGGTGTCTACTACCTGCTTAGCATACGAAGGTCAATTTACATTTGAACATGTAGATGCATTTTGTATCAGTTAGGATTTATCTGATTTTTTAAAGAACACATCATTCATCTCCAATTCATTGGCCACCAGTAATGAAAATAAGTAGGTCAAAATAAAATAGTGAAGGAATGCCAGCTGGTTTTGAATAGAGGTGTAATAGAAGGTAATATACAGAAAACGGGAAAAAAACAGCAAAAAAGCTGAGATTTAATTTTTAAAATAGGTTATTCATTTAAAGTTTCAGTTTAATAAAATGCTATTGGTAAAACAAAAAATAAGAAACAACCTGTAAGAATCCAGATAATGAATCAATGGATTGTCCCTACCCTACACATAACACTTCGATGAAGCCATGTTCAAACTACATCCTCCCATAGGCCATACATGATATAAGGCAAGAGACCACAGAATTATTTAAGCAGGAAACCCGAATCCCAAAACAATCAGACAGCTTGTGCAATCTGTGGTTTCTGCTAATAACTTAAAACATTTAGACAGGTTTTATTCTTAATTACTTGCAACCCAAAGATTGATGAAAGAAACTAGGTGTCATCAGGGCAGATAAACCCTCCTTTTTTGGAAGATTAAATCTTCATGTTAGAGACAGACTCTTACCGATCCCTGCTGCTGCAAACTTCCAGTTTTACTTACCCAGTCCATCAATGATTTCTTTACTTCCTCATTTAGAACAAAACATTAGTAACAACCTTGTCATTCGACTTCAATTCATCAAAATGGAGAACATGGACACGTCTTGCAAAACAACTCTGCAGCCAGACTTCAGCAAAAGGACAGCTCTCGGTTCTCTTGCAAGCACCTTTGTAGCACCTCAGGGTAAGGGCAACAAAGCCAGTTGTAGCAGGACTGTTTTCCCCTGTGAAAATGTAATGACCAGCAGTTGAGGTCTTTCTGTTTTATAGGGCATCGCTGCAACTAGGCTATCAGCTGGAGAACGATGTCTAATTCCAAGCATCAAAGCACAAGATACACGTCCAGGCCTTGTAGGAAGATTGCCTTATAAGGAAGATTTTCTTCTTATTTATTCAGTCAAGGGGAAATGAACATTGCAGGCAATGTTAACACTCATTATCCAAAACCAACAGGACGTAGATAAGAGTCAACCACGTTGGTGGATTTGAAGTCGCCATTAGGCCAGCCTTAGGTAGAAGAGCAGTTTACCCTTTCTCCAGGAAGCCAGTGAACCATATTGGTTTTTAAACAATAATTCAACAGCTTTATGATCCCTATTGCTATTACTAGCTCTTTAATTCAAGATTTAGTGGGGGGGGCTGCAATACTGCCATTTAGATAACGATAATTTGGCCTTACAGAATTCGCAAATCACTACCCCAAAATGTGAGGATCAGATTAAAATTTGCTCTTACAGAATTTGTGACACACATTTAATTTTCTTCTCTGCTTATTTATTTTGGAACATACGCAGATGATGACTTCACATTAGGTAAAATCATGATACGAGCTGATTTCTAGAACAGAAATTTGTTTCCCCCAATTCCTGTGAACTCACCATGGCTCCCATTTTCCCTGTATCCTTTAAACTCACCTGGGCCCAGATCCCCACATTCCCTTTAAACTGACCAGGTTTTATTTCACATGCTCCCTTTAAGTCTACCGGGTTCACTAAAAAAAGTGATATTCTACCAATTAGCATCTCAACAAAAGAATTAAAAGTGTGTTGGTGTATTTATAGGAGTATTATCCAATTGCCCGGAATATCTGTCAGTCTTTTGAATTTTACTGTAATATATTTTTAATCAGCTTACTTCCATTCTCCAGTGCATACGGTTTACAGTTATGAACTACAGCCTCAACAATGCCCTCTGCAAAGTACCTTCATTATGCTGGTATCTGTTAGTTTGGTACAGGCAGTCAGACTGAGCTCCTTCAGACGTGTCAATGAACTGAGTGAAGCTCGCTCTTGCTCCTTGGAGGCCTCAATGTAAGATTCCACTATGACTTCGAAATGCTCATCCAAATATTTAGGAGGAGCAAAAAATCCCATATTACCGAAGCTCCTGCTAAACTCTGGCTCACCATGGCCCTGAAAGGGGGACAAATGTTAACATGTTAGGCACAGTCATTCTTTAAGTCTCATTTGATTAGAACATGTTGACTCATTAAAACTACATAATGGTGACAACAGAAAAAAACACACCACCATAGCGCCACCATTTTTGCACCACCTTACTCACCATTATCCTGCCCATAATATGTTACTTTCTAACCCATTTCCTGAAACTCCTCAGCATATGACATAACAATGCTCCACGTTCCACTTGCCAAAACAAGATGGCTGCCGGCAGCGCCGCCGCCCACCCGCGCTCAGTCGTTCCCTCTCCCCTCCCCTGGCCTCGGCCTCTCGCCCGGCCTCAGTTATTCCCTTCCGCCACTCCTGGCCTCACCTCGCCTCTAGCCCCGGCAGAGACTCGCACGTCGGCAGTCAGCGTTGAACGCACGGGCACTGGTGAATGCCTTTCGCAGCCAACAGCTCCACGGAGGGGAGTGGGCTTGGCGGCCGAGTAGGTGGAGGAGAGGGTGGGGGTAGGGGGAGGGTGGGGGGAGGGGGGAAGTGGGTGGAGGTGGGGGAGAGTGGGGGTGGGGGGAGGGGGTTGGGGAGAGTGCGGGTGGGGGGAGGGGAGAGTGGGGATGGGGAGGAAGGGAGAGTGGGGGTGGGGAAGGGGAGGGAGGTGGAGGTCAGGAGAGGGGGAGGGGGGAATAGGGGTGGGGAGGGGGGAATGGGGGTGGAGGCAGGGCTGGGGGAGTGCGGGGGGGGGCAGGGGAGGGACAATTGGGGGTGGGGTAGGGGGGATGGAGTCGGTCTGTGGGGGGAGGAGGGGCGGAGGAGGGGGGGATAAGGGGTATTGAGTGGGGGGGGTGAGGGTGCTACACCAATGCAGGAGAGGCTTTGAGTCCAGGGCTCACTCAGTGATGACACCCTCTCCCCTTCCCTGCCCCCCCTCTACGAGGAATGGGCCCAACCTGTCCACTTGGTGTAGTTAATACTAAAAATCTCAAATCTACACATTGTCGAGGGCTATAAACCTAGAACAATCAAGGAACGGTGACAGAATAGAGCTGAGCAGCTTGTACATATAATACATTGCAGACACATACACCATAATGGCGTCAGACCAAGAATTGTTACAGATTGTAGCTTTGTGAATTAGTGTCTGGACTAAAGATCATGCAGAGAAACTTATATTCATGTTATTTTTATTTTGCACAATGGAATTAAGTATTTAGAAATTCAATATTTCACAGCATAGAAGTGGAGTTGAGTATAGGAGCAAAGAGGTCCTTCTGCAGTTGTACAGGGCCCTAGTGAGACCATTCCCGGAATGGCGGGACTATCATATGTTGAAAGACTGGAGCGACTAGGCTTGTATACACTGGAATTTAGAAGGATGAGAGGAGATCTTATCGAAACGTATAAGATTATTAAGGGGTTGGACACGTTAGAGGCAGGAAACATGTTCCCAATGTTGGGGGAGTCCAGAACAAGGGGCCACAGTTTAAGAATACGGGGTAGGCCATTTAGAACTGAGATGAGGAAAAACTTTTTCCGTCAGAGAGTTGTGAATCTGTGGAATTCTCTGCCTCAGAAGGCAGTGGAGGCCAATTCTCTGAATGCATTCAAGAGAGAGCTGGATAGAGCTCTTAAAGATAGCGGAGTCAGGGGGTATGGGGAGAAGGCAGGAACGGGGTACTGATTGAGAATGAACAGCCATGATCACATTGAATGGCGGTGCTGGCTCGAAGAGCCGAATGGCCTCCTCCTGCACCTATTGTCTATTGTCTATTGTCTATTGATTTTCAAACTAATGCAGTACTTGAGCTAAGAACACTTCGGACAGCTTTCATTTTTTTTAAAGGCACGTCCCCATTAGTCCATTCCAAAGGTGCAGCTAGTAAAGACACTGCCTCATAGGTTTGAAGCCACGGGTTTAATCTTGACCTCGGGTACTCTCAGCATGGCGTTTGCATGTCCCGATCCGTGTGGGATTCCTACGGCTGCTCCGGTTTCTTCCAACATCGTAAAGACATGCAGTTTGTTCGGTTCATTGGCAACCGTAAATTACAGCTATTGCATAGGTAAATGGAAGAATCTGGTAAAATTGATAAGATTGCGGAGAGAATATAAAATGGGAGGATTCACACAGCAGTTGTGTAAATGGGTGAGTTGGATTGCTTTCCCTGGAATGCCAGTGGTTGAGGGGAGACCTGATAGAAGTAGATAAAATCATGAGAAGCATAAATGGGTTAGATAGTTGGATTCTTTGGCCCACGGTGGAAATATCAAATACTAAAAGACATTGTTTTAAGGTGAGGGGAGCAAACTTTAAAGGCAATGTGAGAGGGAAGTTTTTCTTTTTACACACATAAGATGGTAAGTGCCTGCAACGCACTGCCAGAGGTGATGGTGGAAGCAGATACAATAGAAACATAGAAAATAGTTGCAGGAGGAGGCCATTCGGCCCTTCAAGCCAGCACCGCCATTCATTGTGATCATGGCTGATCGTCCCCAATCAATAATCGGTGCCTGCCTTCTCCCCATATCCCTTGATTCCACTAGCCCCTAGTGACATTTAAGAGGCTTTTGGATAGGCACATGGATGTTCTGTACATGTTCGGGCATATAAGAGTTTGTCTTGACATCATGTTCGGCACAGACATTGTGGGCCAAGGGCCTGGTCCTATGCTGTACTGTTCTCTGTTCTATGTTTATGTTGGTCAACACGGACTCGGTGGGCTGCAGAACCTGTTCCCTATGATGCAATGACTCATTCCTTGCTTTCTCAGTTTTAGTGAGGATGGAATAAATTGAATGAGGGTTTAAAAGCAAGATTGAAATGAGAACAGCAACAAATCAATAATACAAGGAAAAAGGCTCGGAAACAAGCAGTCAAGAGGACACTTTTTTTGCGGGAATAATCAATTGGCAACCACCAGTATTCACCTCACTAGATATAAAGCTCCTTTGGGAAGGCAGAATTTCATATCAAACGACTAGAAGTAGGTGATAAACGACTACAAACCAGTTACCTTACTGTACGACTCGCTGTCATCGTTGGATGCAATCATTCCCTGCAGACCCCAGTCTGTGATCTCCTTGCACCAGCCAAGACGCAGCACGGTCAGACCCCTGAGGTGGTAGACAATGGCACACACACTGATGTCAGTGATGTATACACAGGACGTGAGGTCCAGCTCTCGCAGTCTGTCGCCCAGGACCCTTGCCATTGAGAACACGCAACTGTCCTGTCAAATTTAATCCAAAGCGAAACTGAGAAAAATATAGGCAATTACAGATGGATGCAATTTATGTTCTTCACTGATAATATAGAATTTGATTATAATTTAATTCTACCATTTTCATGTATTATCCAAAACTCATTAAAGAAACAGAGGTACAGTGAAAAGCCTTTTGTGGCGTGCTGTCCAGTCAGCGAAAAGACTATACGTGATTACAATCAAGTCATTCACAGTGCACAGATACAGGAAGAAGGTAAAACATTTAGTATAGGATAAAGTCCAGTAAAGTCCGATTAAAGTGGGCGGCACGGTAGCGCAGCGGTAGAGTTGCTGCTTTACAGCGAATGCAGCGCCGGAGACTCAGGTTCGATCCTGACTACGGGTGCTGCACTGTAAGGAGTTAGTACGTTCTCCCCGTGACCTGCGTGGGTTTTCTCCGAGATCTTCGGTTTCCTCCCACACTCCAAAGACATACAGGTATGTAGGTTAATTGGCTGGGTAAATGTAAAAATTGTCCCTAGTGGGTGTAGGATAGTGTTAATGTACGGGGATCGCTGGGCGGCACGGACTTGGTGGGCCGAAAAGGCCTGTTTCCGGCTGTATATATATGATATGATAAAGATAGTTCGAAGGTTTCCAATGAGTTGTATCAGAGATCAGGACTGCCGTTGGTGAGAGGACGGTGGTTCAGTTGCCTGATAACACCCGGGAAGAAACTGTCCTTGAATCTGGAGGTATTTGTAATCTGGAGGAATCTAGAGAGAATAAGGGGACAGAAATAAAGAGGGTCCAGGTGGATTAGGAATTCTGGATAGTCCGTATCGGATAAAGAGGACAGTATTTTGAAAATGAAATCTCCACTCCACCACTTGTGCTTAATATTCATCGGAAAATGTTGAAAAGTTGTGGAGGAACTGGTTCCCAGTAGAATTCCTCTGAGTTTTCCCCTTTCAAACGTTAACTCTGATCCACCACCATCTGGAGATAACAAAGGTAATACATTGTGTGCAGGAAGGAACTGCAGATGCAGGTTTAAACTGAAGATATAGACACAAAAAGCTGGAGTAACTCAGCAGGTCAGGCAGCAGCTCTGGTGAAAAGGAATAGGTGACTTTTCAGGTCGTGACCCTTCTTCAGACCCATTGCTTTTCTCCAGAGATGCTACCTGACCCCCTCCAGCTTTTTGGTTCTATAAACTTAATACATTGCTCAGTTTAGTGTGAGCAAAGTTCCTAGAGACTTACTTTCACCATGGTGCAGCAGCTGAAGTTGAGCCTCAATAGTTTTGACCCAGCCTTTGGCGAGGCTAATCCCCTGATCAGGTCGCAGCCATTGACTTGGTAACACTCAGAGACATCAAGGGCTTGAAGGGTCGGTATTGTGGCCAGGTCCTTCAGCACGCCGTCCGTGATGTTCCTGACCCTGCTCAGGGACAGGCTCTCCAGGCATTGTAGACTTGAAACTATGGCCAAAACCGATTTGCCCGTCAGCTCAGAGCACCCAGCGAGATCCAGCGTAGTGAGCCCTGGCTGGCATGCACAGATGGCAGAAACCGCTTCATCCGTCATGTCTTTACAGTGCTGAAGTGCCAGCTCTTCCAAGCAGAGCCCAGCAACTTGAACTATCGACCACACCGCCTCGTTGGTGATTGTGGTACGACTAAGGTTTAAGGCCTTCAGTGTGGCTGCCTGTCCATTTATAAAATGAAGGATGTTACTAAACGAGAGCACAGCAGTCGAATTGAACATGTTCATTCCTCGGTAGGGATCAAACCCAAAGGTAATGTGGCAGCTGGCAAGTGATAGCTTTCGGAGGTTGGGTGTGCACTCAGTAAGTCGATTGAAGGTCAGGTCAGAGAGGTACGATAGGTTGGAGAGGTTGAGCTCTTGGAGGTTTACCAGGGCTTCAGCCATCCTTGCTTTGCTCTCGTCTTTGGACAGCAGGTTGCCACTCATGAAAAGGCAGTTGCAGCCAGTGACGTTGAGTCCTCGCAGGTTATGGCATGATGATATCAGGGACACAAACGAGGACTCACTGATGTAACTGCCCCTCAGAGACAGGTTTTCCAGATTTGCAGCCAGGTGGAGCATAATGCTCTGAATGACCGTATTTGAAATGGGTACCCCATCGATATTTCTCAGGACCACACTTGGACTTTGCCTCCAACCTAAATCTCTGATAGACTCCAGAAAAGCAGATGATGCTTGAAGATTGTAGATGACATTTTTCTGTACAGAAATAAATATCAGTGCGATAAAATAACCCAATAGTACTTTACAATCAATTAAAAGTAGTCATTACATGAGTGACGGAAATAGAACAGCCAGTTTCTACATATGAAGGACACACAAAGCTACAAGATAATGAAAAAGACCCTCTCAGTACTACATTGGAGTGGCAACCTTGATTATATAAAGCACAGGTCTTCCAATTTGGAACCAAACGATTCAAGCAGCTGTATCTCAGGTTCAATCCAGCAATCGTGTTTAAAAAAGAATCATAGTGTGTGTGGTAGTCGGGTCAAGCTTGCCCGCCCACCTGTGGTCTGACCTCACACATATCATATCATATCATATCATATCATATACATACAGCCGGAAACAGGCCTTTTCGGCCCTCCAAGTCCGTGCCGCCCAGCGATCCCCGTACATTAACACTATCCTACACCCACTAGGGACAATTTTTACATTTACCCAGCCAATTAACCTACATACCTGTACGTCTTTGGAGTGTGGGAGGAAACCGAAGATCTCGGAGTAAACCCACGCAGGTCACGGGGAGAACGTACAAACTCCTTACAGTGCAGCACCCGTAGTCAGGATTGAACCTGAGTCTCCGGCGCTGCATTCGCTGTAAAGCAGCAACTCTACCGCTGCGCCACCGTCATAGGAACTGAGGGTAACTGGGACCTACAAAGCTAGATCACAATGGTCAATCAGTACCTTCAGGATTGGTAGAGAGGTGGGGAGAGATAAATACAAAAGCAAAGGTCTCCCATTTTTTGTTGTCAAAGCTAATGTACTGAAGATGTTTAGGAATGTTTAGGAATTCTGAAGAAGGGTCTTTGCTTCTCTCCTGAGATGCTGCCTGACCCGCTGAGTTACTCCAGCTTTTTGTGATACCTACTGAAGATGTTTAATACATCGGGCTTATTCGCTGAACAAATGCTGGATGCTCCATGCACAATTAATTCTAGGTCACTGTACTGTGAATTATAACTGTGAGTCCTTTTCTCAAGCAAAAGGTGTCCATTGCTCTAGAGAGGGAGTGATTGATTTGGGAACATTTCTTATTTCTGCAGAATGTCAGGGCTCCAATTCCCCAGTCGGCTTACAATAATATTTGCTGCCCACATAACAAGTTAAAGCATACTCTTTGGATTGGCCTGACTGTAGTTGTTAATAGAAGATCACAATAAGTCCATGGAACTATCCCAGCTAATCCTCAGCTCCAATGCATGAATGCACTTTGATCATCAAGTGCTTCTAGTTGAACTTCCTATGGCCTCATTCACTGCAATGGTACTATACAGCAACCATATACATTAAAGTTTCTGTTTCACACCTGAACAATGTGGAGTTCCAACTTGTTCAAGACATCACAGGCAGGGTAACTGGGCCTTACACAGTCTCACAACACTCCTCACAGCCCAATACAGAGCTGCCCTAACCCACCCCAATTCCCTCCAGACACCCCAATCCCACTCAAACCGGAGACATTCCCAAAATGTACTCCTTGATTTCATTCTATTACACATCTTCAGCTGTTTCAGACCTTTCCTTCTCCTGAAAGCCCTTCTCTTTGACTGCAGAGTCGCTGTCATTCTACTCACGTCCACCTTCCACATTCCCTGCTTCGCTTCTATTGGGATTCCTCCCTCAGTAGGGAACAGAGCTGTTGCAATGATTCTGGTGTTGAAATATTTGACGATTGATCAGGCACCAGTGACTGTTATAATCCCACCCGGGATAGGGATGGGAACCAATGGGGGAACAAATTAGTCTGCACTCGTATTCCTAATTAATATCTAAAGATAATGAGGGAAGTCAGGCCCAGGTTCAGACCATCATATGGTGTTCAAATACCCAGACCATAAGTGGTGTCCAAATGCTCAGAGTAATTGGTGAGATATTCATGGATAATTGCCACCCTTGATGCAATAACCAAGAAACAGACAGCAAAATTATAACATTTTAAATCAATTACCTGGAGACTACGGTCCAGAGAGGCAGCATACCAGGCTGTGTTTACCAGCGATGCCTCCTTCCTGTCTGATGTTGACAAGAAGCTCAGGATGTAGCGAACGACCTGACAAGAGAGAAATTGTAGCCCTGATCAAAAATGCTGGAGTTACCAATGAGAAACTATTTGCTGATCCAGTTTTTTTATTTGGAGAAATGGTCACTGCAACTTCTATTTATAATAAATCAGTGTCGTGCCCAACATGATTAACAGACGTTTTCATGCAATTTCCAACATTTCCAAGTTATGTGGACAGGAAGCAAAGAGTAGGAATAAACAGGTCCTTTTCGGAATGGCAGGCAGTGACTAGTGGGGTACCGCAAGGCTCAGTGCTGGGACCCCAGTTATTTACAGTGTATATTAATGATTTGGACGAGGGAATTGAATGCAACATCTCTAAGTTTGCGGATGACACGAAGCTGGGTGGCAGTGTTAGCTGCGAGGAGGATGCTAGGAGGCTGCAGAGTGACTTGGATAGATTAGGCGAGTGGGCAAATGCATGGCAGATGCAATATAATGTGGATAAATGTGAGGTTATCCACTTTGGCGGCAAGAACAGGAAAGCAGAGTATTACCTGAATGGTGACCGATTGGGAGAAGGGGAGATGCAACGTGACCTGGGTGTCATGGTGCACCAGTCATTGAAAGCAAGCATGCAGGTGCAGCAGGCAGTGAAGAAAGCGAATGGTATGTTGGCATTCATAGCAAGAGGATTTGAGTTTAGGAGCAGGGAGGTTCTGCTGCAGTTGTACAGGGCCTTGGTGAGACCGCACCTGGAGTACTGTGTGCAGTTTTGGTCTCCTAACCTGAGGAAAGACGTTCTTGCCTTAGAGGGAGTACAGAGAAGGTTCACCAGATTGATCCCTGGGATGGCGGGACTTACATATGAGGAAAGACTAGATAGACTGGGCTTGTACTCGCTGGAATTTAGAAGACTGAGGGGGGATCTTATAGAAACATATAAAATTCTTAAGGGGTTGGAGAGGCTAGATGCGGGAAGATTGTTCCCGATGTTGGGGGAGTCCAGAACCAGGGGTCACAGCTTAAGGATAAGGGGGAAGTCTTTTAGGACCGAGATGAGAAAACATTTCTTCACACAGAGAGTGGTGAGTCTGTGGAATTCTTTGCCGCAGAAGGTAGTTGAGGCCAGTTCATTGGCTATATTTAAGAGGGAGTTAGATGTGGCCCTTTTTGCTAAAGGGATCAGGGGGTATGGAGAGAAGGCAGGTACAGGCTACTGAGCTGAATGATCAGCCATGATCATATTGAATGGCGGTGCAGGCTCGAAGGGCCGAATGGCCTACTCCTGCAACTATTTTCTATGTTTCTATGTTTCTATGTTTCATTTGTGCACCAGTATTTGCTGATGGGTGAATGGGATGTGCATCATTCTTGTGGCGCAGCTAAATCACATTGCTTCGATCTCCATTCTTGCATAGGGTAAGAATGGGAACAGGATGGCCCGGGGAGGGATCTGCATTCTCTGGTTATCAACACTGCTACCAATTCCCATTTCAGTTAGCAAAACCCAAAACCACTTTTTACTGCATGCCACGATCTTATTTGCAATTTTCAACGTTGGGACCCTTCCTCAGTTAAAGATGCGGCCTGACCCACTGAGTTACTCCAGCACTTTGTGTCTATCTTAGCCTTCTGACTATGCGAGTAACAAAATAAAGGGGGTATGTCCAGATTTTTAAACCCAAACCTAATTTGACTGAAATAAAGTCAATAGCGACTTACATTATCAAAATGTTAATTTTGATGTGTATCATCCTATTGTAAGCTTTTTTGCCTATTTTAACATTTTTCAAAATGTTCCATTAACTTATCTCACAGATACATTATTCATACTTTAATAGACACAAAACACTGGAGTAACTCAGTGGGACAGGCAGCATCTTTGGAGAGAAGGAATGGGTGACGTTTCGGGTTGAGAGCCTTCTTCAAACTCTTCATACATTTATGTCAAGCTGATACATTTCCAGGACCTCAAATATTGAGCTCCCTCACCCTTGTCATTCTCCGTGTAGTTTTACAAGCTACCAAAACATTGGCTCATTATCACCCTTTCAATAGCAGCAGACCTTTGCTGTGGTAGCAAAAATATCCCTCAGAATGGTAATAGCGAAAATGCTACGTGTAAAAGTGTTAACATTCTGGTTAATTTTATTGCATTGGAATTGATTGCAGAAAGAAGTAGGGAAGTTAGGTTTTGTTTATTCAGAGCGCTGGTGAGATTTCATCTGGAGTACTGTGTATAGAGTTGGGCACTTTATTCCAGGATGTTAATGCATTAGAAGGGTTTTGGAGAACAAAAAACCTTCTGATTTGGAATGCGTGGATTGCTTTACAAGGAAAGGTTGTTTGGGTTAACAGGACCCCAAACCGAGTACAAACCTAATGATGTGAAATCTATGTATTCTCATTGCAATCCTGTAGTCAGTGCTCTGTTTATTCAAGTCAACTCAAGTCAATTTTATTTGTATATAGCACATTTAAAAACAACCCACTTTGACCAAAGTGCTGCACATCTGATTAGGAAAAAAAAAAAGAAACATACAGTGGCATGTTTATTTTATGCAAACACTTCATTAAACTGATGAAAATACAGGTCGTAAATGAAGAAATTCCCATTTATATATTGCTGCCAATATTCAAAACTAACCCGTACACTGCAGAGAGGTTTGAAAAAAAATGATGAGAACAGAGATCGCCAAGGAAAAGTGTGATAAGTTGACAGGGCTTGGTGTCAGGAAGGATTCAAGCAGCAGAGTTTGCGTGAACTAATTTCTGGACAATGCTGGTGGGAGGTGGTAATTTTCCAATGAAAGAATAATGGGATCCAGAGAAACCGCCAGGACAGCGGGTCTTTGTGGTCAAATTAAGACTCCAACATCTTTTCTGCACTTCGGAATTGAACGATGCACGATGGCGCTTAAAACTGGCGGCTGCTGTGGACTGACTCAATGTGGCCCAATATCTTACATTCTTAAACTTAGTATGATTATGCCTAATGTACAATAGGATTGTCATTGAACTGTGTGCAAAAAAGAATTTCACTGAATAAAATAAAAGAATGTAAAAGAATAAAATACCATTGAACCACTTAATGGAAATATGCACAGATACTAAAATTCTAAGCGATGACAAATTTAAAGGTGCAATGAAATCCCCCTACCTCCACAGGTAAATTTGGGACCTCTGTTTCCATGGTTTCTTGCAGTTCAATGAGCTTACAACATTTTGTCTCGCAGTTCGCACAAACCTCTAATGTTGTACACAGTTAATTTGTCAAGAGCTGGACATCATAACTGGCTTTCCTTTGCCAGAACTGGTTCTGAAATCTCTTCAAATTATTGTCAGCCAATTTGCTTGTGTATTTGTCTTAATATACTATGACAAAAGGAAAAAGAATGTCAGACTTAACCAAACATTGTATGTTAATCAGTTTCAATTCGAGCCCCTCCCTGATCCGTATTTACCTTCACTTAATCCCAGTATCAATCCAGATTAAAACAAGCAACAGTAACTGGGAATACAATCATTGTTCAGTTGAAAACAATATGGAAATTTCACACACCAGAACTAATTATCCAATCTCATCGGTGTTTTGTATGAATTCAGTTCCAGTGGAAACCCCTTTAATATGACAGAAACAGTTCATGTCTCTTTGACCTGCTTCCTTGGACTCTATTTAGAGTTGTAACTTCTTCACTACTCCTGCCAAGTGTTCATTCTGGCAGACCTTCCATCTGTTTTACTGTAGGAAGCCTCTTTACATTACAACCTTTTTTTCTCCATATACTTCCACTATATCCAGCTTCCTCTCACTGTACCTATGGCTGTGATATCGTATTTCTAAATCAGTTATTTTATCATCTATTCACTATATTATTCTCTTAACACAATTTTTTTCTGTTACTCATCTCCAACCTACTACTTTATCACTCTCCTGTCACTTGGATCCAGTCTGTGCAAACCCAACTTTACAATGCAACATTTCCCTGCTCAACTGCCATTAGAAAGCCAAGATTTTCAAAGGAAGCTTTTACCCTTCCTCCCCCCTCCCCCCCGGCTCTGCTGAATACCAATATAATACCTGCCCTCTCCACCCACATTGGCTTTGATTATATTTCCTTCTCAAGCCTTATCACTATTTTTTTAATCTGCAATATCCTTGTGTCCCAGTATCGTATCTCAGGTTGGTTGGATCTCCTTCTTTGGTTTATCTATCTATCACTATTGCATTCATTTCTCCCTCCTCTTTTCCCCCTTTCTTCTTCCCCTTCCCTCCTTTTCACTTTCCCCTTCACTACCTCTCTCTCTGTGTATATATACATACATATATTATATATATATATATATAAATATAAATATATATATATGCCCCTGTAGTTCTCTATCTATCTCTCACACACACTTCCTCCCAATGTGGCCAAGCCTCATCCATTCTCTGCATCTCCTCCCCTGGCCGACCTGTGTAACCAAGGTGATGTCGCAGCAAGATGATGTCCTCGGCGCTGGGCATGCTGGGAGCTGTAGTCCACCTCGCCTGTGGTCCGCGGTGACGCGGGTCACGACCTTCCGAGCGGCCGAGTTCGGAGAGATGCGCATGCGCGTTTACGTTTAGAGCTGTCAGGTATGGACACGTGGAGCAACGCCTTGTGGGTAATGTAGTTTTATGTGTGCTGTTTGTCAAGTCCCATGGTGGACTTCTCTCTCCTTCTCTCCTGAGATGCTACCTGACCTGCTGAGTTACTCCAGCATTTTGTGAATAAATACCTTCGATTTGTACCAGCACCTGCAGTTATTTTCTTACAGTCCCATGGTGGAGCTCCGCCAAGTCTTTCTAAATAAGGGAAACGTGGAAGTCGAAAATGTGAAGCTAAATAGTGAGCAGGCCAAGCAACAACATGGAAGCACACCTAATATCTCAAACCAATGACCATACATCAGAAATGGAAGATATCAGAGATAATATTAAAGGTGGAAAGAAAGAAGTCAGGTGAGAAAAGGACAAGAGGTCTGAATAGATGGAGAGGATGAATGACAAAGGGAGTGTCAGTACAGGGTGAAGGAAGATGATAACGAGACAAATAAAGAAACAAGTGGAGATATATGGAATTGCTAATGCTGCTTTACAAAAAAAGTCACAAATAAATTTCTTACACCTATCACACCCCGCTCCACCCCCTTTTTCTCCTTTTACCTGTCCCCTTCCACCTCTAATCCCTTTGCTGACTTCATGCTTCATTTTTCTTCACTAGTTTTCAAGAGAGAGTTAGATTTAGCCCTTATGGCTAAGGGAATCAAGGGATATGGGGGAAACGCCAGAACGGGGTATTGTTTGTGGATGATCAGCCATGATCATATTGAATGGCGGTGCTGGCTCAAAGGGCCGAATGACCTACTCTTGCACCTATTTTCTATGTTTTTTTCCTTATCTTGTAGCCTATCAGGAAAGCACGGTTTCTCCTTGCCACATTCACCTGCAGTCCCATGCCTGACCAATTGATGGCACTGTTGCCCACTAGGCTTTGACCTAATGTGGGATTTTGCTGGGAATTCAAATAAAAGCAGAAAATTCTGGAAGCATTCAGCAGGTCAGAGACCATATACAGTTTTTTAAAACTTTCTATCTAAAAATGTTGCCTGCATCCTAATTCAAACCAAAAACGAGTTACTTAAACAACAGCACATTGTGTATTTATATTGCAGCTTTCACCTTGGAAAATGTCCCAAGGCATTTCACTTGACCAAGCTGTGTGACACCGTGTACAGGGCATCGGATTTGATTTTAAGTGAGGTCTTCAATATTTGTGGAAACAAACTGGATTTGATTTAACTGAATCTGATTATTTATAAAAATTACTGAGTTTCCAACAGTTAGCTGTGAAATCTGGGTCATAGGAATTAATTAGGGTTTGGGCACGCAATCCCAGACCTAGTCAAGTCAAGTCAAGTTTATTTGTCACATACACATACACAATGTGCAGTGAAATGATAGTGGCAATGCCTGCGGATTGTGCAAAAAAAGAATTACAGTTACAGCATATAAATTAAAGTTAATACAGAGAAGACAAAATATAGTCCCTGGAGTTATAAAAGTTAACAGTCCTGATGGCCTGTGGGAAGAAACTCTGCCTCATCCTCTCCGTTTTCACAGCGTGACAGCGGAGGCGCTTGCCTGACCGTAGCAGCTGGAACAGTCCGTTGCTGGAGTGGCAGGGGTCCCTCATAATCTTGCTTGCTCTCGATCTACACCTCCTGATGTATGGGTCCTGCAGTGGGGCGAGTGTAGTTCCCATGGTACGTTCTGCCGAACGCACTACTCTCTGCAGGGCCGTCCTGGGCAGAGCTGTTCCCAAACCAGACTGTGATGTTGCCGGACAGGATGCTCTCTACAGCCCCAGAGTAGAAGCATTGAAGGATCCTCAGAGACACTCTGAATTTCCTCAGCTGTCTAAGGTGGTAGAGGCGCTGCTTTGCCTTACCCACCAGTACCCACCAGTGACTAGATCTTAAGTCAGGCCCAATCTCTGGCTCTCAGGCCTGACTAGTGCATGCAAAGCCTGCAGGTATCAACTCCCTGGAAAGATTCCCATAGAAGGAGGTGGGAAGGCAGAAGGATTTGTGGAAGGAACTCCAGAGCCCGAAGAAAGGTCTCAACCCGAAACGTCACCCATTCCTTCTATCCAGAGTTGCTGACTGCCTTGCTGAGTTACTCCAAAAATACTTTACCTCTTTAAATACCTCCAATGATCTAACCTCCACAACCCACTGGAGTAGAGAACTCCAGACTATCAGACAACATAAATTATCTATAAATTCTACCAATCAGTGCAAAGAAAAAGACAGAAAAAAAATAGCCATTACTGCAAAACACAATTCGAAAACAAGTCCATGGTCGTACAAGAAGTGGTCTATAGTATTCTATTGCTGAGGTAGTGTTAGGGTTGTGCAAGTCCGTTCAAGAACCTGATCGTTGTAGCAAAGTAGCTGTTTGTAACAAAGTCACTGACATGCCAAATCTCTTGAATATGCAGCTACAGCAAGCAATCAGGAAGAATGGCCACATGTTAGTTATTTCAAGAAGATTTTAAGTTCATAAAGTTCTAGGAGAAAAATAAGGCCATTCAGCCCATCAATTCTACTCTGCCATTCAATCATGGCTGATCTATCTTTCCCTCTCAATCCCATTCTTCTGCCTTTGCCCCATAACCCCTGAAACCCTTACTAATCAAAAAATTGTCAATCTCCGCCTTTAAAATATCAATTGACTTGGTCTCCACAGCCATCTGTGGCAATGAATTCCACAGATTTTCCGCTGCAGAAATTCCTTCCCATCTCCATTCTAAAGGTATATCCTTTCTATATGCTATGGCCTTTGGTCCGAGACTCTCCTACGAGAGGACACATCCTCTCCACATTCAATTTACCCAGGCCTTTCACTATTCGGTAAGTTTCAATCAGGTCCCCCCTAATTCTACATTCCAGCGAGTACAGGCCCAGTGCCTTCAAGCAAGAGTACAGATGACTCTAGAGCTCTGGTGAGACTGTATCAAGAATGATCTGGAGTAGGTCTGATCTCCCAACGAAGGAAGGATAAACAAGCAATAGACGGCGTGTCGCAAAGATTCACGTGACTGATGCCTGGAATGGTGGATTTGTCATATGAGGAGTCCTTAAGACTGACCATGTTCTCTCTCGAATTTAGGAAATGGAGCAGTGAATCAAAATTCTTACAGGGCTTGACGGAGCTGGTGCAGAATTAATGTTTCCTCTGAATGGGTATTTAGTACCAGGGGTCACAGTCTCTGAATAAGAGGTCGACCATTCAAGACAGGGATGAGAACAAACCTCTTCGCCCAGAGGGTGGTGCAGGCTCAGGCAATGAGGATATTCAAGTCAGAGCTCAATGGACTTTTGTGTATTCAGGGAATCAAAGGGTTAGTGCAGGAATGTGACACACTAAATGTTCAGCCATGGTCGTGTGGAATGGTGGAGCAGGTATGAGGGGCTAAATGTTTCTGTTTCTGATGTTTTTATGTTCTTAATGATCTGCAGTACAGAAGTCTTTGATTCAGAGGTGAGAATGCAGCTGATTGAGCCATAGCTGATATTTATCTGGGATGTGGGGGAGGGAAGAAGGTACAGTTAATGATTCAACTGTCAAGGACAGTCACTGTACTGGGTCAGGGCGGTGGTGAGCATGTTAAGGTCACTGAATGCTTCAAACTTGTAGCTGATGGTCTTCACTCATGACAAGAGCACAAAAAATAGGATCAGGAGCAGGCCACTCAGCCCTTCTAGACTGCCCCACAATTCAGTATGATCATGGCTTCAGGAGAAGGGTCTCGACCCGAAACGTCACCCATTCCTTCTCTCCAGAGATGCTGCCTGACCCGCTGAGTTACTGCAGCATTTTGTGTCTATCCTCCAGGGATATTGCTTTACCTGCTGAGCTACTCCAGCACATTGCTTCTTTTTATTTTGTAAGCTAGCATCTGTAGTTCTTTGCCTTTTCATCCAAAATCCAACAGTGAGAATGCGCCCATCTTGGTGCAGTCCAATCCTGGGGATTGAAACTCTCACCCGCATCCTATTCTCGCTCAATCTTTAAAAAGCACAGGCAACAGTATTGTGCAAACTCTCAAACGTCCTCTGAAGTTACCTCCAGGTTCCACTAACCATCAGGCTCTTGAACAACCCTGCACAACCCTAACCACAACTCTACCTCAGCGCCAAACTTCTATGGGCTTTGTATATGGTTGCACTATGAACTTCACCTTGCACTGTTATTGTTTGGTTACTTGGTATTACAGGAGAACATGGAAAAAACGCGTGACCTCTGGAGAACGTGGATTGGCAGTGTTTTAGGTTGGAACCCTTCTTCAGACCTGAGTTACTCCAGCATTTTGTACATATTTTGGGGCAGCTTACAATCCAACAATGATTCTCCAATTTCAAGTAAACCCCCACCCCACATGCTTTCTTTTTCCCCTGCCCCCCCCCCAGCCCAGTCGCATATATTTCTCCTATCATCTCCCATGGCCCTTGTCACCCTGCTCCTTTCCCCTCCCCTGTACACTCATCGCTCATCTCTCACCCCTGAGTCCTATATTTCCCTTTTAATTCCCCTTGTTCCCTTCCTCTCTGTTCCCTTCATCCATATTCCTCCCTCCAGGTGTCTCCTTTTCACCTCTAGCCTTTGTCACTTGCTCCACCCATCTGCTAATCACCTGCCCTCAACACACCTGTATCCACCTATCACTTGCCAGGCTTTGCCCCACCCTTATTTCTCTTTTCTTTCCTCTCCTTCGACTGATGAAAATTCACAATCTGAAACGTCATCTGCCCATTCACTGACACAAAGGCTGGTGGGTACATGGAACGAGCTGCCAGAGAAGGCAGGTACAATAACAACATTTAAAAGATATTTGGACAGGTACCTGGATCGGAAAGGTTTAGAGGGATATAGGCCAAATGTGGATAAATGAGACTCACTAAGATGGGGCATCTTGGTCGGTATGGTCAAGTGGGGCCTGTTTCCGTGCTGTGTGGCTCTATGACCCTCTAAGTTCCTCCAGCCATTTGTTTTCTGCTCAAGATGCCAGCACCTGAGTGCCCTGTGCCTCCATAACTATAGGCTTTCCATTCATGCCCATCACTGGCTAAATGGGATAAGTTGCAGCCACCCCACTGTTGCCCGCTGGGAGCTCTGCACAGCCAGAGGTGTCATCATTTACGGGAACCTGGTACTCTTCAAAAAAAAGTGCTGCGAGACTCTCCCCGGAGCTCTGACCAACATTTCTGCCTCTGTCATCATCACTAAGACAGATTAACTGCCTGCGGTGGGATGTTGCTGGGTAGAAAGTGTCCGCTACCTGGAATTGCAGAGTCATGATGAGTCACTTGGGATCTGCTGTCTACACTGGTCACTGACCTCTATCCAAGTGAAGTTATGACTCTCATAATGACATTCTGGGTCACTACATTTCTGGGAGCACTTATTATTTGTACGATTCAATTAGGATAAATGACACAATTTGTCTTACCCAAAGGGATAACACACTATCTTAAATGGTTTATAATTCATTCCAAAATGCAGCTGGCTGTTTCCTGTAGCCAAACACTGACCGTAATTCAAAGGTGTCAGTTGTCTTCATCAGGTTCTCAGATATCCCCAGGTTGTGACAGGCTTTACAGGAATACAAGTGCTTCCTTTACCATCGTCTCTGGATGATTCAGTGACTCTGAGCCACCTTCTTGGCTCAGCAGGTCCCTGGGGATCAGGGGTGAGTTGCTTCCGCCCTGGTTCTGAGGTGACTGATGAGGCCAGGGTGAGGATGGTGGAGGTGGAGTGCTCCTTCTGTCATTGACGCTGGCCTTCTGCGTGCTCCTGAGGCAATGATCAACGCCTCTCCGTGCCATCCCCAATGCTCCATCCCCCTTCCAGCAGCCAAGTGCCAGAGATTCTGAAGAGCTGTATAGATTGGGATTAAGATTCTTTTTTTTGCATACATATCAGTAAGATTATTGCCATATATAAATACAACCCTCGGTTAAGTACATAATGCATAGAAACAGCCCACTGAGTCAATATGCAGGAGGCCCACCGGATTTTGGCGCCATTTCACAGTCCTAATAGCAGCAGTCCATAAAAGCCTCATCGTGTGAACAGTCGTCCCTCTCCTTGCCCGGCCATCTTCAACCTTCGTGCCCCGGGGGCACTTCCACTAGCCGACCTCAAGGGCGCAGAAGGTAAGACCCCCGGTTCTTCTTACGGCTGCTTGTCCAGCATCCGCCACCATCACCAATTCCCTCCAACTCCCCTCTCTGGTCCTCGGTCTTCTGGGTGAGCTCAACAGCTTGCCTCACCTGATTCCACGGCAGGCGAGCCAGGCCTGGTGTTGGGGTATGGTTGAGGCACACTAGGACCTTCTGCCGCATGTGGCACACCAGGACCCCTAGGCTGTGGTCCTCCCCCCCCCCCGACAGAGCCTTCAAGTACATAGGGACATTCCCATGTGAGCGTACAACATTTTCAAAGTTCAAGGACAGAAAAGTTCAGTTATATTCATTCAAAGGCACAGACATTAGGGTTGCCAATTTCCTCACTCCCAAATAAGGGACAAGGTGACGCCACCACCCCGCGCCCCAAATGACCTCACCCAGCCAGCGGCCACGTACTCCTGCTCTGCCAATGGCGGCCACGTGCTCCTGCTCGGCCAATGGCGGCCACCCGGGCTGGGAGGTGGGTTGTTACACAACCTCCGTTAGGCGGCGCCCGGGCCTACACTGTCCGGGACTACAGCGGCACCCGGGCTACAGTGTCCGGGCCTACAGTGTCCAGGCCTACAGCGTCCAGGCATACAGTGTCCGGGCTTACAGTGTCCGGCCTACAGTCCAGGCCTACAGCGCCGTCCGGGCCTAATACGGGACAGGACAAACCAATTTAGCCCAAAATACAGGATGTCCCGGCTAATACGGGACAGTTCGCAACCCTAACAGACATACATTGAGGCACATCTCTAGAGAACAAGGAGTGCCAGTATAAAGTAACAGGATGAAGGAGATAAACAAAACAAAAAAACAAAGGACATGCAGGACACAGAGAGAGAGAGTGTGAATGACTCAGGCCTTAGAGTCAGGGAAGGCAGAAAGGAAAACATGGAAACCTGGCCAGCTCCTCGGCCAGGACCTGAGACCAGAGGAGATAAGGCCAACACACAGCGCAGTGATCCTACATGAGATCATACTGTGATGAAGCCATTGTCACATGTCTCACTACTACTGCCTTCTATAAGCCCCTTCTATTTGCTTGGCACACATTAAGATGTCCTTTGCTTTTAACACAATGAGCAATCAAGGCTTTGCACAGAGGAAGTTGTTCAGATGGAATATGTGCTGCTTCTCTCTGTATAAAGGTGGCTTTCACAAGCCCAAACTGTCAGCAGCAAGGTTGGAAGGATGAACATTATCGCTGGGTTTTGTATGTTATGGGAACTGGCTCAAGGAGTCTGTGCCAGGATGCTTTCTGCACCTTTCACTGGGGTCACATGCTGTTAATGTGTACACCACCTTCCCCCTGGCAGGCATGTTGCCAGCGAGCTTAAACTATCAAAACCCCACCTCACCTGTATCCACCTATTACTTTCCCACCTCCCCCACCACGATCAGTCTGAAGAAGCATCCCGACCCGAAACATCATCTACCATGTTCTCCAGTGATGCTGCCTGACCCGCTGAGTTACTCCAGCACTTTGTGTCTTTTATTTGTTAACCAGCATTTGCAGTTCCTTCTATCTGGGTGAGTGCTGGTGACTGGGCGATATCGGTGAACATGTGGGGAGATTTTGAAAAACTGAAGGGGATTAATGTGGGATTTGTGTAAATGGGTGTTTAATAAGGGCCACAAACTCAGTGGGCTGAAGGGCCTGCCCACAGTCTATAACCTGTGAACATTGGGGCAGGAGGAGGACAGGAGGACCCTCAACTCGGTTCTGTTCCTGGATGATTGGTATCTGAACTCTGCTTCCCCACTTGTATTCGGGGGAAGCCCCAGTGCTCCACAGTATCTTTGCACAGAGGGAGCTCATGTGCCTTTCAGGCTGACTTCAGTTGCCAGACAAGCTAACATTTACTGTGCAGGGCTCCACTAATGGGCAGCTCCACTCCAGACCAACTGTGACACAGCATTCCATGTTGTCTCACCGCAGGGCCTGTGTTGGCTGTCTCGGAGATGAACTTGTAACAAACTGAGGCCGAAGTATAAACACACTGCAGTTAGTTTGCGGACTTGTGGAAGAAGGGTTTCAGCAGGAGCTGGGAGCAGGAACTTATGAGGTCGGTGCACATGAACCCCACACAGGCGGTATGAGCCTGAGATCTACCCATGAATCTTCCAATGAGGCGTAAACAGCACGGAAAGAAGGCCCTTCGGCCCAACTCATCCATGCCGACCAAATTGCCAAACCAAACAAGACCTACTTGCCTGCACCAGGCTCTGATCCCTCCAAACCGGTCCAAGCAACTTCTAAATGTTGTAATTGTACCAACCTCCACCATTTCCTCTGGCAGCTCGTTTTATGTACCCTTGGTGTAAAAAGGTTGCCCCTCCTGTCCCTTTTAGTTTGGTCCCTTCTCATCTTAAACCTATTCTCTAGACTCCCCTACCCTCAGGAAAAGGCTGTGGCTGTTCATATCTATGCCCCTCATGATGGAAAGTACCTCTACACATTACCCCTCGGCCTCCTATGCTCCAGGGGGAAAAAAGATCTAGTCTATTCTTATGACTCAAACTCTCCAGACCTGGTAACATCCTCACAAATCTAATTTTGCACATTTTCCAGGGAGGATATTTTAAACGTGTCAGAAGATCCCATGTTTAGTAGGAGTCAGAAACCAGATAGCCTTCAGCCTCATGCTTCTTCAGTTTAATCCAGTTTATTGCTGTCGGAATAATGAGTCTATAGTCATCGGTGAGACAGAGGTTCACCTGCACCTCCTCCAACCTCATCTATTGCATCCGCTGCTACAGATGTCAACTTATTTACATCGGCGAAACCAAACGCAGGCTCGGCGATCGCTTCGCTCAACACCTGCGTTCGGTCCGCGTTGGCCAAACTGATCTCCCGGTGGCCGAGCACTTCAACTTCCCCTCCCATTCCCAGTCTGACCTTTCTGTTATGGGCCTCCTCCAGTGCCATAGTGAGGCCCACCGGAAATTGGAGGAACAGCACCTCATATTTAGCCTGGGCAGCTTGCAGCCCAGTGGTATGAACATCGACTTCTCAAACTTTAGATAGTTCATCTGTCCCTCTCTTCCCCTCCCCCTTCCCAGATCTCCCTCTATCTTCCTGTCTCCACCTATATCCTTCCTTTGTCCCGCCCCCCCGACATCAGTCTGAAGAAGGGTCTCGACCCGAAACGTCACCCATTCCTTCTCTCCTGAGATGCTGCCTGACCTGCTGAGTTACTCCAGCATTTTGTGAATAAATACCTTCGATTTGTACCAGCATCTGCAGTTATTTTCTTATACTCCATTTTCTTACCACTAATTGAGGTGAAATAACCTCCAACATGAGGAAATCCCAGGATGATTCCCCCCAGGGTGGTGGAAGGAGCCAACGGCATTGTGCTGAATAGGAGAATCAACAACAAGAGGACATAGGTTTAAGGTGAGAGGGGAAAGATTTAATCGGAACCTGAGGGGCAACTTTTTCACTCAGAGGGCAGTGGGTATAAGGAATGAGCTGCCAGTGGAGGTAGTTAGGGCAGGTACTATAACAACATTTAAAAGACACTTGGACAAGAACGGAGATAGGAAAGGTTTAGAGGGATATGAACCAAATGCAGGCAAATAGGACCAGCTTAGATTGGGCATCTTGGTCAACATGGATGATTTGGGCTGAAGGGCCTATTTCTGTACTCCATGATTCCATGCTCTATTTTCCAGCATCTGCCTACTTTTCCAGCATACTATGAAAACATTCCAAAGATCGGAGAAGAAGACGAGAGAGAAAATAAACACACATCAAGCTCGAGTCCAAACCAAACCAGTCTGTGCACACAGCTCCAGGTCACTATTAAAGTCAAGGTTTTGCACGTCATAAAACCTTATTTGGAGTCACGTGGAATAAACAATTCCAGAATCATCGTCAAGAGGTGTACTTTCTCAGTGTCTAGTACTCCAAATTATGTGCTTGTGGTTTACCAGCGCATGATTAGGAGTACTAGACGATGACGAAGCCTGCAGACAGGCCGGTTGCTATGGTTACCTGTGGTGGCCTGTTAGTCTCTGGCATTGTCTCAAATACTACAGGCTGCTTTGGGAGTAATTCCAACAACATCACCGACAGTCCAACTTTCTGGGCAGTCTGAAGAAGGGCCCCTCCCCGAAACGTCACCCATCCTTTTTCTGCGGAGAAGCTGTCTGACCCGCTGAGTACGTCAGCACTTTGTGTCTACCCCAGGGCAGATACGCAGGGAGGATCAAGTACCTGGCAGGGGATGGGGAGCATGAGATGAACTGGGAACTGGACGCCCTAAATGAGGTTATGGAGGAGGTAAGTGGGATAGAGAGGAGTGAGGTATGGGGGTGATAGGAGGGGTGAGCTGAAGAAGACACAATTGGGATAAGGAGGGACGAAGTTATGGAGGAGGATGCTGAGATGGGGGGGAGTGAGGGGGTTGTGAATGTTACTGGGATAGGGAGGAGTACGGTCTGGAGGAGGTTGCTGAGAAAGGGAGAGGTGAGATGTTGAGGAGGTTACTGAAATAGGAATGTGTGAGGTAAGGAGGAGGTTACGATGTCAGGTAGGATGTATAGGGAAGGTGATGGGATAGGGAGGGCTGAGGAATGGGGGGGTTAATGGGATACAGAGGTATGAGTTACAGGGGGCTTACTTGGAGAGGGAGGGGTAAGTTTCTGGAGATAGACACAAAGTGCTGGAGTAACTCAGCGTGTCAGGCAGCATCTCGAGAAAAGGAATAGGTGATGTTTCGGATTGAGACCCTTCTTCAGACTACCTGTCCAGAGATGTTGCCAGACTCGCTGAGTTACTCCAGCATGCTGTGCCTATCTTCGGTGTAAACCAGCATCTGCAGTTCCTTCCTACACAGTAAGTTCCTACTGGGATAGGGAGGTATGGAGGAGATGAAACTTGATTCGAGGGACTCGGGTTGGAGTTACCCTGTGGAGTTTGAGGTCTGTACTCCCAATGCTGGGCTCAAGCTTGGTTGATGACAGGCCAGAACCAAGAGCTAAGTGTTCCACTGAGTAGTTGCATCAAGCTGTACTGCCAGCACCTCTCCCCCTTTCCCCTTGGGAACCCCATGTTCACTGCAAAGAGTCTCTCTCTGCTTCTTCAGGTCAGCACCTTCAGGCTTCACCAAAGGTCACCACCATGATTACATCGCAACTATCAAACCCAACTTATATGCAAATATATGTCAGTCACCTGTTCATAAGTCCATAGGTTGTAGGAGCAGAACTAGACCATTCAGCCCATCAATCATGGCAGATCTGTCTTTCCCTCTCAACCCCATTCTCCTGCCTTTTCCCCGTAACCCCTTACACCCATACCAATCCCATGACCTCAGTGTGCCTGCAAGCTTTCCACAGCTGGATGCATACTCACTTAAACTGTGGCCACTGTTGTTTTTGTTTTTAGGGATATGGGCATTGTTTGAAGTGTGGCTTGTTGGGTCATTTAGATGGTATTTAACATGCATCCACATTGGTGGCTCATGAGTCATATATGGATCAGACTGGTAAACAGGGCAGTTTTCCTCTTTCGAAGAGCTTGTGAACCAGACGTTTTGGTCATAATGACAGGAACGTGGGACTTCCAAAGTGGTTACAATGGTCAACAGGCCCAGGACTCCGGGTGAATGTCTCCCCTGGCTAAGGAGTCTCGCACCAGGCGTCTGAGAATGAAGGGAAGACTATTTATAACTGAGATAAGGAGAACTCTTTTCACAGAGAGTGGTGAATCTTTGGAACCCTCTACCCTTGAGCCCCGTGGAGACTCAGCCATTTAATTCATTCAAGACAGTAATTAATAAATGTCCGAACATTAAGGGAACTAAGGGTAGAAATAAAGAACTACAGATGCTGGTTAATACAGAAAAATGCTGGTGTGATTCAGCTGGCCAGGCAGCATCTCTGACAAACATGCATAGGTGACATTTTGGGTCGAGAGTCTTCTTCAGATTGATTCTGGGGGGAATCATTGCCTCACAGTGCCAGCAACCTGTGTTCATCCCGACCTTGGGTGCTCTCTGAGTGGAGTTTGCACGTACTCCCTGTGACCGTGTGGGTTTCCTCTGGGTGTTCTCACATGCCTACGAAGTGCGGGTTGGTAGATTAAATGCCCACTGCAAATTGCCTCTGGTGTGTAGGTGAGGGGAAGAATTTGGGTGGAGCCGATTAAAATGTGGGGATAATTTAAAAAATGGCAGTAATGTAGAATTAGTGTAAATGACTGCATATGGTCAGCATGGACTTGATGGGCTGAAGAACCACCAGTCTTCTCCCACCAGTGTTACTGTCTCCAATTACATTCTATCTCTGTCCCACCCACTCCCCTGACAACAGCCTGAAGAAGGGTCTCGACCCGAAACATCATCCATTCCATCTCTCCATAGATGCTGCCTGTCCTGCTGAGTTACTCCAGCATTTTGTGTCTATCTTCGGTTCAACCAGCATCTGCAGTTCATTCCTACACATTTTTGTGCAGTTGGACTCACTTACACATGCCTGCAAACACACAGATTCAGACGTACACTTGCAAACAGGTGCTCAGAGAAAAACATTTAAACTTTCCATCAGCTGTTTCTTTGGTAATTTTCATTCATCTTCCAGCACCATTAAGCCCTCTTCGAGCCAAGGAATCATACAGTGTGGAAACAGACCCATCTTGCCCACTCCGCCTTATAAGGTCTCTTGCCCTTCTCAACAGGTGCCCAGTGCTGACCTGACTGGGTCAGTACAATTCAGAGCAGAGGCCTTCTTGGGACAGTCTCAGAATGGCTGGAGGGCTCATCAAGCAGAGCTCATCTCAATGATCCTCCTGGAACATCTTACTCTTAACCTTCAGTTTGTCAACCTGCTGTGACTGCTGGCTGTACCGTCCTTTCCGTTTCAACGGTCTTGCAGATGAGGTCGCAGAGCTCGACCTGGTACCACCAGTGGAGGTCACCACCAGGTTGTTCACCTGTCACCTCCGAGGTCACCACCAAAGCAAACAGGCCTCCCTGATAGTGACTGCATCTTATCTGATGCCATCCTGACTCAGGTAGCGGGTTCAGGTTAAGAACTAACAGAGGTAGGGGTTAGGCTCACAAATGAAGTTTCAACACAATTTCAGTCTAAAATCCGTGACCTGCAACCACTTATGGTAGTTCTGCCACACAGCGTTGTAGACTTTTAAGAGGAAGAGAGAGAAAGCTGCTGTTACTCTCTCAATAAATCTGAACTTAGTGCCTTCTTTGCTCCACCAGAATCAGCTGGTTGTGGTAGATCTGTTTGTGTCCACCACACTCATCCAATGAGTTGAAGACTGGATGTATCCATCTGGTCTTCCCACTGATACAAGCCAGGCCTGTTGACAGGGGAGACAGTTAGCTCCTTGTCTCACTGCAATCCAAGTTCATGGTCTGGGTAGAGTCACACAGCCTGGAAGCTGGCCCTTTGGCCCATCAGCCATCCATTTACTCTGATCCTACAGTCATCCTATTTTATTCTCCCAACATTCCCAAAAACTTTCCCAGACTCTATCACTCACCCACACACTGGGGAATAATTTATAGTGGCCAATTAATCCACACGTCTTTGGGATGTGGGAGGAAACTTGAGAACCCAGGAAAAACCCATGAGGTCGCAGGGAAAACAGAACAAAGCACTGCGTAAGTCTGCAAGAAATTGTAGATCTAGCCTAATCCATCACAGAGACAATACTGTCCACCATTGACTCCATCTACACTTCGCGCTTACTTGGAAAAGCAGCCAACATAATCAAAGACTTGTCCCACCCTAGTTATTCCTTCTTCTCCCTGCTGCCTTTGGGTGGAAGGTACAGAAGTTTGGAAGCATTCACCACCAGACTCAGGAACAGTTTCTTCCCCCATGTTCAGTCTTCTGAATAGTCCTTCAATATATGTTAGGATACTATCCGCTTCATCCCTACCCCATTGAGGACAATGGACTTTGTCGATGGAACTGATGTGTCACAATGCTGAGAATGATATTCTCCACTCTGCATCTTCCTCTTTGTTCTACGCAGAGCACTGCCAGTGATTGTCAGAGATGGATATCAGAGACTAACTGACTCAACAGTCTCAAACCCCCAGTGACACGGGTTTAATTCTGCATATGGTGCTCTCTGTGTGGAAGTTGCATCTTTCCATCCCAAGGTGGTTTAGTTGGCCTTGTGTTAGTGGGAGGTAGGAAAATCAGGAGGTGGGAGTGTAAATGGACATGTGAGAGAATAGCTGAGGAGAATAGATTGCGGGGAAATAAGTGAGAATACACTGAGTGCTAGCGTGGACTCGATGGGCTGAATGGCCTCCTTCTATGATGCACTTAAATATAGGATTTGACAAATGATAGCTTCATTAGCCAGATATCTGTCACAGAGGTGGCCTTTGTCGCATCTGCCTCAACCAACACCCCCAGCAGCATGTTCCAGCTCTCACCACCCTCTGTGTAAACACATGCCCCACACTGTGAATGCTGAGTGGCTGAGTATATTCAAGGGTGAGATCAATGTCCATTCCTGGGGCAATAGAGGGATAGCAATGGAATCCTCTCATTGAATGGCGCCAGAGGCTAGAGGGCTGAATGGTCTACTCCTGCTTCTAATTCATTTGTTCTTCTGTTATATCTCCTGTTACAGGAGATTTATAGCTTCCAGTCAGCATGTGATCGACAAGGCGACAGGCTTCCAATCCAAGAGCAGTTGCTGAGTTGTCGAACATCCTGATTGGCGCATCACATATTTCCTCACCCCTGCTTTTAATATCCGGAGAGGAAGCATGGAAACTTATTACTTTTTCCATCCTTATTTTGTTTTAATTATTCTGAATTACGTTAGTTCCACCCCTTGGTCTATTTTTAGTTTTCTGCAAATCTCTGGCATTTGATCCCCATTCTCTGCTGTGAAGTTGGATACAATGCAGCCATTCACCAAGCCTGCCATTTCCTGATTTTGGGTTATAATGTCACAAGTATCTCCTCCTCCCCCACCTTAACCAACCCACTTTCCCTCAATTTATAAGAGTCTCCAATTATTTTTCTTGTCCTTCAAAATTCTCCTCACATTCCTTGTCTTTAATCATTCTACCACTTGCCCTGTAGTTCATGGTTTCCCGGATATCTCCACTGGCCTTTTTAACTTCATAAATTCTTCCTTCTCATCATCTATCCAGCCTCTCTTAACTTCGCCCTTGTCCTTTAAGGATTTTCTCAAAACTTATTTCTTCCATCAAATACTTCAGTGTACTCTCTTTCCTATAGTTTTATTCATTAATAGTTCACTCGAGACTACTCTAAGCAGTTCGTTCCTCGTCCCTTCTGAACTTAAAACCTCAATTTAAAAGCTTGGTGATTGATCCTTCTTCACGTTAACATTGAATTTTAGCACATTACTAGACGACCCATGGACGGACCCGTTGGGTCCAAACCTCTCCTGCGACGGCCATCTTCTTTGACCCTCTGCCGCTGTGCTGCACCATGGGAGGAAGGTCAGGCGCGGGGGAAGGCCGGGATGGGCGTCCTCCCGGCGCTGCTGCGCGGGGGGGGGGGAGAGCACATTTATTAAAGTTTATTAAGTTAATTACTTTTAAAATGTAACAAAACTATATCAATGCACACCGCAGGCGAATGGTGGGTACAGTGGGCCTAAAATTGTTGCACTATCGTGTACCGTTTTGGCTGTATTGCAGAAACATACCTATATACAAATATATATACATACAAGATGAGAGTTTTGGTAATATATAGATGACGGCCTTCTTGCTAGTTGTTCCCTTTGCATTAGATTTTTGACGAGCTGAGAAACATTTTGGTTAAGAAAACTGTCCTTTATCCATTCAGGAAATGCGCATTCTCAAGATTGCAAGCAGTTTTGCTTTGTCCTTTCCTTATGACAACTAATTTTAATTTGACAGTGGCTTCTGAGAAAGGAACCTGAATTGTTCCCTCATGGTTCTCTCCATCTGCCACCTGACCCACTGAGTGGTTCCACAGTTTACTCTTTTTATTTCACATTTCCAGCATCCGCAATTTTTTTTAAATTTATTTTCGTTCATCTGAAGGCAGCTCTGGGTATGGATTGGAGGAATCCTGTGTCCCAGTGTCAGGAGTGCAGTATATCTCTGCAGACGATGGAAAGAGAGGGAAACGTCCCAATCTGTCAGCCCACCCAGACCATCATGCTCCTCCTGCCCCATTTGTGACAGGGTCCGTGGATCTTAGAATGATTCAGTGTATTTTTTCTTAGAATGATTCAGTGATTCAGTAATTCAATTCAATGATTTTATGATCCTTTATTGTCACATGTACCTAGCTAGGTACAGTGATTTTTTTTTGTTTTGCATACAATCCAGTAAAATGATACTCTACATAAGTACAATCACAGACAGGTACAAAAGTCCAACGTCTGCAGTGTAAGAATAGTAGACTTCACCATGGCAGTACACAAAGAATTGCCACGTCTCTGGTGCTAACTTGTGCCCTTCAAGTTTCAAAGCTCTTAATAGTACAGTCTTATCTTGGCCTTAAAGGCCCGTTGTCCTGGTGGCGGCACTGGGTCAGTGTTGCAGGGGTTGACCTGGCCTGGCGATGCTGTCGGTGTCCTCTACCGCTGCTCTGCCTCTCTGTGCTGCTGCGGGCTACGTCTGATCCGCTAGCTCGGCCTCAGTGGAGCCCCCAGTGGCACCCGTTCCATGTGATCGCCCGGCTGCCGCAGAGCCTCTCGCGGCCCACTCCACAGACACCTCGACCCGTGGACACACTGTCCCCTCAATCACACAGCCACCGCTCAGCCTCCGCGGAGCTCGAGTGGAAGCAAGTCAGCCTTAATCCCCAGGCATCGCTTTAAAAAAAGAAATATAGACCTGGACTTCAATGAGTGTTTAAAAATTCTGGAGCTAAAAATGTGGGATGGTTTACAGTTGATCAGTTCACTCGAAGTCTTTGGCTTCTAAATCTATATAGCAACTAAGAGTTTCTATGATTTTCTACGATTTACTGCAGTTCCCAGGAAGTTTGCAGGCTTGGCTTCCTGTTTGGCTGCAGAATATTGGAAATGTTGGAATTGGCTGCATTGGTCCCATGGCAGAATCTGTGCAAGTGGAGAGTGTGGCAATGGGTCTGCTGGTGTACGAGGTGAATCAACGCACTGACACACAGTCAACAAGCCTCGTCACTATTTAAAAAAGATGGTGTCTCTCATGAGGAAGTCTTCTGTGCTTTTCACTTCCACTGGACTCCTGCAGATACACCCATCCCAGATCTTCCATGTTGGCCAGAAAGGATTCCTGTTACTTGGGAGAGAGAGACACACAGAGACAGAGACAGAGACAGACAGAGACAGAGAGAGAGAGAGAGAGAGAGAGAGAGAGAGAGAGAGAGAGAGAGAGAGAGAGAGAGAAAAAGAACGACAAAAAGAGAGACTACAGAGAAAGAGGCAGAGTGTGTGTGTGGAGACAAAAAGAGAGAGACTACAAAGGGAGACAGAGACAGAAGGATATAGGAATGGAGAATGAGGAGATGATTACATTTGAATGTCTGCTCCATTGTGAAATCTCCTCGCGGTATGCCGACTGAAGAAATTCTCCTCTCTCTGGCAGGAGTTGTGCAACTGCTCCCTCACTGCTCCCCCTCTGCGATTCCTACTGCTCCCCAGCAGAGTCTGAAGAAGGGTCCCGACCCGAAACGTCACCCATCCGTTTTCTCTAGAGATGCTGCCTGACCCGCCGAGTTACTCCAGCACTTTGTGTCGATCGTTGATTGCACTTGGATGTGGACTCACCTCTGCGCTGCCTCGTACCCCATACTCAACCAGACCTCAGCCACTCCGTCCCAGCTGAGCCGGCTGCCCACCTCCTTGTGCACTGTACATGTGCCAAGGTCTAGAAAAGGATGTCCTGGTGAATCTGTGCTGTTCTTTGCCACAGAAGGCTGAGGAAGTAAAGTCAGTGGATATTTTGAAGGCAGAGATTGATAGACAATAGACAATAGGTGCAGGAGTAGGCCATTTGGCCCTTCGAGCCAGCACCAATATAATATCAAGACTCTTGATTAGTACGGATGTCAAAGTTTATGGAAAAGGCAGGAGAATGGGGTTGGGAGGGAGGGATAGATCAGCCATGATTGAATGGCGGAGTAGACTTGATGGGCCGAATAGCCTAATTCGACTCCTATCACTTATGATATTCTGATCTATGGTCTTTATTGAAGATTGTCTCCAGCAGCTATGAAACAGAGTACTCTCTGATCTACATGCTGTTCACAGGGCCTTATACTGAGCTGTGTCAAATGCTGCTGGAAGATTGTTACTCTAAAAGACAGTGTACAAAAATAACTGCAGATGCTTGTACAAATCGAAGGTATTTATTTCCCAAAATGCTGGAGTAACTCAGCGGGTCAGGCAGCATCTCAGGAGAGAAGGAATGGGTGACGTTTCGGGTCGAGACCGTTCTTCAGACCCGAAACGTCACCCATTCCTTCTCTCCCGAGATGCTGCCTGACCTGCTGAGGTACTCTAAAAGTCATGTCTTTGGGCTGCCCAAAACAAGTGGACCTTTCAGAATAAGGATATGTCCATAAGGGAGCAATGTTGCCCACTGGCACATTCCAGGTTGTGGATGAAACGGACTGCAGTGGCTCGATTTACAATATCCTCTGCACCAAGACCAGGTTTAAAAAGCCCCTCGGCTCCACAACTCTCCAGAGTTCAGATTTTGCAGAGGACGCTTCGTGAAGAACTTAACTCCAGAGTAGCTAATTTACTGGCTGCATCAGTGACCCTCTGCCCATGACAAGGTATCAGCCTCAGGAGGTGCTGCATTTCCCGAACCCTCCCCCCCCACCATCAGGCTCCCTCTCCCTCACCTTGTGCCTCAGAGTTGGGATCTCCCACCCTGACCACCCTCCGTGTCCCTGTCTGCCCCCGGTCATAGGTTCAAGCCTTGGCTCCAAACCTCAGTGGTTGTGGGGCCCCTGGTATTGCGCGCTGCTGGGTTTGACAGTAAACCGGTGAATGGAACCCCGGGGAGTCCTTGAGCCACAAAGAGCCCGTGGGTTTCAAATTACTAGTCCCATGCAGGCCGCCGAATCTGTGCTGAATGCACACTGGCCAAATGGAGAAATGTGATCATCTCTCACCTCCCTCTCCCTCCCTGTTTCCTCTTCTCTCTCTCTCTTACATTTTAAAATTTCTCTCTCTCCTCTCTCCACATCTCTGAGTCTCTACCTGACTCTGTTTGTCTGTCCTTCCTGTCTTTCAACTCCATCCTAACTTTGCCTTGCTATCCCTCTCTCCTTGTCTATCTCTGACCTTATCTGACCTCATCCCATTCCTTCTCTCCTGAGATGCTGGCTGCCTGACCTGCTGAGTTACTCCAGCATTTTGTGAATAAATACCTTCGATTTGTACCACCATCTGCAGTTATTTTCTTATAATATCTGACCTTATCTCTCTCTGTCTGTCTCTGTCTCTCTCTCACCCTTAGTCACTGACTTTCCCTATTACCTCTGAAAAAGGGTCTGAACCCAAAACGTCACCTATTTCTTTTCTCTATAGACCTGCCTGACCCGTTGACTCCTGCATTTTGTGTCTTTCTTCGGTGTAAACCAGCATCTGCAGTTCCTCTCTCCTTCTCTCTGACATCTTTGCACTCTGTATTACTCTCTCTCTCTCTCTCTCTCTCTCTCTCTCTCTCTCTCTCTCTCTCTCTCTCTCTCTCTCTCTCTCTCTCTCTCTCTCTCTCTCTCTCTCTCTCTCTCTCTCTCTCTCTCTCTCTCTCTCTCTCTCTCTCTCTCTCTCTCTCTCTCTCTCTCTCTCTCTCTCTCTCTCTCTCTCTCTCTCTCTCTCTCTCTCTCTCTCTCTCTCTCTCTCTCTCTCTCTCTTTCTCTCTTTCTCTTTCTCTCTCTCTCTTTCTCTTTCTCTCTCTCTCTCTCCGTCTATCTTTCTCCCTCACCCAGTCTATCTCTCTCTCTCTGCCTCTCTTTTTCCCGCTTGGTCTCTCCCATTCACTTTTATCTCTCTCTCTCTCTACCTGTCCTTCTGTCACCTTTTATGTCTTTCTCTCTCTGACTGTCCCTGGATTTGCTGGTAAATTTCTCTCCCTCCCATTTACTGGTAATCGCCCTCATTTGCTCCATGTTTGCTCCAGCAGGAAGAAAGGATAAGGCTAACATCAAACAAGCAACATTCTTACCATTTGAAAGATAGCCATTACAGTATTACTCATATGTGACCTCCTACAGATCCCTGCGTATCCACTTTCTATATTATTTAATGATAAAATGTGAAAATAGGTGCTATTGAATCACCAAATTTCCAATTTGGAAAAACTTACAAACGTGATCTCTGACTTGTGGGTCTTCACTGCAGAGTTTGCTTAACTGACTGACCATGGACACATTTGCTGAATAATGTGATAACTTATGAGGTTTTCAACCTTAAAATGCATGGAGTAAATTGCAAGATGCTGAGATAAATGATTTCAAAGTCAGGAATAATTGGGCCAGCAGTAGAACTGCTGCCTTACAGCACCAGAGACCCAGGGTCCATTTTGGCTATGGCTGCATGTCAATACATGCGGCATGGGGCGGCACGGTAGCGCAGCGGTAGAGTTGCTGCTTTACAGCGAATGCAGCGCCGGAGACTCAGGTTCGATCCTGACTGCGGGTGCTGTACTATAAGGAGTTTGTACGTTCTCCCCGTGACCTGCGTGGGTTTTCTCCGAGATCTTCGGTTTCCTCCCACACTCCAAAGACGTACAGGTATGTAGGTTAATTGGCTGGGTAAATGTAAAAATTGTCCCTAGTGGGTGTAGGATAGTGTTAATGTGTGGGGATCGCTGGGCGGCACGGACTTGGTGGGCCGAAAAGGCCTGTTTCCGGCTGTATATATAATATGATATGATAATACGGAGTTTTGCGTTCTCCCCGTGACCCACGTGGGTTTTCTCCAGGATCTACAGTTTCCTTCCACACTCCAAAGACGTACAGGTTTGTAGGTTAAATTGGCTTGGTATAATTGTAAATTGTCCCTAGTGTGTAGGATACTGTAAGTGTGCGGGGATTGCTGGTCAGCCCAGACTCGGTGGGCCGAAGGGCCTGTTTCTGCACTGTATCTCTAAACTAAACTAAATAACTTTATCCATTATTGCCTTCACATTAGTTTGCTAAAAATATCCATAGCAAGATTTTTGTTTTGTGTTGTTATAGAGATGTGGCGTTTATAGCATTTGTCCGGATCTCAACGAGTAATGTGTCTGGTCTGGCCAATGCTATAGTTACTAGCCCTGGCTGGAAGTGTCCTTGCTATGTGACTACGGATCCATGCTGACATGGAACAAAAAAACTCAAAAACAAACCCAGGGAAGACTGGAAATGTGAGCAGCTCAGGCGGTATCTCTTGCCTTCAGCGGACGGGGCATTGAGTACACGAGCCGTCATGTTACAGTTATACAATATGCTTGTCAAACTGCACCTGAAGCATTGAGACTTGGAACGTAGAACAGTACAGTACAAGAACTGGCCCTTCTGCCCACTGGAATTTAGAAGGATGAGGGGGGATCTTATTGAAACATATAAGATAATTAGGGGATTGGACACATTAGAGGCAGGAAACATGTTCCCAATGTTGGGGGAGTCCAGAACAAGGGGCCACAGTTTAAGAATAAGGGGTAGGCCATTTAGAACGGAGATGAGGAAGAACTTTTTCAGTCAGAGAGTGGTGAAGGTGTGGAATTCTCTGCCTCAGAAGGCAGTGGAGGCCAGTTCGTTGGATGCTTTCAAGAGAGAGCTGGATAGAGTTCTTAAGGATAGCGGAGTGAGGGGGTATGGGGAGAAGGCAGGAACGGGGTACTGATTGAGAGTGATCAGCCATGATCGCATTGAATGGCGGTGCTGGCTCGAAGGGCTGAATGGCCTACTCCTGCACCTATTGTCTATTGTCTATTGATATCTATCCCAGCCATAGTGCCAATGCAAACTAATCCCATCAGCCTGCACATGGTTAGTATCCCTCTATTCTTTGCCTGTTCACCTGCCCGTCCAAATGCCTCTTAAACAGTGCTATCCAATCTGCTTCCACCACTTCTCCTGGCAGTGAATTCCAGGTACCTACTGCTTTCTGTGTAAAAAACTTCATACCACTCATTTAAGCTTTTTCCCTCCCACCTTCATGCCCCTCAATGTTTGACATTCCCACCAGAGGAAAAAGACTCTGACTACTTACCAGATCTATGTCTCCCAGAATTTTACATACAGACATTGCCCAACTTATGTAAGGGTTACGTCTCGCGGACTGATGTTGCTTATGTCAGAAGTTACGTGAGTTAGAAATCGAAGTGCTATTGTACACGTGTAAATTTACTATTTGACACGGAGACCACGAGGGAGCTCCAATGCGGAGACCACATGGGAGCTCCGACGCAGAGACCACGCAGGAACGCTGACATGGAGACCACATGGGAGCTCCAGCACGGAGACCACTGGGGGAGCTCCGACATGGAGACCACGTGGGGAGCTCCAACATGGAGACCATGGGGGGAGCTCCAACATGGAGACCACGTGGGGAGCTCCAACATGGAGACCATGGGGGGAGCTCCGACATGGAGACCACTGGGGGAGCTCTGACATGGAGACCACTGGGGGAGCTCTGACCTGGAGACCACGTGGGGAGCTCTGATATGGAGACCTCGGGGGGAGCTCCAACATGGAGACCATGTGGGGAGCTCCAACATGGAGACCATGGGGGGGAGCTCCAATGAAGGAGACCATGGGGGAGCTTCACTTCCCAAAATGAAACGCCTCACACATGGAGGAACTCAATAGGTCAGGCAGCTGGTAGACTTGCCTTTATCAGCATTGAATGTAAAAGTCAGAAAGTCATGTTGCAGCTTTATGGTTAGGCAGTGCCTTGGAGTATTGCGCACAGTTCTGGTCACCACATTATAGGAAGGATATGGATATGGAGTGTGCAGAAAAGGTTTACCAGAATGCTGCCTCTATTAGCGGGTATTAGTTATAAGGAGCGATTGTTTTCACTGGATTGTCGAATGTTGTGGGGTTATTTGCTTGCTATACAGAATTATGAGTGCAATAGATAGGGCAGGCAAGACTTTTTTTTCCACGGTGGAAATATCAAAAGCAAGAGGGCATGGCTTTAAGGTGAGATGAGGCAAGTTCAAAGGAGAAGGAGAGTGATGGGTGCCTGGAACGCTTCTAGGATGGTGATGCAGGCAGATACAATGGTGGCGTTGAAGAGGCTTGTAGATAGGCACATGGAATTGCAGGGAAAGGGTGGATATGGATCATGTGCAGACAGAGGAGATTAGTTTAACAGGGCATCAGGTTCGGCACAGACTTTGTGGGCTGAAGGACCTGTTCCAGTGCTGTACTGCTCGATGTTCCATGTTCTAACCAGCCTGAGTAAAGCGTGTCTGCTTCTTCAATTCCTGCCGGTTGTTTGATACCCGTTGCCCAGAATCAGGGGCGGCCACAGTAGAGTTGCTGCCTTGCAGCGCCGGTGACCCGGGTTCAATCCCGAATACGGGTGCTGTCTGTACAGAGTTTGTACGTTCTCCCCGTGACCGCGTGGGCTTTCTCTGAGATTTTCAGTTTCCTCCCACACTCCAAAGACGTACCGATATGTATGGCTTGGTATCATTGTAAATTGACCCCAGTGCGAGTAAGATAGCGTTAATGTGCGGGGATCGCTGGTCGGTGCGGACTCGGTGGGCCGAAGGGCCTGTTTCCACACTGCATCTCTAAATAAAACTAATCTTGGAGTGAGACCAGGGACTGCAGCACTGACCTGTAGCAGCCGTCAAAGGGTTAACGCCCCCTCCCCCTCCCCCTCCCCCCCACCACCCCCACTGAGGACTTGCCGGGGAGACCCAGAAACACAGGTTTGGATAAACATGTGTCTGAACCGTTCAGGCTGAAACCAGTTCCCGGCTCACAATGAGAAGTGCATAAAGGGAGAGGCAGAGAGGACTGCAATCACAAGGCAGGGATTTGTAGTTCATGGAGGAACCACCTCCCCAACCAAAGGGAACAGCTGGGAGCTTCATGCATACATTACCATACAAATAATCCCGCAGGCAGTTCAACGCTAGCTCGCTGACAAGTGTTCATTCAATCCCCCCCTCCCCTCACACCCCCTAAACAAGGAGCCCATCATTTATTTACATCCATTTTGAAAACCATTTCACCTTACCTTTAAAAATCTAGCACAAGGGATTACGCATCTCTCCCAGTTTTGATTAAATGAATCATTACATCAGGAAAGCTTTGTACCCAACCAGCGATGGCTGTATCTGCAAAGATGATAAACCGAGTTCAAACAATAGGGAAATAATATCTCCAAGCCCGACTCAGGAATAATTCATCACCTGGAGCTGAGTCACTTTTCTTCCTACTCATCCTGTTATCGGGTTGCCTGCGACTCCTCGTCTCCAGATGATGCTGACTCACGCTGATACAGGCTTCCGTGACCTGCATTCACATCGCAGCCTCCCGAGCGGCATTACAACCAATAAGGAAACAGCCTGATTCTGTACACAGCAAGAGGCCATAGATGGAGGGTGACCCGGCAACATGTATCAGTGATACTGGCCGAAGGATGCTGTTGTCCGGCATTTGGGTCTTGCTGGACTCTTTGCATCAGCTTGACCGAGGCAAGATACTCTCAAGGTCCACCTTCATAGGGATCTACAGGAGTCGCTGCCTCAAAAAGGCAGCCAGCATAGTCAGAGACCCACACCACCCTGGCCACACTCTCTCCACTCCTGCCATCGAAAAGAAGGTATAGGAGCCTGAAAACTAACGTCCAGGTTCAGGAACAGCTTCTTCCCTCAACCATCGGGCTACTAATAGTTAATAGTCAATTTATTTGTCACATACACATAAATGTGCAGTGAAATGAAAAATTACCCGCAGATCAACAATAAGACCAATAAGAATAATCAATAAAAATGCAATAACACATACAATCATAACCAACACCAAACAAAAGAAACATCCATCACAGTGTCTCCTCCAGTCACCTCCTCACTGTGATGGAAGGCCAGAATGTCTTTTTCTCTTCCCTGCCGTCTTCTCCCGCGGTCAGGCTGTTGGAGTTGCCACGTCAGGGCGGTCGGCAGGGCCGTCTTAACGCATGGGCCTGATGGGCACTTGCCCGGGGGTCCACGAGCATAGGGGCCCCATGCTGATCTGTGTATGTTAAGTGACTTGCAATAAATAAATACTACTTTAAAAATGTAGGTTCAATAAGTGCTTTTTTCGCAACATTTTCGGTCACTAAGTGCTTCTCACAGCGATCTGTAAGTGCTTTTCGCAACAATGTAGCACCCTAAGTCCATCGCTAAGTGCTTTTCGGTAAGTGCTTTTCGCCGGCACAACAGGGGGGGGCTGGTAGGGAAAGGGGGGTGGGGGAGAGTAACGGTAGGGGCCCCAGTACACTGCTTTGCTCGGGGGCCCATAATGCTGTAAAAACGGCCCTGGCGGTCGGGGCTCCAATATTGCAACATCCAAATAAGCTCTTAACTACATAGACTTAGGGCACTGATTTTGTCTTTGCACTGGTATTCTTTGTTTGTTATATATATATATATGAATGTCATTGTTCTGTTTCGGACATATGCACATTTTTTTTCTTTCTATTGTTTATTATAGTGTTTACAGAGTACTATGTTTACATATCTGTTGTGCTGCTACAAGTAAGAATTTCATTGTTTTGTTTCGGGACTTATGACAATAAAGCACCCTTGACTCATGAAGGTGTTTCTGCATTGGAATTTAGAAGAATGAGGAGTGATCTTATTGTAGGATACAAGATCCTAAGGGGATATAACGAGTGCACATTGAAATGTTTTCGCCAGTGAGCATCTCGAACAAGGAGACGTAGTTTCAAGATGAGAAGGTGGTCATTTAAAACCGAGGGGTGTAGGAATTTCGTCTTGCAGAGGATGGTGAATCTCTGGAATTTATTGCCTCTGGAAGCTGGATCATGAGAAATATTTTAAATGGATGTAAATACATTTTCTAACAGGACAGAGGGCTGTGGGGAACAGGCTCAGAGAAGGGGCGGCACAGTGGCGCAGCAGTAGAGTTGCTGCCTTAGAGCGCCAGAGACCCGATTTGATCCTGACTATGGGTGCTGTTTGTACGTAGTTTGTGCGTTCTCCCCATGAACGCATGGATTTTCTCCAGTTCCTCTGGTTTCCACCCACACTCCAAAGATGTACAGGTTTGTATGTTAATTGGCTTTGGTAAAATTGTAAATTGTCCCTCGCTTGTTGGATAGTGTTAGTTCGCTGATCAGCGCAGGACTCGGTAGACCGAAGTACCTGTTTCCGTGCTGTATCTCTAAACTCAACTCATCCAGTCAGGAGCAAAGATAGACACAAAATACTGGAGTAACTCAGCGGGTCAGTCAGCATCTCTGGAGAAGAAAGGATGCCAGACGTTTCGGGTTGGAACCCTTCCTCAGACTGAGTTCTAGTGTCTAGCTTTGTGTCTATCTTCGGTACAAACCAGCGCCTGCAGTTCCTTCCTATACAGACAGTCAGGAGGGAGGCAAGAGGGAGGGTTTGCACAGGAGTCGGGTGAGGGTAGGGGATGGGGACTGAAATTGGGAAGAGTGCTGGGCCACCATCTCCACAAGAGATATGTGTTGCTTCCCCTCAGGAGAGCAGAAAAACGCCTCAAGCAATCCTGGAGGGGTGTGGGGGTGGGGTGGAGAGGGTGGAAATGCAGAGAGAAGGCATTCCAGAGACAGCTCCAGATCAGGATTCTGCTCCATTTTAACTGCGGTCTCCGTGGCAACCGAACAGCTCAGCAGCAGGGCAGCAGCTTCGCAGTCAGATGGCCTCTTTGACACCAAGCCTCTGTGGTCAGAGGAGTTGGGGGAGGGAGGGGAGGGGTTGGGGAGGGGGAGGGTATGGCGATTGTGGTCATTTTTAGTTGCGTGCATGGGAAGAATGCAAACCTACACTTAGGAAAATAAACATTCCAGCCACTCCTGACCCAGGAGGCCTTACACTATACACAGCGTCCTCTTCAACTAAACATTGGGGAATGGTGTGGCCCAGCCATGCACAGAGCTCCAGCTCTCTGTTTCTACCAGTAGCCTTGTCGAGGTTCTGACAATATAACCAGCGACCTTTCCCCAACACTGCCCCCAGAGGACGGCTTGCAACGTCCTGTGCTCTGACACTTGCAGTAGGTAGAAATCTCTGCAATGTTCCTTCAACAAAAATGGGGATTAACGCAGCATGCAAAGTGCTGCAGTAACTCGGCGGATCAGAAGGTAGTGGAGGCCAATTCACTGGATGTTTTCAAGAGAGAGTTAGATTTAGCTCTTAGGGCTAAGGGAATCAAGGGATGTAGGGAAAAAGCCGGAACGGGGTACTGATCTTGGACGATCAAGCCATGATCATATTGCTGGCTTGAAGGGCCGAATGGCCTACTCCTGCACCTATTTTCTATGTTTCTTTCAGGCAGCATCTCTGGAAGACCAGTCTCACCCTGGGTCAATCCCTTTTCCCACCTCTCTCATCAGGCAAGATGTTCAGAGGTTTGAAAACACATAGCTACAGATTCAAGGATAATTTCCTTCCAGCTGTTATCAGGTAACTGATCTGTCTTCTCACCAATTTGAAAGTGGACCTTAAGAGCTCTATCTAGGTCTCTCTTGAATGCATTCAGAGAATTGGCCTCCACTGCTTTTTGAGGCAGTGAATTCCACAGATTTACAACTTTCTGACTGAAAAGGTTTTTCCTCATCGCAGTTCTAAATGGCCCCAAACGTCACCTATCCATGTTTTCCGGAGATGCTGTCAGACCTGCTGAGTTACTCCAACACTCTATGTCATTTTGTGGATACAAGCGATGGGGTGATTGTCAGATGGGTGGCGTGACACAGGCTAGAGGGGAAAAGCAGGAAATAGGGTGTCAGATAAAGAGAGAACAGGAGTGAAATTTACAACCGGAGGGAGAGATATGGATGGAAGGGGACAGGTGGGGAGAGAAAGAGGGGGAATAAAAAGAAAATGTGTGCCCTGGGGGGTGGGAGATGCACATAGAGACAAGGGGACAGGAGGGTAAATGGGAAATGGTGGGAGAGGTTTGTGAACTGTAATGGGGGGGGGGGGGGGCTATTTATGGGGGGGCTGTTTATGAGATTTAAGAATTTAATCTTCATATCTTTAGGATGTAAGCTACCCAAGTGGTGCACGTGACCCTCGGTTTCACCTGGAGAAGCTGCTGGGGTCCCTGGATGGAAATGGGAGGGGAGCAATGGGGACAATAGACAATAGGTGCAGGAGGAGGCCATTCGGCCCTTCGAGCCAGCACCGCCATTCAATGTGATCATGGCTGATCATTCTCAATCAGTACCCCGTTCCTGCCTTCTCCCCATACCCCCTGACTCCGCTATCCTTAAGAGCTCTATCTAGCTCTCTCTTGAATGTATTCAGAGAATTGGCCTCCACTGCCTTCTGAGGCAGAGAATTCCACAGATTCACAACTCTCTGACTGAAAAAGCTTTTCCTCATCTCAGTTCTAAATGGCCTACCTCTTATTCTTAAACTGTGGCCCCTTGTTCTGGACTCCCCCAACATTGGGAACATGTTTCCTGCCTCTAACGTGTCCAACCCCTTAATAATCTTATACGTTTCGATAAGATCTCCTCTCATCCTTCTAAATTCCAGTGTATACAAGCCTAGTCGACGGGTGCCTGGGGAGGAGGCGGTGTGGGTGGAGAGAGACGAGCGAACCAAGGAGATGTGGAGGGAGTGGTCTCCACCAGAAAGTGGAAAGGAGTTTGGACCGGAAGATGTGACGGGGATGGGATGACTTTGAAGGTGGCGGAAATGTTGGAGATTGATACGGAGGCTGTTGGGATGAAAGGTGAGAGCCAGGGGAATTCTATCCCTGTTCCATCTGACGGCGAGAAGGAGCGCGAGGAGAACTACAGGACACGGAGGAGATACGGCTGAGGGCTCCATCCGCAACAGCAGGGGTGAAAACACGTTTACTGTCGCAAGAGGACATTGTGGATGTCCCAGAGCGGGGAACCTGATCTGCCACTGAATACTGTCATTTGCATTGAGCACAGGGACAATGATTAGACAATACCGCACCTCCATCCCCCAACACCTTTAGACAGGTTCCTTGCAGGAGGGCAGTTTGCAGTGTGCTCACGGCCGGAGTTATATTGTGACTTTGTTTCAGGCTGTCAAACACTGGCTGGAGGTATCACTGCTCCATTGTTTCACTTCAATGGGAAAACCTTGACTGGAGAAAACAGGAAGATTTATGAACAGATCGCTGTTTCAAAGGGCTAACTACATCATGAGCCATTGTAAAGCAGTGATCCTGTCAGGATGATTTCCTGAGGCCTCACGTAGGCCTCTGCTGTGAGTGATAATGTGACCTGCTCTATATTCTGCTTGGGTAGTGTATAACCCAATGCTATAAACATTTACCATGGACATAAAATGCTGGAGTAACTCAGCGGGTCAGAAAGCATCTCTGGAGAAAAAGAATAGGGGATGTTTCTTGGTAGAGACCCTTCAGACCCAACCCGACCCTTCCATCTCAAGCCGAAACGTTGGATGTCTATTGTGCCGATGGCGGGGTATAGAGATAGGCGTGTATGTGTGGGGTTAGTGGAGACTGTGTTGTATGTGTGGAGCATGTGTGGGGAAGTGTCCCAAAGTGGGGAACCTGATCTGCCACTAAATACTGGCACTTGCATTGAGCACACGGACATATCGAAACGTATAAGATTATTAAGGGGTTGGACACGTTAGAGGCAGGAAACATGTTCCCAATGTTGGGGGAGTCCAGAACAAGGGGCCACAGTTTAAGAATAAGGGGTAGGCGATTTAGAACTGAGATGAGGAAAAACTTTTTCAGTCAGAGAGTTGTGAATCTGTGGAATTCTCTGCCTTAGAAGGCAGTGGAGGCCAATTCTCTGAATGCATTCAAGAGAGAGCTAGATAGAGCTCTTAAGGATAGCGGAGTGAGGGGGTATGGGGGAAGGCAGGAACGGGGTACTGATTGAGAATGATCAGCCATGAATGGCAGTGCTGGCTCGAAGGCCTCCTCCTGCACATTGTCTATTGTCTATAATGATTAGACAATACCCTGCCCCCTGCCTCCAGCCCCCAACACCTTTAGACAGGTTCCTTGCAGGAGGGCAGTTTGCAGTGCGCTCTCGGCCAGGGCTACATTGTGACTGTTTCAGGCTGTCAAACACTGGCTGGAGGTATCAGAACACAGGGTGGGATTGTATGGGTGGGATGTGTGATATGTGGCTTCTGGTTAGTATGGAGTGTACAGGGTGTGGATGAACTGTGTGGGGTTTGGAGTGTGACCTATGTGTGGGGTATATGAGTGGGAGGAGGGTGCTTGGAGTGTCTGTGGGTGCAGGTGTTAGCGATCAGGTGTGTAATATCTGAGAATGTGTGTGGGTGGGGTGTGGGTGTTTAAGGTGATGTGAGGTGTGACATGGGTGTTGGTTGGGCTGTGTGGGAGGTGTGCGGGGAATGGAGTCTGTGGGGTGGAGTGTGTAGTCTGTGGGTTTGGCTGTGTATGTGTTTAGGGTGATGTTTGGGGTGCTATGTGGTGTGTGGTGTGCGTGTGGGAGTGTGTGTGAGGTGTGTGTGGGGTGGTGAGGTATATGAGCATTATGCTGTGTGGGGTTGGCTGTGTGTGTTATTGGGCAGTGAGATGTGTGGGGTGTGTGTGTGTGTCTGTAGGATTGGTGAGGTATGTGTGTGTGGGGGGGTTGTTGTGTGTGAGTGTGGGGTGTGTGTGTGTCTGTGTAGGATTGGTGAGGTATGTGTGTGTGTGGAGGGTGCTGTGTGTGTATGGGGGGTTGCTGTGTGTGTGCGGGGTGGTGAGGTGTGTGTGGAGTGTGTGTGTGGGTGGTGCTGAGGTATGTTTGTTGGGCGGGTGCTGAGGTATGTTGATGTGTGTGTGTTTGTGGGGTGTGTGGGTGTGCGTGTGGGCGGGGTGCTGAAGTATGTGTGTGTGTGTGTGTGTGTGTCTGTGGGGTGGTGAGGTATGTGGGTGTGTGTGTATGGGGGGGTGTGTGTGTGTATGGGGGGGGGTGCTGTGTGAGGTGTGTGTGTGGGGCGTGGGTGGAGTGTGTGTGTGTGTGTGTGTGTGTGGAGTTATAACATAACAGGTATAACAGGGCTTTATTTGTCGTTCGGTACCGAAGTACCGAACGAAACTACATAGCAGTCATAGAAAAAAAAAAAAGAACACAAGACACACAACCCCAACACAAACGTCCATCACAGTGACTCCAAACACCCCCTCACTGTGATGGAGGCAACAAAACTTCCCCTCTCTTCCCCACGCCCATGGACAGACAGCTCGTCCCCGACCGACCCGCACAGTCCCCGCACCGGGCGCTGAAACGTCTCGCGGCCGAACCGGGCGATGAAAGGCCCGCGACCAAGCCTTGCGCAGCTAAGTCCCGCAGCCGAGCCGCACCAGCGGTGAAAAGTCCCGCAGCCGAGCCGCACCGGGCGGTGTTAAGTCCCGCAGCCGAGCTGCACCGGGCGGTGTTAAGTCCCGCAGCCGAGCCGCACCGGGCGATGTAAAGTCCCGCAGCCGAGTTGCACCGGGCGGTGTTAAGCCCCGCAGCCGAGCTGCACCGGGCGGTGTTAAGTCCCGCAGCCGAGCTGCACCGGGCGATGTAAGTCCAGCGGCCAAGCCGCACCGGGATGTAAAGTCCAGCGGCCGAGCCGCACCGGGGGATGTTAGGCCCCGCAGCCGAGCCGCACCCCGCGCCGTGAGGAAGAGAAAAGTTCCCCACACCCACCCACCCACACCCACCCCCCACCACCCCCTCCCACACATACACAACCAAAAAAATATATATAAAAATCATCCCAACACCGACACTCAACAAAAAAAAGACGGACAGACTGCTAGTCAGCCGCTGCCGTTAGGCGCCGCCACGTGATAGTTTGGAGTGTGTGTATGTGTGTGCGTGGGATGTGTGTGCGTGGGGCGTGTGTGCGTGGGGTGTGTGTGTGTGCATGGGGTGTGTGTGTGTGTGCGTGGGGTGGTGAGGTATGTGGATGTGTGTGTGTGTATGTGTGGGGGGGGTGTTGAGGCATGTGGGTGTGCCCTGTGTATGGGGAGGCACAGAGGTGGTGTCTGACAGTCTGTGGCCCGGAGTGTGGGCAGTGGAGGGGAGAATGTAAGCACGTTCCCCCCAAATACTCCCTAATATCGAGAGTCAAGAGTGTTTAATTGTGGTTTGGAGAAAAGGGGCAGTTTCTCAGCCACCGGGTCCATGGAGAGTGTGGCCCTGGCGTTTCTGAGCGTACACCACATCCATGGCAGTGACCGTCTTGCGCTTGGCCTGCTCGGTCATCCCTGATCACATTTTCCAGGAAAACCTTCAGTACCCTGCCTTGGATATTATTGCAAAGTATTTTCCAATGCTGCTTGGCTCCTCCTTTGGCCAGTCCTTTGCTTCCCTTCCCTCTGCCAGACATGATGCTGCTTTACTCGAGTAGTGTTTAATTGTCATGATTACCAACAACGGAACAATGAAGCTCTGACTTGCTGCAGCGTAACGGGCCCTGTAAACACAGAGAGAAATGTCTAATGATCCCAGTTGCAATGTTTCTTTAATTCTGAATCCTTCATGTTGTTCTGCTGATGTTGTTTGCCTGGCCCATCCCCCACCAGCCTCTCCCAATAAACAAATGTTCTGAGCAGACTGTGAGGAGAGCGAATGTGTCCCCCCCCCATCTGGTGAGGTGAGACCAGGCCCTCCCTGCCGTGATCATAAAACCGAGAATGCAAATAGCTCGCATGTTCAAGCATTGAATTGCCCTTGGACAACAACCCCATGCGACAGACACAGCAAATAGCACCCAGTGAGAACGGGCCACAGACTGCTCCTTCCTCCCCACCTCTTCTTGGTCCCTTTGCCTGTTCCATGTGCTGTTGGTGCCAGCATTCCCAGAGTTGAAATGCCTGGATTTTGGAGATGAAGGGAGTTGCTGGCACAAAGTGATTGGGAAAGAGCAGCAAGTGTTGTCAGCAGTGCATTGCTTGGAACACAAACAAGCCTGTGACAGGACTTGCTCCAACAACAAGGAAGGTAGAGACACAGGGTAAAGGGTGGCACAGAGGTAGGGCTGCAGCAGTAGAGTTGTTGCCTCACAGCGCCAGAGACCCTGGTTCAATCCTGACTACGGGTGCTGTCTGTACGGAGTTTGTACGTTCTCCCTGTGGCCTCATACGTTTTCTCCAGGTGCTTTGGTTTCCTCCCATATTCCAAAGACGTGTGATGTTCTAGGTTATTTGGCTTCTATAAATTGCCCCTAGTGTGTATAATGTGAAAGTGGGATAATGTACAACGAATGTACGGGTGATCGGACTTGATGGGTCAAATGTTTCTGTACTGTATCTCTCTATGACTTCTGTGTACTTCATTCAGTATTCACAATGTGATCTCCTCTACATTGGACAGACCAAACACAGACCGAGGACCATCTTCCAGAGCGGAGATGATTCATGACATTGAGGGGTTGAGCTGTATGGAGACGCTAGGACTTTGTACCTTGGAGGACAGAAAATTGGAAAGATGAGTTAGTTGAGGCAGGTACCATAACAGCATTACCAAATATGGGCAATGGGGCTCGCTTAGATGGGGCATCTTTGTTAGCATGAACAAGTTGGGTTGAAGGACCTGTTTCTGTGCTGTATGACTCTGGAACTGTAATACTACTACATTGAGAACTGTATTCTGCACTATGCATCTTTCCCATTACTCTACCTATTGTACTTGGGTCTGGATAGATTGGATTTATGTATAGTATTATCTGATTTGATTGGATAGCATGCAAAACAAAGCTTTTCTCTGTACATGTGAAAATTGTAAACCTAAACTAAAAGAACATCTTATCTTGTGTCTAGACATTTTACACCCTTCTGCAATAACTTTAAATGCTCCAACTGCTGGTAAACTGCTCTCATAGTTTCCCATTGTCATGCTGATGTCTCTTTGTCACCCCAGTTCTATAAAATGCGTCGCTATTAGTCCGTACTCAAGCTCCTTATCACCTGCCTTAAGCTCTCCCTTTGTGTGCCTTGTCTTCCATTAAGGACATCCATTGTCTTCCATTAAGGATCTTATAGAAACATATCAAATTCTTACAGGATTGGACAGGCTAGATGCTGGAAAAATGTTCCCGATGTTGGGGTAGTCCAGAACCAGGGGTCACAATTTAAGAATAAGGCCATTTAGGACTGAGATGAGGAAAAACATTTTCACCCAGAGAGTTGAGAATCTGTGGAATTCTCTGCCTCAGAAGGCAGTGGAGGCCAATTCACTGGATGTTTTCAAGAGATAGTTAGATTTAGCTCTTAGGGTTAACGGAATCAAGGGATATGGGGAAAAAGCATGAATGGGGTACTGATTTTGGATGATCAGCCATGATCATATTGAATGGTGGTGCTGGCTCAAAGGCCTAGTCCTGCACCTGTTTTCTATATCTCCCTGCTGACTGGCACATTCCTGACTGCAGGAGAAAAGTGTCGGAGGGAACTGCAGAACCAGTCCGGACGGACTGCAGGAGTATGTGCTGAGGGATGCGCTGAAACTCAATGCAGTAATGCAAAGGCTCAGAGTGGATGAGCCACAGGCTAGGGTCCTTCCACTGTTGGACAGTGAGGGGTTGAATCCAGTGGAGACATCCCTTAAACAACAGAGGGCATCATCCTAAGGGGCCACATGAGTGGCAATGGTACTATCTCCCAAACTAGGCACAAAATGCTGGAGTAACTCAACGGGTAAGGCAGCATCTCTGGAGGACACCAATAGGTGATGTTTTGGGTTGGGACTCTTCTTAACCTACCCATGTCCTCCAGAGATGCTACCGCCCAACTGTGTGACTCTAGCACTTTATGTCAATCTACAAAATAGCTGTGCTAACACTGCCATGTATAGAACCAGCAATAATGAATGCATAGACCAACACTATGTTAAGGACTTTCCTGTTTTCATTTCATTACATATAATTTTTGAAATTAAAAAATAGGCTTTTATCTTACACGTCAATCCTCCCCTCAACTCTTAAAAAAAACTGTAACCATGTCCTCTCTCCAGTTCTGAGGAAGGGTCTGTGCCGCACCGCATTTTCCACATTTTCTCGTGTTTCAGATTCCATCATTGGTGCGGACTCGGTGGGCCGAAGAGCCTGTTTCCGTGCTGTATCTCTGAACTAAATCTGAAAAATTTATTTGGTTTCCACAAGAAAGACAGGCTGATGATTTGAGATGAACAATGGGGAGAGTAGGCTGACCTTAGCGTGAGGATTAACACAAATCCTCAGGGCCAAGCTGCGTGTTTCTATGTTCTATGTTTATTCTATGTTTATTCTATGTGTTAAATAAACAAAACCCGTGTATGACTCAAGGAATAACAGAGCAATTCCCTGTATTTTGGCTCCAATTTATCTTTCACGCACACTGAATAGGTTTTCACACCTTAACCTTGCATATTTCTAGTCTCTTTCTCCCTTGACTCAGTCTAAAGAAGGGTCTCGACCCGAAACCAGAGATGCTGCCTGTCCCGCTGAGTTACTCCAGCATTGTGTGTTTATATTTGGTGTAAACCAGCATCTGCAGTTCTTTCCTACACATGACCACCTCTCAATATCGGTTTTCAGATTGTGGGATCATGCTGTGTGCATGTTTCCCTAATACAACGTCAGCTAAGCTTCAAAGCCACCACGTGTAGGAAGGAACTGCAGATGCTGGTTTACACTGAAGATAGATGCAAAATGCTGCAGTCAGGCAGCATCTCTGGAGAAAAGGAATAGGTGACATTTTGGGTTGAGAAGAATGGTTTTGACCTGAAACGTCACCTAATCCTTCTCTCCAGAGATGTGCCTAACCCGCTGAGTTACTCCAGCATTTTGCATCCATCTTCAAAGGCACACAGTGTGTAGGAAGGGACTGCAGATGCTGGTTTAAACCAAAGGTAGACACAAAAAGATGGAGTACCTCAGTGGGACTACTCCAGCATTTTGTGTCCATCTTCAAAGGCACCCAATTGTCTTTAGCCTTTTTCGGTTATGCTGAGGTTGGGAGGGGTGCTATATCAATGTAAGCAGAGAGGATTTACCAGGATGTTGGATGGAGTGTTTCCTTATCAGTCAAGGGGTATGGGGAGAAGGCAGGAACGGGGTACTGATTGTGGATGAATGGCGGTGCTGGTGCGAAGGGCCAAATGGCCTACTCCTCCACCTATTGTCTATTGTCTTATGAGGGGAGGCTGCATGGGTCGGGGTGGTCTTCCTTCAAGCTGGGGAGACCTTGTTTTCCCGTTGTGTTTAAAATTCGAAGCATTGTTGCATTGTGAGGCATTAGAGATTTAGGGGGCTTCTGAGGATGAGTTTTTTCACCCAGTGGGTTGTTGAAATCAGAAACACACAGTCTGAGGGGGAGGTGGAGGCAGAGACTGACAAAAATTAACAAGTATTTACATGAGCACTTGTATCACCAAGGCATTGAAGGCGATGGGCCAACTGCAGGTAAAGGGGAGCCATATAGAAAAGAACAAAGGCGGCATGGTGGCGCAGTGGTAGAGCTGCTGCCTCACAGCGCCAGAGACCTGGGTTTGATCCTAACTACAGGTGCTATCTGTCCGGAGTTTGTACATTCTCCCCATGACCGCGTGAATTTTCCCTAGGTGCTCCAGTTTCCTCCCACACTCCAAAAATGTACAGGTTTGGAGTTTAATTGGCTTCGGTAAAAGTGGTCAATTGTCCCAAGTGTGTGATCGCTGGTTGGCGCAGACTCAGTTGGCCGAGGGGCCTATTTCCTCGCTATTTTTCTAAACTAAGCTATGGTCAGAATAGACATGGTGGGCCAAAGGGCCTGTTTCTGTGCTGCACCACTATGGAACTATCCACACCAATCCTTTTCTCCAATATGCTGGAGAATGGGTTAGATAGAAAGTATAGATAGGTACATGATTCAATTCAATGATACGTTTTAGTCACATATACCAAGGTGCAGTGAAATGCTTCATTTACCGGTTGAAATCTTATACGAGACATATAACATTATAAAAGGACTGGACAAGCTAGATGCAGGAAAAATGTTCCCAATGGTGGGGGAAATCCAGAACCAGGGGCCAGTCTTAGAATAAAGGGGAGGCCATTTAAAACTGAGGCGAGAAGGAACCTTTTCACCCAGGGAGTTGTGAATTTGTGGAATTCTCTGCCACAGAGGGCAGTGGAAGCCAAATCACTGGATGGATTTAAGAGAGAGTTAGATAAAGCTCTGGGGGCTAGTGGAATCAAGGGATATGGGGAGAAGGCAGGCACGGGTTATTGATTGTGGATGATCAGCCATGATCACAATGAATGGCAGTGCTGGCTCGAAGGGCCGAATGGCCTCCTCCTGCACCTATTTTCTATGTTTCTAAATACAACCTGGTAAAATCATGTAGCAGACCTCATCTGAGCAGTACACAAGTGTCACCACGTTTTGGCATCGACAAAGATGCAAGATGACTGGCGTGGGCCAAAGGGCCTGTTTCCCCTCTATGACTCCAAGTTGCTTCCTTTCACTTTCTGACCATTAACAGTGATGGTTGACTGTGATGCTCCATGTGGCCACAATTGCCGGTGCAATTACTCACACCACAAGGAGGTGGGAAAGCAGACAGGATAGAAAAAAAGTACACCAGCACCTTTTAAATCTCCTTACCTATCAATTGAGAGGAATATCATGAGAGGAATAGATCGGGTAGATGCACAGAAGGTGAAAAGATTTAATCGGAATCTGAGAGGTAACTTTTTCACACAAAGGGTGGTGGGTGTATGGAAAATGCTGCCAAAGGAGGTAGTTGAGGCTGGGACTATCCCAATGTTTAAGAAACAGTTAGACAGGTACATGGATAGGACAGATTTGGAGGGACATGGACCAAACGCAGGCAGATGCGACTAGTATAGCTGGGACATGTTGGCCAGTGTGGGCAAGTTGGGCTAGAGGGTCTGCTTCCACGCTGTATCACTCTGTGACTCATTCACTTTAATATTTTTCTCAGCTCGGATGCGATGCAGGTGGAGCTTTTTAAAATAAATAAATAAAAGTACTTAACAAAATGTACATTGAACCAAAAAAAGGAGTGCGACTGAGAGCTTGGTGACTGGCCAAGACTAGCACGCAAGTGGTGCCATTTTCAGGTCATTAACGTGCCAAATGGTGCCACGGTAATTGGGTTTTATGAGCCACAAACATGCAGTTTCCCACTGGGCTGGAGCTGCAATAACACAGCCAAGCCGGGTGATAAACAGACCTCCTTCACTGCACACACCCTTCACACCCGCTTCCACAGCAGGGCAAAGCCAGCCACAGCCAATCGACGTGTGTCTCTCAGCGAGGGCCTCCCTGTGTCTTTGATGCAGCTGTGTTGATTTATGACAACTTCTTCACGTTTTCTGCCAAATGTGTGATCTGTGCAGCAAAGAGGGATTTTTTTCCTCCCTTTTTGCCCCTCCAAACCTCCCCTCCTCCCCCTCACCCATCTCTCTTCTATTAAAGGGGCATTATAACCAGGAATTTGATGCCTGGAATTGCTTCCCACAATGGCCCCTTTAATGGCTGGGACAATGGAGGCACAGGATCTCTTCCCCCCTGTCAACTCACTGCACTGTACAGCCTCACAGAAACAAAGAGCAGAGCCAGCTCCTCATCAAAGGCCACCGTGAAATCCACTGCCCGGACAGACATGCCAGGAATTCCCATTCAACAGAAGCCCTTTTGGGGCGGGGGCTGTGAAATGGAGTTAAAAGCAACAGCAACAAAAATAAATGGAAAGATCAAAAAGAAAAGTGGGGCTTTATTTCGTTGTGTATGTCAATTTATCAAAAGCTGCAAACATAGGTAAGCATTTTGCCCTAAGTTACAAAACCTAGCACCGAATTATATTGCCAATTTTTAATAATGGAACATAAAATTGTAATTAAAAATCTTTGTCTTTCCAAAGTTGCTGCCTGACCTTCTGATTTATACCAGCATTTTTAGCTCACGTTCCAGTTAGACTTTAGATACAGCATGGAAACAGGCCCTTCGGCCCAATGAGTCCACAACGACTCGCGATCACCCCATACACTAAGGTACACAAAGAAAGTTGGAGTAACTTAGCGGGTCAGGCAGCGTCTCTGGAGAGAAGGAATGGGTGACGTTTCGGGTCGAGACCCTTCTTCAGTCTGAAGAAGTCTATACCAGCATCTACAGTTGTTTTTCCTAGACCCCATACACTAACACCATCTCACACACTAGGGGCAATTTACAACTCACAGAAGACAATTAATCTACAAACCTGTATGTCTTTGTAGTGTGGTAGGAAAGCAGAGCACCCGAAGAAAACCCACGCAGTCACAGGGAGAACCTACAAACTCCATACAAGCAGCACCGTACAAACTGGCACCGTAAGGCAGCAACTTTACTACTGTGCTGCCCTTTTGAATTAAAAATAATAATACAGCTGGTTGGTGATAAGTAGAACAAAATAAGGGATGGACAGATGGAACTAAGCAGGGGAGGGGACAAAGGGTGCAAAAAAGGCTTAAGGCTGTTCTGTCTAATTGCTCGGTTTATTCTCACTAGTCTCACCTACTCGGCCACAAACGATTGAATAACTCAGCATCAAGATGCTGACGGGATTCCTCTTTGGTAATCCTTCCCATCTATCTGAAGAAAGGTCTCGACTCGAAACGCCACCCATTCCTTCTCTCCAGAGATGCTGCCTGTCCCACTGAGTTACCCCAGCATTTTGTGTCTATCTTCTCTGACGATGGTGGCTTGCTTCCATCATGGTCCCATGTGTTTTGAAGAGACCGAAGAGGCCAATGTTGGAATCGTGGACAGTTCCACAGACGGGACAGGAGCTGGAGTTGTTGGATTACTTGTGAGGTGCTCCTCTCCTTCTGCCATTGCTGATGGGATTCTGTATGCTCCTAGAACATGGATCCCAGGCTGGAAACACAAGAGACTGCAGCTGCTGGAATCTGGAGCAAAAATATGGACTCTGGAAGAACAGAGCAGGTCAGGCAGCATTTGTGGAGGGAAAGAGGTGGTCGATGTTTTGAGTGAAGACCCTGAATCAGGACTGAGAGTCCAGAGAGGAGATGGCCAGTATATCTCACACATATTTAACTCCTTTTGCCACACACCTGCTCTCACCCCACACCTTCACTGACAGTACAGGGGTAGAGTTCTCCTGGTCCTCACCTTTCACCCCAGCTGAACATCATCTTTTCCTACATCTGCCAAGTACAATCGGATTTCACTACCTATCACTTCTTCCCATCTTCCCCCCTCCCCCTTTTCTGCTTTCCACAGCGACCCCTCTCTCCGTGACTCCCTGGTCTGCTCACTCCCCCCCCCCATTCCCACCTGTCCTCTGGCACTTTCCCCAGCAACACTTGACCCCACATCTCTTCCCTCACCACCATCCAGGTACCCAAACTGCTCGTCCAGATGAGCCAGTGATACAAGAACACGTCCTCCTACTGTATTTTGAGCCCTCGCTGTGGCCTCCTCTACAACGACGAGACCGTGTAGACCAGACAACCATTTTGCAGAATTCTTGTCCTTTCTCTGCAAAGGCCATCTTGATCTCTTGCTGTCTCCAGAGATTTCAACGCCCCTTCCCATTCCCACACTGACCCGTCTGTCCTCAGCTTTCTCCACCACCATGGTGAGGTCAAGCACAAAATAGAGGAACAGCAACCTCATATTCCGTTGGGTAGTCCATGGCCCAATGGTAAGTTCATTGAATTTTCCCATTTCAGGTGAGCCACCTAATGTGTTCCTTTCCCATTCTAAAGAATCCATCCATGGATCTCCCTCCCTTGAAGTTCACCTTACCCATCCCCACCTCCTCCCCCCTTGCTCCTTAGAATCATCACCCCTCATCTGCCTCCATTCGCCCATCAGCCAGGACATGGCTTTCTACTCCCTCACTTCACCTTTCCCACCCCCCTCCACTGCTTGGTTTCATCTGTTCATCGTTCCTACCCTTCTTCCCATTCTCACCTACCAGCCTCGGCCTTATTCCTCACCCCTCTTGACTCAACTGCCTATATTTTTCTTTTTATCTTGTGTATTCACCCATCTCCACCTTCATTCTAGCCTTCATTCCCCCCTTCATCTGGTTCTACCTATCACCTGCCAGGTTATGTCTCACCTCTCCCTCTCACTACTATATACAGGCCAAAAAACAAAGTGCAAGAAGAACTCAGCGGGTCAGGCAGCATCTGTGGAGGGAAATAGATAGATGACACTTCAGGTTGGAACCCCTTTTTCAGAATGATTAGATTAGGGGAGAGCTAGCAAGAAAAGAGAGGAGGGGGTGAGACAAAGCCTGGCAAGTGATAGGTGGATACAGGTGAGAGGGGCATGATTGACAGATGGATGGAGTCAGTGACAAAGCCTAAAGGTGAAAACAGGACAAAAGGATGTCAAATAGGTGATAGCTGGTCAGCGTGGACTTGGTGGGCCGAAGGATTTGTTTGCACGCTGTATCTCTAAACGAAAACTAATTGAGGCTAACCACTTTGAGCTGTGCTGGATGCTGTCAGCTGACACAAGCTAAGGACCAAAGATATAGCGTATAACCCCACATGCTGCTGTCCATCTCCAGACTGATTCCTGGGGTGTCAAGGGAGGTTGCTGCATTATCCTATGTGGAGAGATTATGCAAACTGGGCTGATTTCTCTGAAGTTTAGAGGAAGGAGAAAAACCTCCTTCAACATACAATATTGTTTCAGGGCTATTAGATTGTGTAGGCTTTACCCTGGTGGCATCAAGGCCACCCACCCAGCAACTGATGATGCCCTGGCCTGGATATCTACCCTAGACCTACAGATTTAGGCTGTACACACCATATGCAAGAAGTAGAAGAAGTTGTTTCGGGGCTCAACAACAGATGCATGGAAGAAGTTATTTACCCCTGGCTGGGGTGTCTAAAGCTAGAGCTGGGAATTTTGAAACGAAGGGTCAGCCATGTGGAATGGCAATGAGAATTTATTTCTTCACCTAGAAAACAACTAATCCTTAAAATTTCCCACCCAGGAAAATAGCGGAGACCAAGTCACCAAGCATATTGAATGGGGCGAGTTGTGGGAAACTGGGACTGAGTAATAGTGATTAGCCATGATCTTATCTAATGGCCAAAATGGTACAAGGAACTTACTCCTACTTCTGTATCTTCGGCTCATTTAACTGAGTAAAGTATTTATTCTTGTAAAATGGGAACCATCATCATGTTGTGCCTTTTTCACTGGTTAAAACTGCAACCATCCAACTTCATCAATGCAATGGGAGAAATTCATCAAATTCAGACTAACTCTTTCCAGCCAATTATTGCCATATGTGATATACATATCACATGACATTTATAGCCAAGATCTAGAGAGGTGATGTACTAGCAGTCAACTCATGTTATGGGACTGATACAGGAGGATGATGCATTCTCAATGAGCTCTGTGCAGGGGAACAATGGTTTCATGAACATGTGTAAATCTTAAATCCACAATCAGTCACCTAAAAGTATTGATCCTCCCATCCAGTGCCAATCATATCATATCATCATATATATACAGCCGGAAACAGGCCTTTTCGGCCCTCCAAGTCCGTGCCGCCCAGTGATCCCCGCACATTAACACTATCCTACACCCACTAGGGACAATTTTCACATTTACCCAGCCAATTAACCTGTCCTGGTCTTGATGTTCAAGCACTCAGTGCATGTGACTCATTTGGATCTCAGCATTTCCTTCTCTCAATTGAGTGTATTTAAACGGGCCAGGAAGGCAAGCTTTGAAACCCAGGTGGTATCCAATTCAGGTTGGAAGAAATGTGCAATTAAATCAATAGATGAAGTACTGATCACAGGAGAGCAAATATCAGCAGAATATTTGGAAGAGATTTTCAATGGAAAGTGAGGCAAGGTGATTGTAAATTCACTTCCATCATGTATTAATTTGCTTTTCTGAAACCCTCGAAAAACTTTCTCTGATGAAGAAATGAATGTATTATAATTTTCCACGGGAACCATATGTGGGAAGGACTGAAACTACTGTTTTTGGTTCCTGTCAAAATAAACCTGCTCATGGGTCAGCCAGGGAATTGTGCAAAGCACAGAATGCAGACACAGAACCACATACTTCTATTTCTAATATTCCCCATTTCCACTCCCGCCCTTGCTTAGCAACAAACAGGATCTTCAGCCAAATGCATCCATATTGACCAAGTTGCCCAATTAGCTAGTCCCATTTGCCTGCAAGTGGCCCATATCCTTCCAAATCTTTCCTATTCATGAACTTGTCCAAATTCTTTCTCGTTATTGAACCTAGCTCAACCACTTCCTTTGGTACTTCATTCCACATACATACCACCCTGTATGAAAACTTGCCCCTCAGGTTCCCGTCTTCTCTTCCCCCTCTCAACCAATATGGGGGAAAAAGACTGGATGCATTTACCTTCTCTATGCCACTCATGATTTTATACATCTTTAAAAGATCACCCCTTAGTCTTCCACATCCAGGGAATGACGTTGCAGCCTGATCAATCTCTCCTAACTCAGCCGCTCGAGTTCTGGCGATATCCTCAAATCTTTTCTGCACTCTGTCCTGTTTCTTTCATTAATTGTTAAATCCCCAGTTAAGGCTTTGTTCTGGTGACTGACTATTTCAATGTTCTCCTGGCCAACAACTCCTCAAACCTGTGGTCATCCAAAACTCAGGCTACTTCTAATCTAATTCACACTAAACCAAATTTATTTGTTATATACTTTACCTACACGGTCTCCCAATTCAACAGTGCTTCTATTTTATGAAACCAAACGTTTCCAAACCCTTCCTTTGATGCCAAATTTTACTTTGATAATATTGCCTTTGTAGCACCTTGTACATTACATCGTTTCAAAGCTACTGTAACAAGATGTTGTCAACAGAACAATCAGAATGCCAACACTCCCCAGGTCCCATTTTATTCTTGTATTTGATTTGGAGACATGATAATTAAGGACAGGATCACCAGTGGGCCACATTATGCTTTTTATGAAACTGATTTTGGAAAAAATCCAATATTTAACAGTTAGGTGATATAATCAGGTGCATCCTCGAGCCATTAAAGGCATAACAGATTGTTACATTCCTGTGGTAAAGCAGAGAATCAATGTTCCTGCATTTGGGGATCCAGGCCACTCTGCTACTTTTCTTCCAGTCTCATTCTGCTTTGTTTGGAGTGGTGCTATGCTCCTGGTGGTTATCCCTCAGGCAGGGGGCCACGGTCACTTGATAACAGCTCAACTGCCAGAATGCATGGAGTTTGTTCGTTCTCCCTGTGACTACATGGGTTTTCCCCAGGTGCTCTGTTTTCCTCCCACATCTCAAAGCCAGCAAGTTTGTCAGTTATTTGGCTTCTGTAAGTTGTCCCCAGTGTGTAGGACAGAACTAGTGTACAGGTGACCATTGGCCAGCATGGACTCAGTGGGCCAAAGGGCCTGTTTCCACGCTGTACCTCAAAACTATCCGCATCAGATTGGAGCATGCAAGAACATCCCAGTGAACCTTTCCCAAGTTCTTTTAAGCTGATTTATGTCATGACGCCAATTGGTTTCTCCGTTTGCTTGTGACCAGGCCTTTACTCTAGCAATATTTGGGAGTGGAGGGTATGTACTGCAGTATCACAAGCCATGCAAGTAGGGGGAAGTACTTTCCGGCCACGGTTAAGTTGTGGTAAATAAAGCTGCTCATCTCTGCACTCCTAATTATGGTGTCACATTTGTAAGAATGATAAGGATCCAGTATATTCTGCATCATCCATGAGGAAAACCTTTCATTATTAACCATGATATGAATGTAGTGCAACTAGACCCTTTACAATTTAATAGTGGCTTTAAGTTGCAACGGGATACCCAGATTGCCAGTGAAGCAGTTGACGCTAGAAATTTGGTTTAGTTTAGCTTAGAGATACAGCGCAGAAACAGGCCCTTCGGCCCACCGAGTCCGCGCTGACCAGCGATCCCCGCACATTAACGCTATCCTACACGCACTGGGGTCAATTTACAATTATACCAAGCCAATTAACCTAAAAGCCAGTATGTCTTTGGAGTGTGAGAGGAAACCGAAGATCTCGGAGAAAACCCACGCAGGTCACGGGGAGAATGTACAAACACCGTACAGACCTGCAGTCTGGATCCAACACAGGTCTCTGGTGCTACAATTGCTGTACGCCAGCAACTCTACCGCTGCACCACCGTGTCGTCATCTATGGGATTGAAAAGTCACACACAATGAAGTAAAGATAGGCCCCTCTAGTATACACCATGAGAAATCCCCCTCACAATGTGGCAAATTGTGACATAACATAGATCAGTTGAGAGGAATTTAGGAGAGGTTCACTGGGATGTTGCCTGGACTAGAGAACATTGGCTAAGAGGTTAGTAAAACTTGGATTGTTTTCTCTAGATCAGAGTGTGTCAAGCAATCTTATAGAAGCACACAAAATTTGAGAGGCATAAATATGGTAGACAACCTTTTCCCCGGCATTTAAATAGGTACCTGGACAGTCAGGAAATAAAGGGATTATTGACATGTGTAGGGAAGAATGAATTAATTTAAATTAGCATCATGGGCAGCAGACATTGCAGGCTAAATGGCCTGGTCCTTTGGTGTACTCTAATTCCAGTGGTAGAAACAGGATACATTTCTTTTGAAGAGATAGGAACGTGATAGATCTTCCAAAATGGTCACACTGCCTCTTTCCTGGGATCTCTAATCTTACTGTAGCCATTTGCAACCTCTGGTCCAAGACTTCCACTCAAAAAGCACAGCACCATTACCATGGAAACCCCCAGGAATGCAAGCACCAACTTTTAAGGAGAACTGCATGGAATTGCCTAGTGATCACGAGCACTTTGAACCAATGAAAGCAGTGCAGAGAGCTCTGTAGCAGCATGTCCACATAAGCATTAGATGCAAGACTAGTGTCCAATTTCCAGGATGCTGCTAACATGGCTACACAGAGTATCACAGCTGCTGGGTCTTCAAGCTCAGAGCCAGAGATGCAGAGTTCAACCCTGACCTTGGGTACTGTGCATGAAGTTTGCATATTCTCTGTGACCTTTCCCCCAGGTGCTCTGGTATCTTCTCACATTCCAAATTTGTGCGGGTTTGCAGGTTAATTGGCCTCTGAATTGCCCCTAGTGTGTAGGGAGTAGATGATAAAGTCAGATAACAGAACTAGTGTGAACTGATGATTGATGGCCAGCATGGATTCAGTGAGCCAAAGGGCCCATTTCTATGCTATATCTCTACACTAAACACAATTTCATATTATTCTTGCTAAATCCAATTTTCTGCTTAATAGTACTTTAATGAAAAACTGCTATCTAATTTCTGGGCAATTTTGTACTCAAACTATTCTAGAAAGTCCTAATCAATTGATTTAAAATACAGTCCTTGCCTTTGTAACTGAAAGGATGTTACAACTTATCAGGATATACACAGCAAGTAGATGGTTTTCTCATGGTTTGCTCTTAATCCATATTAAATCAGATCCTGAAAACACATGTTTAACTCTACTCCATCATTACATCATGACTGACCTGTGAACCTGCTCCATATTTTAGCCTTTTCACCGTATCACTTGTATCCTTAAAAAGCCATTGATTTCAGATTTAACGCTTTTTGAAATTTATAATATTCTTTCCTCATACACAATTCATACTGCCAATAGATGTGGTTCTTTTATAAAACTAGGTTTGAACTTGTATCCCAACTAAGTAATAGGGCTGTAGGTAATAGTTTGTCAGGGGCAAGCACGAATGTGTACACATCTGTGTTGTGAAAGCTATTATTTTGAGACCATTGTACCAAGCAACAAATGGGATAATGACTGGGAACGACAGGAAGAACATAACTAGTGATGCAAGAACAAATAATGTTAAAATCAAGGCAAATGGTAACAATTAATATGAAATGGCCTCTAATTGAGTCGACTGAGCATTTGCATCTAGGTGAACAATTTAGTGACACAAATGGAGATAAAAGAAAAAAGAGGAAAAATTGTGTCTCAAGATCAAGGACCAATACAGATGGAAACAAGATAAGGAAAAGAACACCATGTTGCTGGGTTTTTTTCCAGGCCCCCCTCGGTCATGGCTGACCATGATGCATCCTGGTTGTTGGCAATTGCTCCAAACCTCGGCTAGAGCAGCGTCGATGCGTGGTCGGATGCAAGCCTGGGCGATGTCAGATGAAGGACAGGCTGTTGCCCATGCAGCACGTCCCCCCTTTCCACGGCGCTGATCGATCCAGAGGAACAGCAGAACCGTTGGTTTGGCACCAGCGCCGTCGCAGGAGCTGCCAGAATCAAGGTCGTAGACAACGACAAACTGCCTTAGGGACTCCGAATTTTCTTGAGGTTTACTCCTGGAGCCTTTTCCATGACTGGACATGGCAGTGGAGGTTTTAGATCAGAGTTTTCCCTCTCCTAGATGGACTGCCTTCCCAGGCTGACGAGCCTCATCTGCCCGAGACTCGTGAGGGCGGGAGCGTCTACTTTCCCGTCTATGTTGTATTTTATATGCCTTCTAATTGTAGTTATTGGAGGCAGAAAGATTTAATCCAATGAGCAAAATGCAATGCATGCATAGACTCTGGTCTTCACATAGATTTAGCTTTAATGTAGTTAAATCTAGTTTAACCATTGTTACACCCCATTCAGCCCCTCCCTCGCCCTGCTTTTGGTAAGGCAGATCACTGTTCCATTCTACTGCTGCCTGCATACAGGCAGAAACTAAAACAGAAAAAAACGGTTTCCAGGGTCATACATAAATGGAACAATGAGGTTGATGAGGCCTGACAGGACTGCTTTGACACAACTGACTGGCAGATGTTTGAAGATGCAGCAGAAGGCAACTTTCTCACCGCCAGGCCCCAAGCGGTCAAGATGGGTAGACATGCATCTAACCCCCTCACCCTGAACACAGGATCCCCCCCAGGGTTGCATCCTTAGCCCCCTACTGTACTCCCTATACACACATGACTGTGGGGCCAGGTTCAGCTCCAACTCCATCATCAAGTTTGCTGACGACACTGGTGGTGGGCCTGGTCTCCGATAACAAGGCCTAATGGGAGGAGGTGGCTGATGTGGCACTCTGGTGTCAGAACAACAGCCTCCCCTTGAATGTCACAAAAACTAAGGAGCTGATTGTAGACTTGAGAAGGGCTCAACATCCGAGGACGTACACGCCACTGGAGGTAAATGGGATTACTGTGGATAGGGTGAGCAGCTTTAAATACCTGGGAGTCCACATCACAGAGGATCTGACAAGGACAACACACATTGCCGCACTGGTAAGGCAAGGCAGCACCTTTACCACCTCAGTCGAGGAAATAGAGTCTCTAGGAGGATCCTTCTGTGCTTCTTCTGAGGCTGTAGAAAGCATCTTGTCCGGAAACATCACAATCTGGTTTGGGAATAGCTCTGCCCAGGACAGGAAGGCTCTGCGGAGAGAAGTGCGTTCAGCAGAACGCACTATGGGAACTACACTCACCCCTCTGCAGGACCTATACATCAGGAGGTGCAGATCCAGAGCCAGCAACATTATGGGGGACCCCTACCACCTCAGCAACGGACTGTTCCAGCTGCTACAGTCAGGCAAACGCCTCCGCTGTCACGCTGTGAAAACAGAGGATGAGACGGAGTTTCTTCCCACAGGCCATCAGGACTGTTAACTCTCACATCACCAGGACTAATTTAATTTACTGTATTAATTTATTTTTTGTGTTAAAAAATATTTTTCTATTGTTTTGTAGTTTTAGCACAATCCGCAGGCATTGCCACTTTCATTTCACTGCACATCTTGTATATGTATGTGACAAATAAAGTTCACTTGACTTGATCAACGAATACACAGACTCTGTCTTAGGCTACATAAGTAAGTGCATCGATGATGTGGTTCCAAAAGCCACCATCTGCACTTACCCAAATCAGAAACCCTGGGTCGGACGGGAAATCGGTGCTAAACTTAAAGTTTACTGCCTTCAACTCAGGCGACCTCAACGCCAACAAGGTAGCCAGATATGACCTCCGGAAGTCCATCAGGAAAGCCAAGAGAGACTACAGAAACAAAGTGGAATCTAACTACTACAGCTCGGACTACAGACGCATGTGGAGTGGATTACCCTGCATCAGACTACAAAGGGAAAAACAGGAGCACTGTTCAGCCTACCGCATCGCTCTCGGACGAGCTTTACACTTTTTACGCCCGGTTCAATGCAGACAACACAGCGCCCACCATGAGTCCACAGGTGTGCAGGGGGACTACCACACTGTCCTTACAAACGGCAGACGCAAGGCGGTCCTTCAAAAAGGTCAACGACCGCAAAGCTCCAGGGCAGGATGGTATTCCAAGGCGGGCCCTCAGAGCGTGTGCTGATCAACTGGCAGAGGTGTTCACCAACATCTTCAACCTCTGAGTCAGTCTGTGGTTCCCACCTCCTTCAAAGCATCCATCATCGTTCCTGTTCCAAAGAAACCAGTAACCTCCTGTTTAAATGACTACCGTCCTGTCGCACTGACATCAATCATGAAGTGCTTCGAGCGACTAATCAAAACTCACATCTGCTCCTCTCTCCCTGACATCTTGGACCCTCTTCTGTTCGCATATAGACCAAACAGGGCCACGGACGATGCCATCGCCATGGCAATACATACTGCGCTCGCCCACCTGGACAAAGGAAATACATATGTGAGAATGCTCTTTATTGACTACAGCTCGGCATTCAACACTATTATTCCCTCAAAACTTGTCCCCAAGCTCCTTGATCTTGGATTGGAGACCTCCATCTGCGGATGGATATTCGATCTCCTGACGGGCAGGCCCCAGGTGGTGAGAATTGCAGCCACACCTCTTCCTCACTGATCCTCAACACAGGCACACCACAGGGCTGTGTGCTTAGTCCTCTCCAGTACTCCCTGTTCACACATGACTATACTGCTAAGCACAGCTCAAACAGCATCCTAAAGTTTGCTGACGACATGACCATCTTGGGCCTCATCACAGACAACAATGAGACGGCCTACAGAGAGAAGGTAAAGGCAATAAACAGCTGGTGCCAGGAAAATAACCTCTCTCTCTCTCTCAATGTCAGCAAAACTAAAGAGATGATCGTGGACTACAGGAGACAGCAGGGGAGTGGACACCTCTCCATCCACATCGGTGATGCTGAGGTTGAAAGGGTCAGCAGCTTTAAGTTCCTCGGTGTGCACATCACTGAGGACCTTTCCTGGACACTGCACACAGACACAATAACAAAGAAACCCCACCAGCAACTCTTTTTCCTGAGAAGACTGAGGAAGTTTGGCATGAACGCCAGTATTCTCACAAACTTCTACAGATGCACCATCGAGAACCTGCTGACGGGCTGCATTACAGTCTTGTATGGGAACTGTTCTGCCCACAGCCACACATCACTAGAGAGTGGTGAAGACGGCACAGCACATCACTGGCAACTGTCTCCCGGCCATTCAGGACATTTTCTACCGGCGGTGCCTGCGGAAGGCACGCAGCATCATCAAGGACCACAGCCACCCAGCACTCAGGCTGTTCTCCTCGTTACCGTCAGGCAGACGATACAGGAGTATGGCTGCGCGTACCACCAGACTTAACAGTTTCTCCCATCAGGCTTCTGAACTCAAACACATTTCAAATCATATATGTTGATTATTTTTAATATTGTCTTTTTACCTATTTTTAATATAGTCTTTTTACCTTAATGTCATTTTTTATCTTATTTATCCTTGGAATATTACTGCTGAGGTGACCCGTTGTCTTGTCAAATACATTTAATTGTACCGTTGACCCCGTGTCAACCTACATATGACAAATAAATTTGTAATATTATTATTTAGTCACATAAATGACTACTACATGTAATGTGGAGAATAGGTTCACATAATTACAATTGTTTGCAAAAATACATTATACATTTCCAGGAAATAAACCATTTTAGACCTTTAACAATGAGCCAAAACAGTGATGATGGACTTGGTTTAGTTTATTGTCATGTGTACCGAAGTACAGTGTAAAACCTCTGTTGCGAGCTAACCAATCAACAGAAAGACTGCACATGATTACATTCGAGCCATCCAGTGTACAGATACATGATAATCTCTCCTTATTCCGTTCTGAGATTCCCACCTACTTCAAGACTACCGAAGAAAAGCAAACTCTCATGCCTTAACGACTACTGTTCAGTGGCCTTGACATCCATGATCATGAAGTGCTTTGAGAGGCCAGTTATGGAACTCATTAAATCCAGTCTCCCAAGCAGCCTTGACCCACTGCAGTTACAATAGACAATAAGTGCAGGAGGCCATTCGGCCCTTCGAGCCAGCAACGCCATTCATTCTCAATCAGTACCCCGTTCCTGCCTTCTCCTCATACCCCCTGACTCCGCTATCCTTAAGAGTTCACCTACTGCCACAACATGTCCACAGCAGTTACCATCTCCTTGGTCCTACACTTATCCCTGGAATACCTGGATAAGGGAGACACCTACATCAGAATACAGCTCTGCTTTTAACACCATTATCCCATCCAAACTCTTGGAACTTTGAGTCAGCATTCATCTTTGGAACTGGATCCCTAACTTCCTGACCAACAGACCAATGAGGATGGGGGCAAATCATTCTCTATAATCCTCAAGACTGGTGCTCCGCAAGGATTTAAAACAATTCATTATAGAACAAAAATCCAAAAGTTGACAAATTCTCAGGAACTGATGGCCTTCATGCTGTTTTTGAAGAAGGGACTACCGATGGTGGATATTTGAGATGATCTCCAAATAATCAAATGGTAGAAAGTTTTATGTACCGTGTATCCTAAAGCAGAGTGCTGCGCACCAAGTTCATAAGATATGAATAGCACAAAATTGTGGCAAATTAATTTGTGTAGCCAAATAGTCAGTCATTTTGTACCAAGGTGATGAAAGACACGATAAACTTGAACTTTGATTTTACATGGTCTCAAAATGGACAACACACAGATCCTTCCACTAACACCCCTCAAATTAACCAGGTTGTTGTCAATTAAACCGAATAGGAAGAAATTGGATCACAGTTCATTGTGGCTACCTTTTTAAAACAAAATCCCAAAGATCAGTTGTACATTGTATTAATAGAATAACTTCTGAAACCATACAAGAATGTGTTAACTGTAAACAAATTTTATTGAACTTTCATCCAGATAAAATTGCACAAACATCAATTTAGGCTTTCAAACACACAGGAATAAGAAGTGTTCCAGGTCAGTAAACCTCATTCTTTGGTGCAGAGGCTGGGTCTTACAATTCAGAGGTAAATTATATAATAGGGAGGAAAAAAAATTACCCGTCACCTTACTGTAAAGACAAGCCCAAGAGGAATTTTCCTTTAAAATGAACTTTTTTTTGGTAGTCGAGGACCCCATTTTCCCCTCTCCTTTAAGCAGTGGTAACCACCAATGAACATTAAATGCTGGGTTGTTGCACAACAGTAACTTAAACAATACTGCTTGGACATCTTTAAATACAGAAACAGGCTCTGTTATTTTGAGGCACTTGTCTAAGTTTGAGAAAAGGGCCTTTGACCACTTGCACCAGACATTTTAATGCTATCCCCTTAATCTAGAACAGACTACAGTTAAAATTAGAACAGAGGCAATAAGCAAAATCACATCTTACACAAATCAATAGAACGTTTGCTTTTTTATGCAGCTCTGCCTCTAAAATAATGAGCCTGGAACTTAGTTTCACTGTTTTTAGAAAACAGCGAAAACTTCTTTTAAGCTATATATTACGTCTTCTCAACCAGGATTTCTGGATCTTGGACCAGACACTTAAATTCTCAAGAATAAATTTTGAATAAAGTCTGCTTAACTAGTGGTTTGAAACCCAGTTTCAGAATATAAAAAAAACTTAAGCACTTCATAAAATCAGTCCACAAAAACAAAATTTGTTTAAACAAACAGCATATCAGGTGCTCCCATTCACAACTGGGGTCACATCTTGTTAATGAAAAAGTCAACTCTTGTCTACATTTTAACATTATTCAACTATCAGGTGTGTGAAATGGGTTATTAAATTCCAGATCAGTTTTGAAACAACTGCATTGACTACTAAAAGGACAAATCCTGCAAAGACTTAAATTGGACCTACTCCAAGTGCCCCACTCACCAAATTTCTATTCTGCAGGCATATTTGTGGATTATGAATAACCTCTACAGCCTGTAACCCAACTGGTTCCCAAATCTACCTTATCTGAGCATCCTTCCTGCCAAGCACGGCACTGCCACCTCTCAACCAGCAATTAACCTACACTTTAGGTATAAACAAACCACATTCAATAGAGGAAGGAAAACTGGTGGCTACTATGCTATCCACTCAATAATATCAAATGAGAAACTCCATACTTTGACGAAAATATCACCCACTGAAAAAGGCTGCGTTACAAAGTGTCCTTTAGAGTAATGAACTTGCAACATGGAGCATTAAGCAGAGCCAATTAGAAAATTGATTATCCAACATCAAAATTTTCCTGCTGCTTCTCTTTGATGTAATTGAGTTGATAGGAAAATAGCAAAATGACCTTTCACACAGTAAGTGATTTACCAAGAAATTAAATTTAAATTATGAGTGGGAAGAAGGAGCAATGCTAAAATTGTAAACACCCATTTTTTGCAAATATTTCCTGAAGTTGAACTTCAGCTACTGTCAAACCAAGTGAAGACACTGCAAACAGAATGAGAAATTCTAAACTGTGGCAAAAGGAGATAACCTAGCTAGACTAGTAAAATCTTTTACACCAACCAGTATTCAATTACTACTTTGTTCTACACTTTGTTTAAGCAGCTGATTCATGGGTTCCATTAAAATCCCAATATAAAAAAAATGCACAATAGCCCCCGGTGCAAGCTGTTCACCCAATGGCAGGTGAGCCAACTGGGTTACAATATGAGGTAGTTTGAAGCTGCTGCAGAAAGAACTACCGAGGTAGACAAAAGCCATTACCTGACAAGGCACGAGAACCACATCTTGCATCCCTAAAACCTTCAGAGGATAGGGTCACTTCCCTGAGAATTATGTATCATTTAGACCCTAGTCTCTAAATTATTGGCTTCTTAGGGTTCTGCAAGTTGATGTTTTGTTTAGACTATGAGGTAAGATACTGTTCCTGATTAAGTTGAAGAATTGTGAACATAATCCATTAAGCACTTTTAGTGAATTTTCTCTGCATTAGCTTGTAAGGCTGTACGAAGCTTTTTATGAATTCAAGCTAATATAGACTAAGGAGTTTTGTACAAAATTGGAAAGTGATGTAATTTTGAATATTCCCAAACCTTAAATCATACAATTCAAAGTGTACACATATCCTGATCAAGATCATATTAAGTTACCAACTGGACAACAAGACATTTAAGTCAAATAAGAATAAAGAGTTAATTTTAGGGAAAAAAGGGAACTTCATCACCCCTGAATCCAACCTTTAACTAGCAGTTTTACATCTGGAAAAGGTTCCCCAATCTTTCATATTACATATGGTCCCACTAAAACAATGTTCAAGAGACAAATTCAAAAGCAAATTAGAAATGAAAAGCCATTCCATCAAATATATTCTTATGACTTTATAGGGAACAACATGATCAGATAGATCACACTTTAAATTAGCAAAGACCCCCCCCCCCCCCCCCAGCAAAGTACAGTAATGGATAAAATTTGTTACTCCATTACTGCAGACATCACTTTGAATTCTACTTCACATGAATTAACTCAGTATCAAAAGAAATAATTTGAACACTGAGAATGGGAACATGCTATTTTGTTTTCAGAAGGTAAAATTTGTTGAAGATTGTGGATCACTGCTACCCCAACAGAAATCAATAATATGGTACATTAATGGACAGATGATTTATACAAGTTATTTTGGGGTTTAAAGGCAGCAGAATTACCCTTTAAAAACACCCCAGATGGGTGTGTCATGTGTGTGCTTGTATCTTTAAATTTGTGCTAAGGAAAAGAAATACCTTCAAGAGATTTTAAGGCAGTCCACTTAACATTGCAACTGCATTAATCTCAAAGCTAAAGAGTACAGTATTCAAAATACAATAACTAGATTTAGTAGGGTTTGAATTCTAAAGACAATGCTTATTTCATATTTCAAAAAGTTGGAGAGCTTTAAAGAAGATTTCAAATTGATGGGGCTCCTTAACAGTTTTGCATGAATCATTAACCACTGCTCATGAACAATTTCCTATTGTGTAAAATAAAAGCCATTCTACACTACAACAGTTAACCACAATATATCAAACCAACTGTTACAGTCCATCTGAAGCAGCACATTAGCCAGTTTCATCTTGAAGGCTAAACCGATCCATTAGGGAGATCACAATTATGTAGAATACCCACATTTATAAATAGCATTTGGATCACATGAATTATGAAGCACTTTCCAATCTTACTGAAGATCAGCCAAAAATAATAATTCTCCATTCTTGGGAACAAACAGAACGCAATTAAAGTCACTGCCCCATCATGATAAATTTCCCACTATTTTGTTATTCACCATTCTTTCTCTCTCTCTTCTCTCCACCCCCCCCCCCCCCCACCGCCTCACCAATAATTCCAACAAATGTCAAAACAGCTTTGAGTAGGGATAAAATTGCTCTGTGTTTTTAGACCTTATGGGTTAGAACTCAAACAACTGCATCCAGAAGTTCTCCCAACAGTTCTTGTTGCTATTGACTGTGCTCAGCAATGCAAATTCCTTCTGGGCCACCCCCATGTTTTGATAAGCAGCCTTAGGAGCTGAACTTCAGCAAAGTACCAAAAGCAAACACTGTCACAAATGAGCACACCTCATTTTTAAACAAAAACAATTATACAAAAAAAAAAGTGAATATTTGGAATCCCTGGCCTTCACGGATTTTAAACTACTGGACCCTTTCCTCCCCATTCATGACGGCAGGAATGGAATATACATTTTTTGCAAACAGCAGAGGTACAAATAACAGCAGGAAGATGGTTTAAGATTTTTTCAAAATCTGTGCCTGTAACAGTGAATACGAAACTGGTAAGGCAGAAGATCTAATGGAGCATCCTAGCATGTCAGATGAAACTGGCCGTGTAAAAATTAAACATTTTTGGTTGTTAACTTTTTTAAACAAATATTTTATAAAATGCCTGTTCATTTGCTGCAGTTCCCAGACTGTATAAATACTGATTTTTTTTAAACTAAAATCTGAGTTGAAGGCTGTACTGGAAATTATTTGCATAAACTTAATTTAAAATAGTTTTAAAGAGACATGGTCTCATCTCTAAACTAACAGGCTGCTTTTGGGCTACAGAGAAAATAGGAGATTCAGAGATGGAATTAAATCTATGGAACCTATCCTTGCTCCTATACTAAAACAGATATATATATATGATAAATATATATATTCTCAACTATTAACTACAACCAAAAATCTGCCACAGTATTCATACAGCATAGTTACAATCAGTAATTCAGCCACTCCTTGCGGGTCTTCATTTCTTTCAATTACATCAGTAAATGACAAAATCATTATGCTCATGCTGAAAAGAATCAAACTATTTTCTACTAAGGGACAGAATAATACAAACCACGTTCTCTAAATCCCACCAGTAAACAACTGATCAGCTCTTCTCAAAATATAACAGAAATATTGCAAAAAGCACAATTACGTCCAAACACAATTGCTCAATGGCAGATTGGATGATTGAAGATTTTCCTACTGAGAAAGCCTGTTACCAAGAACTGTTTAGATAGTCAAATTAGGTGCATGCTTAACCTTTGCCCGCAGTGTTGGTAACAGCACATGTATTGAAGCAGTTTTGCACCAAGCAGCACCAGTGGGCTTTCCCTCCCAGAAATCGTTTTTCACCCAATCTCAATTAGGACTAAACAAGAGCCAAGAAAAAGCATTTTTTTTAAATCAGCCAATTCTCACTTCCAATGCAAAGTAATACTGCCTCCAAGACCAAATACAGCCTACTAATAGAGTAGGAAATAGATTTCATACAGGTACCTGAGATAGCAGTAGAGGTAAATATATTTTGATTATCCCAGGTGCCATAAATATAGTTTGATCTTCAGGGTATCAAATGACAACTCCATTTTTTTTATATACAACACCCCAAATAAACACTAAGAACCCTCAAGAGCTTCCATGTGCATCAGGCCAAATAACATTACACCCTAACAACAACAAAAAAGAGGTATTTAGTTTACATTCAGGTGGAGTGTAGGGTTACATTCAGAAAGTGTAGGGCTAAACATACAAGATGTTCAATATTGAATAATCCCTGAAAACAAAATGTATGCAGGTAGACAGCCAAAGCCTTTGTCAGTCACCCACAATTGGCCACTTTTAGGCTATACAAGTGGCCAATAGTCTTCCTACCTGAGAGATTTTCATTAAATAAAGCTACAGGACAACTTTAATACTAAGAAACAAGTCTTTGGATTCAGATCATAAAGGCACCAAATGCCTGGACACATTTGCACAGTTCCATGGAAATATCCAAACATTAGTCAGCCCAACATCTGCAGGCAGTGAGGTAGGTCTGCTATAAATTTATGTAGTTTTGAAGTAGTCTCACAGCTCAAGCTCACACTTTTACCAACATGAGGTAGATGACTGTAGCACAGAAAAAAAACCTGTCTTCTATAGGGAAAACAATTAAGACATTGTCCCTGAGCAACAAATCCACAATATAGAAAAACAAGAACACAGCATTATTAAAATAAGAGGATACGATTGTTGCCAAAGTCGACGACCACTATCAGCCCATCTGGCATTAGAGCTATTCCAGATGGACGATCCATCTGCCCAAAGCCACTGCCTTGGGTCCCAAACTTGCACAGGAAGTTGCCATTTGGTTCAAAGATCTGAATGCGATGATTCCTGGAATCGGCTACAATTATGCGGCCTTCTTGGTCAATAGCCACACCCTGAGGGCGGAGGAACTGTCCATTACTTGTGCCTTCAGAACCAAGGAAGCGTGCTGACTGGAAGTCAGGGTGGATCACCAGCAGCCGATGATTGTTGAAATCTGTTACCACAAGGTGTCCTTCATGGTTAAAGGCCACACCACGGGGAGAATCAAAGTGCTTCCACAATGCCCCCTCAAAGCCATATTTACTTACAAAGTTCCCATCTGGGCCAAAAAGCTGAACTCTGTGATTGCGAGTATCAGATACCAGAATCTTTCCATCAGTATTGACTGCAACATCCCAAGGATAGTTGAATTGACCATTCTTGCTTCCTTTCTCCCCAAATTTAAGGATGAATTGCCCATCAAAGGTGAAAACCTGAATGCGGTGGTTGTCCTTATCGGCCACTATGATCCGACAATTCTGATCACAGGCAACTCCAGCAGGACGATCAAATTGTCCAGGTCTAGAACCCGCTGTTCCAAACTTATGGTGGTAAGTTCCACTCGGTGTGAACACCTGGACACGGTTATTGCTACGATCAGCAATGACAATATAACCCTCTTTGTTGACACAGACGCCCCATGGCCGACAAAGCTGTCCATCTTCATCCCCTTCTCCACCAAAGGAGCAAATCGGAAGCCCAATTCCAGTGTAGTTGCGACCCGCTTTGACAATTACACGAAAAGGGCTATTCTCAATATGCTGCCCACGAATTGTAACCGAGACTACATGCTCTCCTTCCAGATGTGGGGAGTAATTAACTGTATAGGTGCCATCATGATGATCAAGAACATCGGCCCGAAAGAGGCACCCATCAGGCCCCATGATAACAACAACTACCAAGTCACCACCAGACGATCTCCCTTCACCAGTATGGTCCTTGGTGATCACAGTGAAGCTGCTCATTTTCCCACGCAATGCCCGTTTCAATCCCTCACCAGCAGCTGTGGATATTGGTGCATATGCACTGCTACTGATTATGCCCAGTGATTTTATGGCCTTGTATAGTACACCATCAGGTGGAATGAAGGAAAGCATGTCATCGTCTTGAGGTTGAAGGAGATTTCTAAGTTTCTTCAGGTCTTGGATTTGGACAAACATTTGCTCTTTTGCCAAGAGTACATCCACATCTCTCCCATCCAATAGCGCTTTCTGCACACAGTCTATTGTGCTCTCCAGCCTGGTTAGATTTTCACGCAGTGCTTCCACTTGGAGGTGTAGTGTCTTGGCCTTCATCTGCCGGATCTTTTCAACCTGTTGACATGAAAAAGATTTAAATGAATTGACAATATTGAATAATATTCCAATTTGTTCTACACATTTGTTTTAACCAAACTAATTTTATTCTCACCCCCAAAATATGTTTATCATTTGGTCACTGATGTTTTGCTCAGAGATTTTCAATATGGAAGAGCCCACAGAGCCAGAGAACATCCTGCCTTCACCAGACATCCACACCCACTGCATTTTCAATTGGGATTACTCAAATTAGGGATAAAGGACTGTAACATTTATGTTAATAGACAAGCTTCCAGGCATCTCGACAATAATGGAGCAAGTTTAATTTATTTTTTACTTTAACCTATTCAACTTGCATATTTCTAGATTCCTATGCAATTTAAAAATTTACCAGCTTCAACTAATTAAACTCACTTACCTTAAAAATACCTGGAAAATAAAATTGGCTTCACAGATGAACATGAAACAATTTATCTTTAATTACTATAGTTTATTATTGCCCTGCAGATGAGAAAGTCTTCCATCTTATCGGATCTGCTCAACAGGATTCAAAATCTACAACAATGTGGTAAATGCTCAATTACCCAATGAAATAGTTCAAGCCGTCAAAGACACAAAATGCTGGAGTACTCAGCGAGACAGGCAGCATCACTGGAGCGAAGGAATGGGCGACGTTTCGGGTCAAGACCCTTCTTCAGTTTGAGTTACTCCACCATTTTGTGTCTATCTTTGGTTTAAACCAGCATCTTCAGTTCCTTCATACACATGAAGGTTCAAGTAGTCTCCAAGTAGAATCAGAATATGAGATGAATAATAAACGTCAGCCAAAACAAAGTTCACATTCCATGAAAATGGATAGAGCTCTTAAGGATAGCGGAGTGAGGGGGTAAGGGGAGAAGGCAGGAACGGGGTACTGATTGAGAGTGATGAGCCATGATCGCATTGAATGGCGGTACTGGCTCGAAGGGCTGAATGGCCTACTCCTGCACCTATTGTCTAAAAGATTAAAAACAAACACTAATTTTTGGATACTGATCTTATGTGAAACACCTTTAGCTAAATTGCATTTTGTTATGTAATCTTTCCTGGACTCCACCTTGCCACAGACCTCACCTCCCTCCTCTCCCTACATCTTGATATGCAGTAATGCAATATCTTAATTTTCTCCCTCTATTTAAGTCACCATAGAACCAAACAGTTCAGAAACAGGCCCTTTGTCCATCTCACCCATGCCAACCAAGACCCCCACAAGCTTTTCAAATCCATGTACCTGTCCACATGTCTTAAATGTTGTGATTGTAGCCACCTCAACTATTTCCTCTAGCAGCTCATTCCATATATCCAGCACCCTGTGAAAAAGTTGCCTCTTGTGTACAGGGCCCTAGTGAGACTGCACCTGGAGTACCGTGTGCAGTTTTGGTCTCCAAATTTGAGGAAGGACATTCTTGCTATTGAGGGAGTGCAACATAGGTTCACTAGGTTAATTCCCGGAATGGCGGGACTGTCGTATGTTAAAAGTCTGGAGCGACTGGGCTTGTATACACTGGAATTTAGAAGGATGACAGGGGATCTTATTGAAACATAAGATTAAGGGATTGGACACACTAGAGGCAGGAAACATGTTCCCGATGTTGGGGGAGTACAGAACCAGGGGCCACAGTTTAAGAATAAGGGGTAATCCATTTAGAACAGATGAGGAAAAACTTCTTCACACAGAGTTGTAAATCTGTGGAATTCTCTGCCTCAGAAGGTGGAGGCCAATTCTCTGGATGCTTTCAAGAGAGTTAGATAGAGCTCTTAATGATAGCGGAGCCAGGGGCTAAGGGGAGAGGGCAGGAACAGGGTACTGATTGTGAATATCAGCCATGATCACATTGAATGGCGGTGCTGGCTCGAAGGGCTGAATGGCCTATTCTTGCACCTATTGTCTATTGCAGGAATAGTTCCACAATGTCTGCGCTGAACGTGATGCCAAATTAAAATAATGCCTTTCATAATTTTTTTTAATTAGGTCTCCTCAACCTCTGATGCTCCAGAGAAAACAATCCAAGTATGACCGACTATATTTACTTCCTTTAACTGAAAATACAAAATGGAAATTATCATGCACAAGTCACATACTAAATTTGACAATAGATTTTTAGGGAGGCAAGAGGCAGTGTTCAATGGTGGGTACATACCGATTGGTACAAAGCATACACTTGGTGTAATATGGAACATGGCCAAGTTAAAGTATCATGTCAGAGTTGGCATATAATTTAAATCAACACAATTGTGATTTGAAATGGAATCAAACAAAAGGTGGGTTGAAGAAACTAGCCCGAGAAAGAAAAAATGAAGATGGCCTGGCAAAGTTACTTTGTGTACAAATAAGCAAAGCTACAAGAGTTAACTCACTTTTCTTAACAGCTCACATTCACGTTCTTCTAGAGCCTTCTTGTGCCGTGAAGTTACTGCTTTCACTTCTGATCGAATAACTTGAGCTTTCATCTCCACTTGTTCCACCATGGCCCGAACTTTCTCTATACTGAGCTGCACGGCGAGGAGGTGGTGGCAGTGATGATGGCGGGGAAGGGTGGAGAGAGATGCAGATAATTAACAAAAGCATAAAAATCTCTAACTACATTTACACAAATCATTCCATCCTCTGATATATCATGTTAATGTACTAAATATCAGAGCTTCGATGCTTACGAGGCCAAAGTGCACTTTTGAAAATTACTCTAGATTGCAACGCTTCACCCTATTTATGTCTCATGCTTTGGATTTGATCCTAAAATTGGATACTATATTCAGCACTTCTGAAAGCTTCTGTTCCAAGAAATCTATCATTTGAATGCAGTCTACATCCTTCCTCAGGAAGCTCATATTTGAGAAATTGGCTGCCGTAGTCAAACATAAAACGGCATACCCAACACCGACATCATCGCAGGGGACTTCAAGCAGGCAAGCTGGAATAAGTCTCTGCCCAACTATGATCAGAACATCACCTTCAACACGAGAGGACCCAACATGCTTGACTACTACTATATCATCATCAGGAATGCCCACCGCTCCATACGTCAGCTGCACTTTGGAAAATCTGACCTGTGCTGCTTCCTCCTGCGTACAAGCAGACACTGAAAAGCACAACACTGAAGGGGACTATGAAAAGCTGGTTAATGGAGGAAGAGGAAAAACTATGGGGCAGCTTTGAGTCAGTAAATGGGGTTATACTTCAAAATATTTGTCATTGGATCCAAATGAATAGCCCACAATTGCCACTGAATTCAGGAAATGCACAGACAACTGCGAATCTGCAAAATCATTCCAGGTTTACTCTAACCAGAAACCCCTGGATGAAGGGGATTCATGTTCTGCTAAAGACTAGATATGTGATGTTTAGGGTTGGTAATCATACGAGAAGTCACTGTATGACCTCCCGAAAGACACTGCAAGCACAGAAAGCCAATTCTGGACCAAGTTGGAGTCTCAGAGAGGGTAGTAGAAATGTCAGGATAAACCCAATGCTTTATGCATAGGTCAGAACATACTTCAAGAGGATAAATCCACACAAAGCACCCAGCAGACAGTGCACATGGATGACTGCAAACGACTATGCAAACACACTAGCTGTAGTATTCAAGTACATGCTCATCCACTCCCTTCAAAGTCTAAGGTTCCCAACTGTTCCAAAAGTACATCTGTTGTACCAGTATCCAAGAAGAGCATAGCAACCTGTCTTAATGACCATCATTCAGTTGCACATATATCCACCGTAACCAAGTAATTCAAGAGTTGGTTATGACACAAATCGATTTCTGTGTCAGAAATTACCTGGGTCAACTTTGATTTGCTTAATTGCTACAACAGATCAACAGCAGACGCACTCAATGGCTCTTCATTCAGCTCTGGCCTCATCACCATGCGCCAAGACCTGGGCCTCTGTACCACCCTTAGATTTTTAAATGGGGAAGGTTGTTTGGTTGTTGTCGTCAACAGGTGCAGTATTTGTGCATCTTTTCTTGGATTAAAATAACACCATACAATACAGATACCCTATGCATTCAGTGGTATTGAAAATGCTTCCCGAAGAGTTTCTAAAAATATTATTCAACTGTGCATCCCCACTCTATCATTTAATTGTAAATGTTGAACTCTTTACATGAATTTAAAAAACTCAAGCACGTTTGCAACTGAGCAGTTTTTCATTGACTCATTGCAAGTTTGAACTTGCTCAATTTCTGGTGGAAGTACTCGTCCTCACTCTGCATTTTCAGTTCTACTCAAAAGGTTAGATGCTTAAATTATTTTTCCACAGGTCTGACGTTCATGAAATCTGCTTTTTATAAGGATGTTTGAAGCCCAAGGAAACAGAAGAAACAAAATCTACAATCGGAAGCAAATAATTTGATGCGAAGATTTTCATAAAATATCAAATCATTCAAAACTGATTATTCCTGCGGTGCATTTTCAAACACCGTCTTAAATGTTTAGGGATAATCTAAGGATATTACGTAAAATTTAATGGATTAACTAAAAAATGTAACCTTCCATATTGAAATCTTCATTACTCTCAATGAGTAATAATTTTGGGGGGGAAGCCATACATGCATCATTCCCGTAAAAAACCCCAACAAATTTAATATGCCTTAAGTTTAAATTGGAGGAGCTTTCATTTCCAACAGCACACAACTTTCAGGATAAAACATGGAAATGATTTTCCTGAATCACAAGCAACCTTCGTGGATTCTGAGTGATGAGCACGAGCCTAGAAATGCAGCACAGGATATTTACAGGCAAGTCATCCTTACTGACTCAGGGAGTAGGCAATTATGTGAACAACATGGCCAGACTGTAAACTGTGAGTAACAGTAAAAGTATTTGTGGGGAGAATGGAAGCAGGGTGAGAGAACAAGGATTGTTTTGTGTATTCATAGCAATTTTTTTTTAACAGATATCAATTAATTTACATTAAGTAGACTAATCATTCACATCAAATTCTTGGATGCTTCTCTCAAGGCCATCTCATGGAGCCAGTTGAAGCCCGCGCAGAGGCACATTTGGTTAGTCTTAGCTGGTTTTAGCTGAACAAAGGGCTGCTGGTAGTTGTTCAAGGTGAACAGAGATGGTAAATGAGATTAAAGTTCCAATTTCTTGAACTTGTTTGTTTTGGAGCAAAGTTACAAAAAGATCCATTGTAACTGGTTTCAATTCACTCCTTCAAAATCTTCCCGTCCCAAATTACCCCAACTTCAGCACAAGAGTGGGTGTCATCCCCACACCACCTACTCTGAAAAGCCTCCTCAGAACATTGAGCATTTCAGTGAGAAAGATCCAGTCTTCTAAACACCTGAATACTGTGCCTCTTAGTTTATGTATGTCGGTTATGTTATGTATTTAAGTATGTAGGTTAATTGACTGGGTAAATGTAAAAATTGTCCCTAGTGTGTGTAGGATAGTGTTAATGTGCGGGGATCACTGGGCGGCGCGGACTTGGTGGGCCGAAAAGGCCTGTTTCCGCGCTGTATCTAAAATATGAAAATAAATATGAAACAACTGCTTTTTGTATTCCTTTGACCAAAGTGGATAACTTAATTTCATCAAGTTATACATCATTCTAAAAAGTTTATACCCACTTGGTTAACCATTCAACGTTCTTTTGCAGACACGTTTCTCCTCACAACTCGCCTTTTTAATACTAGAAAATTTGGCTGGATACTTGCATTACCACCCTGGACCAGAAATTCATTCACACAGTTCCAATATATGAAAATAATTTGCCGAAAAATAAACCCAAGAGATTTTTAAGCATCGTATAAATTCACCTCATGTTTCAACTGGACTCCTATTTCTCTTGGCAGTTTTTTTTTCTTGGTTAGAATTCTGCCAAATTACATCATCAACAGTATACCGCAACCATTTGTCTGAGAGAATTTTCAACCGCAACTGTTATCAAAAATGTCACTGCGTATTTGTCCACAAAAATAGGCTTTATTAAGCTCCAATGAAAATCAAGCTCCAATGAAAATCCACATATGCTGAGAATCCAAAACAAAAACAGAAAATATTGGAAATATTCAGACAATATATACACAGGAAAAACAAAGTAGTCTTTTCAGATCTGAAACCATTCTTCTGTACGAGTTGATCTACTGGGCGCAACATTTTCTCTTGACCCAGTTTCATACACCCAGTTTCTTCAGTCATTGCAAAGAGTTTTTGATGCTATCACTTAGAAATGGTTGGCCAACCATTGCTGCCCACCTACACAAGGAATACCTCTCTATTGGTCACTATTATTTACTTACTTGAACTCCCTGAATTATGCAGCAATATCTCACCATCTTCTTCCACCAACTCCCTTGCCACTAAACCTACCTTTGCGACATGCTTCAATAGCTTCACGCTGTTGCTTAAAAAAGCTTGCATTGTGGCATGCCCCTAAGAGTTGGCAGCAAAAAAATCACACTCATCAAGATGAAAAATGACAAATGCAATAATTCACAACATATCAAAAAAAACAATGCCAAAGCAGCCATATTCAGCTGGACAAACAGCATTAGAATACTCTACAATTTTACCTCAATGCTAAAAGGAATGGTGTGAAGCAATTTCCAGCCATCGTATTATGAAATGAGTTTTTCCACCATATATACAACTCAGAGGTATGGTTGCACAGATTTTGGACAAATAATTAGAGACAAAAAAACAATCGATCAATAGACATGTTCAAATTCCAGCACGACAGCCTGGAAATTTAAATTCAAATATATATGGATTTTTTTTAAAAATCAGTCACAATGAAATGAAACACTAACATGGTTGAAAGAACCCATCTGATTTTCAGTGACATAAATCTGCCATCTTGGCCAACATGAAATACCAAACTCAACAGTATGGCTGCTCTCTGAAATAACCTAGTAAATTACTCAGTTTGAGGCAATAAATGCCGTACGTCCCAGCACATCCATATCCAGTGAATGAATACAGCCTTTCACAGTGCAAGAAAGAGCTCACTGTAAAGATTCAACATAATCCAGACGCTATCTGCAGAAATTATTGCGACAATTTTCCTAATTTAGTACCAGTGGGAAAAAAATCCACCTGTCCTCCCATAACACCAATAAGGTTAACTGGCAAACTATCCCCCCCCCCCCCCCCCCTCAAAAAAGCTGAAAAACTCCAATACCCAAATCAGATAAAGAGCATTAAGAAAATAGAGCAAAAACAAAACTTTAAAAATTTAAACTGCCTCTACACGACATTGGTGAATTTTGGTTTCTTAAATGCTCTTTCGACCACTCCTGACAAGTTAATAAACCATGGTTCGTTGAAGCCTCTTCTCAGTTGTAAATGTCAGTTTTGCAGTGTGAATTTTGATGCGGCAGCAGCGGATTGGAAGAAAAAAAGGAGTGGAAACAAGTTTAGTCTATAGGAAGAGTTTCAGCTTTGAAGCTAGCAGCCAAAATATTCAAAGGCTGGCTGAAAAATCGGTCAATTCTAAGCCCTTGCTAGACATCACAAGTGGCAAGTTTATGTTTTACATCTGTTTAGATAGGACAAAAACAAGTTGCGTTTTAGTTTATGCATTGAAGTGCACAATTTCTTACGTTAATAAAAACCATCATTGCTACAATTGCCATATGGTGGTAAATTGTATATTAAGTCACATGGAAGTGCATGATACACTCCAGCAGTCAAAGTAAAATGAAAGGCCCCAAGCTATGATCACTGGCATTGCTATATTCACCCAGGTGATAGATTACAAACTTCAGGATTACTGTAAAAGCAAATTTCATTCAAGGAATCAAACGACTGCAGAGGGTAAGGAAAATTAAATCCAAAATAAATGGAATATTATTTCACTGAAGTTTGTAAGCAGCTCTAATGTAGAATTGAGGAAAAAGATGCACAGATTCGATCAGTTTCTATGCTCATCCCCATTTATAGTTAATCAACACGGCGGCACGGTAGCGCAGCGGTAGAGTTGCTGCTTTACAGCGAATGCAGCGCCGGAGACTCAGGTTCGATCCTGACTACGGGTGCTGCACTGTAAGGAGTCTGTACGTTCTCCCCGTGACCTGCGTGGGTTTTCTCCGAGATCTTCGGTTTCCTCCCACACTCCAAAGACATACAGGTATGTAGGTTAATTGGCTGGGTAAATGTAAAAATTGTCCCTAGTGGGTGTAGGATAGTGTTAATGTTACGGGGATCGCTGGGCGGCACGGACTTGGTGGGCCGAAAAGGCCTGTTTCCGGCTGTATATATATGATATGATATGATAACACTACGTTCAGGTCAAGCATGTAGAAATTACAGCTGTGTTTATACATAGCCCCCCATTTCATGGCACCATGATGTTTGGGACACATGGCTTCACAGGCGTTTGGAATTGCTCATGTGTGTTTAATTGCCTCCTTAATGCGGGTATAAGAGAGCTCTCAGTGCCTGGTCTTTCCATCACCTTTGGAAACTTTTATTGCTGTTTATCAACATGAGGACCAAAGTTGTGCCAATGAAAGTCAAAGAAGCCATTGAGATTGAGAAACAAGAATAAAATTGTTAGAAACATCAGCCAAACAGACTTACCAAAATCGTTTGGAACAATAAGAAGAAAGAGAGCACTGACTGGTGAGCTTACTAATAGCAAACAGACTGGCAGGCCAAAGAAGACCTCCACAGCTGATGACAGAAGAATTCTCTCGAAAAATAAAAAAAGCCTCCAAACACCTGCCGACAGATCAGAAATACTCTTCAGGAGTGGATTTGTCAATGACCACTGTCCACAGAAGACTTCATGAAAAGAATACAGAGGTTACACTGTAAGATGAAACCACTGGTTAGCTGCAAAAATAGGATGGCCGGGTTAGTTTGCCAAGTAGTACTTAAAAGAGCAACCACAGTTCTGGAAAAAGGTTTTGTGGACAAATGAGACGAAGATTAACTTATATCAGAGTGATGGCAAGAGCAAAGTATGGAGGAGAGAAGAAACTGCCCAAGATCCAAAGCATACCACCTCATCTGTGAAACACGGTGGTGGGGGTGTTATGGCCTGGGCATGTATGACTGCTGAAGGTACTGGCTCACTTACCTTCATTGAAGATACAACTGCTGATGGTATATCTGAAATGTATAGACAGATCCTATCGGCTCAAGTTCAAACAAATGCCTCAAAACTCATTGGCCGGCAGTTCATTCTACAGCAAGATAATGATCCCAAACATACTGCTAAAGCAACAAAGGAGTTTTTCAAAGCTAAAAAAGGTCCATTCTTGAGTGGCCAAGCCAATCACCCGATCTGAACCCAATTGAGCATGCCATTTATATGCAGAAGAGAAAACTGAAGGGGACTAGCCCCCAAAACAAGCATAGGCTAAAGATGGCTGTAATACAGGCGTGGCAGAGCATCACCAGAGAAGACACCCAGCAACTGGTGATGTCCATGAATCGCAGGCTTCTAGCAGTCATTGCATGCAAAGGATATGCAACAAAATACTAAACATGACTGCTTTAATTGACATGACAATGCTGTGTCGCAAACATTATAGTCCCCTGAAATGCAGGGGGAGGGGGGGGGGGACTACTATGTATAAACACTGCTGTAATTTCTACATGGAGAAACCAAAATGTATAAAAATGGCCTTTATTAAAATCTGCCTATGTGCACTTTAACCACATGATTTTTTCTATTACAAATCTCAAATTGTGGAGTACAGAGGCAAATAAATAAATGGGTCTTTGTCCCAAACATTATGCAGGGCACTGTACAAGGTAGAAACAAGTTCACTAGAAGCACTGTAGCAGTTGACTGCCACCTTCAGGGGCAATTAGGAAAGGGCAATCAAAACAAAATTTGTCAGCAGTGTACACATTCTGTAGGTAAATAAAAATCAAATTTTTAGTTACCATTAACTGTTTAAGGATCCAAAATTATTAAACAGCAAAAGAGAATGAGACAAAACACTGCCGACACTATTGGTTTACTAACATTGAAGAGTTTAGACTATTCAACCAAGAACAAAGTCACCACAGTTAAAGTTTAGATTTCACAGGGAGACTTTTTACGAGACTTAAGCTGAGAATCTTCATACTTGCTGTCCACTTAAGTTTGCTTTTATTTTTACAGAAAGACAGCACTATCCCAAAGAAAACACACAAATCTTTTACACTTGGCTGTTTCCCCCCCAAGGGACTAATTTTTGTAGAAACATGGTAAAAATATCTGGGGAGCCAATCTATAGTATGCTTAACATGTTATTTAAATTAACCTCCAAATTCAAGGGCTTTAACGATTGCCAATATCATAGGTTTAAGATGAAAGGGGAAAGATTTAACAGTAACCTGTGGGTATATTGAACAAGCTACCAGAAGAGGCAATTGAGACAGGTGCTATAACAACATTTAAACAAAATTTGGACAAGTACGTGAATTTAAGAGGTTCAGAGGGATATGGGCCAAATGCAGCAGGTGGAACGAGAGGGGATATCTTGGGCCGAAGTGCCCGTTTCCATGTTGTATGATTCTATATCTCTGCAGTGACAGGAGCAAGGAAATTTTATGTTGACAAACCCAGTACTACGTTCAAATATACTGAATATATCCAGTCTTCAAAATTAAGATCAAATTTTTGAAATCAATACACTAACAGCCTTGGAAAGGGGAAACATTCAATGATTATTAGCATGTGCTTGTTAAAATGTGTCTGATAAGTGACAGCAGAAGCTAGATTATTCTGCCTCAGAAAGAAGAGTTCTGCTTTCAAGAGCTGAAATAGATTAACGTGCAAGTATTCAGTTGATTTTGCCTTAGACAAACTTATGATCCTGATCCAATAAATATTAGTGTCTATACATCTGGACTGCACTTACGTTCACTATAACCAGCACCTGTAAAGAAACAAAGTGTAATAAAAAGTAATGGCAAGTGCTGATTTATACCATGGATAGTCACAAAATGCCAGAATAACTCAGCAAGTTTAGACAGCATCTCTGGAGAAAACAGATAATGTTTCAGGTGGGACCTTTCTCGGGTAGGGTTCAGACCCAAAATGTTACATATCCATTTTCTCCAGAGATGCCGCCTGATGCACTGAGTTACACCAGCATTGTGTGTCTATCACCAGTAACGAGACTCCCAATTTTGCCACATAAAATATCAGGGGTAGTTTGATGAGAATGACTAGATCTAGAAGTTAACAGCAAATGCAAGATATTTTTCGGCTGAAAGCACCAAAAGACTTCAAGGTAAATTTGAAGTCTGGGGAAAGAGCAGAGGAATAGGTCAGAAACAAACCACTGGAGGAACTCAACACTCCACTGAGGGAAATAGACAGAATGTTTTAGGCCAGCAAGGGCCCTTCTTCAGTAAGTGCCTAGACATGAAGTATATTCTGTCCATTTTCCAGATACAGCCTGGCCTGTCAAGCCATCCAGTAATATGTTTTTTGCTCAAACCTCCATTATCTGCAGTCTAGCTGGGTTGTACTAGTAACATCACCTGTAGCCTTTAGACTCCAAAGGAACTGGTACTGGCATATAATTAATGGATTAAAAAAGGCCATTCTATTCATTCTAATGCCTCAGTGCCAGGGAGTATGGTACTGTGTGGAGTTTGCAAATTCACCCACAAATTGCATGCGCTTCCATTCACGCCCCAAAGATTCAATAATATGTTAATTGCCTATTGGGTGTAGTTAAGTGGCAAAATAATCAAAGGGGAGTTGGTGAGCCTGTGGGAGAAAGGTTGCATGCATGCAGGGAAATGAGGCAAATAGCACTGATGGAATTGCTCTGCTGGGAGCTGGAATGGGTTAAAGGGCCAAATGGACAACTCCTTGGCCATAAAACACCAGTTAGGATCACATGCGACATGAGGGTGTGCTGGTAAAAGCACCAGGGTATATTATTGGAGTGTGTCATTAACCAAAGATAGAGGGGATGACTATTTATGGTGGATGAAAAAAAAACAATCAAGCAGTTTTGGCCCAGTAATGTTGAGATATACTACTGCTGGAACTGTACTCATTTTGATAAGCCTTGGGACTTGCAGGTGGTGAAAAGGTGTCAATGTGTCTGGAGTAGGCTAGTGTGCACAAATACCCACTTCTGACTTGCCCTTTTGTCTATGGTGTGCAGCTGGTGAATGTGTCGCTACATCAATAATGCTCATTTAATCTCTCGGGTGAAGGGTCTTTGACCGTATGTGAACTGTCTCACTCGCCGCCATAGATGCTGCCTTTTTGGTTTATATTTTGGATTTAAACATGTGCAGATTTTTTAAATTGCCAGAATATTGTAAAGGCTCCTGAGCTCTATTGTATCCAAAACAGTTTCTTAATAGTTGGCACAGTGGCACAAGTGGGATAACATAGAACTAGTGTGAACAAAATATCAATGTCAATGTGGACTCGGTGGGTCGAAGGGCACATTTCCATGCTCTCTCTCTAACCTAAACTGAGAAAGTTAAATAGGCTGACGATTGTTCTAGGAGCTCAGAACAAGACCAAAATGAATCTTCACCCGAGCAATTCTAGCTAAAAATGACTACAGATCAGCAATGTCTTTTTCACTCATGCTAACATCTACCATCTCAAACAATTCGTGAAGCTGCCTCCTCCTATAATCACAACCAAATGTGTGAAGATTACTGCATGCAACCTCTTTCACTTCACATATTTGTAGTAATTGGATGTCTTCATATATAGGATAAATGTTTTTAAAGGTGGCATTAAATTAAAATTTAATATATATCAACTTTAAAGCTTTTATTATTATGCTTTCCCAGTTCTTTAGAAAAATTAAGATGATATCTATAAAAAATAAATGAAAGACTGCAAGACACAATTCCTGTATATTTTCTACAATTGAGACAATTGAAATCTTTTTACTAATCCAGAAATAAACATTTAAAGATTCCTCAATGTAGTGAACCTAACTACAAAACTACTTCAAATCCAGTTGTAACTACCAGCAGTCTGCTGGAGCTTCTGTCCAGGCTTGAAGTACTTGCAACTATTATTTTTGAGTTATTTGTTTCCCTCACTTGAGGCAAGTATTAGGTGCTTTACTTTGCTGTTTCTGTACAATCTACAATCTCCTTCAGCACCACCAAGAATGCAACCCTGAACAATTGATCAATGAGACGTCCAAAGAAAGAAAAGTAGAATTAAAGAAAATTAGTGGTATGCCACTTAAAAAAAGATCAATTTGATTCAACAGCAACTGTAGATTCCTCAGCTAGCAGTGTGGCTTCCTAGAATCACCCAGAAAAGGATCAAGTCACCAGGTTACCTAAAGCAACTGCTCAAGAATTAAGGGTGCTGCATTAACAGAATAGCTAAAAAAAATAAAACTGCAACTTGTAAGAGGGGAAGCACCATAGCTTTTGATAGGCCCAAAGATCCACAAAGTAGCAGTTTAATAATGAATACAGTCAGTATACAATATAACTAATACTGAAGACAGTACCAATGTCAGCCAACTGCTAAGTCCACAGAAGGAGGGCTCATCAAGCACATCTTTATGGACTTTCAGAATCTTGCTTGAGCTCAACAATTGACTTCTTTTTAAAAATGTCTTTGCAAGAGGATAGGGAAAATATTTAAAGTCAAAACACCCTGATGGCCACTATACAACCTGACAATCAAATCAAGAGACTGAAATAAACACATCTAAATAGGGTAATGAAAATACATTTTGGCAACAGAGATGCAAAATCAAGTAGAAGCCAACTTCAACTATATTTTCACCCAAACAGTACAGGCACCTAATACCTAGTGGTTGTGGGGAAATAGTGCTCCACAGGCTTTAATTACAAGCTTAGCATCGATATTGTTGATACTTTGCATCCATCAGACGTGCCATCGTAATCTGCCATGTATGTACAAAGCTGCAGTTTATTGCACCCAAGCAAGGTACTAATTTTGAGAGTCATTTTCAGGGAACAAAGGTTAAAATTAAAAACATAAGATTAAAAATTAATTTTGATTAAAAATTATGCTGCACTTGTCAAGATTGTGTAAAACCTAAATTTTATTACCAGATTTATTCCCTTTCCTAAAAATAAGTAATGATTTGGAATTCTCAAATTATTTGCCAAATACTAAAGTGGGTGTAATGTTGAAGCAGTAGTCCTAAATAAACATGGCACAATCAAGAAGGGAGGGAACAACATTAAGTACTCTTGCCTGAAGCATCCCCCTAATAGTCTGCAGAGAGAAAACTTGAACATTTATATGGTAGATACTAAAATCAAAAAAGGTGCCCATTATGCTACTTTTAAAGGCCCCATATGAATAAGCAGTTTTGGACATAATTTTGTTATGTGGATGCATTCATTACAAAAAAACCTCAAGAGGTTGAATCACTAGCCTGCACAAACCTAGTCCTAGTATGAGTGGGCATTGAGATATTATGGAGAGAGGTGGGCAAGGAGCAAGGAATGGGGGTGGGGGGGGGGAAGAGTTGAGAAAAGAGGGCATTAGAACAAATTCAGCCAACAGAATTAGGAAAGTTTTAAGTTCATTTTTGCAAACCTGAATGGCCTGCCGGCCTTGCTGTGCATCTGCTAATAACTGTAAGGTTATTTCTTTGGAGTCCTGTACAGCATCCTGGAGGTAGACAAAACTGTGTCCTACATGACGGCTCATTGTGCATTCTCGACAAATCGGCACAGCACAGGTATCACAATACAGACGCATCACCTGAAATAGAAGAAAGTGTTGATCATCATTTCAAATTAGGCCATTCCATCTAGAGAAATGCTTAATTTTGCTCATTAAATCAAGCATGAAAATTATTGGCAAAACTGCCCTGCAAAGGTTCCCCTTCATTACGCTTAAACATGTAGCAATTTAACAATAAAAAGATTTTAAATGGCAACAATGGTCTATCATCCAAAAAACCACAGGAATTGTAACTGAATATTGGCAGAATATGCTTCCCACAAGACTGCTCCAACAGGCAATAAGATTGTGGCTGATCTCGCCATTCGTTTGAACTCCACATTCCTTCCTGACCCCCCCAAAAATGTAAGGAATTCAAGGAAACCATCTCAGCCTTGACGGTACTCACTGACCTAGCACTTGCGCTTTCCGAGGAAGAGAATTCCAAAGATTCACAACATTCAAAAGGAACACATATCTCAGCCTTAAATGGCAATTTGGTGGTCCCCCACTGTCAAGCCTCCAGAATTTTAAACAAATAGAAAATGCTTGAAATAATTAGCAGATCTGACAGCACATGTGAGAAAAACAGAACATTTCAGGCTAATGATGATTCGTCAACACTTAATTAGATCACTTCTGATTCTTCTAAACCTCCGAGGTTATAAGCCCATTATACTCACTGGACAAGTACGCCATCCCAGGAATCAATCTAATGTACCTTTTCAACACAGTATGGTTTTACAGTCTCACAGCAGCAGGAAGGAAGGACCTCCGATATCTCTCCATCACACACTTGGGGTGAAGGAGTCTGTCACTGAAGGAACTACTCAGTGCAGTGACAGTGTTCTGCATGGGGTGGGAGTCGTTGTCCAGTAGCGATGTTATCTTTGCCATCATCCTCCTCTCTCCCACCGCCTGTACTGAGTCAAGGGGGCAACCCAGGACAGAGCTGGCCTTCCTGATCAGCTTGTCAAGTCTCTTCCCCTCCGCTGCTGATATGCTGCTGCTCCAGCAGACCACTCCATAGAAAATGGCTGATGCCACCAGTCTTGTAGAAGGTCCTTAGGAGTGCCCCCTGCACTCCAAAGGACCCGAGTCTCCTCAGCAGGTAAAGTCTGCTCTGGCCCTTTTTGTATAGTGCATTGATATTTTCGGTCCAGTCAAGTTTATTATTAAGGTAAACACCCAGGTACTTATAAGAGTCCACTCTCCCGATGTCCATTCCCTGGATGTTCACCGGTGTCGGGGGGGGGACGTGGCTGCGCCTGCGGAAATCCACCACCATCTCCCTGGTTTTCCCTGCGTTGATCCGGAGGCGGATCCGCTGGCACCAGTCCACAAAGTCCCTGGTCAGGAATACAGCATGGAAACCGGCCTACTTTCCATGTTTCTATGATCAGTGCACTGGAGTGGTAAGTAAAATTCCTCCAATCAAGAAATGAGATAGAGTGAGAATGGATATGAAATAACTTATCACATTGGAGGAAGGTTTAAGTGTTGTGTTTTTGTACTAATCACCTATTCGGGAAGTGTAAACCACAGATCTGGTGTCCGTCGTTCTCCAGGTACATCCATTGTTCTAGCCAAATTTGAACGATCTGCTGCTGGGATTTTGTTGGTAGAGTTCTGTTCTACAGAGTGCCTTTCAGTGCTCGGAACATTGCCTGCTATAACATCCAGGTGGTGGGACAGGAAAGTGTTCTGAAGGCAAATGGAGTGAACATGGGAGAGGAGGGGAAGGCAGCAAAACAAAAAAACTGGTAAATAAAGCAGAAATGTCGGAAAAACTCAAGGTCAGGTACCATCTATGAAGAAATAGTTAACATCTCAGGTTTGAAAAAGACAACATGCAAGTCTTGACAGCAGAGAAGATGAAGGAGATTAGTGGGTGGACAAACAAATTTCTCTTTCCACAGATGCAACCTGACCTGAGATTTTTCATCGTTTTATTCTTTTCTTTCAGATTTCCAACTTTTGTTTGATTTTCATTTACTTTGGGAAGGTGTTGGTTTTTAAAAAGGGAATTGAAAATGTCCATATTTCCCCAGTGGAAAGTTTCAAAATACTTATCCTAGTGAAAGTTCTTCCACAATTCTATTTTTAAAAACATGTTGGATAAAGTTCCCTGATATTCATCGGGCTTAGGAGGGAGAGGTAGATCAGCCACGATTAAATGGCAGAGCAGACCCGATGCTTTATCCAACATTTTGTACAATTTCATAGTTGGTGAAGAAATGCACACTCGATGTTTTACATAACTGATGTTTTTAAGCACACTCGATTGGGTATTGACATGTATAGAGAACTGGTTGGCAGACAGGAAGCAAAGAGTAGGAATTAACAGGTCCTTTTCAGAATGGCAGGCAGTGACTAGTGGGGTGTTGCAAGGCTCAGTGCTAGGACCCCAGTTATTTACAATATATATATTAACAATTTAGACGAGGAAATTAAATGCAAGATCTGCAAGTTTGCAGATGACACAAAGCTGGATGGCAGTGTGAGCTGTGAGGAGGATGCTATGAGGCTGGTGACTTGGATAGGTTGGGTGAGTGGGCAGATGCCGTATAATGTGGATAAATGTGAGGTTATCCACTTTGGTGGCAAGAACAGGAAGGCAGATTATTATCGAATGGTGTCAGATTAGGAAAAGGGGAGGTGCAACGAGACCTGGGTATGCTTGTACATCAGTCACTGAAAGTAAGCATGCAGCGAAGCAAAATAATGGAACGTTGGCCTTCATTTTGAGAGGATTTGAGTTTAGGAGCAAGGAGGTCCTATTGCAGTTGTACAGGGCCCTGGTGAGACTGCACCTGGAGTATTGTGTGCAGATTTGGTCTCCTAATTTAAGGAAGGACATTCTTGCTATTGAGGGAGTTTACCAGGTTAATTCCGGGATGGCGGGACTGACATAAGATGAAAGAATGGGTCGACTGGGCTTGTATTCACTGGAGTTTAGAAGGATGAGAGGGGATCTTATAGAATCATAAAATTCTTAAGAGATTGGACAGGCTAGATGCAGGAAAAATGTTCCCCATGTTGGGAGAGTCCAGAACCAGGGATCAATTTAAGAATAAGGGGTAGGTTATTTATGACTGAGATGAGGAAAAACCTTTTCACCCGGGGAATTGTGAATCTGTGGAATTCTCTGCCACAGAAGGCAGTGGAGGCCAATTCACTGGATGTTTTCAAGGGAGAGTTAGATTTAGCACTTAGGGCTAACAGAATCAGGGATATGGGGGAAAGCAGGAACGGGGATTTTGGATGATCAACCATGATCATATTGAATGGCGGTGGTGGCTCGAAGGGCCGAACGGTTTACTCCTGCACCTACTTTCTATGTTTCTATGATAGGCACTTACACGAGGCAAGATCTTTGAAAACCCAGGATCGAACAAGAACCCATAAGATTTTAATATGGTTGCTGACGTAATACACTAGCCACAGTAAACAATTAGTCACTTTGACGTCTGCCAGCCTACTGGCAACTTTCCAGGTGTAAACTTTTAATGTATACCTTTCAAAACCACATCAGTCAACAGGGAGTACTATGCAATAAACCCATTGACAAAGATAAGGTTTACAAGTAGCACTTCACAGCAAGTTGGCTATGCGCCAGTAAGTAGTATTTCTGCAACCACAAAAGGTGTTTTCCAAATAATTTGCACACTCAAACTCTTCACATAAGAGTGGTTCATAACAAGTTGAACATTTCCACAGATATTAAATGGGAACAAAATGCAAAACTTCATTTGTATTCTGAAAAATTAATGTACATGTGGAAGTTTCCTGGAAATATATAATATTTGGTTTCCAGTATCAAAATTATGCCTGCCATACTGGCAATTGGTAATTGGCAATCACAACATGCCAGAATGGTATTAGTTAGTGATTCATTTCAATTTCACATTACGTCATCCAATAATTTCTTTAGACCAAGAGGAGTTGATGCAAACAATTGGGTACAAACAGGTTTTCCAAAAAATAATAAAATTCTTTCCAAAACAGCAGTCGTAACAAAGATGCTGATAACCATCTCAACTCAATCTCTCTGCAAACCGTTCCACTCTTTGTTAAATTACCCTTTCTAGTCACAAGAGACTGCAGCTCCAAAGGCAAGGCAAAACTACTTGAGGATCCTGTAAATAGCTTCCATTGCCTCATATTGGAACATCAAAAAAGTAGTGGATTTGATGCCATTATAGCTGTGCTTTAGCTACTGCTTTGACGTGAGCAGGCCAACTACATATCAAAATGGCTTATTCTGCTGTTGCTATTGACTCTTGTTTTGAGCTTCTGGTACCCCCAGGTGCTGACAAGAATGGGATGCCATCCCACAACAGTGTGTGACCAGGCTGGTGACCAGCATGAGGAGGAGGTGCCAGGCTGTTATGGCTGTGTATGGTTCTTCCACACGCTACTGTGGCTCCTGTTTATTAAATGAATAAATTGTTAAATTGCCAATATGTCTTGTTTCTTCAGACTTCAATCATCCAATCCACCAAACAACACCGAACAAGAGTCAATGGCAGAATAAGCTGTTTGGCATTGGCAGAGAAGATTTGGCAAATCTTTCATGGGCGCAACCCATATACTCAGCTCTGCTGCTCATCCCACAAATGCATGTTCCTTACAAATGTGGCACCATTTAAAAGGGAAATAAACAGGCTTTCCAACGGTATAAGATTTATTGCCAATAAGCATTGTTACAACAAAGAAATAATCTACCAAACACAAATTTCCTTACTTTTTGTGCTATGTTTATGTTTCGATAAGATCCACTCTCATCTTTCTAAATTCCAGTGTATACAAGCCTAGTCACTCCAGTCTTTCAACCTTACTTCAGTCCAACCCGCTGAAAACCTGAACACCATTGCCATTTTTAAACCCAATAGCTCAAATATAAATAATCTTCCACTTTCCATTCTTAATAACGTTTTCTGCATCTTATCATATCATATATATACAGCCGGAAACAGGCCTTTTCGGCCCACCAAGTCCGTGCCGCCCAGCGATCCCCGTACATTAACACTATCCTACACCCACTAGGGACAATTTTACATTTACCCAGCCAATTAACCTACATACCTGTACGTCTTTGGAGTGTGGGAGGAAACCGAAGATCTCGGAGAAAACCCACGCAGGTCACGGGGAGAACGTACAAACTCCTTACAGTGCAGCACCCGTAGTCAGGATCGAACCTGAGTCTCCGGCGCTGCATTCGCTGTAAAGCAGCAACTCTATCGCTGCGCTACCGTGCCGCCCTTGTCCTATCTTGTCCTAAACCTTTTTAATGATCTACGTTATCCAAATGTACTTTAATCATAATGCCATGCACATTAAAAATATATATTTTCAGGACAATATGCCTCTAAACATTCAAAATGTACCAAGCCCATTTGTCCGTATCCTAAAGTTCTGATCCTGACATACGGTATATTATAGTATGCCCTTCACTTCAGCAGGTTGATCGTTACATTTGAATTCACTCCATAATCTGAAGCAGCTAGTTTTGCCAATTTAGGACCCTCCTCAAATACAATTGGCAAAGCTATCGACATTAAAAAAGATAGCCAAGAGATTCTACCCTCATCAAATTGCTGAAAGCTTACTTTTCATTTGCATAACTCAGCAATATTGAAGCAATTGTGGCACCTTAACAGCAATTTAAGGAATTGTAAAATGAAATGAGATTACATCTGCATTTCTAAGTAAATAAGCCCGTCGCACAACCATTTACAGAAAATCTATTTTTTCTCCTTTTCCCACCTAGGATGCCTACAGTAATACCCGAAGCATAGAATTCAAAGCAAGGCATGCAAGGTCAAATCCCCAGGAACACAAGGTCACACTTGACAAAAAAGCATCATGCATTATTAACCAAGCCATATAATGCATTAACACCAGCTGCTATTTTAATTGTTACTTTCTCATTATTCATATAATTACAGATTTAGAAAACAAGATGGGTCATATTCAACTCATTCTAAATACCTCTGTGCTTCATGTTAGTAACTCCATTACCAACAATGCTAGGCTTTATTACTATATCAAAATAAACACCACAGAATAGAAACAATGACAAAGAGGAAAAAATATCTTTAAAGCTTCAATGTGAAAATTGACAACTTGTTTAAGGATTAAGGATAAAACAAATACCATGTTTCAGATGATAGATTGAGGGACCAGAATAGAAACTGCTCCCTTACTCGCCTTAAATAAATGATTGTGATAGCAGCATATTAACAATAATTGGGTATCAACTTCTCCAATAAAGTATAGATCAATTAGTTTTCCTAATGCAATTAATTTACTACACTTACTGTGCCCTCCATGTTTGGGACAAAGACCCATCATTTATTTATTTGCCTCTGTACTTCACAATTTTAGATTTGTAATAGAAAGAAAATCTCACATGGTTAAAATGCACATTGACAGATTTTATTAAAGCCCATTTTTATACATTTTGGTTGCACCATGTAGAAATTACAGCTGTATTTAGACATGGTCCCCCTATTTCAGGGCACCATAATGTTGGGACACTTGGCTTCACCGGCGTTTGTAATTGCTCAGGTGTGTTTAATTGCCTCCTTAATTCAGGTATAAGAGAGCTCTCAGCACCTAGCCTTTCCTCCAGTCTTTCCATCACCTTTGGAAACTTTTATTGCTGTTTATCAACACGAGGACCAAAGTTGTGCCAATGAAAGTCAAAAAAGCCATTATGAGACTGAGAATCAAGAATAAACTGTTAGAGACATCAGTCAAACCATAGGCTTACCAAAATCAACTGTTTGGAACATCATTAAGAGGAAAGAGAGCACTGGTGAGCTTATGAATCACAAAGGGTCTGGAAGGCCAAAGAAGACCTCCACAGCTGATGACAGAAGAATTCTCTCGAAAAATAAAGAAAAATCCCCAAACACCTGTCCAACAGATTAGAAACACTCTTCGGGAGTCAGGTGTGGATTTGTTAATGACCACTGCCCACAGAAGACTTCTTGAACAGAAATACAGAGGTTACACTGCAAGATGCAAACCACTGGTTAGTTGCAAAAATAGGATGGCCACGTTACAGTTTGCCAAAAAGTACTTAAAAGAGCAACCATAGTTCTGGAAAACAGTCTTGTGGACAGATGAGATGAAGATTAACTTATATCCGAGTGATGACAAGAACAAAGTATGGAGAGAAGGAACTGCCCAAGATCTAAAGCATACCACCTGATCTGTGAAACACGGTGGTGGGGGTGTTATGGCCTGGGCATGTATGGCTGCTGAAGGTACTGGCTCACCAAGCTTCAATAGACAATAAGTGCAGGAGGAAGCCATTCGGCCCTTCAAGCCAACACCGCCATTCAATGTGATCATGGCTGATCATTCTCAATCAGTACCCCGTTCCTGCCTTCTCCCCATACCCCCTGACTCCGCTATCCTTAAGAGCTCTATCTAGCTCTCTCTTGAATGCATTCAGAGAATTGGCCTCCACTGCCTTCTGAGGCAGAGAATTCCACAGATTCACAACTCTGACTGAAAAAGTTTTTCCTCATCTCAGTTCTAAATGGCCTACCCCTTATTCTTAAACTATGGCCCCCTGTTCTGGACTCCCCCAACATTGGGAACATGTTTCCTGCCTCTAACGTGTCCAACCCCTTAATAATCTTATACGTTTCGATAAGATCTCCTCTCATCCGTCTAAATTCCAGTGTATAAAAGCCTAGTCGCTCCAGTCTTTCAACATATGATAGTCCTGCCATTCCGGGAATTAACCTAGTAAACCCACGCTGCACGCCCTCAATAGCAAGAATATCCTTCCTCAAATTTGGGGACCAGAACTGCACACAGTACACCAGGTGCGGTCTCACTAGGGCCCTGTACAACTGCAGGACCTCTTTGCTCCTATACTCAACTCCTCTTGTTATGAAGGCCTTCATTGATGATACAACTGCTGATGGTAGTAGCATAATGAATTCTGATGTGTTTCTGAAGTTCAAACAAATGCCTCAAAACTCATTGGCCGGCAGTTCATTCAACAGCAAGAAAATGATCCCAAACATACTGCTAAAGTAACAAAGGAGTTTTTCAAAGCTAAAAAATGGCCATTTCTTAAGTGGCCAAGTCAATCACCCGATCTGAACCCAATTGAGCATGCCTTTTATATGCTGAAGAGAAAACTGAAGGGGACCAGACCCCAAAACAAGCATAACCTAAAGATGGCTGCAATATAGGCCTGGCAGAGCATCGCCAGAGAAGACACCCAGCAACTGTGATGTCCATGAATTGGACTTCAAGCCGTCATTGCATGCAAAGGCTATGCAACAAAATACTAAACATGACTACTTTAATTTACATGACATTGCTGTGTCCCAAACATTATGGTGCCCTGAAATGGGGGGCAGGGTAATTTTTTCTATTACAAATCTCAAATTGTGGAGTACAGAGGCAAATAAATAAATAATGGGTCTTTGTCCCAAACATTATGGAGGGCACTGTATGTAGTAGCCCTTTATTGAATGACAGTTCATAAACTGTATTAAATTGATAGTGAAGAGTTCAGACATCAAACCAGCAGTTCTTTACTTAAAATCTCCATCAAGCTAGCAGTTTAATAAATGTCTTTTTACACAATGATATTGTCATCTATCCTAGCAAACTCCAATTATATGGGAAGACAAGTCAACTATTTTGCACTGTATGTAGTAGCCCTTTATTGCAAATAGTTCATAAACTATATTAAATTGATAGTGAAGAGTTCAGACATCAAACCAGCATAGTCCTTTACTTAAAATCTCCACCAATCTCCTTTAATAAATGTCTTCTTACACAATGATATAGTCAACTATCCAAGCAAACACCAATTATATTGGAAGACAAGCCAACTATTTGCAGATAAATTTTCACTTTAGGAATGAACATTTTAATGTTGATTCTCAATGGCCGATTCAAATATTCAAGATAAGGAAGAGAGGGGATCTTATGGAAGAATAAAATTCTTAAAGAATTGGACAGGCTAGATGCAGGAAAAAAAATCCCGATGTTGGGGGAGTCCAGAATCAGGGGTCACAGTTTAAGAATAAGGGTTAGGCCATTTAGGACTGAGATGAGGAAAAACTTCACCCAGAGTTGTGAATCTGTGGAATTCTCTGCCACAGAAGGCAGTGGAGGCCAATTCACTGAAAGTTTTCAAAAGTGCTAGAAATAGTTCTTAGGGCTAAAGGAATCAAGAGACATGGGGATAAAAGCAGGAACAGGGTACTGATTTTAGATGATCAGCCTTGATCATATTGAATAGCGGTGCTGGCTCAAAGGGCCGAATGGTCTACTCCTGCGCCTATTTTTTAGGTTTCTATGTGGAGAGTTCCACAATCTTAAGTAGTATAAGAAGATAACTGCAGATGCTGGTACAAATCGAAGGTATTTATTCATAAAATGCTGGAGTAACTCAGCACGTCAGGCAGCATCTCAGGAGAGAAGGAATGGGTGACTAAAAGTTGGTTAATCAGTTCCATGGTTCACATCCATGTATGCCTCTTGGGATCACATTGTCCCTTGCCAACAATTGGCCATCCTGCCAGAGGTCATCTGTTGCTGGACTAGTGATATTTTCTTGCTTGCAGTTCCTTACCCCCCCCCCCCCCCCCCCCCCCATCAGTCTTTGGAAGGGTCTAAAGATCCGAACAGTCAGTTATCCATTTTCTCCACAGTTCTACCTGACCCATTGAGTTACTCCAGTATTTGTTGTCCATCTTTGGTATAAAGCAGCACCCGCAGTTCCTTTTTGTTAATCACTTCAGGGTGTGTGTCACATGAGTAGCTAAGTTTCACAAGTAAAGAAAGTGCTCTGTCTCAAAAGTCCAACAGAATTTATCTTAGGGAACCTTTAAATGTCAAATGCAGAATACAACTTCTTACTCTATAATCCTCAATCTCACTATTTTCATTTATCCGCTGAGAAACAGCTTTGAAAATTAGCTTGATCAAACACACCACTGAGTTATAATGAAAATTGAAACTGGGTAGCAATGGTGGGAATTTTTTTTGGATTGAAAATAATTTCATTCCATTCCCCACAAATGGGTAGTTCTTGCCTTTGAACAACCTACTGCAACTACCAAGTTACTTCAAATTATTACCAGTTAGCAATATGCCTTCCACACATGGAAAGCAGCAGCAAATAGGAAATGCAGTAGGCCCAACTGTTGTGCTGTTCATCATTAAAGTGTCTCCTGGTTACACCCAGAAAATTATGAAACAGAAAACATCCTAAACGAATTCAAAGGAGTAAACCTATATAGATCAAGAAAATGCCCCCATTATTACATTAAATTTAGTTCACCACCATGGGGTCTGCAATCTGCACAATCAATAAAGCTACACAGCCGTGCAACATTTTGTGGAAAAAGGTCACATGGAGCTAGGAAGTCATAGTTTTAAAAATACTTAAAAACCAAAATTAGCACCATGTACAGTTGCATTTATGAAGTCTCAAAAATAATAGGAAGCTTTTATTGACTTCCCAATTATGTAACCAGTACTTCATTCAAAGGGAACAGAGCTGAGCCAGTCTTGAGCAATGGGCAGACGAGGAAACACAATCCGCAGATAAATTCCACTTATTTCCAGCTCGTAGTAAAATAATGAAACATCCCATAAATCTATACCAATCTTTGTATGGTATGTCTTTAGCATTTTATTTCCATTTAACTCATTAGCCTACCACTTGTTTTAACATGTAACTTTTATCAATGTATATGATCAGCTAAGTGATGCCATTAGAACTCAGTATTTTCTTCATGTAGCTACTTTTATTTGTATCTAAATGCATACATGCAGAACTTTTGGCGAGCTCAGAAATGTCCATAGCTAACAATCTGTAAAACTTTCTACTGTCATACTTTAGTACTCAAGCCTCACAAAATAGAGAATATGGCAAATTCACACCAGGGTTGTTCTGCTCATTGAACTTCAATTAATCAACTTGATTCTGGTGAGAATTTTAAAAAACATTAGGAAATCACCATCCATAACCATCAATCTGAAGAAGAGTCCCGACCTGAAACAATGTCTGTCCATTTCCTCCACAGATATTGCCTGACCCGCTGAGTTCCTTCAGCAGTTTGTGTTTACCTCAAGATTCCGATGCCAGCGGCACAGCAGGCGGAGCCTGGATTTGTTCCTAACCTTCAGTACCGTCTGTGTGGAGTTAGCGCATTCACCCTGCGACCGCACGGGTTTCGTCTGGGTGCCCAGTTTTCCTCCCACATCCCAAAGGCATGTGGTCCTGTAGATTATTTAGCCTTCAAAAGTTGCCACTCGTGAAAAGAGTGGACCGGAAAGTGGGAGAACATGAAATGTGTGAAGTGTTCGGTGGGTTGAAGGGCCCGTTTCCGCGTTACATCACTAGACAGAACCTGCGGTTTCTTGTGTCTCTATCTATAACTAACTCCAATGCCAAAAATAACTACCCAGAAAAATATTCACCATGCAGTTTCTTTGAAAAACTCTGATCAGATAAAAATTCTACACGATTCAAAAGACTTTCTCTTTGCATCAAAATCTTACAAAAAAAATTCAAACTCAATTATCCTCATTTGCAACTTTGTGCTGAACCAGCTTATCAAAATCATCATATGCAGTACAACACCGTACCAACATAATGCAACCTTGTTTCCCTTTTGACCACAGGGTTGAGATGCCAGCTACCCTACCACACAACTTTCACAGTTGTCCTGATCTTCCATGAAGGAGGCCTGCTGAGAGATTTTGGAATGATGAGGCACCAGAGAAAGGCCGACGAAATCATTTGAAAAGAAATTTGAAGGCCGAGCCAATTGCTTTCTGTCTCCCAACCCCATTCTGCACTGGATTCTCAAACCAGCGCCAACTTATACTATTTTTAATTTTGGATCATCATGAATATCAAACTAGAATAAAGCTTGATGTTGTGAAAGTCAAGATTTTGCTTCATGACTCAAAACAGAACAAAACTGCTTCCCACAAGTAATTTTAAAATATTACAAAAATATAGGTGAATGAGGGGAAGTGCACAACTGACTTTGGGAGAAATCGACCATTTGGGCAATTACCAGAAATGCATATGGAACTTTTACAAGTATATGCAGTTTGGATAAACATATGCAAAGCCAATTAGATAATTTCCTTTAAAGTGATTTGAAATATTGTAATTTTTTTTACATTTTTCTTTTGCAAAGGAGGCAAAGACTAATTTATTGGAAGCCCGATTATTGTGGGCCATTTGTCTATAGAGCAAATCGATAAAAGCCAAAAATTGAGTGGGTTGGAAACAAAAAAGTGGGCAATTACCAGTTGTTCAACAAATTGAGAGCATAACAAATTATATTCACCTATATTCTCTTATAGCCTCAGGACATCTGAAAAATATCCACAGATAAAGCACCACTTAAGTTTTAGTTACTGCTGTAAAGACACGAGACATTTTTCTTGAATAATATTTAACATAAAATGCCCATACAATATTAGCCAAAGTCTCCTGTTCAAGGCTGGCATGGGATTTTAGATTTCCATCTGCAAAGATAGTTTTATATGTCACCCATAAGGCTGAACCTCCATTAATGCAACAGTCCCCAAGAGAAACACAGATGCCAGAGAGTGGGTTCTTTGTGCTGAAAAATCTGTCATGTGAGCACTAGCAACATCTAGGAGTATAGCCACTGAAGAGCTACCCCAATGTGAAGAGAATTTAAGTTATAAAAGGACATTTACAACTGTAGAAAGCAAATGAATAGTTTACATTTGCCACAGAAGAAAAGCACATCAAAACAACTGGTGAGCTTATTCAAAAACAGTGCAATAACTTGATGGGAGAAATGACGCCGAGCAAAATCTATATTTGAATGCAAGTGCCATCTACAACACTCATCTAGTCGAGAATACTCATTTTAATTCCATGGACTCCAAATTAAAATGCCCAAATATTAACTGTTAAGTCTAATAATGATTAGTAATAAATTCATGCAATGAATTGTGCTACATTTTTTGCAATAATTAATTTCCTAATGGGACCAATGTCAGAAATTCATTGGAAATTGTACAAAACTTGTGTAACACAAGAAATCTTATTGCTTCTCACTAATCTATGCAACATTGTACAATGTTAAGTTCCCTTTCAAGTTGATACCATTTCTAGTTACCCATGTGTAGCCCCCCCCCCCTAAAGTTTAACAAATCCCAAACATTTGCAAAAATCACTGAAGGACTCACCAATACCAGTTAATCAATTATGGTTCAGGTTCTATCACATCCAATATCAACACTCGCCAGGACTACACTTGTTGTCAGCACTGCTATAAAATCTCACCACAAGGAAAGATTGCTACACTCTCCCAAAGAAAATGTAGTAATATTAACAATAAGATCCAGAAAAACATATTGTTCTAACAATGAAATAACCCACAGTTCTGTTTCACCTATGCATATTAGACCCGGAATCTATATTTTAAAAAGTCACATAAAATTAATGTATTGGTCCAATCCATTAACATAAACATGCAGTCAAAATTGTAAAGCAATGTTTAAAATATTCATACATATTAAAAACAGTACATGCTATTATATCTGAAACCCATCCGGCTGCAGATTTTTGATTCTTAACAGTAACCCTATGCTTGGACTCCATGGACGTATGAAAAAGCACCCTCAAAATGAGTTTGTATAACAAATGGAAAGTGTGTTTTTTTTCATTTAACTGCCACAGAAAAGATTACTATTCTTAACCACCGCGATCAACATTTTCACTTCCTTAACAGAAAAATTCAATAGTGAAACCCCGTTCGGATAGCTTGTTCTACAGTTGCAGAATTCATTATTTTTCTCCATTTTGGATGGAAAAGATCCATTTGTAAACAGCTCGATATTAACGAAGTGACATAACGCTCTCCTTTAACGAGGGTTACTAGTGAACGGTATTGCCTTCACGCTGTTACGAGAATGATCAGCGTAGTGGGACAAAGACCTTTCACTTGCAGCATGCGAAACATGAATGGACCTAATCGCTTTAGAGTAAATCGCACGCTCTGACTCAGCCCGCCCAACAGTAGGCACCATTTTCTTCACGAAAAAAAAAAAGGCTGAGCAACCCTGGATTGGAAAGGAAGGAGGGCACGTGTGCGCGCACACACGCCAAATATACAAAAAAAAGACATTTAATTCAGTACCCTGGTGAATTTTAAATTATTTTCTGCCTACTCAATATGCCAAGAATAATCGATGCGTTATTGATATGTTGTGCCATCCATACTACCAAGGACATGAATGGAGACGGTACATCACTAACGCGTGATCAGAAACATGGCCTGTTACATTACACAACTGTGTTGCTCCGATACCACGTTTTACAGAACAATTGTTTTAAGGTGGCAACCCCAAGACTCATTTACCGAACTGACACCATCGAAAGATGGTTGACGTCTTTAATCGTTGTAAGGGTTAGAAACTCACCAAATAAAATTAGAAAATACAAATTCAATATATCAAAGCTATAAATTCGATGGTTCAAGCCATAAAAAGTGTTCTCCTTTTCGATACGAGCAAACCAACGTATATATCCTGCAACTTCAATTTGTGTTAATTGTCAAAGGATCGCTGATGCTAGTTTTATACGAAATAAAATATATTGGAATTTTACCAAACTCCAACGTAGAAACAGATGGGGCAAATGGCAAAACTTATAATCGATGAAAACCGTCATTAAAACAAATAATCAGGCAATATTATTGTAATTATCGCACTAATGGATATATCAAAAGAACGACAAAAATACCGTCAAAGTGCATTGGATTGATGTACGAGACCAAAATAATTAAATCTAAAATAGGTGAATACGAATATTCAATTATTGTTATCCTTGAGGGAAGTTTCGCATGTAAAATAACCTGCAGTCAAAACGGGGGGTGGGGGGGGGGGAAGAAACAGCGACATCACAACTTCTTTTCACGAAAGATGAACGAATGGGCGTTCTAAGTACTAAACACCGTACGTGGAACGGTCTGAACACATTGAAGCAAAACGTTTTTGTTACACGCGTCAAATTCTTACTGCAATTACTTTTCGGATCTTTTAGAAATAGATGTTTGTCCCAAACGTTTCAGTAAAATTAGGCTATCCCCCGATACCAAAATCATGAAGTATCATGATTACTGGTATCACAGATAGCAACATCCATCGTCATTGATGAAACGAGATACAAATACGCATACATTTTACTGAGACGGGAAATCAATGTTCGATCGGAACGAAATGGCCAAACCTTCGAGAGTGTTAAAAAATCTCCAGGGCTTGAACCATGTAAAATTAAACACAGATTTTTAAAAAAACATTTCAACTTTTATATTGTGCTTCTCGCCTCTTCCCCCTTCCCCCCCCCCCCCCCCCCCCCAACCCTCCCAAAGGCAGTGGTTGCCGGACTTTGCAATCTCGCCCGCTGTTTGCCCCCGACCTACTTCGTTGTCGTGCTGCTGGCAGTAGCTGACCCGTTCATGTGCGAGCGGCAAGCTGGTGAAGGGTTGCTGGTTGTAGTGCTGTTGCTGCTGCCTGAAGCGGTGGATAACGTGCTCCTTGGTGAGGCGGACCCGCTGGTGTGCCCGCACGCAGTGGTCGCACAGATACTCGGCGCAGTCCAGGCAGCGGGAGGTTACCGGCGCTCCCTCATCGCAGGAGCTGCAGCCCGACGGCGAGCCCTTGGTGCGGCCCCGCCGCTGCCCACCGTCCAGCTCGTCCTCGGCCGCCGACACCACGTCCAGCAGGTTGTTGAGCAGCAGTAGGTCGGCGGGCAGCCCATCGTTGTCGGCGGACGGCATGCGGTGCTCACAGATGGGGCAGGCCAGCTCGGCGGCGCCGCAGGAGTTGGCCGACGAGGAGGAGGTAGAGGCGGCGGGAGGCGAGTGGCTGACCGGGCCGTTGCCCCCTCGCCGCCTCCTGCCGCCGTGAGCCTCCAGGCAGGCCTGGCATAGGGAGTGGCGGCAGGGCAGCAGCCGCAGCTCGTCGGCCTGAGGTAGCAGGGCGGCCGGGCTGGAGCGGGAGCGGGAGTGCGAGCCCGGCCCGGGTACCCGCAAGCAGCACAGGCCGCACTGTTGCTGCTGCTGCTCCTGCTGGCGCGCCGCGTCCGGCCGGCCCGGGCTCTGCTGCTCCTGCTGGCGCGTTGGAGGCAGCGGCTGCTGCTGCTGCTGCTCCGGGCCGCAGAACGGCGCGGCCATGGCGGCCTCGGAGCGTTGGTAGCAGTGCGGGTAGAAGCGGCCCTGGGCCAGCTCGGCCGGCCTGGAGGGCAGCCGCTCGGCTTCCTCAGCGAGAACCGCTCCCCTGTGAAGCGACCGAGAAATCCACATTGGCGGGCCGGCGGGGGCTCATATTCCCCCGGGGAGGCGCCGTGTGTGGGGTCGCTCGGTGTGTGTGTGAGTAGGTGGGTGAGGAGGGTGGGCGGGCAGGCCGGCCCGGGCGGGCGGCGGGGCTCCCTTTCTCTCTCTCTCTCTCTGTGTCTCTCTCTTCCCCCCCCCCTCCCTCCCTCCCACCCACCCCGTCAGGTCTACCCGAAGCCCCGCTTAAACCCCGCCGATGCTTCGGGCCCCCCCTCCCGCTCCTCCTCAGCCCACCGCCTCCACTTCCTCAGGCCCCCTCCTCCTCCTCCTGCCGCCGCCTCCCTCTGCTCTCCCGCTCTCTCCGCCTCAGCGTCTCCTCCGGCCTCGCGCTGCCGCCGCCGCACGCTCCATCTTCTGGCACTTTCTCTCTGGAGCAGCAGCCCGGCCGCCTCGCGCCCTCTATCTCTCTCGTTCGTTCGTCCGCTTGCTCTGCTCTCCGACGTGGGGCGGGGCGCCGCCGCGTTACGTCACCGCGCAGCCTGGCGTCAGGTGCGAACGCATCCATCCATTCATTCATGATTTTTTTAATACACACACACACACACACACACACACGCGCGCGCACGCGCATATATCCCATTCATAATTCCATCAGCGCGTTGTTTATTCCACCCTCACTACGGGGCGATTGGTGCGGTTGCAGCTCGGCCCGGAGTGCTGGACACGTGCTGCAGGGATGCTCAACCGCGCTGGCTCTCTCCATCTCCTTTCTTTGTTGCCGTGTTGGCGGAATTAACCCAGCTGCAAGTGAATGATTTGTCACATGCACTAATTTACTTATTTACCAAAGATGATTTAACTTCACACTGCCCGGTAAAATAATAAATAAAGACGAGCGTTCTACTTTTCGTCTCTAATTTTCATCTCCAACTAGAATGGTAAAAATACACATGTGTGCACTCAATGTAAATAGTATTGAGATCGCATGCCCTATCGGCGGAACTCGGTTAGTTCGACGATCGTTGGAATAAAGAATTATAAAGGTTTCAATTTCACTCCAGAGACTTGAGCACGAAAGTAGAACAACCCGGGGTGTTGAAATTGCCACGGAGTGCAGTCACACTTCCTGTTTGTGCATTACAGGACATAACATCCATCTGCTTTTATATCGATGGGAGTATTCTGTCACAACCATCGACACAACTGCAATGGACGATGGAATTGGGTGGTTGAGAATCATGGAATTCTTTCCCCAACTCCCACATAATTGCGTTCAGCTATAGTTATAGATCAAAGTGAAATAGATCTTTAATTCATTGTACTTTTACACATCTCAATCAAATCTCCCTCTGCTTCCTCAACGCCAGTCATTTTTACCGCAGCCCTTGCAACATCTCTGTATTTCTCCTCTGTAGACAGCCTTGTGATAGCATACTCTTCCTGCAATAATGTGACCAGAATTGTGTCTTAAATAGCAAACGTCTCAGCTATTGATGGAGGGCAGCTTGTTTACCGCATTTGGAAATCTGTAATTCTGCATTCCTCTCTCTCTTTGCACCTCAGTACCCTGCCCTTTGTTGTGCATTGTCCTATTTACCCTTCTCATAATCCCACCAAATAATCTCCAATTGCCCCAGTTCTACCGACGGAACCTAACCTTCACATTCAATCGAATGGGCAATTTTGCATCATCTCCAAATTACTTAATTACACCTTCTGCAGTAGAGATGATATCTATGATTTCCCACACAATATCTGAACTTCAACCAATAATCCAAAAAGCACAGATGGTCTGGAGCTTATCATATTTCTTTTTTATGAAAATTATCTCCCACATTCCCCACATCACAATAGCTATACTGCCAAAAAAACTTCATTGGTAATACCATAAGGAGTTCCTCTAAAGAACTGTATTATTTTCAGTCACATTTTACAGATGGAATGAGTTAAATCCAATGCAGGCATCATGCAGTATCCCATCACCGTTCCTGGTGTCGGTCTCAACTTAGTCAGTCGACTTATCTCTTTTGTCAGAAAGTTGAGAGTGCCAGGTCTACATCAGAGACACGAGTACTACAAAAATATTCCTTTGTCTATTGTCTAATGTGTCTGAGGTCATGAAATGTTTCTACTGGTCATCCTGTATAGAATCAAGGAAATACTGCATTTTTAGCAGGTCAGCTTCTGAGGTGAGAAGTTACACTAAAACCTTCTTTGCCGTTTTATTGGTCATATATAACTACTACAATTTTAAAATGTATGAGAATGATGTGCTGATCAACATTTATCTCTCAACACAATATCTGAAAGAGATTACCCACTAATAACTTTATTGCAGTTTGTGGGACCTTACGAAGTCTAACTTTGTCGATGTGTTTCCTATATCTCATCAGAGATTAGACTTATCTGTGCAATGTGCTGGAGGATTTGCTGGGGTCATGAAAGGCACTGCAAGAAATCTCATTGTGGTTCATGTGATTGCTGAGGCATAATCTTTGATTCTGTGCCACATTGTAAAATGACATGATGGCAAATTGCCAATCTCTTTATGTTGCACATAACCGTATTGCTCCAGCATGAGTGGTTTGTGATTAGTTGCTATGTGTAAAATGTTATTGAGATTACTATTGAATCTTGTATACATTATCGTCAAAGTAATTGTTTTTGTGTATATGTGCAGGCTTTTTGCTGTGAATTCTTTTGTACAGATCACAGACACCTTCCTGTGATATCTGTGACCATACAGCTACAAGCCCCTACTGAGAAGGAATCAGATAACTGGCAGTTATCTTATGACCTGAACTTGTCAATCTAATTATTATTCTTCAACTACCACACTTGATTTTTTTTAACCTGAGAACACCTTCAATCAGGAGAAGGTCTTCACCTTGAGTATTCTTCTGTTCATGCTGAATTGGCCGAGCCTGCTCAGTGATGGTCTACAATCCTTCAAAAATAACTGCATAAAATCTTCAACAACTGGCTCTTATTAAACCAGTTAATTTTATTGCCTTTGGTTTCCTTTGAGCATCGCCTTGACTTGATCAACATGTTCAAAGAAACTTTCCTACAGGCGGAATATAGGCATTAGGTTGTGGCTATAAAGAATTTCCATAGCTGAGATTGTCCTGAATTTCTCGGCTAGCATCCAAAGACTGCCAGACTGCATGTCTGACACCTAGTGCCCGATGAGTAGAAATTTGTTCCAATATTGGAACTAGTAATGTCATTTGGTTCCCGCTGAGTTACTCCAGCATTTTGTGTCTATCCTAGATACTGTTGTCAGCCTCCTCTCAGGCAATTGAATCCTAACCTGACTGCCAATCGATTTTCCTCCAAGTGGGTTTACATGAAGTATATCTTCCTTCCTTGTTGTGAATTCTCCCTGTCAAAATAGTCAGGTTTATTGTCACATTCACAAGTGCAGTGATTTACAGGTACAATGAAAAATCTTGCATGCAGCAGCATTGCAGGCACAAAGATTCAGAAAACGCACAAAAACATAAGTCATACATAAATTGCACATAGATTCTGCAAGATAGTTAAAAAAAAAGGATTGTGCAAAAATCAAGACATTACTGCAAAACACAATTCAGACAAGTCCACGGCAGAGCAAGGGATGGTATACATTATTACAATAACATGAAGAAGCAGACACAGCGGTGCCAGAATATGATGTTTAATATTCTATATTGCTTTTAATCAAAGGAAACACACATTTATCAGATCATTGTTACAATGTAACATTTAACACCTAAAACACCCAGCTTTCTCGGCTCCAAGCAGAGTAGTATTTCAGAATGCTACAGTTTTGTCGTGGTTCAAGGTGGGAGAAGGAGGTGAGGTGTAGGTTTCTCACACTTTCTCTTTCTCTGTCTCTCTCTCTCTCTCTTATACCTTGAGTGGCTGATGTAAAACACGCTACACAGGAGGTGTGGCACTGTCACAGTCACGTAGACCGTCACCCCCTGGTTGTTGACGTAATTATATATGATTACTGGGCATCGTTCAGATGAAAATATTATGCCCTCATTCAGGACCCGCCAAACAAGATACAATACAATACAATATATCTTTATTGTCACTGTACAGGGGTACAACGTGATTGGGAATGCGACTTCCATACGATGCAATAAATTAGTTAGCTAATCTACATAAATTTAGACAACCCAGAGAAACAAAATTAGAAACAGTTTTAAAACAGAATTAAGTGCAAATAGGTCTGTGCCGGGTCACTGTGCGACGTGACCATCCGACTCAGCAGGACCGGTTCAGAGCAGCTATGGCCCTGGGGATGAAGCTGTTCCTGAGTCTGGAGGTGCGGGCGTAGAAGGCCTTGTTTCATACCGTAGGTTAGTTAATGACTGAAGATGTGGTGAATTACTGGTGTGGAGGTGATGAAGCTTGAGGACTCTGTAGATTCACCCCAGTGAGAAGCTTTTTGGAAGTGAATTAAAAGAAGAATGAGTGGTGTGGTGACAGTCTTGTTCGACCCCAGATTACACAGAGATTGGGTCTGGGACAGACCCATTAATGAATCATAGTGTCATGGAGATAAACACAGAAACAAGGGCTTTGGTCCACTGAGATTGTGCCAACCATCAACCACCCATTTACATTATTTCTACGTTTTTGCTACATTCCCATCAACTCCCCTGCAGATTCTATCACTCACAAACATTATGAGAAATTTACTGCGGCCAATTAACTTGTTAACCCCCACATCTTTGGGATCAAGATGGAAGCAGAACACCTGGAGGTACTTTATGCTGTCAGGGAGAATGTGCAAACTCCACATCAATAGCACCCAAGGACAGGATGGAAGGCTGGTTTCTGGAAGGTGAGGCAGTGGTGCCAATCTGCTGACCAAAGATCATAGGTTGTGCAGCGCAATGGAGAAGATGGACGACCTGAGCACATTCTTGAGAGAGCCGGTTTTGAGGAAGATTCTGTGCAATAGCTGTTGGTCAAAGGCAGCCATTCCCAGTGATCAATGTTATTCTCTACACTCTTCTTGAACTTATTGCCTGGTAAAAATCATGTCTTGTACTTTGTGGTGGTTGAGAAGGAGCTTGGCAATAACCTTCCTTTGGCCAATATCGTGTGACCTTTCTGTAATTACTGCAGTTGGACTTGAGGATAGTCACAATTACAGCATCTCTGATCCCCCTGGCATGCTTGCCTCTTGTCATATGTCGGAGGTGAGGTCATGAATTTTCACCAGAAGTCTGCCTCCATTTTTAGTACCTCGGCAGAGATTGCATCAACTTAGGTCTTTCGATTGTTACATCGCTGTATTAACCCCTTGCCTCATTGAGGTAGCAGCAAGTGGGCAGTAGATTTCTAGCAAATCACTGCCCTGCCCTACCCCGCTCTCTACTATTTCTTCTCTCCCCTAGATTTCACACTGCCCCCCCCCCCTCTTCTCGCAGAAAGGGGTGTAAGAGTCACAGAGGTTGGATTATTAGAGGTATGTAAAGTGGAGGCAGAATCATTTATTGAGGATCAGAAGATTGAGGGCTAGAGGATCTGGAAGAGTTGAGGTCTGAAGTGGAAGATTGAATGGCAGACAGGCTTGAGGGCCCAGGTAGCCTAATCTAGCTGCTGTTTCCTGTGTTCTTTTATGACCTAAAGTTAATCTCTTTGCCTCAATGCCATTTTTTTTTTGCCTGATTATGTTCCTGTGTAATGCTCTGAGGATCTTATACTCCGTTAAAGCTATTGCATAAATGCAAGCTTTTCTTAAAATGTTTCCCTGTATAGATGTCACTTACTGACAAAATATGGGCTTTGAACACTGGGATAAGATCGGAGATTTCTCCCTTCAGCTATCAATAACAGTGAGTGAACAGTGAGCTGGTCACTGTTTAAAATTATGGTAGAGATGAGTTCTGCTTTTCAAACAGAACGTTCCGAGTCTTTGGAATTCTCTTCCTCAAGTAGAGTCTTGGAATATTTTTTAGGCAGAAGTAGGTAGATTGGAAATATGTAACGTGGAGGCAGATACATCTATAAAGGATCAAATAATTGATGGCTAGCAGGAAGTGGGCAGTTGGAACCAGGAGTAGATCCACCAAGGTTACATTTGGACTGATCCTTGCAGACAAGCTTGTCTGTGACCTCTGAGCCTTTCAGACTTTTGATAAGCAATTGGGTGAAAGGTTACTGGGGTCAGGCAGTCAGATCAGTAATGATGGTATTAAATGGCTGAGAAGGTTTGAGGGGACCACCAACCTACTCCTGATCCTAACTCATATGTACCACTAGCAGTGCCATCAAGCATCAGTGAAATTGTGTGAGAGCCCAGGACACAGGAATGGCAAATGACACCACAGAGAATAAGGTAGTGCAGTATCACTGGTGTCAGAAGCTGGCAAAGTACGGACCCTGGATGTAGCTCAATGAATGTCTGGTAATTATCATCTTGTGTTGGAGATGGTTATGTGTAAAATGGCGGCCTTGCTACTTAGACTACAACAGTGAACATATTTCACTGTGAGAGAGCTGTGGCCATCATAAAATATGCTACATAAATGCAAATGCATTTTTTTTTAACCATGAGGCTTGTCTTCCCCAAACCCCTTTTGCAATCCCCATCTTCCGTCCAGAGGAGACTCTCAATTTCCCTTTGGCTGGTGCAATAGCACAGAATTAGAGGGGTTCACAAGTTGATAAGTTCTAGGAGCAGAATTAGGCCATTCACCATTCAATCATGGCTGATCTACCTTTCCCTCTGAACCCCATTCTCCTGCCTTCGCCCCATAACCCGACACCCTTACTAATCAAGAATCTGTCAATTTCTGCCTTAAAAATATCCATTGACTTGGCCTCCACACCTGTCTGTGGCAATGAATTCCACAGATTTACCACCCTCTGACTAAAGAAATTCGTCCTCCATCTCCTGTCCAAAGGTACGTCATTTTATTCTGAAACTATGGCCTCGATCCTAGTCTCTCCCACTAGTGGAAACATCTTCTCCACATTCACTCTATCCAGGCCTTTCACTATTCGGTTTCTATAAGTTTCAATGAGGTCTCCCCTCATCCTTCTAAACTTTATCAACTAATCCCCTGGCACTGTCTCTGTGTTTTGTATTGATACTTGCAGATAGGTTTGTCTGTGACCTCTGACCTTTTCACACTTTTAAAGAAAACTCTTGCAGCTGTGGAGAGTAAATCGCCAAGGCCAACCCCATTTATACCTACACATTATCACAGACACTTTTCCCCATTTCCTGTATTAGAATCATCTTGGAATTAGTTCGGTGTGATAAGTACTAATGCACAAATTGGCTCACTATTTTTTCTAGCTGATGGGGAATGGATGGTTTTGACTCCAGAAGGAGGAGGTGTAGCTTTAATTACAAATCAGAGTTCAGAGCAATAAACACAGGGCGACACAGTCTGCTGGATAACCCAGGACAAAAGACCTTACAGACGCACTCTTAGAGACTCAGGAAGGGTTGTGGTCAGACAGATTTGTATGTTTGTCTGCAGTAGGTTGTTGCAACTATAAATTATTTGGCTTTTCGGAATGAATAGCAAGAAAATTATTTGCTAAGGGCAATGGTTTGGAAGGTCAGACAGGACTTTGGGATAATAAAACATTTGAAGATTTTATAAGCATATTTGGTAGGTGCGCAGGCTGAGTATTTTTGGCTTCTTCTTCTTCTTAAATCTTTGAGCTATTGCCACCCTGTTTTCCTGCCTTCAAACTTTGGAGAGATCAAAGCTTTCTACATTCCCACTTTGTCAATGGCTCAGAAAGTAAATGCAGCAAGTAACTAGAATGTAATTTTTCAGATGTCATATTAAACAGGTCGCATGTGCTGGGCATGCGGGAATCCTGTGCAACTACATGAAAAAGAGCAGCGTGGTTGTGTCTGGTATCTGATCAATACTTATCACTCAATACAAACTATTAAAATAGATGATCTTGCTATCATTTCATGTGGAAATTGGTGATTATGTTTCCAACATTAGACCAGAGACTAAACTTCATAAATCCCTGTCTTTCTGAATGAGTGGATGGTGATTTGGGAGTAGGTGATTGGACAGATTTTGAAATGGTTTGGAGGTGCTACGGATAGCACAGTTGGAAGAGCAAAGTGTGATATCACCAAGAATCCAGCCCTTCTTCAGGGAAGAGTAAAGTGATATGTTATGTGCTCGGACAAGGGATCATGACATGATGGAAACAGCAGAAGATGATTTTATGGATGGGCTGGTATGTGGAGTAGAAGGTGAGGGTCGAGGTGAAAGGGTAAAAATAGATTACCAGGAAATGGAATGACCAGTGAACTACTGTTTACGGTAAGTTTCAGATGCCTGTTAAAGAATGGTTATGTTTCAGATCTCTCACATGGAAAGCATGTCTTGTCCTTCCCAACACGATTCACAGCATTGGAGGATCCCAAGGTAGATGATCTTAAACCTGCTACAACTCAGAAGAAGGCCATTTAGGCTGTCGGGTCGATGCCACCTCCCTAGGGACCAATCCATCAGCCATTGTCTCTCTCCTTATTTCCCTGTACCTCTCCAATAATCTCTCTCAAATGCTCCAAAACTCCCCTTTGAGCTATATTAAACACTTACCTCCACCTAGGTACCTCCACCCTACCAGCACTGCTTTGGTTCCCCGTAACACCAGAACCTCTGGGGAGGATCCCTATATGGTTACATAGAGAACATGCTTGGAGTTGTGACCAGCAGCATTACCTGCTGCACCATTTTGTGGGGTCCTAACAGTATTATGGTACCTGTGATGGAGCAGGACATTGCAGATTATTCCATGCATAAAGTGACTGCATTAAGTATGAATCAATCAATGTGTAATCTCCGTGGGTAGAGTGATCAAGGTATTGCACTGAATTGAATAGTGATACACTTAAATATAAACTATTGGCGCACACTTGAATTAAGATAGCTTTAAAGCTACGAAGCTATGACAATTGACAAAAGTAGATAAGCAAATTAAACTAAACAGTATGTTGGTACATAAGCAATGGTAAATAGAACATAGGTCAATAAATAATATAATATAATAATATTCATTTATTGTCATTGCAACGAGTACAACGAAATTAAAAAATAGCCAATCCTGACGGTGCGTACAAACATATATGCAATAAATGCAAAAACAAATAAATACATAAATACAATTAAATACAATTATATTAAGTACAAGATTTTTTAACGGTGTTGCCTAGTGCAAAGGTAGTGTTCAGTTCTCGTATGGCCCTGGGGTAAAAACTGTTCTTAAGTCTGTTTGTTCGGGATTTGATCGACCTGAAACGTCGACCAGAGGGCAGATGAACAAACAGACGGTGGCCGGGGTGGGATGGATCTTTTATTATTTTGCCTGCTCTACTGAGGCAGCGTAGGCTGAACAGGTGCTCCAGGGAGGGCAGTGAGCAGCCGATGATCTTCTGGGCCGTCGTGATGACCCTCTGAAGGGCCTTCCTGTCCTTTTCTGAGCAGCTGGCATACCATGTGGTTATACAGTATGCCAGCACACTCTCGATGGAGCAGCGATAGAAGGACAACATGAGCTTCTCCTGCAGGTTGGTTTTCCTGAGGATCCTCAGGAAGTGGAGTCTCTGCTGTGCCTTCTTTACTGTGGTGATGGTGTTGGTAGACCAGGTAAGATCCTCTGCGATGTGCGTACCCAGGAACCTGAAAGCTGGTACCCTTTCCACCCAGACCCCATTGATGTAGAGTGGGTCGTAATCTCCACTGGTTTTTCTAAAGTCAATTATAAGTTCCTTTGTTTTGGAGGAGTTCAGGACCAGATTGTTCACTGAACACCATGCTGCCAGCCTTTGGATTTCATCCCTATAGGCTGTCTCATCTCCTTCTGAGATGAGTCCAACCACAGTCGTGTCATCCGCGAACTTGATGATGGTGTTGGTGGGATGGGTGGGGGCGCAGTCGTGAGTGTAGAGGGAGTAAAGGATGGGGCTCAACACACAGCCCTGTGGTGAGCCGGTGCTCAGTGTAATGGCTCTTTGACAACATGAAGATAGACACAAAAACCTGGAGTAATTCAGTAGGACAGGCAGCATCTCTGGAGACAATGGGTGATTTTTCAGGTTGAGACCCTTCAGAAGCTGGAGTAACTTGGGTCAAGACCCTTCTTCAGAAGGGTCTCGATCCGAAACGTCACCCATTCTCTCTTCAGAGATGCCGCCTGTCCCGCTGAGTTACTCCAACTTTTTGTGTCTATCTTTGGTTTAAACCAGCATCTGCCGTTCCTTCCTACACTCTTTGACATTCTGCACTGACTTTGATGTTGATCTAAACTAATTTCATTTGCCAGCACTAGGATCCCCTATTCTCTGTCTGTTCATGTGCCTCTTAAACATCACTATCATATCTGCTTCTACCACCTCCCCTGGCAGTACATTCCAGCCACTTACAACTCTCTCTACAAGAACATGCCTTGCAAATCACTTTTTAACTTCACCACTCTCATCGTAAACCTATGCCCTCGGTATTTAACTGCAGTCTTTCTGGGAAAAAGACTCGGACGATCTACTCTATTTGAAGAAGTATATATTTTAATTCTTAATCAATATATTGAGACACATTGAGAAATACAAGGTCAACAGGAAAAGTAGTCGATGAAAGATGTTAGACTACAACAGGAGATTAAAATGTTGCCTGGGGGTATAATAATAATGAGTATTATAAGCACATTGGTTGAGAAACCAGCAGGATATGATCAAAAGTTTGATGAAGGAGAAAATAGAATGCAAATAGAATGAGAGGAAATTCGCAATTGAAAGAGCTTCTATGTTTAGGACAAGAAACAATGTCACAAAGCTTAAAAATAGGGCTTTTAGATGTTGAAATAGGAATGAACAAGTTATGGCTGAGTTGCTAAACAAATATGTTGGCTTAGAAATTGTTCTAACTTTTAATGGCATTAAAGTGTGTTATGGGTCAATTTACCATCCCATCCAAGTGAAAGTGCTCAAGGACTGTCCATCCTTTTACTGCCACAGTAGTAGAGCAACAATCTTGTACTGAGATCATCGAACGGGACATGTACCTGGGCCCTATTGATCAAAGATAATAGAGCAGAGCAAGATAGACTACTCGACCTTAAAAACCGTAGTATGCCATGGCGTCATTTTGGTAGGCAGAAACATTTTAAAAGAAAAATAACAAAAATCTGTGAATTGATGGATGAGATATATTCTGCATTTTTATGGTATCATCACACATACTTTTCCCCCAAAACACTGATTACACTACGAGAGGCATTGCGAACGGCGGCTTTTGCCTACTAAAATGGCGGACGTTCCGCTCCTCTGCGTAATACACTTCAGTTTAGGTGATTTTGAAGGAGTGGTTCATCTTGCTCCTCTAGTATCTTTGCTTTTGACCATGCCCCACCAGTGCGCCAGTGTGGAAATCAAAGTAGAAAGGCACAAGGGAACAACTGGTGTGGGATTGTTTGGGAAATAGCTGCTGTTGGTAAATGGTAGGGATGGAATCTTACAAGGGAAGGGGTAGGTGGAGAGTTAACCACGATGGTCTTTCCACTTTGGATTTGTATCTGAGAAAAGCCCGGAGCTGACATGGGAGAAGAATTCAGGAGGGGAAGAGTCAGACATTATGCCATTCCCAACTTGTTTTTACTGCAAACAGTGCAGTTCCACATCAAAGTGCTGAAATGATTCAGATACCACAAGCATGAAGCTCAGCCACCTCATCAGTCTCATCACCATCTTAAGAGTCATAGGGCTACACAACGTGGAAACAGGCCCTTCAGTCCAACCTGTCCATGCTGACCAAGTTGTGTGACCGAGCTAGTCCCACTTGCCTGCACCTGGTCTTTAGCTCTCCAAACCTTTCCTAGCTTTGAATCTAGGATACCACTAATAGTCTGGTTGAATTTAGCTTAGTCTTTATTTCCATGTCTTTTCCAAACAAAAATTGATTTCATAAATTTCCTTTCTATAACCTCATCAAACTCACCCACACCTGTAATTCAGTGTGTGACACCCCTCACAAGTGGCAGGAACAGGAGTGAGGTGGCCGGTCACATCCTCTGATTATGCAAAACCAGTTCCCAAATAGGTATTGAAAGCTTGGAAACTCCTTGATTATTCCCCACTGTAACCCACAACATAACCCTGTCATACCGCAAGTGAAAATGTTTTTTTAAAAATGCAGATGCTGGAAATCTAAAACAGAAAACGCTGAAAACACTCAGCAGGTCAGCCCGCATCTGAGGCAAAAGCAGCGTTCATATTTCAATGTGAAGGGTCCGCTCATTTCACAGATGGTACCTGATCCGTTGAGTAGTCTCAAGTTTATTTTTATTTCTGGGATATTTTAACCTATGTAAAGTCAGAGGAAGTGTTTAAGTTGGTGTTGCATTTGACATTGTAACCGCAGAGCTAATCACACTGCCAGCAGATGAGTAACAAGGTGTTTGGATGCCATAGAGGGTTATACTTATGTCCTAAAAATGTACTTTATTAATAAAATATATACATTTCTACAAATAAAACAGTGCCCTGTCTTCACTCACTGTACCTTGTGTATCAGTGCACACGCCACAGAAGCTCCCTTGCTCGGCCGAATGGCAGACCCGGCAGACCAATAGAGGAAGAATGTGGTCACTTTTGAAATGATGCAGTTTTAGAATTTTAGAACTTTTTATAAGAGGTTTACCAGAATGATGCCTGGATTAGAGGGTATGAGCTACAAGGAGAGTTGGACAGACTTGGATTGTTTCATCTGAAAGACTAGAGATTGAGGGGAGACCTGATAGAAGTACAGTATTGGTGTTTATAAGAGGCAGCAGAATACCCAGGCTGGAGAAGCAGCAACCATTGCTCTTGATCATATCAATTGGCATGGGACCAACACCAACAGCTGAAAGCTGCAAAGGTGCAGTAAGCTGCACAACTACAAACATAGGGAGTTAGCCATACCTTAAGTGAGGTATCCCAAGGTGGCAATACCTCATGCAGCGCGTTTCACACTTTCATGGATGTGAGCTTTAAACTCATTGCTCTTGTTGGATCTAAGGTGGAAAGGTCATATTTCGACAGTGTGCCCAAGGCTTTGTAAACTGTCGCACATGTTCCAGAGCTACGTACATGCCCTGATCTCGTTTAGGGGATGGGGAGTTCCAGTGCAGTAAAGCTGATTGTCTTGTTGAGCAGAGAGGCCAGCCTGGGTGTCGATCACTGCATTTTCCATCTGCTTCCAGTCTCCAGAAACAGTGTTTTCAGTCTCCTGGAGCTGAGTGCACCTGCCACTATCTCTCACAGACTTCTGGAGTTGGGGTGCACCTGTCACTGTCTCCCCCAGACTCCTGGAGGTAGGGTGCACCTGCCACTGTGTTTCTTTCAGACTCCTGGACTTGGTGTATGTCGGAAGTCAAGTTTCTTCCAGAATTGATGTGCAATTCGCCTTCCCTTGCAGATTCCCAAGGCTCCTTTCCTTCCCTTTTATTTTTGCCTCTTCTGTCTGCTGCATCAACTCACCCAGTTGCCTTTCAGAAGACAAACAGGTGCTAGTGTCCACCCAGGGCATTTCCCACTCACCTTGCAGTTGGAAATCAATTTGCTTTTTGAAGGCAATTTTCTCATCTTTCTTTCCCTTCTTCACATCTAGTCATTCTACTCCTTCTTTACATCTAGTCATTCTACTTCTCCTCCCTCAGCTGTCCTCTTTCACTGACTCTATTGCCTGGAGCTGACACTGGGGCTTGTGGTGGCTGGAATTTCCTTCCTTTTGCTGGGCATGTTCGCAGATGGAGGGGAATGTTTTTTAAAATTTCTAAATGATTTGTTGCCAGCTTCCTTCTTTAGACCTGTGTATAGCTACATGAAGGTTTGGAGTAGGTACTTCTAAGTGATCTAAACCCCCTTACCCTTCACACTCACTTTCCTTGTAATCTTTGGTCGTTACTTTGCAACTGATAATTTTTGCAGGCGATTGGCATGGCATGGTGGACTGGCGTGCACCTAGGTTTACTGCAGGCATGGCACACTCAGCTACCCTGCTGACCAGGCAGCTGCAACCTTCAGATTGCAAAGCACACGGGAGGATCAACATTGGCTCCCTTTGCATTTACTTTTAAGAGCAACCTTTGACCTGATGTTTATGTGCTTTGGTCACCAACAGGTTATTAATGTCTTTCTAGATCCTTGGAAGTATCGGGAAAGGAAGGTTGAGATTTAGACATCCACAAATGAGACGTCGGGATTGTTCACATATGCCACGAGTGCCAACTCTCCCTACATTGGGAAGGTAGATTGAGACTTTGCCTTCAGAGGCAACAGCAGCTCCTTACTCTCGTTTTCACAGAAAGCTGGTGGCAGCTTTAAATATTTAAAGTGTTTAACTTCGCTGCCTGTTATTCAATATTTAAAGTTTGATTTTGGGATAACTGTGGAGAACTTTGAGTGAAATGCCATTTTTACCAATTGGTGCATAACTCTGCTAATGATCATCAACTTGCTTTACAACCTGCCCAACAATTTCACGTATTGGGCAGTGAACGATGAGTAAGAGTTGTGCCCTTCTGTCCAGGGCAATGCTGGGAAAAGTTTCCTTTCCCTTCTCATTTGTTTTATTTAGTACAGGTGTCAGACAACATCCACTGCCTTCCCTTCATGGATCACCTTTGTCATTTAAAAAAAAAGTGATCAATTAGTAAATGCCTAATTAACCCACTTTCTTCCAAATGAGAATAAATCCTACCCCAAAGAATCCTCTCCAATAACTTCCCTACCACTGATGTGAGGCTCAATGGCCTATAATCCCCTGGACTCCCTCTACTTCCCTTCTTACATCGAAAGGAGGTGCAGGAGGAAGCCATTTGGCTCTTCGAGCCAGTATCGCCATTCATTGTGATCACGGCTGATCACCCACAATCAGTAACCCGTGCCTGCCTTCTGCCCATAACACAAAGGAACAACATTGGTTACTCTCCAGTTCTCCAGGACCTTGCCTGTGACAGAAGACGCAAAGGTCTTCGACAAGGCTCCCGCAATCTCCTCGGTTGCCTCTCTCAATAACCTGGGATGGCTCCCATCACTGTCTAAGGGTTTCATGGGCCCTAACACTACCTTCATAATCTCAAATTGCCCTCTCCAGCCCTTTGTGACTTCACCTTCAGGACATCCCATGAATTAATTTTTAAAAAGCCACACAGTTGCTGATTCAGCATGAAAACTGGTAAACCAGATATATGTATTTTCCTTGCAATTCCCAATGATCGCGCTCAGCCCTGTGACCAAAAATAAAATCTGATGCAGCACATCGCAATGTAGCACATTATATAGTATTTATTCAATATTTCATTCAGTAAATTTATTGCGTCATTTTAATAAAACTTTAAATTAATTGTCACTGATGTAATACAGTAAATGATCGGAGACCTTCAGCGGTGACCGTTGACTCAGCTCCAAAGTGTCCTTCCTCACTTGTTCGGCACTTCAGTCCATGCATTAAGACTTTGATGGGTCAATGTGAATACCTTTGGTGTCTGTGCCAATCCTGCCAGTTTCCAATGCAGTCTCTGCAGCTGTAGAACTCTCCTTGAATCTGTGGCGCTCAGTGTCTGAATTAGCGGCACACCATTTTGCCATGGCAATATGTAGACTTGTAAAGTAGGGATTCATTCACTTGAAGACAGGCTTGCACATGTAATGCCTTTCATGGTGCCAGGATGGCACAGGCAACAAAGTACTCATTGAAAGTATCGTTTCAATGTAATAATCTAACTAAACGTTTGCATGCTGCTACCTCCCACAAACAGCAATGAGATAATGACCAGAATCTGATTTAGAGATGTTGCTGTGAGATAAATACTTGCCATGACACCTGGGAACGATTCTGCCTAAATGAATGCCTTTGGCTCTTTCACTAATACACTGGCTCAGCAGAGGCATCCTGTACTCAGAATGATACTGCAATGCCGGCTGGAATATTGTGCTAGGGTTCACAGCAAGGTTTTGCAAGATGCAAGAGTTCAACCAACTGAGCCAAGAGTAAATAAGAAAGAAGTGCATCAAGAAAGCAAGCTTTGAAGACCAATCTACTGGCAAAGGCAAGTTTCCAGATATCCAGGAGTTTGATTTTGAGGAGCTATTACAAACCACACTTGTTTTTGATGGAATACAAAATAATACGATTGTAGCTAAGAATTTGAAATGATTTGATCAGACACACTTGACAAGGAATCATAATTTAAAAATCAGAAGCAGGATATTTAGGATGGCATTCCCTTCTACTAAAATGCAATTAATAGCTGATTCATTAAAATAAATATCATAAATTTTGGCTAGCTGAGAAAACTATGGGGAATAAAAACCAAAGTGGTGGACGGAGTTACTGGACAGCACAATTATATTGAATGCTGGAAGAGGGTGCAGAGGGTGAGGAACATATTTGTTTCTATTCTTCACTCAACCACACACGAAGAACTGGGCCTCTGCACCACATCCTGAGCAAATGAACTACTGGATCGCGGTTTACTAACTTGTAGCTGGTGATGCACATGCGTGCGAGATGAAGGCAGCGAGGGTGTACGCAGGAGACAGGCAGTTGCAGTGGCAATGAAGCATCAATGGGCAATATTGGCAAAAGCTCGGAGACATCAGTAAACACAAACAGCAACAATCTCAGGTCCTGGTCACTGAGCGAGAGGTTCTGGGGTTGATCACTGCCCGCGGTTTCACTAGAGTTCAGCTGAGCTAAAGATGAGTCTCCAGTGGCACCAACAGCCCCACGCTCTGGCTCTGCACTGTAAAGTATTTACAGGCACTGACGTAGAATCCAGTTCAATCATTGTTCTTCTGTTGCCCAATATTCCCATTAGCAATGTCCAATTGCATCCTAAAAAATTATGAATTTCAGAGGAATTATGTCCCAGTCGAGAAAGACACCTTGAGTAGATGAGGAATTGGGGAAGAGCACTGCAAGGAACAGGGGCTAGCTACAGGGGCAGATGTCACAGCATGAGGTAGTAATTCATTGCCATTTAAGTTTTATTCACAAGTCCCAATAGTTTTACCTTCGATCCACTTACCGGTTCAGTGACACAACAAGGCAGGACTTGAAGCTTAAGCAACACCTGACACAGAGCCACCTAGCATGCTCAACATCTCCCACAGCAGTACTCTGTAGGCTGGGAATAAATGCAGTGTAGTAAAGTTGGGACTGTGGTGGAGAAGCAGCAAGAGTCCCCCAGCACAGCCAGAGCTCTTAACAAGAGGTGGTGGCTGGGAACCTTGGCGATGGGAGGAAGGGTAGGAGGTGACTGGCTTCCGGTAAGCGATCTGTAAACAAGTGCCTAGGAATGGCCCAGTCTCCTACTGCAACTTCCTGATCTGTCGTCGCTCCTGCCTCCTCTGTTTCTTTTCCGATATGTCTGGGTTCGTGGGAGGTTCTGCAGTAAACCATGGTCCAAGGAAGTTCACCCACAGTAGGTATAGAGCTCTCCCTGGTGCCTGAAATTTAAAAAAGAATCAATCTGGGAATACAGGTTTAATAGAGTGCCGCACTGACTACAAGTTCTTTCAAGTCACAAAGGGTTAAAAATGCAATAATCTTTTTTGGGTGTGTGTGGGTAAAGGAAAAAGAAGCATTTGATCATCAAATCCATCAAGTCCACATCAACCATCGATCACACAGACGTTCTATGTCCTACACAGTAGAGGTAATTTACAGAAGCCAATTAACCTACAAACATGCATGGCTTGGTTATGTGGGAGGAAAGTAGAGCACCCAGAGAAAAAACACGCATTCACAGGAGAACATACAAATGCAGCACAGACAGTACCCATGGTCAGGATTGAACCTGGGTTTATGGCGCTGTGAGGCAGCAGCTCTACCACTGCGGCAATGTGCTGCCTATTGTACTACTGGGCCAATTACTCAACTACCGCTGTGTAGTTATTGATGAGGAGTCTTATTACACTTCTGAGGAACTGCTCGGGGTGGGGGGAAAGCATGTCAGAGTCCTGTAACTCATATAGGCCCTTCAGCTCACCACATACATGACCAGCCTAGACCTATCCATTATATTCTATGGTCTAACTGATTCGGGTGCCTGTCCAGATACTGCTTACATGTTGCTTACTTGTCTCCTCTGTCCGCTGAGGCACAGCAATTCAGATTCCATGCATCCTCTGGGTAAAAACACTCTTACCTAGATCCTCTATATCCTCTTAACCCCTATCCTAATCTACTCCCTCTGATTTAGATACCTATGCCACAGTCAAAAGTGCTTGTTGTTTACCCTATTTCCCACCCACCCCTCTTATAATTTTGTATATCTCTATTAGGTTCTACCCCAGCAGTCTCCCCTGCTCCATGGAAAAACCCAGCCTCTGGGCAACTACCACTTCACCTGGCTCAGCCCCTCTTCTGGACCCTCTCTTGTACTGCCTATAGTTCAGCAACCAGTACTCCACACAGTATTCCAGCCGCAGCCTAGTCAATGTTTTATAATGTTGTACCATAACCCTGTTCTTGTTTCCGACACTGCAGCTAACTGAGACAAGCATCCAACATACTCGCTCACCACCTTATGTAAATGTAATGCCATCTCCATGGATACTTGGACTGGTTCACCAAGATTTCCCTATTCCTTAATACAGTAAACCCTTGTTTTAACATACACCTTGAAATGGATTTTGGTTCTTCACCAGTTGCACCACCTGCTGCAACTGGTGAAGAAGGGCTCACAGGTGCGGACTAGCGGTATCGGCGCCAAGTTTTAAGGTGAAATGACACAATGCTGGAGTAATTCATCAGTCTGAAGAAGGATCCCGACATCACCTATTCATGTTCTCCAGCCATGCTGCCAGACCCACTGAGATACTCCAGCACTGCGCCTTTTTGTGTATTAATGATCATCTGCAGTTCTTTGTTTCAACTGCATACAATGATAATGCTGTACTCGGTTATAACGGACAATCGGCAATAAAGAACACCATTCCCCTTCCTGTGGTCTGTTATAGCAAGGGTTTACTGTACTTCCTAGGACCTTACCATTCATTGTGTATGTCCTACTCCAGACAGTTGTTTGGCCTCAAATGCAGCTCAGCCTATATAGCGCGCAGGCAATACCATTAAACCAAAATGCCTCACTAGCCGTTAGGGCTGGACAAAGATCTTTTCATCACCTCCTGCATACGACTTTATGCCCCTAACCTTAGTTCCTTCTCTAAATGCCCTCCATCACCATTCAAATAACCCCCAGAAAAAATGCCTTAAAATTGCCAAAATGTTGTAGATAAAATAAGAACTTACTAGGAACCATAGATACCAGAAGTACATGGATAAACAGCTGAGGACTTGTAGAATGGCAGTAAGTAGAACGACATCCTTTAAATGCCTGCAAGGGAAAGAATTCGTGGTTAGCCCCAATCACACCGACTTCTACAGAAGTGAACTTTAAAAGCACAACAATTTTCAGTTACAGAAACAATAATTTAGGCACACACGCTCTTTGTCCCTCAAGACTGCTGCATTAATGAGGCTGTGACTAATCTGTCACCCACCTCCAGAGCTTTGCTTTATCACATAAAAGGTTTAATTATTAAACTCGAGTCTTTAAATTAACAACTGGCCCAGCTGAGCTCTGCATTTTCCAACCTTCAGTGTGCAGAATACGTCACTTGAATTAAGTTAAGACAGGAGCATCACATTTACTGTCGGAATTAAGAGATGGTTAGAGAAAAGTTCACAAAGTTCTCTCTTTCGTGCTCCTCTGACTCAGAATTAATGGTCTGAAAGGGCAAATCAAATTCCATTGAAATCCCGTTGAAGAGCCAAGCTTTAACAATTAGCATGTGTTCCAAAGATCGAACTAACCAAATCAAATGGAAATTGTTTCCCTCCTACCTAGTCATATGTCTTTAGATCTTGGAAATCAGATCACACAAATTCCAGTGAATGCAACATTGTAATGTTAAATTACAGAATTCTGGTGGTCCTTCAGTAAATCTACACGGGAGAAAGCCTACAAATTCTTCCTAACATGTGGTGCCCAGCATTACTTTCACTATTCCAGGTTTTGTTCCAGGGGTTGGTGTAACTGTGACAGAATTTCAACACCTTTGTACTCCAATGCTGTGGACATAAACCAGCAGCGATATTCCCATTAGTTCCGAGGGTAAGCCATATTTCTACTGGGGATTTGTTGGAAGTGATGCCTGTTTGCCTCAAATTATGAAGCACCCACAAAAAGCTGCATTCACCAAAGGAGGCAACAAGTATATTGAGAGAAAGAGTTAGCAGGTCTGGTCGATGATTGATTTTCAGATCAGATCTCAGAGAAACAAGTTAAATAAATACAGAACCAGAGAAAGACCCGAGGGAACAATCAATGGATCACGGGTGAGTTAGCAAAAGGAGAAATAACAGGGCAAGTCAGAAGAGGGTGACAACAAGATAATGAAAGTCACGATAGAGAAAAGAATAAAAGCAAGACGTTCTGATAACACAAATCAAAGTTAATTGCACTGGTTCCCCTTTTGCCTAAATTACCAAAATCTAACAACATTCAAATAATTGAACAATGAGCAGTTTACTGCATCCACTTTGTGGTGCTTTGTGGACACTCACTCTGCCATACCCTGCTCCATGTTCAGGTCAATGCCACCATCGAGGAGGGCATTGTCCTGGGAGAACACGGGATGGGCCATTCCTTGCATCCAACGATAGCTGAAGCTGTAGACAACCAGGGCAAAGGCCAGCAATCCCTGCCACAGAAAGAGAGGGCTTTACTGAAGGGAGACAAGAGATACAAAACTACCTTTTATAGTCAGATACCACATGTAACCGTGTCCTCGACCTCAGCGGCCAAGTTTCAGAGAACAATGAAGAACATCATTCTGGTACAACTGATAGCTAAGCTTGCATGGGCTTTGGGTTAAGAATGACGTGTGATTCATACTCCCATCATTCACCCCATTCTCCTAGTCCAAAAACTGGACAAATTGCAGGGACCATGCCCAGAATCCTACGAGGACCATGACTTTTCATGTTAGGACACTCAGTGGGTCCCTCCTGTAATGCTCTTTGTAGGCAAATTGCCCACTATTAATTACTTCCATTACCACAAAGAGACACTTAGTTATCATATCATATCATATCATATATATACAGCGCGGAAACAGGCCTTTTCGGCACACCAAGTCCGCGCCGCCCAGCGATCCCCGTACATTAACACTATCCTACACCCACTAGGGACAATTTTTTACATTTACCCAGCCAATTAACCTACAAACCTGTACGTCTTTGGAGTGTGGGAGGAAACCACAAAACCACACGTCTTTGGAGTGTGGGAGGAAACAACAAAAAGCATCTGTGTCTATAACACCAGAGTGTTCAATCTCAGAATCAAGATAATTGTGGGGAAAAAAAATTTGAGGTTAAGCCTGACGTTTAATATCATAAAGAATTGGCCTCAGTACCACGTGGCTACATATCATCAGATAAATAAAACTCACTCGGGGCTTTCGTCAAAATGTGTGCTTATGTAAAAAATTAAGTGAGTTCATCATCAGGTTCAATCTTGATTTAGGAACCACAACGGAAGACAGAACAGAATTTTGACTCACCCAGGTCCAGAATGTGACTGAACTGTAGAAAAGGAAGAGGTTCACTGCTCCATAAATAGCCTGTAGAAAAGACAATGAGGCTGTCAGAAAGAGGGAAATCACTACATCATTGATTTTGTTCTCCGACAAAGTGCATAAGTAGTGGGAAGGAAGCCCACACATCTCAGTGGAAGATGAGAGAATAAATTCACACAGAGCACACCTCATGAGTGCTATCTATGCTTTCCCTTCCACCTGATTGAAATCAAGCTCTGACAGAAAAATAAAGCAGAATAGAATTGGGAAGAACATATGTCGAGATATTGTGGCACTAGTAAAAGTTGAGAGCACAGAGAAGGTTAATATAACATCAAAATACAGGAGCGGATTAGAGGTGGCACATTGGCAAAGTTGCTGCCTTACAGCGCCAGAGACCCGTGCTAGTGCACGGGGTGATCGCCGGTCGGCAAGGACTAGGTGGGCTGAAGGGCTTGTTCCCACGCTGTCTCTCTAAAATAAAGTCTAATATAGAGATTACCCCAAAGGACCATTGTAGGCATCATTTTCCATAGAGGAGGCATGGAATGCTGTGAATGGCAAGATAAATGAATGGATCAAAAAGCCAGAGAAGCAACAGAATAAAATGGCACATAGACCAGACTAACTACTTATGAGAAAAGGGATAGGAATGTGCCAAAAATCAAACCCAGACCAGTCAAATGATTTTGTGGAAAGGTTCACATCACAGAATGATAGTGTCCATTGGTGCACATGCCTTTGGGACATGGCAGAAAACCAGGACACGGACATTGGGAGAATGTGAAAATCGCACACAATCAGCCCTGGAAGTCAGGACTGAATTGGGGTCTCTGGCAGTGTGAGGCTGTAGTTTTACCAGCTGCACCACTGTGGCACACTACTTTGTTGATAAGAAACCACTGCACAAAAGCATTAACTTACATTAGCTCCCAGAATAATCCTCAAATAGAATTTCAGTGTCTCCTTGTTCTCTTCAAAAATCTGCTTCTTGCCTTTTGTTCCAACCTTGCCGGTTTTCAGCTGAACGACGAGAAATAATTTCATCAGAATTGGTGAGGCAGAGAATAACATTATACTTTTAAAAGAATCACCCGACCCTCTCACCACCTCAAAATAAATTTTAAGACATAAATAGAAAATTCAAAAACTCATCAGCCAACATTAATGAAGTTGGATTTTACATCTGATTGGCTCCCTAATCCATAGAGCCATCGTACAGAATCACACAATATCAGTTCTCCAACAGCAACCCCACAAACAGTACCAATCTTCCAGATGGAAACTGCTCTGACGACTGACTGGTAACATCAGAGCAAGCACCCAGCCCACAAATCATCTTCACAATACTGGGTGCTCAATCACGGAGAGGGATACTGGGTACCAGGATATTTAGAACACAAATGGATACTATTGGCATTGCCAAATTGCTACCTTACAGGACAGGGGACTCATCATATTGTGCCAGCAGTTTCCAAAGTATCAGCATGGTTTTGTAAAGGGGAGAACTTGCCTGACAAATCTGTTGAAATTAGAGGAAATAAATTGCAGGATAGGCAAAGAGGATTCAGTGGATGTTGTTTACTTGGATTTTCAGAAGGCCTCTGATAAAAGTGCTGCATGTGAGGCTGCTAAATAAGATGAGAACCCATGCTATTAGAGGGAAGATACTGGCATGGATATAAGATTGGCTGAATGGCAGAAGACAGTGGGAATAAAAGGTTTTTACTGGTTGGCTGCGGGTGACTAGTGGTGTTCTGCAGGGGTCGCTGTTGGGTCCACTCCTATTCACTTTGTATATTAATTATTTGGATTATGGAAGTGATGGCTTTGTGGCCAGGTTTGCGGATAATATGAAGATAGGTGGTGGGGCAGGTAGTGTAGAATTCAGAAATTAGAGGTGCAAAGATACTTGGGAATGCTGGTGCAGAATTCCCAAACGGTTCATTTGTAGGTTGAATCGGTAGTAAGCAAGACAATCGGTCATATTCATTTTGAGAGGACTAGAATATAAAAGTAGGGATGTAATGCTGAGGCTTTATAAGGTACTGGTTAGACTGTATTTGAAGTATTGCGAGCAGTTTTAGGCTGAGGGATGTGCTGGCATTAGAGGGGGCCCGGAGGAGGTTTGCAAGAATGATCCCGGGGATGAATGGGTTAACATATGACGAGCATATAACAGCTCTGAGCCTGTACTCGCTGCAGTTTAAAAGGGTGACAGGGAAATCTCATAGAAACTTACCATATAATGAAAGGCTTGGATAGAGTGGATGTGGAGAGGATGTTTCCACAAATTGGAGCATCTTGGACCAGAGGGCACAGCCTCAGAATAAAAGGACATACCTTTAGAAAGGAAATTAGGAGGAATTTCTTTACCCTGAGGGTGGTGAATCTGTGGAAACTATTGCCAGACATCAGTGGAAGCCAAGTCCTTGGGTTTTTTAAAGAAGGGATTAACAGGTACTTGATTAATACAGGTGTCAAAGGTTACAGAGAGCAAGCAGGAAATTGGGGTTCCGAGGGAAAGACATAAGAAAATAACTGCAGATGCTGGTACAAATCGAAGGTATTTATTCACAAAATGCTGGAGTAACTCAGCAGGTCAGGCAGCATCTCGGGAGAGAAGGAATGGGTGACGTTTCTGAAGAAGGGTCTCGACCCGAAACGTCACCCGTTCCTTCTCTCCCGAGATGCTGCCTGACCTGCTGAGTTACTCCAACATTTTGTGAATAAATACCGAGGGAAAGATAGATCAGCCATAATTGTATGGCGGAGTAGACCCGATGGGTTGAATGGCCTAATTCGGCTCCTATGACTTATGAACATGAACTTTCTACGGTCGAAGGACTATGGGCTCCCTTATGGGGAGGACTAAACTTCAAATGATTTATCCTAATGGTCCAGTTCTGAGGGAATGTGGTAAAACAGCAACCGGGGCTCTGCACCTGCCCCTGCTCCCCAAACCATGTCGCCCTAAACACGGGCCCGCGTCCGTCCTCCCCTCTCCCCTGGTCCCAGGGTCCTCCCCTCTCCCCTGATCCCGGGGTCCTCCTCCCCTCTCCCCTGGTCCCAGGGTCCTCCCCTGAACCCGGGCCCGCGGTTCCCTCCATCTCCCCTGAACCCGGTCCTCCTCTCCTCCCCTGGTCCCGCGGTCCCCCTCTCCTCCCCTGGTCCCGCGGTCCTCCTCCCCTATCCCCTGAACCCGGGCCCGCGATCCTCCTCTGGTCCCGCGGTCCTCCTCTCCTCCCCTGGTCCCGCGGTCCTCCTCTCCTCCCCAGGTCCCGCGGTCCTCCTCTCCTCCCCATGTCCCGCGGTCCCCCTCTCCTCCCCTGAACCCGGTCCCGCGGTCCTCCTCCCCTGGTCCCGCGGTCCCCCTCTCCTCCCCTGAACCCGGTCCCGCGGTCCCCCTCTCCTCCCCTGGTCCCGCGGTCCCCCTCTCCTCCCCTGGTCCCGCGGTCCCCCTCTCCTCCCCTGGTCCCGCGGTCCTCCTCCCCTGAACCCGGGCCCGCGGTCCTCCTCTCCTCCCCTGGTCCCGCGGTCCTCCTCTCCTCCCCTGGTCCCGCGGTCACCCTCTCCTCCCCTGGTCCCGCGGTCCTCCTCCCCTGAACCCGGGCCCGCGGTCCCCCTCTCCTCCCCTGGTCCCGCGGTCCCCCTCTCCTCCCCTGAACCCGGGCCCGCGGTCCTCCTCTCCTCCCCTGGTCCCGCGGTCCTCCTCCCCTGAACCCGGGCCCGCGGTCCCCCTCTCCTCCCCTGGTCCCGCGGTCCTCCTCTCCTCCCCTGGTCCCGCGGTCACCCTCTCCTCCCCTGGTCCCGCGGTCCTCCTCTCCTCCCCTGGTCCCGCGGTCCTCCTCCCCTGAACCCGGGCCCGCGGTCCTCCTCTCCTCCCCTGGTCCCGCGGTCCTCCTCTCCTCCCCTGGTCCCGCGGTCCCCCTCTCCTCCCCTGGTCCCGCGGTCCCCCTCTCCTCCCCTGGTCCCGCGGTCCCCCTCTCCTCCCCTGGTCCCGCGGTCCCCCTCTCCTCCCCTGGTCCCGCGGTCCCCCTCTCCTCCCCTGGTCCCGCGGTCCCCCTCTCCTCCCCTGGTCCCGCGGTCCCCCTCTCCTCCCCTGGTCCCGCGGTCCTCCTCTCCTCCCCTGGTCCCGCGGTCCTCCTCTCCTCCCCTGGTCCCGCGGTCACCCTCTCCTCCCCTGGTCCCGCGGTCCCCCTCTCCTCCCCTGAACCCGGGCCCGCGGTCCTCCTCTCCTCCCCTGGTCCCGCGGTCCCCCTCTCCTCCCCTGAACCCGGGCCCGCGGTCCTCCTCCCTTCTCCTCTGGTCCCGGGCCCGCAAACCCCACACGCAGCCCTCAGTCTGGGGCCTGGAAGTGGCCTGCTGCAAGGCCGGCCGGCCCCGCGGCGCTGGCTGCACCCTCACCGCCATGGCTCCCGAGGCTCGGTGAGCGGCGCCGCTACCGCCGAACCAACAGTCAGCGCTCCAGGCCGCTTCCGGCGCACAGTGCTGTCGTCGTGGGGAGCGCATTGGCCGGGCGCCAGGCTGACGTCAGAAAGCCGAGGCCCCGCCCCCCAGACCAGGTGTGTGCGTGGAGTTCACCTGGCCGTGCGCCGCGCCTGCGCACATCACCGCGTGAAGACTAAAATGAATCAGGACTGTGAAACTAGTCGGAGAACTAGGGTGCGTGAGGGACGGAGAGAGGGGGGCAGCAAAGGCTACTTGAACTTAGAGAAATCAATACTTATACCGCTGGGTTGTAAGCTGCCAAAGCGAAGCCCAGCATCTTCTCCCAGGCGATGATGCCTTTAACATAACATCCTGACAAGGAACAGAAGAAGCACCAGTGGGCCATTCGCCCCTTCCAACCTGCTTTGCATTCAGTAAGATCACGGCAGATCCAACCTTGGCAACAGTTTGAGTTTCAGTGTAGTTTAAGTTTGGTTTATTGTCATGTGTACCGTGGTACAGTGAACAGTTATGTGCCAACCAGTCAGCGGAAAGACAATACATGAGTCTGAAGAAGACTCTCGACCTGAAACGTCACCCATTCGTTCTCTCCAGAGATGCTGCCTATCCCGCTGAGTTACTCCAGCATTTTGTGTCCATCATGATTATCAACACCTTCTTCCCTGCTGTCTTTTACCCTGACCACCTTGTAGTTCAAATCTGTGTCAAGCCCCACCTCCAGAAGTCATGATAATGCAAGAGCCATTGGATTGTAGTCGTTAAGGCACTCCACCTTGCTTTTCTTTGGTGCCAACAAATTAATATAAAATACACTGATCAGCCAAAACATTATGACCTTATGAGCCAAAACATTATGACCACCTGCCTAATATGCTGTTGGTCCTCCATGTGCAGCCCCATATGCAGCAGGGTGCGATGCACTGTGTGTTGTGACACATTCCTCCTGTAACCACCATTAAAATTTTCTGTGACTTGTGCCACAGTAGACCTTCTGTCGGTTTGGACCAGACAGGATAGCATTGGTTGCCCTCGCGCATTGATGAGCCTTGGGTGCCCAACACCCTGTCGCCGGTTTGTGCTTTGTTCCTCCTCAGACCACTGCTGGGAGAACCCCACAAGCCTTGCCGTTTCAGAGATGCTCTGAGCCAGTCGCCTGGCCATAACAATTTGACCCTTGTCAAAGTCGCTCAGGTCTTTACTCCTGCCCATTTCTCCTGCATCCAACACATCAACTTCAAGAACTGACTGTTTACTTGCTGTCTAATATATTCCACCCCTTGACAGCTGCCATTGTAACAAGATAATCAATGTTATTCACTTCGCCTGTCTGTGGTCATAATGTTTTGGCTGATCGGTGTAAATTGCCAGTTATTCTAGGTAAAACAGACCTTAATAATGTAAACCACAGTATGTAGTGCAACATTTGCAGTGGAATCTCACAAGGAATAACAATGATTACAACACAGAATAAAGCTACGATATATTAAATCCCTGACACTCTACACAAGAACAATCCAGCTGGTCACACTCCCTTTACCACAGCCCTCCAAATTCTTTATTTGCAGACATTTAACCATCTCCCTTCTGAATTCTACAACTGAATCAGTTTCCTTTGTGGACCCAGCAGTGCATTCCACATCCACCCTGTCTATTCATCGCCACGTCTGCGAGTAAAAACCTGTGCTTCTTGTCACTTTTGATAACTTTTTCTCACCCCCTTCATCTGCCAAAAGTATCCTGACTGGTTGCATCATGGTTTGTATGGCAATTCCAATGCATGGAATGGGAGAGACTGCAGAGAGCGGTGGACTTAGCCTGGGTCCATCAAGGGTACAGCCCTCCCCATCATCAAAAGCATCTACATGAGGTGCTGCCTCAAGAAGGGGGCATCTACCATCAATGATCCCCACCATCTGGGCCTTACCCTCTTTTCACTGCTACTGCTGGACAGGAAATGCAGAAGTCTGAATTCCCACACCACCAAATTCAGCAGCAGTTACTTTTCTACAAACATCAGGTTCTTGAACTGACCTGCACAACACTGATCCTACCTCAGCAACGGAACACCATGGGTAAGGTTGCCAACTTCCTCACTCCCAATTACGGGACAAGGTGACCTCACCCAGCCAGTGGCCACATGCTCCCGTTCACCAATGGTGGCCACCCGGGCCGGGAGGCAGGTTGCTACGCAACCTCCGGATTCCGGGTGCAGGGGATTTGGAACCGTCCAGGCCGCATTCAAATCAAGCCATCAGTGGACCATGCATAGGCTGAAGGATGCAAACTGAGGCTGCGAAAGCAAACGCCCAGTCCCAGGGATTTTCTAAAACAAATCATAGGGAGGCCAGTGGTGGTTAAACTGAACTCGGGTGTGAATTACCAAGGTGTTTTAGCTTGTTTGGATGTATATATGAACATAGCACTTAACAGACAGAAGAATATGTAAACGGTCAGCTTAAGAACAAATACGGAGATGCATTTAGATGATGTTGTAGACTGAAGATTGAATTTTTGATTTGAAAGGCGTAATTTTGTTAATGTAACAAAACTTTTCTTTAACTCTTTTGAAAATTTTGTTTTCTACATGGTATAACTGGTGGTTTCTCAATAAAGAATGGTTTAATCCTTATCTTAGTTTGATTTAGCAGACAGTGGCTGTGATGTATGTGTCAAACGTGATGTCTTATTCTGACTGGTACTGGCCTATTTTGGAAGTATTGTATACAATTAAAGGAACATGCATGTTTGGATAGAAACTAATATACTATTGAAAACATTGTGAATAAAGAACTTGATGTACATGTAAAAAAAACTTTTAAAAAACCTCCGAACCCGGGCATCGGGACCTAGATTGTCCGGAGCGAAAATGTCAGAAACCTACAGTGTCTGGGCCTACAGCGCCCTCCAGGCCTAATACAGGACAAGGGTGGTCCCATACGGGACAAAACAATTTTGCCCAAAATACGGGATGTCCCGGCTAATACAGGACAGTTGGCAACCCTAACAATGGGCCACGTTTTGCACTACTTGGGCCTGTGTATTTTTGCACTATAGTCTTGTTTATGCAGTCTTTTTCTTTTCAATACCTTGTTGAATTGATGTATAAATCATATTTTTGTGGTGCTGCATGAATCCATGCTCCTGAGATGATGCTGCAAGCAAGATATTTGTTGTACCTGTACCTCACTGTACTTGTGCAAATGACAATAAACTCAACTGGACTTGAATACCATTGAAAGTTATTGTTGAGTGTATGCAAGATAAATGCATCCCCATTATCAACAAAATCAGGTAAAACCCTGCTTAAATCGCCAGAGTGATTTGGGAAAAGTGTACCTTGACACAATTTCAGTCCCAATCTCTGCAAATTTGAGATCATTGCACAATGCGGCATGTGTGGGACTATTCTGCCCATGCCCATTACATGCAGTTCCCTGACAGCACCGATGGCTGGAAAGTTGCCATTTGCAAAGGGACCAAAGTGTCATAGTCCATTGGGCTTTTATTTTTAGACAGGAGCAAACATGGCTAGCAAGTAAGCAAAAGTACCTCTGAACCAAAAATATCCATCAGTTTCCCCCAGGGTGGACAATATTTCCGGGACCCATGGAAAATTCAGTTAACACAGGCAGTTCACGGGCTGCCTCACTGAATTGCTTCACCCTGACGTCGGGACAAATTTTTCAATTGCTCTTTGACTTTGCATTAATTTACATTGAAGTCCAGGACATTGGAAAGGGAAATCTTCCACCAAGTAAAGCCAGTTCCGTCTCACAGGCAACAGTCATTTGTATCCAACAAGCCCCAAATGAGGAGCATTGGTCCTGGAGGTTTTAATACCACAGAATGAATACGGTAGAGTGTGCACATTGGAGGATGGAACAGCCCCGTATCACCATATATCCTGTTTTAACCTGGGTTTCCATGTATCACATTCAGGTGGAGGCGCATCTGAAGTTCAGGATTACCTTTTATCGAGGTGGCCGATTATGACCCAATCTGGAATACATCTGCTATGGCTCATTGCTATCCCATGATTGAGGAGTCCCAGCTTCACAAATCAAGGCAGCAGAGTGTGTGCAAAGTCAGGCCAATACTCTGGTGGAGGAGTGCCTGCCAGATGAGTAACATTCCACCAACAGCATATTGAGGAAGGGCCATGGCTTGTAAGTGTCCCTTCCTAAAATCAAATCAGTAAATGATTGGTCTATGTGACAGGATGTGTAGGAATAGACATACCTGAAGGGACTCGACCCGAAACGTCACCCATTTCTTCTCACCCGAGATGCTGCCTGACCCACTGAGTTACTCCAGCATTTTGTGTCTACCTTCAGACTATATGGCAGGGTGGTGCAGCTGATGGAGTTACTGCCTCACAGCTCCAGAGAACCAGGGTTCAATCCTGACCTTAGGTGTTGCTCTGTAGAGTTTGCATGTTCTCCCTGTGAGCATGCTGTTTCCCCTCTAGTTTCCTCCCACATCCCAAAGACATGGAGGATGGTGATTTAATTGTACCTCGTGTATGGGTGAGGCAGAATCTGACAGTTGATTGGAATGTGCGGAAAAAACAATAGGATTAGCGTACATCAGTGGTTGGTGGTTGGCAAAGACTTAATGGGCCAAAGAGCCAGTTATAGTGCCATATGACTATGAAACCATGGCTGTTTGTGATACCTCACAAATCAGCTGCCACAACTCCTACATTAATGTGGACCACACCACTGAACTCGTTGTGGAGTCCTTTGGTACATTCTGAAGTTAGGAAAGGATTGGCATAAACATACGCCTTTCTTTACATTCTGATTGTCATTGATAATGTAAGCTGAATCCAGGTTCTGTTTGATAAACGTAAGAGTTGGCTTTTCCAGTGTTTTGGGTCCTTACATGAACTGATCAACAGAAGGAGTCACCTACTCAGGTCAGTGACTTCCTGCTAATTCTCGTCATAGCCGCAGAGGAGAGAATGTTGCCTGGGAATGGCGGCTGTCTGACTGTGGCATTGCCTTTATGCCAATAGGGTTTGTAACAGGAGATGGACACAAAATGCTGGAGTAACTCAGCAGGCCAGGCAGTATCTCTGGAGAGAAGGAATGGGTGACGTTTCGGATCGAGACCCTTCTTCAGACTGAAGACGGGTCTCGACCCGAAACGTTACCCGTTCCTTCTCTCTAGAGATGCTGCCTGTCCTGCTGAGTTACTTCAGCATTTTGTGCCTATCTTCGGTTTAAACCAGCATCTGCAATTCCTTCCTACACGGGTTTGTAACAGGGCCTCATGGACCAACCTGCAGGACTGCTCATGCCCCAGGCCCTCAGAAACCGTGCACAGTTACAGACCTATGTAGGGAGCCCCAGTCTTGAGTCTGAGTCCCGGTCACGGTTGTAGGGGTGGATCTGATGATGTGGTCAGGATATCAAGGCTTGGTGTTGACTACTGTGTGATAATTGGGCAGCAGGGTGGAGGGAACGGGGCAGGAGACTCATATAGGAGAGGGCAGGTGAGGGAGCGGTGGGGATGGATAGTCAGATGAGGCATTTTCATTTATTCATTTCGCTGGTCTGGATGAAAGTAGCCAGCCTTTATTGCCCACCTCCAATCACCCTTGAGAAGGTGGGTGTGAGCCACCGCCTTGAACTGCTGCTGCCCTTCTGGTTCGAGTAATCCCACTGCGAGTGACCTTCCGAATTTATCCCTGGTGACAATGAAGGAGCAGCAACATAGTTCCAAGTCAAGATGGCGTGTGAGTCAGAGGGGAACCTGCAGGTGGCGGTGTTACCTTGCACCTGCTGACAACATTGGTCTATCAGACAGTGCTGTGGGAGTAGACTTGGCTGGTAACTGCAGCAAATTTTGTTGATTGCACAGCCACTATGCTTCCGAGATGGAGTGAATGTTTAGGGTAGAGTATGGGGCACCAATCAATTGGCTCATTGGTCCTGGCTAATGATGAGGTTTTTAAGAGTTGTGTGAGCTGTACACATCCAGGCTCCAGAGTGGACTCATTAGGGGGTATTTAGCTCATTTGGATTTGTGCTGCAATTTGTGACCAGGACTTGTTCCACTTTGGCGGGGAGACAACGTGATGTAACCGTATTGGAACAGCTTGGCAGGGAGCTCAACTGTGTCTGGATTGCAGGCCTTTAGTCCTGTTAGCAGGCGGCCCTGTAGCCTTTGTTGTTGTACTCACAGTAATATCTTGATATTGCATGGAGTGAATTAATTTGGCTGAAGACAAGTTCTGTGATGGAGGGGACCTGAAGAGGAAGCAGTGATGGATCATCCACTCTGCACCTCTGGATGAAGTATGGGTGGCTGCTGAGAAGGGCGGCAGGAGACCAAGTGAGAGCCACTGCACAAGTAAATATTTAACTAGAAACCAGCTTACCCGAGGTAGGGTTCACCGCTGGGGATCAAGTACGACAAGGGAGGGGACCGAGGGGCGGGGGGACGTCTGTTGCTGCATGAGTGGCTGTGTGGGGAAGGGTTGGCCTTCAGGACAAGGATGAAGAGGGCTGACATCTTGAAGAGAACGTTCCTGCAATCAGAGCAGAAAGCTGGTGCGCTATTAAAAAAACGACAGCAATCACAGATGATGCTACAGGAAGTGGATTTCACAGGGGTTGAGATACTTGAGCAGTGAATTCTCAGAGGGTCAGGAAAGGATTAAGCAGATGTACTGTTAATAAAGTTTGCTGTGAGAACAATGCAGTGGTTTTCAGTGAGAGGGAAGGGAACAATTCTCCAATCCAAGGACTTTTTTCTCGAGCCTCTCCAATAACTGAGAGGACAGGGTTGAACCAGGCAGAAATTAATGAGGAAGCTGTATAGTGCTCAAAGAGTTTCATCACACTCACTCTGGCTCTGGATTTGACCCGATGGTCATTTGGTTTTGCTCTAGGAACTTTGGTGCAAAGAAATCCAGGTCACCACAGTCCAGGTTGTGTAAGCATGACCTAGCCCTGTCCCAACTCAAATGGGTACTGCCCGCGGTTGGCAAATGAGTACCAGACAGGGAGATCTCGGTGCCATCTCCCTGCAACTTACCAGATGTGATCGGACAGTGTCTGTTTCAGAAGGTCTTCAAGAGGTCAAACAGCGCAGCGGTCTCATCACTTCCTGATTAGTACGGGTGTCAGGGGTTATGGGATGAAGGCAGGAGAATGGGGTTAGGAGGGAGAGATAGATCAGACGTGATGTGCCGAATGACCTAATTCTGCTCCAATCACATATCAACCTATGAACTTTAATCCAAGATAAATCCACAAGAAATGTATTTTGATGTTAAAAGCAACGTTCATAGTGATGGACCCCTTGCTGCAATGACATTTATTTTAGATATCTTCTACCACAGACTCCACCGTCCATGTCAGTGAGCTGACATTGGCATTGATGCAACTGATGACTCCTCCAGAAATTTACAGCCCTAGTCTTTTATTTATCAATGGGATCAGGGTTAACCGTGGCTCTTTATTCGGGGACTCTGGTTGATCTGTCAGATCAAATGCACTGGGAGGAGGGTGGGGGGTGGGGCACAAACCAGTGGGGCGTGCATGGAGGCAGAGATGGGGGTGAAGTGTTGGTGGACATGGTGCAGGTAAGCAGAGGGTAATTTGGATGGTTGGGAGGGTTGGGGGAATCAAGGCAAAGCAAGCAATACTTCCCTTCCACTCCTCTCCATGTTGCCAACCCCATACCCTATCTCCGCCCAGTTCCATGAGAACTCAACCCAACCTGATATCCCAGTGGACTTTATTGGCCACCCTAACCCATGGTCTAATGCTGACAATCCCATGACCACCCGTGAGACAGTGCCTTTGAGCATGCCCTTATTTCCAGCCCTTTACATGTCTTTGGGAGTGAAGCTCTTTGCACAGAGAGCATTCCTGGAGCTTCACTCCCAAAGGCACACAGAAGCCTGGAAATAAGGGCATGCTCAAGTTCGTGGGCAGGTGGCAGAGTAGTTGGCGGGATGTTGCCAAGCTACCCTTTGCCCAGCAGACGTCTGTGGGAGAGTTTGGTGTCCCAGTGCGTGGCAGCACAGGAACAGGTCTTCGGCCCGCTGTGCCTGTGCCGACTGTAATACCGATCCAAACTAATCCCATTTGTCTTGTTCCCTCCAACACCAGCCTCCTCAGGGGTGTCTTGTCCAGGAGTGCAGGTGGGGTATTCAGCTGATGAAGGCCAAAGCCCATCTTCATCCAGCGGTGCTCCCTGCGTTTGCTTACAGACTCCACTGGAATGCGATGATGGATGATCCATCAGGAACCCCAGGCATCCCCCTTGTGAGGGATGCACGATCATTGGCTTTAGCAGCTGGGCCGAGGAGGGAGATCATTCCAGCAAATTCTGGCATGCTTTATAAATAGGCGAGACTTGTAGCTGACTGTAGCTAAATCAGCTACGGAGATCTGATGCGCTGCAACACAGCTTCATGCTAGTGGTTGCCAGACCAACCTGGTCCCCAGTCCCACCAGGGCTCCGCATCTACCGTATGCTCAGGCTGTACGATGGAGCAAGGCCCCGGCTGGCACTGCCGCCTCAGCCGCCCGCCGCCAACGCCTGCCATTTCTCCGGCCCGCCAGTCGAGGAAGCCACTTCCAAGGACAGATTTAACGGCCGGCGACCTAGCCACATTTGACAGTGTGGAGGCAGAAGGGGAGGACAGGAGCTGGCACCAGGATATCGGAGAAGATGGGCTGGTAGTCTTCAGGAGGCGTCTGGCTGCTCTGCTCCAGCATCTCCAGCACAGTGCCGCGAACTTCCTTGGACACGTCCCCCCTGATGTCCAGCAGCACGGAAACATGCTCGTCACTGGGGAAGAGAATGGTGAAACCTTTCAGTGATTAAGGGAGGAGACCACGAATGTCTCTGTTAACCTTATATTATGCTTGGGTAGCCTACAACCCAAAGGCACCAACTCCAGTTTCTGGTAATCCCCACCCTCTCATCCACCTGATTTTTCTTCCCCGCCCACTTCCATGCATACACCTTTGTCCCACAGCCTCATCACCCAGTTTCTTTCCACTCCTCCCAACTATCCCCACCCCCCATTTTCCTTTCATCCCCTTCCCCCTCCCCCCACTTTTACGTCCCCTGTTCCCTTTCACCCCATCACCCCTCCTCTTATCTGATTCCACTTCTGCACCCATTTGTCTCCAGTTCAGCTCCAGCCCTTGTTACTATTTACACTCATCTGCCAATCTCCCTTCCTCACTTGAATCCACCTAAGACTTGCTGCCCCTTCCTTTCACCTCTGTTTACCAGCTTTCTCCCCTCTACTCAATCAGTTTGAAGAAGGGTTCCAACCTGAAACGTCCTCTGCCCATTACTCTCCACAGATGTTGCCCTCCCCCCTCCTTCCCTAGGAGATAGATTTTAACTTAAAAATGTGAATAACTTGAAAAATATAACACCGATTTCAATGAAATTTCTTTCATTCGCACCAAAGGGATGACGGTGAGTAAGGTGGGCCTAAAATTGTTGCACTATCATATACCGTTTTGGCTGTAGTTCAGGAACAAACAAATAAGAGTTTTAATATATAGATATTAAAGGTTTCCAATGAAGGGAATCTGCCATCTTTATATGGTTTGACCTCTTTGTGGCTCCTGTTTGAACAATATGGTTGACTGATAAATACAAGCCAAGGATGGATGATAAATGCTGGCCAATCCGGGATGGGAGATAAATGATGGCCAATCATTGACAGGCAATGGATTTTGGCCAATCGGGGATGGGAGATACGTTGGCCAATCAGGGATGGGTAATAAATGTGGCCAATCAGGGATGAGCGATAAATGCTGGCATTGCCAGTGATGACCCAGATCCTGAAACATGAGTGATGAATAAAATATGAGAAGTTTTGATGAACTACCAACTCTATCTCCCTCTTCAGAGATATTGCCTGGGTTACTAAGAATTTCCAGCACATTCGATTATTTATTTAGATTTTTCAGATCCAAAGTATCCACACCCTCAAAATATCTGTGGGCACTGCTGTACCTTGGGGGTAGAGAGAGAGCACTACACCAGTTCATCGTTTAAGTGCACCTCTCCTGGCCAGTGGGCACTACAGACACTTAGTGGCGTAGATGGAGAGTTGTACTCTCTTGTCATCTCAGTGGTGGACACGGAGCATTACACCTCCTCATTATCAGCAGGGTTACTGCTGCAACCCTTCATTCTTCTGAAGGAATCTCATGTAGTTCCATCACAGGATAGCACAAAGATAGCTGTTCTTGTTCAATACCCCACACACAGTTCCCAATGAATAGAAACCATACCTGGCTCACAGCATCCAGAATATCTGAGAGAAATTATTGGTTAATCTACTCCAAAACAGTAGGTCTGGTTTGAAGAGAATGACAATGAAATTCAGGACCTAACTATCTATGAATACAAGACACAAAGTGCTGGAGTAACTTGGCGGGTAAACAACATCTGTGAGGAACATGGATAGGTGATGTTTCAGGTCGGGACCCTTCTTCAGAAGGACAGCAGTGGTTCACTATTTTCTACGTTTCTATGTTCAGGAACACAGCTCACTGCCTTCTCCAGGGCAATTAGGATCGGTAATGTAGCCATCTTTATATAAATAGAAAAGGCTGGAGTGTCCTTTGTTGTCAACTAACTAACTTGTCATCTCACATTTAGACAGTCTCAGTAACAGGATAAAGGGCCAGAGCCCTCTCACACTTTCAGGCTTGAGTTCCACACTCTTAGTCCTCTAAGCTACGTCACCAAGTTGCAAGTCAGATTCCTCTCAGCTGATTGAGTGGCAATGTCTCTGGTGCATACTCTGCTGGGTCTAGACTGGCGAAGGAAGGGCAGTTGGGGGCTCGACGAGGGGAGAGTTACCTGATGTCGGGGTAATTGGCCACCAGGCCGGAAACCTCCAGGCTGAGCAGGGAGCTGTCCTTCAGCTTGATGAGCTCTGACACAGAGGAAATTGCGTTGGTCAGCCGCTCGGCCTCTTCCAGTCCCTGGTGCAGTCAGAAAACAGAGATGAGCGGTCAGGACCAGGAGCAAGGTCAGGCTTCAACCCAATGAACCCTGCCCTTACCTTCCAGCGCCGCAGCTTCAGCACAGCAAGGCCGGACACCTTGGCAGCAAATTGCAGATTCCTTGCAACTTGCTTTGGTATTTGTGCCGAAATGTCCTGCTGGAAATGCCATCTTTCAGATCAAATAAATGAAGTCTCTCTTTGTTCCCTCAGAGGATCATCGTGCTTACTGTCACACAAGGCATTGTGGTGGATCCCTTCTCCAATAGAGTTAGTAGAAAAGATACCCAGCAAGGAGGTTTTAGGTGAATCCAAATAGATAGGGTTGTCTTTGGTATAAAACTTGGGGGCTTAATAACAGTTAGTCTCCTGTCTGTGGAAAGTAAGTGTGTCAGCAGTTATGAGATCTTACCCCATCGCACAGGACAGAGATTGCAGTAACATGTGGTGTGTTTTAAATACATTACTTGTTCAAGGAACATGCACGATGCACCGTTCCAGGCAACCTAATGTTTCAGGAATGTTTTCAAAAAAGGAAATGTGGTTTTCCTCTCATACATGAAAGTATGTAGGGTGAAGATAGACACAAAATCCTGGAGTAACTCAGTGGGACAGGCAGCATCTCTGAAGAGAAGGATTGGGTGACGTTTCGGGTCGAAACCATTCTTCAGTCCATTCCTTCTCTCCAGAAATGCTGCCTGTCCCGCTGAGTTACTCCAGCATTTTGTGTCTCTCTCCGATTTAAACCAGCATCTGCAGTTCTTTCCTACACAAGGTATGTAGGTTCTCCAAATTGCCCCTTCTGTGTAGGATGCAAAAGTGGGATAACATAGAACTAGTGTAGGGGTGATTGATAGTCAGCATGGCCAAATGGCCTGTTTCCACACTGTATCTCTAAACTAAACTGAAAGAAATTGACAAAGTGATGTAATTCATTTCACAACCTCTAGGTTGCACCAAAGTGCTTTCACATCAATGAAGTATAGCACGTTCACATGTTATTATCTGTAAAAGGATTTCCATTTCAAAGCCAAGAGAAGGCAAAGGAAGTTTATTGAACAGGAAGGTTGCTGACTCACAGGTGGGGGCAGCATTCTAAAGTCAACGGGAATTATCTCAATATTGAGTGAAAGGCTAGAACATTTAAGATTTGGAAGATACAGTTGGAATCATAGGGTTTTACAGCATTGAAAAAGGCCATTCAGCCTACCACATCCATGTCTTTACTAATCCCAAGATTATCTTTACTAATCCCAATAACCCACACTAGTTCCAAACGTTTTCTTTTGCCTTGGTGATTCATGTGCTTGACTAAATACATCTTAATTGCTCTGGCAAGCTCGGGAGAGCAGATTTCATTCAATGGAGCATGCGAGTGAACCAAATGATCTTAAATCAATAATTCATGTTTTTAGCGGCTGTTGACTATACTTGGATTTTTGATAGTTCCTCAGAATGTCGCTCCTCCAGCGATTGTCGACACTTTGGGCAGGAAGGTGAGTTGCCTGTATTGGTCCATTTACAGCATCCAAAATACCATTAATTCACTCGTCAAAGCAAAAGCAGATTTAGGAACAGGAGCAGCTTTGAAGACTTAGAACAAATATCCAGGAAAGAAACAACCGTCGCAAAATAAAACCGATGTTAAAGACCGAGACCTCTTTTTTGAGGTTGTGTACGGAATCTTTAGATGGTATCCTTCCTGCAGCTTATATTGCAATGTTTTACCAGACCAAAAGTAGTTAATCCCGTAGAGCTCGTGATGTTCCAATTAGGAGCATGTCAGGGTTACAGCCTCTGCCTTTTCTGTGCGCACACAATGTCTAACATTCATCAACTGCTTTCTCTGTTTTAGTATAAATAAATATAATGTCCTTTCTTTGATATTGGCCTGAAAACTTAAAATTACAATTTAGAGTTTGTAATTGTGGAGACTGGATCTGAAGGGAAGATTTAAATCATGGTGGGGGGAGGGGGGGGGGGGGAGGATTTAAAGCAGATTTTGTTTTTGAAAAACAAGGAATTGAGATCTATGGGAACTGCCACAGAAGAGGATTTGAGGCCTGGGGCAGATCAGCCATGATCCCATTGAATGGCAGTGCAGGCTTGAGGGGCAGAGGCAGAGTGGCCTGCTCTTGTTCCTGTTTTCTTACACTCATGTGTTCATTGGCACTGTCTTCAATCCTTGTACACATGACTATCACAGAGCCCCTTACAGCATAGGGATAGGCTCTTTGACCCATCACGTCATTACGAACTGTCAAGTACAAACGATACTAATTTCAAAGTGAAAGAGGGTCAGGGTCCATTAATGCTTCGATGGTGATGAGTGACGGTCTTGCCTCAGCTCACTCGCTAGGTTGCTGATAGCTGAAGAATGACCAATAGCATCATTGGTGCTAAGATCTTCATTGAGTAATGTGGCAGCTGCTGAAACGGTGTGACTTTGCTTCAAGCCTTCAGCCCCTGTGGAGTAGATCAGAACCGGGACATGGTGGAGAGGAAACACAGTGGCACACATCTCCACAAGGGAAAGGCTCTCGGCAAGACATATACTGTGGAGAATGTAGGCCTTCCTGCGATGCTGGACTTGTCTGTTGCCTAGCAGGTGCGCCTTGTCTAAAGGCAATCTCACTACATGTGTGGCACAGTAATGCAGCTAATAGTGCTGCTACCTCACAGCTCCCGAGACCCAGGTTCAATCCTGACCTCTGGTGCTGCCTGTGTGGAGTTTGCATGTTCTTCCTCTGACCCTGGCTGCTCCAGTTTCCTCCCACATCTCAAAGGTGTGCGGGTTGGGAAGTTAACTGGCCTCTGTAAATTGCACCCCTGGAGAGTAGGTGAGAGGTATGAACTGGGAGGAGTTGATGGGACAATGGGGGAATAGATTGCAGGGAAAATTAATGGGGGAATGGAAATGTTCTGCGAGCTGACATAGACCTGATGGGCTGAATGGTCGCCTTCTATGCCATCTGGAAATATAGAAATTTTCAGCTTGTGTACAACTGCTCACAGAACATTAATCTGGATTATGGTATGATATTTCAAAAGCACCAGTCCAGCTGACCTACCATGACAAATTGGTGGTCAAGGACTGAGCAGCGAGGACTATCCCTTAAACACACCGCTGATGATTTAGATGCACACCTGCACAAGCAACGAACGACACACCGTCGCACACAAAATGAGGGAGGGTCAAGGTCAGTTAATGCTTCAATGGTGATGAGTGACAGAGTTACCTCAGCTCACTCACCAGGTTGCTGAAGAGCTCCCGCAGCTGTGTGGCATCACGTGACAACCTGTGCCACACCTTCTCCCGCTCGCCAGCGTTTTTGCAGATGATCTTCTTTAGCATCAGCCGGCGGATGTACTCAATGACCACCAGACGTAGCCCCTCGACCAGCATGAACTGTGGAGGCAGCACAGAAGAGAAGCATGGTGAGCACACCCATGAACACATGGTGGCTGCAAACAGGCAGCTTAAGTTCATAAATTCATCAGATCTAGGAGCAGAATAAGGCCATTCAGCCCATCAAGGCTACTCTTCCATTCAATCATGGCTGATCTATCTTTCCCTCTCAACCCCGTTCTCCTGCCTTCGCTCCATCACCCCCGGCACCTGTACTAATCAAGAATCTGTCAATCTCCACCTTAAAAATATCCATTGACGGTCCCCATTGCTGTCCGTGGCAATGAATTTCACAGATTCACCACCCTCTGACTAAATAAATTATTTTTCAACTCCTTTCCTCCTGAGCTTCACCTCATTCATCACTACTATCCCTTCCATTATATACCTGCTTGGTTAATCTTCCCCTTTTCTTGCCCTCAAGCCTACTATACTACCAGAAACTTATTGATGCCCAATAACAAAGAAAAGTTGCACTTTGTCCAGTGTGGTCCACCTTCTCGTTTTGGAGAAACAAGGAACTGCTGATGCTGATTAACACACTAAAGGACTCAAAGCGCTGGGGTAACTCAGCAGGTCAGGCAGCATCTCTGGAGAACATGGACAGGTGACGTTCCGACTCGAGACACTTCTTCAATCTGAGGGATCAGTCTGAAGAAGGGTCTCAACCCGAAACATTACCTATCCATGTTCTCCAGAGATGCTGCCTGACCTGATGAGTTACCCCAGCGCTTTGTGTCCAACTTCTCAGTTTGTGTTTACATCCCCCACATTATTTGTCCATGGCCTCCCTCTCTCACTGTTCACACTCACTTATTGACCAGAAGAACTGGTTTACAACTTATCTCCACACTCACCCCGGTTTTACCCTAAAAGGGACATTTCGTATAAATTCCACAGACACAGCACCCGTAGTCAGGGTCTCTAGCGCTGTAGGGCAGCAACTCTACTGCTACATTACTATACCACCCTTTTGGCCCCAGTGTCACTTAGTCTTGGAGTTTCTAGATCCCAGTGAGTCCCTCACAACTACTAGCTGTAGGGTGATAACGTGCCTTTCACATTCAATCTCTCTTGTCACAAATCCACATTGTTCTGGCCTTGCTAATCCCTCTCAACCATGAAGACCAAAAATAAATTAAAAATAATGTACAAGAGGCACTGATGGATTTCCCTTCAGGCATTGTTACATCAGCAACAGAAAAAACAAGAGGAAGATAAAATGATGAGCAAGAAATAAAAACGCAGATGCAGGAAATCTGAAATAAAAACAGAAATACTCAGCAAGTCGGGCTGCCTCTGTGGAAAGAGAAACGGAGTTAAACGTGTCAAGTTGGAGATAAAATGAGCATTGTTGATAAAATGGCACAGATTGACCTACTGGTAACGAAGTTGCATTGGTTCCAACTGGGTATTGGGTAACAGCTAATTCTGGGTTATCTGTGGGTCACTCTTCCTCCCGCATAACAGCAGCTCACCATCTTCTTGCCAGGTCGAATTAGAGATGGACGGTAGGCAGGCACTAAGTGAATGAAGGAGATCAACTCTCACCTGAAAGATGGGCTCCCGGATGTGGCTGAAGTAGCTGTAGTACGTGTCGATAACAGTGCAGGTGGAATCAATGAACTCGCAGCCAGAGAGCCAGGACCCAGTCAGCAACTGGAGGAAATGAGGCTGGAGAGAGGATTCCCAGTGAGTTTAATGCCCAATAAGCAACACCAACACACAGCTAATAACAAGATTAAGCTGGCACATAACCTCGCATAAGAGAAGATGAAAATTCTTTGAATGGGTAAATGGGATTATCCTCCATTGTTTGCTCTGCCTTGCCTGGATTCAACCTTCCCAATGCAGATACGGCACGAGTTAGTGATACAGTAAAAGTTTGTTCGCCTGACTAGTTTCTGAATTGAACAGACCATTTCCAGGCCGTCTCTGAGGAAAGTCAATAGTCAGCCATCTCGGCATGGGACACAAGTCAAAGTTCCCGACCTCCTAGTGAACAGATTTTTGTTTAATGCCAATCCAAGCAGCTTCAATTACTGTTGCCAGGATTGTAAACTGATTCCCAACTCCTATATTGGCACATAGGGATCTGAACTCACTGTTTACTGGGTTCATTGGCTGAGACAATCTATTATTAACACTACCATTCCCAGAGCGTGAAACTAGTCTTTCTGGTCTAGTCTAGCCCACTCAGTGCCTTCCCAGTGCTTGCTCAGTTTAGTACCTGCAGTTCCAGAAGCAACTTATCGATCAGCAGCCTGCAGCCTTTCTTCGTAGCTCGATCCACGGCCGTGTCAATGGAGTGAGAGCCTTTCGTGCACCCGTCACTCTGCTGCTGCAACCACTGGACTGACTTCCTGAAATACAAGAGGGTGACGCCACTCAACGAGTGTCCAAATGGAACAAAAGACACAAAGTGCTGCAGCACGGTGGCTCAGCAATAAAGTTACTGCCCTACAGCGCCGGAGACCCGGGTTCGATACTGACTGCGAGTGCTTGTCTGTATGGAGTTTGTATGTTCTCCCCGTGACCTGCATGGGTTTTTTCTGGATTATCCTGTTTCCTCCCACACTCCAAAGACGTACAGGTTTGTCGGTTAATTAGCTTGATATAATTGTAAATTGTCCCTCGAGCATGTCGGATTGTGTTAGTGTGCTTGGGTCTCTGGGCACCAAAGACTCAGTGGGCCGATGGGCCTGTTTCCGCGTTGTATCTCTAAACTAAACTAAACTCAGAGGGTCAGGCAGCATCTCTGGAGAACAGGCAGCATCTCTGGAGACTCTGAAGAAGGGTCCGGACCTGAAACGTCACCCAACTTTTTTCTTCAGAGGTGTTGCCTCACCCGTTGAGTTACTTCAGCATTTTGTGTCTATCTGCAGTTCCTTAATACACAAAAGACACAAAGTGTTGGAGTAACTCAGCGGGTCAGGCAGCATCTTTGGAGAACATGGACAGGTGACGTTTCAGATCGGGGCCCTTCTTCAGACTGTTCTCCAGAGATGCTCAGTTACTCCAGCACTTTGTGTCTTTTTCTGTAAACCAACATCTGCTGTTCCTTGTATGGAACAGCTCAGTACCAGGCTCCAGACCAGTGAGCAGGTGAAGAGGCCACCATTTGAGAGACATTGATAGCATAGACAGTCAGAACCTTTTTTCCAGGGAGGAAACGTCAAACACTAGAGGCCAGAGTTATAAGGTCAAAGAGTTATAAGGTCAAAGGGAGATAGTTTAAAGGAGGTGTGTGGGGCAAATATTTTTACATGGAGAGTGGTGGTGGTGGAAGCAGATACGATGACCGCGTTTAAGAGGGTTTTAGATGGGCAATGAATACGCAAGGATTTGAGGGATATGGAGCAAATGCAGGCAGAAGGGATTAGTTTACCTAACGGGATTAGAGTAAGGGATTAGTGTATGATGTTCAGCACAGACGCAGTGGGCAAAAGGGCCTGTTCCAGGCTGTACTGTTCTGTGTCCTATGTTCTATGCCATATGTTCATCCAGCCAACAGGGACATCAAACCTCCCCCTGCAACACCTCTCCTTCATATAGACTTTACCCACGAGTGCCCCCAGTCAATCCCCAAATTCTGGTCTATTGGCTAAACGAGTGCTGGGAGCTCTCTAATCAGCGGGGCCAGGAGAAGGATGAAGCTCCATGGTCCAGCAGGCCATGAAGATAGGACATGGACCCAAACAGCAGCTTCCATTGTCCTGTACTCAGGAACTGTAAGAAATGCAGGGATCATTCTCTTGTCCAAGGTATCTGACCAACATCCAACAGATGGGCGGCACGGTAGCACAGCGGTAGAGTTGCTGCTTTACAGCGAATGCAGCGCCGGAGACTCAGGTTCGATCCTGACTACGGGTGCTGTACTGTAAGGAGTTTGTACGTTCTCCCCGTGACCTGCGTGGGTTTTCTCCGAGATCTTCGGTTTCCTCCCACACTCCAAAGACGTACAGGTATGTAGGTTAATTTGACTGGGTAAATGTAAAAAATTGTCCCTAGTGTGTGTAGGATAGTGTTAATGTACGGGGATCGCTGGGCGGCGCGGACTTGGTGGGCCGAAAAGGCCTGTTTCCGCGCTGTATATATATGATATGATATGATATGATATGATGAGAGTGCTGAAGATAGACACAAGGTGCTGGAGTAACTCAGCGGGGCAGGCAGCATTTCTGGAGAAAACAGATGGGTGATGTTTCGGATCAGGACTGTTCTTCAGGCTGATCAGATCAGAGATAGACACAAAGTGCTGGAGAAACTCAGCGGGTCAGGCAGCATCTCTGGAGAAAGTTTCGATTCGGGACCCTTCTTCAGACTGATCAGGTCAGAGGGCTGCTGGTACCTGAATGCGATACAGTTGTTGACGGCAGCCAGGAGGTACAGCAAGTAATACTTAGGCTGCGAATCCTTGCTCCGCTCCTTCCCAAAACAGATTACAGCCTCTCGCAACCTAAAAGATAAACCAGGTCATTAAAGCGGGAGTGGTTCGGGATAGGCAGAGTCTGATACAGTCTATGCTTATTGCAGGTAGCCACCTGCAGAGGGTAAATGCACTAACTGTTTGCAGTGAGCAAACGCAGAGGCATTGTGTGTGCATAACATTAAATGCCCCCGCTATTGCAGGCATTAGTTTTGTTCTGAAGTATATTTCAGGGATCTGCAAGCTGAACGGAAGGAGACGCAAATATTAATGAACATTATATGTATCACAACATCACAATTCATGCAGCTCGGTGAAACACTGACAACCTGGAAAGATAATGAAGCATTTTTTAATGAAAAGAAACTTTCAACCATTGCAAATTTTTATGAATGATGCATTCAATTTATCATAGTGTGTATTGTGGGATATCCTTGGATTGCAGTATTTTTGATAAATTGGTTCTGTCATAGCAAAATATTCAGTCCATCGGAATTCCAGTTTGGATAATGGTTTTCAAGTCACGAAAACAGAGAGTGGACAAGTGGAAAAGAGTTGAGATTGCAGCAGCTCATCTCTCCAGAGCTGGTTGAAATTATTTTCTCATTAATTTTATTTCCTCTTCTCCCCCCTCTCCACCCCGCCTGACTAAGGGTGCTGTCTGTACGGAGTTTGTACGTTCGACGTGGCGGCACAGTAAATGCTGGTCCAACCAGCGTGAAAAGTCAACTTCACGACCAGTTGTGTGTTCAACTTCAGCTCCAAACAATGACTTATCCGTTACCAATAGATTATCTCAGGAAATCATGGCACATCTTGGATGTGAGTTGAGAACAGTGGAGAAGATACAACTTCTTCCTCCATTTACCTAGTGGAAGTTACCTGTAGAGGAAGGTCTCGAGTTCCTGCAGAGCCATCATCACCACTTGGTCCCTGAGACGGTCGCCAATCATAATGGCCACCTGGACATTCTCCTCCAGCATCTGGTTGGAAAAGGGCAACGTTTGAAGGTCAATGCAAGCGCACACTAAGCATATCGCAACACATCCTTTGACATTCTCCAGGAGTCATTTCATGACTGAATGATACCTGGATTAGAGTATTAGCTATAAGAAGCAGTTGGACATTCTTGGATTGTTTTCACTAGATCATCAGAGGCTGAGGGGAGACCTGATAGAAGTATATAAAATTAGGAGAGGCATAGATAGGGTTGACAGTCAGAACTTTTTTTCCCAGTGTGGAAATATCAAGTGCTAGAGGCATAGCTTTAAAATCAGAGGGGAACAGTTTAAAGGAGACATGCAAGGCAATTTTTTTTACACAGTGTTGAGGGGTGCCTGGAACATGCTGCCAAGGTTGATGGTGGAAGCAGATATGTTAGTGGCATTTAAGAGGCTTTTAGATAGACAGACCTATAGATATGCGGGGAAGGGAGGGAAATGGATCATGTGCAGGCAGAGGAGTCTGAAGAAGGGTCTCAACCCGAAACGTCACCCATTCCTTCTATCCAGAGATGCTGCCTGTCTCACTGAGTTACTCCAGCATTTTATGGCCATTTTAGATTACCTGAACTTGGCATCATATTCGGCACAGACATTTTGGGCCAAAGGGCCTGTTCCTGTGCTGTGTTCCTTGAAACCCCTGCACTGACCACAACGCTGAAGCGGGTGAACCGTTGCTTGCTCGCTGTACACTGACCTGCGTCACAATAGCCGGCAGGCTGGAGTGGTAGTAGCCCTCGTGGTCGGACTCTGGCTCCCCTTCACTATACCAGTCGCTCACCTCAGCTTCCAGCGCCTTCTGCATCCAGTCCGACACAGCCACCTGCAATGGACAAGCAACACACATCAAGGCGTTGTGTCAAACCCTGCTGCCTTCTCTGCAACTTTTACCCAATTGCACAGCTTCCCTCAAGCAAAGCTCTGCTTCCAATGCAGGGCAGATTTATTACCCTGGCCTTGTCTTTTATACTTGGTCTGTGCCTGTGCTGGACATACAGCTGGGGGCTGGTTGTGCAATGGCCTGGCTCATGTGGTGAACTGGAGACAATGGCACCAGGTCATTTTGTCTCTGCATAGTCATGGAATTGTACAGCATAAAAACAGAAACGACAACCCACCACATCCATACCAAACATCATGCCCATCTATACTAATCCCACGCTTGCATTCATTCCCTATCCCTCTGTGCCCTGTTCATTCAAGTGTCGGTTCGGATGTCTCGTAAATGTTGCAACTGTTCCTGCTTCCACCATCTCCTCTGACAGTTCATTCTATATTACACTTTGTGTGAAACGCTTACCCACAGATCTGCTTTCAATCTCCTACCTCTCACTTTAAACCTGTATCTTTTGATACCCCTTTGGACTCTCTGCTATTAACCCCGTCCACGTCACACATAATTTTATACATCTCTTCATGTCATCTCCTAGACTTTACAATGTCTCCTTCTAACTCAAGCCCTCCAACCCATCAACATCATTGAGAATTGTTACTCCATCCTCTTAATCACGACATTCCCTGGAATAGGTGAGTGGGTGCCGGCATTCTCTCCCGAGGAAGGCAAATCACTCAGCAGGTCACCTGCTCACTCAGATGAATGAGCTTGTACTCAGACACCACTCTGTGAGATTCACAAGTGGCGCAATGGTGCTTTTTGTCACATGTGCATCTGCACAGTGAAATTCTTTTTCCATATTTACACATGCAGGCGCCATCATGTTTCGGCGCCATTTCCAAAGTCCAAAGTCTTGTCCGCCCACGCGCTCAGTCCACCAGAGCAGTTCCCAATCCCGGTAGGCCCCAGCCTCCTATATGGCCTCCCTCCATCGCCTTTCACCAGATCGGCCCACGAACTCGCCCGGCCATCTTCGTGTCCCAGGGGTGCCTCCTGCAGACGGCCTTGAAGGTGCTGGAGGCATTATCCCTGGATCACCGTCCTACCACCTCTTGCTCCTGGCGTCTGTCTATTCGGCAGCTCTCTCCCGGTTCCGCGGTCCGCCAGGCCTTCAGACCGGGTCCTCCGGCCGGTTCCCGATTCCACAACCGCGGCACCTCAGGAAGGCCTAACTTTGGTAGAATGGGCCACAAAGGATTCTGCTGCAGATTCAGCAGGTGCAGTTACTGGGGCGGACCTGTTAATGCTGCCACACAGGAGGGGGAATGATCAGACCAGCTATAAATGCAGGCTGCACAGGGTGCAACTGCCACAGATAGCTGCAATGCATCAACTTTCCTCTCCACAGATATCCACTCAACAGCCCTCACCGTCCTGAAACTTGAAGTTGTGGATTCAAACCATTCCCTCTGTCCTTTACCAAGCAACATATCAGAAGCACCTACACTTTGTTATCCTCATGTGAGATTTAGCCGGGCTGAATCTCACCACAGATTCTTGCATCTTCTCACTGTTTTTCTCTTCCCTTCTGCCCAGTTCTCTTCCCTCTTTCTTCAGCCCCATCTCCAATCCCCCCTTTGCTCTTCCTGCCCACTCTTTAAATCTCCCTTTTCTTGTCCCCTCCCCAGCCCCTCTCCTCTAGCCTGACATTCCTTCAGCATCATTTCTAGAGCAGATTGTCTGCTAATAGTCACCCCTCCTGTGGAGAAATTGGCGACATGTTTCCTACAACATAAGTTCCCAAATAGCTGTGAACTGCTTTGGGATATTTTGACAGGGATTTGCAAGTCTTTCATAAACATGTCTTTCCCTTTCTCCTTCCCGCCCCTTCTGCCCTGTCAGTCTCCATCTCCATCCTCCCCCCTGCCTCTCTCCTCTCCTCCCATCCTAGCTCCCCTCTCACTGTCTAACTCCATGTTCCTACCCCTCTATTTCACCTTCCCTCAATTCTTCCACCTTCCTTCCCCATCACTCCTCTGCCTTCTCCCCACCTCCTATTTCTTCTTCACTCCCTTTCTTGCTGCACCTTACACTCTATTCCATCTTCCCTCAACTCCTGCATCCTCCTTTCTGCCACTCCTCCCTCTTCTCCTCCTTTGCTCCCCTTTCTTTTTCCTCTCTCCACTCTCTTCCTCACCTCTTGCCCTTTTCTCCTTCTCCTCTCATGGTCACTTTTCCCAGCCTTCTTAAAATAATACTTGAATTTAAATCCTGCCTGGTTTATGCTTTGTCCCCTGTCTTTGGATCAAGGCAGCCAGCTCCATACCAGCCTGGTAATCTAGCCACTACACTAGAGTAACCCAGCACTCACCTCTTTCTCTATGAGCCCAGTTTCACACTGTGAATCACTGCTTTGATTTCCCTCAGGAGTATTTATGTGGCTGCTGCTTAAAGTTATGGTTTTTACAAAAAGCATCAGATAAATCCAAGTCCTGACGGGTTCTCCCAAGGTCAAAGCCTTGTGGACTCACCCGGACGGCGTTCACGTATTTATTCTGCAGCTGGTCCAGTGCATCCTGAGAAATGAGGGGGCCCAGTGAGGCAACATCAACGTCAGGAAAGAGATCCGGATGATCCATCATTTCAGGACTGCTGGGGGAAAAGAAAACAAAAAGAAAAACAGGAAGCAGGGATGCGATAACACTATCAGGAAGGATCAACGTTTGGAGACATTGACTGAACGTAGTACAAGCACAGGCTGCTTCATAGACGGGCGGGGCTCCTTCCCTTCAATCACTGGATATTTCCTGTCAGTCGGAATGTGTAAAACCAAGGAGGGGAATGTAAGGGAGGAGGACAGTTTAGTTGAACAGTGAAAGGAGAAACAAACTGAAAGCACAGGATCTTTGGAATTTCGTAGAATAGGAGTGATCTTATTGAAATGTACAAGATCCACAGCAGAAGACTACAGATGTAATGTGGGCAGAAAGGATTGGTACAGCCAGGTACAATGGTCAACACCTGATGGGCCAAAGGACCCATTCTGTGCTGCATGACTCTACCACTCGACGAATCAGTCATAGGGAAGTTATTGAGAAATGGGCGGCACAGTGTAGTGTCTGGTAGAGCTGCTGCCTCACAGCGACGGAGACCCAGGTTCGATCCTGACCTCGGGTGCTGCCTGTGTAGATTTTGCACATTCTCCCTGTGACTGCGCGGGTTTCCTTCCAGGTCCCCTCTCACATCCGAAAGCGTGCAGTTTTGTAGGTTAAATGGTCTCTGCAAATTGACTCTAGTGTGTAGGGAATGGGTGAGAAAGTGGGATAACATAGGACTGGTGATTAAAGGTCAAGGTGGTCTCGATGGGCCCACGGGTCTGTATCCATGCTGTATCTCTGCGACTAAGCTAAACCTCCAATTGTGGGAGATTTTCGAATGAGGGGACATGGTTAGAGGGGAGGTGGCCATTTATAAATGTGCCTTGGAGCTCCTGCTCACAGACTGTGGTGAAACACTGGAATTCTTCACCCTGGAAGGTTGTGGAGGTCAGATCATTGGGGGGGGGTATTTAAAGAGGAACTAGGTAAGGAGATGCTTGGGACAGATCGGCCATGTTCATATTGAACAGTGGGGCATATTCCTGCACCTATTTCCCTCAGCTCTTACAAGGACCATGGATACAAGCCATTCGGCCCACCCTGTCCATGGAGACTGTTGGTCACCTATTCACACAAGTTCCAAGTTACCCCACTCTCTCATCTACTCTCGACACACTAGGAGCAATTTACAGAGGCCAATTAACCTACAAACCCACACATCTTTGGGATGTTTAGATTAGTTTAGTTTATTGTCACGTGTACCGAGGTACAATAAAAAGCTTTTTTGTTGCATGGTTTCCAGTTAGAGGAAAGACTATGCATGATTACAATCAAAGCTTCCACAATGTAGAGATACAGGATAAAGGGAATAGCATTTAGTGCAAGATAAATTCCAATAAAGTCCGCTTAAAGGTAGTCCAAGTGTCTCCAATGAGGTAGATGGTGAGTCAGGACTGCTCTTTAGTTGGAGATAGAATTATTCTGTTGCCTGATAACAGCTGGGAAGAAACTGCCCCCGAATCTGGAGGTATGGGTTTTTGGGAGCAGGTCTCGTAGAAAGCCCATGCGGTCATGGGGAGAATGTACAAACTCCGTACAGAGAGCTCCCGTAGTTTGGATCGAACCAGTTCTCCGGCGCTGCAAGCGCTGTGAGGCAACAACTCGACCGCTTTGCCACCGTGGCTGCCCTAATGGTTCATGAAGGCAGCTCATCGCCATCTTCTCAAGGGCAATTAGGGATGGGCAATAAATGCTGGCTTTAGCAATGCAGCTCATAGAAGTGAACAAGTTTTTAAAAAAACTACGGAATGACATAATATCGGGGCTTACAATAGTTTTTTTGTAGCCAAGAGCAAGAAGTCTTATCGTGCCACGGGGTCAGTTCAAGAATGGGGGCAAGACTAGCTCATGCATGTGAAGCCATTTTAAATCAATGTTTTGAGAGGTTCTCAAACAATAAAACCAGGCAGAAAGATTAAGCATGAGTAGGGAGTCTCTGCAAGAATAATATTTGAGAAAAGATAACACAACATTCGGCATCCTGGAGACTGAATGGGTTTTGACAAATATATCAGTTTTGTTTTATTGCTGTTGTCTAAGCGTTAAGCAGCTGGAACAGCCTTTGTTGGTGACTGCCAGTGAACCTGGCTGGCCAAATAAAACAGCGCAGTCCTCATCAATCATCAGACTTTTGACTCCCCGGCCGCCCGAGTAAACAAATCTCTCCTTCCTCAAAGTGCCATGGTGGGATTTGAACTTGCATTCTCTGGAGTACCAATCCATCAACTATAACCCCTGTGGTTTTGTACCCAGCACTAGTACCTCCCCTCCCCTCACTGACATCATTGTGATCGGTTACCACAATGCAGTTAATGCTGCAGCTTAGACGGTCTTGTTGCTCGTCAATAACTTTGTGCCCAGGGCTGATGATCAGGAGCGATGAATTCAAACCTCACCGTCTTAAAATTTTAATTTAGTTATTTAAATAGATTAATTCTGACAAGAGCTTTGGACATGAACTTTTAACTGTTTCTCTTTCCACAGATTCTGCCCGGCATGCTGTATGTTATCAGGATTTCTGTTGTCATTTCTGTTTCCAGCCTCCACAGGTTTATTGATTTCTTGTTCATTAAATAGAACCTGCTCTGCAAAAGTACCACCAGACCCATGTTGCATATAGGCTTGACCCGTTTTTGCACATAACCTCGGACACCTCATGACAAACCACCCTGTTGTGCAATACACCACTGTGTCACAGGACACCAGCGGAACTCTCAGGACTTTGCTGCCAGAGAACATTGTCCTCGGTTCACTAATCTTCAGCTGCTTCATCAATGATCTTCCTTCCAAATGAGTTAGAAGGGATTGCTTAATCGCAGCTTATTCATAGAGTCAGGGGATGAGAAAGTTGTGGGAATTTAACAATTGTGGAGTCAGTGAAAGTGGAGGAGATCTCTTCTTCATTTGAGGAGTTTGTCAGGATCGAGGATGAACATGGAACACGACAGCACAGGAGCAGGCATTTTGGACCACAATGTCCATGCCAATCATAATGCCCAGCTAAATTAATTCCCCCTGCCCGCATGTGACTTGCTTCCACTCTGGTTTCTGTTGGTTTGATGTGACCACTGAGACCATTGTGGGACCCACAACTTCTTGCACAGATGGGGCAGGAGGTGGTTGAGGGGTAGCTGGGCAGTTTGTGAGGTAGTACATTCCTTCTACCATTTAACATGGGCCTCTCCACACCTCTGATGTAAGGACACAATCCTGAGTGCTCCGTTCCCACTCTGTGCACCTGTAGACCAGAGATTCACAGGAGCTAATGGGGGCTGTTGCATCTCTTCACAAAAGCTTTGAGGACATTCGTGAATCTTTTTCTTTGTCTGCCTGGCAATTCATCCTGTGACAGACCATAGAAAGCAGTATCAGTTTTGAAAGTCTAGAGGAGATCTGGTGGATTGTAAGCAGACTAAGGAGCAAATTTGTCTGATGGGTTGACAAAGAAAATGGACAATACTTCATGTGGTCTCACTCACCAAGTTCCTACATAACTCCAGTAAGATATCTTTACACCCGTACTCAAACCCTCTTGTAATAAAAGCACTTATTCAATTTGCCTTCCTAATTGTTAGTTACACCTGATTGAACTTGTCTATTAACACAATCCTATCTCTCTGAACAACTTGTCAGCTAACAATACTTTGCTTTTCTGTTATGTGTACCAATGTGGGAAATTTCACATTATTCCACATTTCATTGCATCTGCCACATCCTCATCCACTTGTTCAGCTTGTCCATATCCCCTTGAGATTTCTTTATGGCATCTTTATTAATCCCACCTAATTTTGTATCATCAGCAAACTGGAAAATATAACATTAGCTCCCCTTGATCAAGACAGTCAATAACAAATATCCACTATCACTAAAGCCACTTCTTTCAATAAACCTGGGACGTAATTCCTAACACCCTGGGATTTCTCAGCTTTTAGCCTCAACAAATTCTCCCCGAGTACTTTTTTTTAAACAAATATTTATTTCTTACGTTTGCTTCGTTTTCTGGAATACCTGGTTTGGTAACTTCTTCAATTGTAGGAGTTATAACTTAGTTGTTTAAATCCTCTCCAATCTCTTTATGTCTGATCATCAATTCTTCCGTCTCTCTGTAAGAGATCTACATTTGCCCTTGTTTATCTTTTCCTTTTTACACACCTATAGAAGGTATTACAATCCACTTTTACGTTTTGTGCCAGTTTACTCTCATGGTCAAACATCAGTTCCTAGGCTTTCCGGCACAGGGTTTCTCATGCTCAACATTATCACCGTATAAACAAGTGAAGCCCTAAACTCAAGGCACTTTTAACATGCAATCCTGAACCACAATTATCAATGGACACTCTTTTCAAAATCTTTCCTGCATCGCAAACAGCCAACCTCAATTCATTTTATTAACTCAAGATTTCTCAGCGACCTGGGCACAATCCTGACCTGGGGCACTGTCTGTATGGAGTTCACACATTCTTCCTGTGACTCCATGGTTTTCCTCTGGGAATTCCAGTTTCATATCACACCCTAAAGACAGAGAGCTGGTAGTTTTTAATTGGCCGCTGTAAATCGCTGCTAGAGTGTCGGAATGTAGGTAGAATCTGAGGGGAGTTTAAGGGAACGTCGGGAGAACAATATAGGGATCAATAGAGGGGAAGGAATCGCAGAAGCTGGTTTCCACCAAAGATGGACACAAAATGCTGGAGTAACTCAGCGGGACAGGCAGCATCTCTGGAGAAAAGGAATGGGTGACGTTGCGGTTCTGTCTGAAGAAGACCAGAACCGTCACCCATTCCTGCTCCCTAGAGATGCCGTCTGTCCCATTGAGTTCCTCTGGCACTTTGTGTCTACCTGGGATTAATGTAGGATTAGTGCTGATGGGTGCTTGATAGTCAGCATGGAATTGGTGGGACAAAGGACCAGTTTCCCTGCTGTATGTCTTTGTGACTTTATGACTTTATCTATGGCCAAAATCCCCATTGCTTTGATCTCAAATCCCTGGCCTTCTCTACCTTTGAGAATGAAAACAAATTCATTTTCCATTCTAACCATACCATTCAATTTTGCAAGGCATGGTATTCCCAAAGGCAACCAGTCAAGATGAGCATTTGCCCTGCCACCTACCTGTGGTAGACGTGACGTATCCAGTTCAGCACAGTGTAGATCTCACCCTTCTCCAGGTCCCAGGATATGATATCCTGCAGATGTCCTGAGAGGCAAGTGTGGTGAAGCACCGCGTAGGTCTGGAGGATATTGTAGTGAGGAGGACAACATTGCACCATTAAGTGTTTGACAACTTTCAAATCATTGAGCACATTGTTCTGCAAAGCTGCCAAATGGTTGGCCAGCCCTGGACCCTTTGTGTCAGTGTGCCTTGCTCTGAACTGTGCCGCAGTTGATTGCTCGATAACCTTAAAAAACATCTGCCTCAGGTTCTTGGGCCGTCCAGGTGGGAGAAACTTGTGTCGGCTTTGACCGTCGAAGGTCACTTGGTCGATCTTCTCCTCCCGCTCGATCACGCGGATCGCCGAGACGAACAGTGCAGGGTCCTGCTTTACCAGGGTCAGTCCGCAGCTCACCACGTCCCACAGCTCCTTGACTAGGTCTTCGTTGAGCTGCCCGACACCACTGAAGTACGACAGGACGACCTGCTCTCCTTCTGTGTTCTGCTTCCCGGCACGGTGCAGCTGGTAGAGAATATCGTCACGCCAGCACTCCATCTCCATCAGCTTGCTGTGTGCTTCCAGTAGCCTCCTTTCCTCGATCAGCTGCCGTGTCTCTGCCACAACCTCAGGGACTGCAAGCAAACAGTTCACTCAGTTTGTAATCTCCTTTGAATTTCAGACAAATCGCCTCATTTAATCAAATCTGACATTTGTGCTGCAAGCTTGGTTCACTCATTCCCCGTCCCTTGTTGCCATCTTTTTGCACCCTCCTTTTTTTAAAAAACCACCCTCCCCCTAATTTTAAGGCATGCAACGCCCACTGCTGTCGACCAAAATGCCAGCACACTCTCCCTCCTTTTGAAGGGGTGAAGAATGTAATCATTAATTTAAAAATTGCATTTTAAGCCTCAGTGACTGTCGAGCTCCTTTGAAACAGTTGTCCAATTAGCCCCCCCTCTCTTATGTTAGCCCACTGAATGTGCATTATCCAGACCGTCACGCCAGTGCTATAACATAAGAGTCCCAAGTCAGCAAAGTGGCCACATTTTGGACCCTGCCTGTCTGGAGGATAAAAGATGCTCAAGTCCGTGTGAAGAACAACAGGAGTTTTTCCCATTGTTCTGATTTATGCATGTTGTCCAAGGATGCCGCCTGACCCGCTGTGATACTCTAGGACTTGGTATTTGCTTATGTAAACCAGCATCTGCAGTTTCTTGTTTCCCCAACATCAAAATGACTGGAGGAACGAAGGAAAGAAAGATCGTTATAAAGCTGAAAGATAGTGAGAAATGTGGACCTATGGTGTGGTTCATGGCCACCTGAAGGATGTGGACGAGGCAGCAAAGAGTGCAGAGGACAGCAAGAGAGCGGTGTACATTGGCCACAGCATATACAACCCAAAACCTCTCTCATGCCCATGAAGTCCACCCTGGTTCTCCCAACTGCACCAAGATTAATTTACAGCAACCAGTTAACCTACCAACCAGTATGTCTTTGGGGTGTGGGAGAAAACCAGAGCCCCCAAAAGACAGACATTATAAATCATCAGTAAGCTGGAAGTGACAAGAAGTAAATATAGAAATGTGATTTATTCACAAAATGCTGGAGTAACTCAGCAGGTCAGGCAGCATCTCGGGAGAGAAGGAATGGGTGACGTTTCGGGTCGAGACCCTTCTTCAGACTGATGTCGGGGGTGGGACAAAGGAAGGATATAGGTGGAGACAGGAAGATAGAGGGAGATCTGGGAAGGAGGAGGGGAAGGGAGGGAAGACTCCAGGAGTTGACTCCATGTTAACTGTACAGAGAACCAGTAGTAGAGTCATGGAGTCATGCAGCCCAGAAACAGGGCCTTCAGCTGATCATGTCCATGTCGACATTTTTACTAATCCCATTTGCTTGCATTAGGACCGTATCCTGTGCCTTGCCTTTTTAAGTGTCTGTCTAAATGCCTCTTAAACGTAATGCTGACGTCTTTGTTTAAGCAGAAAAATAATTCATCCAATTTAATAAATGACTTTGGCTGCTCACTCCCAATGATATGTCTGTGCCCAAGATAAGCCACTACAGGAAAATATATGTTTCCTACTTAAAACAGGAAGAGCAAAGGAAGCATTGTCTTACACAGTAATAGGCCATGAACCAGGCAGGACTGGGATCACTGGGATAAACTATCACTGGGATAACTTGCGCCATTCTACTGCAGCAGTACATTGTGAGGAGGAGACTTGATGACATTGCTGCCCTCACTGTGGCTTTATTTAGAATGAGCCTCATCTAATCCCAACCCCCACCAAAAAAACAATTTTGAAATGTCTCCAATGATCTTGACTGCAATTACATCCTGTCGATAAAAATTATAAATAAACAAGAAGTCAATTAATCCTTGGAATATTGCCAACCTTGACATCGCTTCCATTTTTGGCTGAAACAGTCCAATATCCATCTGTTATTTGCAGCAATTCTACCGGGAATAACAGCCACTGTGAGCCATCAATAACAATCCTGTCTGGCCGTGTGCGGGAACTCGAGCTTTGCATGGACATCTCAGGGTCATCCGGGACAATAAGGGTGCCAAGGGTAGGAGTTACAGTGAGATGGTCACGCCCAAGGTGCAGGCAGAAAGTAGATGGGTGACCACTAGAAAAGGGAGTAGGCAGTTAGTACAGGAATCCTCTGTGGCCATTCCCCTTGAAATCAGGTATGCACTTCAGAATACGGTTGTGGGAATGACCATAGAGAGGAGAGCAGCAGCAGTAGTCAGGACTGTGGCATAAGGCATGGCCCTGAGGCACAGCCCTGAGGCACAGCAGGGAACATGGAACACAGAATGGTACAGCGCAGGAACAGGCCCTTCACCCACAATGTCCATGCCAAACATGTTGACAAGTCAAACGAATCTTTGCCTGCAGGTGATCCATATCCCATCATATCCATGTGCTTATTCCAAAGCCTCGTAAATGTCATTATCATATCTGCCTCCACCAACAGTTCTAGGCATCCACTGCTCTGTGTAAAAACTGGAAATAGTTGGGATAATAAATTGGGAGCAGTTGTTACTGGGCAAGTCCACATTTGACACGTGGGAGTTGCTTAATGTCTAGCTGATCAGAGTTCAGGACTGGCATGTTCCAATAAGGAGGAAGGGTAAGATGGCAAGGTAAGGGAACCTTGGATGACCAAAGAGGTTCTAAATTTGGTCAAAAGGACAAAGGAAGCATATACAAGGTTTAGAAAGATGAAATCAGAAGGGGACCTTGAGAAAGATAAAGCAAGCAAGAAATAACTAAAGTGGGCATTAGAAGGGTAAAAAGGTGCCATGAAATGTCATTGGCGAGTTGGATTAACGAAAATTCCAAGGCTTTTTGTACGTACATTAAAAATAAGAGCGTGAATAAGGACCACTGATGTAGAAAGGAGGGAGTTTACGTTTGGTGTCAGAGGATGTGAGATACTAAATGAGTATTTTGCTTCTGTATTCACCTAGGAGATCATGGATGACAGTGATCTCCTCTTGTACTTTGATTCATATGGATGCTGATTGGACTCGTTTCCTTCATCATAACTTCTGTATTTATGCTCTAATCCAGGACAACCATCCGACTTACAACTGGTAACCATCCTTCAGGTCCTGCACTGCTTTTCAATCTCCTTTATACACTTCCAATTTAGCTGTGCTTTTCTGATACCTGCCTGTCCATACCATCTATCCTTCTTGGCCAAGAAGGCTGGAGCAAGACATGGACTCCAGCTGTACTGGGGAAATTGGAGGGCCAGCTCAGACTGGTCACTGGTTGTTGGGAGAGGATGTTATGAGCTCATGCTCCACTCCGAAGATTTAAGTAAGTAATCCAAGCTGGTATTCTCCTGCCACACTGACCGAGCTATCCATTATATGCCCTGTCTCCTGGATGAGGTATTAAACCTGTTGCACATCACTATTTCACTGATCAAAGGAGAACTCTGCCTATCTTGGTCAACACCAGAATCTTAAAGCACAGAAACAGGCCCTTCAGCCCATCACATCCATGCTGACCTTACACACCTCAATGAATCCTTTTTGCCCACATTAGGCTGCATGCTGCTATTTAAGTGCCTGTCTAAACGCCTTTCAAATATCTTAACTATTTGATTCCACAATCTCCTCTGGCAGTGTGTTCCAGATATCAACGACTCTCGATGCAAACACGCATCCACCAGGATCAATATCAAGGTTGGCAACGTTCCAAGGAATAATTGACTTATAATTTATTTGTAACTTTTATTGACTGGATATAATTTCTGTCAGGATGATTAAAACCAATCCAACTTTTATTGACTGGATATAATTGCAGTCAAGAAGATTAGAACCAATCCTTTAAAACTCCTTCATCTTATCTTAACCCTATGCTTTCTTGTTTTTGATGCCCCTACCTTGGAACAGGATTTTGACTATCTACCATAATCTTATATATTCCTATCAGATCACCCACTCAATCTCCTTCATTCCAAGGAAAACAAACCCAGCGTGTACAATCTCTCTCTGTAACTAACATCCTCCAAGACACATGGACTGGGACTGAGATGAACTGGCGGACGTGGTAATTAACCCAGGACCTGAGTTGTGAGAGAACTGACCATGTGGAACACACTTAAATAATGGAGAATTAATTAGACAATGGGAAGAGGGTGAAGAGACAACACTTTGGGCCTCCTTACCTGAGAAGACTTGATGCAGATGGTGCACTGCAGTGGACAGCTGGACATGATCGGACACCAGGCTGCTCAGCTGCCCCATGCTTTCAAAGCCGTTGACCTTGTTCTGGCACTCCTCTTGGACCTCCACCATCGTGCGGCCCATGGCTCGGATGTCGTTCAGGGAGGTTCTCAGCTGTCCGAGGCCTGTCCCTACCCCTTCCAGATAGGACTGAACAGCAGACTGCAGAACAGAAGAGCAACAACTCCCTCAGGTGGACAGTAGCCTCGTGCTCTCATGTTGCATGCAGGCTGAGAGTGAGGAGTCCCCTCCCATCATCCCCAACTGGAGCTTGGAATCCTTTCCAAAAATTAGCCGGCCATTGGGAATAACGAGGCACTCTGACGTCTTCTCACTGCTGGATCCTCCCTGTTATCAGAACATTATCCTGCAGAAAAGACCTTTCAGCCCATCACCTATGTTATCTCCTTGAAGGAGCTTTTCAATAAAAAACACTATAAATTTCTGTTAAATGGACATTCAACAGGCTGTGTGCCCAAATGTTTGATTGATCTCACTTCCCGGGTCTGCATCCTGCTAGGCAAGGCCCTTCAAGAGCAGATCCAAGTGCAAATTAAATGATAGGATGGATTCTGTCTCCTCTATCCTTCTAAGAGTTAGGTACTCCAGTTATTGGTTCAGTAAAAAATCCTGTGCAACTCTGATCTAGTTTTACTGCCTAACAAAGTTCCATCGGAACCCTTTCAAAATCACCCTTTCCTTTCTGTTCATATAAATAAGGATCTCAGCAGTTTAAAGTATACTAGACCAAGTTGGGCCCAAACCTCTCCTGCATTGGTGCAGCACCCTCTCCTCCCCCAGCGAAGACCCTTTCGCTGATCGTCTGCTCAGACAACCGATCACCCCACACACTAGCACTATCCAACACACTAAGGACAATTTACAATTTTTAATGAAGCCAATGAACCTACAAACCTGTACGTCTTTGGAGTGTGGGAGGAAATTGGAGCACCTGGAGAAAACCCACGCGGTCACAAGGAGAACGTACAAACTCCGTACAGACAGCACCCATAGTCAGAATCGAACCGGGGTCTCCGGTGCTGTAAGGCTCTACCGCAGCGCCACTGTGCTGCCCTAAATCTTCCTTTAATCTTTCTGATTATAAGAATAATTCTCGCTTCGGCGCAACCAAAGCCCTTGGCCCTGCCATATTTCTAGTGAATCTTCCTTACACCCTGCAAAACACTTACTAAAGTGACAAGGTCCTGTGACTTCATGGAGATGTGACTTGCAACAATAGAAATTGTTGGAAACAATGCTGCTGAATGTTACAAGACAGAGCGAGTACGTATATATCTGCTTGGGAACCAGAGTTATATAGTAGCATTGTGAGTGTAAGTGTTTGAATGTTCCAAACTAAAGGTGGGAGTAACTGAAACATTAATGCTGCGTTTTTGACAGGGTGAGATTGGAACGCTCAGGTTCCTGATCAAGATTGTGTTGTGTGATTGATGAGCAGCAGGGCCAAAGGATCACAAACCCCACATTCCTCAAGCTGACCTTTGTATTGTGAATCTCTACGGTCAGTGGGCTGAAAATTCAATAGCCCATTGAAAAAGATCTGGATGTGAGGTCCTGTCCTCTGTTCCACTGTCATGGTGTCTGCCTTTCATCTCTTTCTGCATTTAGGAAGGACCGGTCACGACGTCTGACCCGTTAGCTCATGGTGAGCAGGAGTACATTCAGGAATTCCGGGCACCTGCTGAAAGTGACCAGTGCTAATTGAGCACCGCCCGAAGAAGGGTCCCGACCCGAAACGTCACCCATTCCCTTTCTCCTAGATGCTGCCTGACCTGCTGAGTTACTCCATCATTTTGTGATACCTTCGATTTGTACCAGCATCTGCAGTTATTTTCCTACAGTGCTAATTGAGCAATAAGAGCTAAGATATCGTCCTGCAATTACATGAGGAGCAGTTGAGCCCACACCTGGAATATCATGCACAAGTTGCGTAAAGAAGGGCATGCTTCCCATAAAGGGAGTAGAATGCAGACACGTTTCTGGGATTTATAAGTTCATAAGTTCTAGAAGCAGAATTAGGCCATTTGGCCCATCAAATCTACTCCACTGATTAATCATGGCTGATCTATTCTCCTGTCCCATTCTCCTGCCTTCGCCGCAGAACCCCTGACACCTGTACTAATCACAACTCTGTCAATCTCCGCCTTACAAAATATCCATTGACTTATAGTTACAAATAACGACAAATATTTAGACCAAATTACACCACAAACGTATAGAGAACATTAAAACAAATGGATGAATTTATATTTGTGCTTATTGCCCATATATTTACGAATAAAGTTTATTTTTGAAATGTTTTTAAATGGTTTAGAAATATGAAAGGTGATGTTGCTGGAACACACAAAACTCTTTGACAGAATGGATATGGGGAAGGGGTTTCCACTGGCTGAGGAACCTGGAACTGGTGGACACAAAGTAAGGGTTGGACCATTGAGGATTGAAATGAGGAGAGATGTCTTCACACAGAAGTTGCTGAGTCATGGGAATTCGCAGTCCCAGTGGACCGTGGATGCTCAGTCATTGATTGCTTTGGAACAGCTATGGCTAGATCTCTGGATTTTAGAGGAGGCACGGATACTCCATGCTAGGGCAGGACAAGGACGGCATGGTGCAAGCTCGGCCACCGTTTGGTGGACAGTTTGGATGGGACGAGTGGAGATTGCTGCCACTTCTCATGTTGTGTCTGCGTTCCCTCCAGTGACCTCCATGCGGCTCATGGAGCACCAGGGGTGGCACTACTGGCACCAGCCTCCTGGTGCTGCTGGAGTCATAAAGTCATAGTCATAGAGTGAAACAATGTGGAAACGGGTCCTTCGGCCCAACTTGTCCACACCAGCCAAACATGTCCCAGCCTCACTAGTTGTGGAGTGACGGAAAGCTGATGGCAGGTGCTGCCCAGAGAAGGCCTCAAGGCCAGTGAGGGGTGGCAACTGAAGCACTCAACATCCCACACTGAGGCCCAAAGTTTGATGGGGTCAGTGGAGGCAACCTCAAATTCCATCCCCCAACTTAACACTTTACATTATGCACACTTTTCCAGCAATTTGACAACAGCAGGAATAGCACACAACACATTAAAACAACCTCCCCCATGTCCTGTCAGTCCAGGTTGCTTACAACCAGAGAAGGCAGCAGTAGAAGCCAGTGCTGACCATTGGACCACAGGCTGGGAGAACAGGATGCCAGGAATCATGAGCAGAGGTAGAATAGGAATCCATAAAAACAATAGCAAGCTAATATTTAATTATCCTTGCATCCCATCCCTCCATCCCTTCAAACCGATAACCAGTTTGTTCGGAAGAGCATCTGCCCACATGCCCTCTCACTCCCCCACTCCAGTCTTGTACCTCCCTCAGTCTGAGGCCCTTGGGGGGAGCCATCCCACTTTGGGGGCAGTAGGTGGCAGGTCACTGGATGGGACACTAGCAATCGCCACTTGGTTCCGGGCTTCAGTGCACGATGGTTTGGAGCAGCAGATGGCAGATACACAGGCACTGGAGGTCTGCAGCCAGGCCAACAGGAGAGGGAAGATCCTCTACCAGCATCCTATATCCAATTCCTCTCTGAAAAAATGGGAAGTTGGCTGCAGTGAGGGAAGGTGGTGGCCGATGACCTTGTGGATGGAGATGATAGGGGCATTGTCCTAAGCCTGTGCGAGATGTCAGGTGCCACTACCACACCATTCATTTAAGGCATAGCTGGTAGATCTGCTTCCTCAAGGCTCCACTGACCCATGTTCCATCCCGACCTTGGGTGTTACTTGCATGGAGTTTGCACATTTTCCAAGACTGTGTGGGTTTCCCGCTGCGCTCCAGTTTCCTCACAAACCCCAAAGACGTGCATTTGAGAGCTTAACTCCCATCTATGTGTAGGTGAGTGGTAGAATCTGTGGGGGGAGGGGGGTAGGAGGTTCATGGCAATGGGTAAGTTGCAAGGAAAATCAGTGAAGGTGGTCGTACTCTGAGAGTTAGCAGGACTAGATGGGCTCAATGGCTGTCATGATTGTCAAAAGGGAGTATAGAATCTCCTACAACTGATCTCAGGTTGACTGGAACTGAGGGACTGTTTTTTCTCTCTCTATGTTCTTAAGTAATGGCGCGTGCAACCTTCAGTAATTGGAAACCTTTCTTAAAGCAGTGTAATTTTGGAAGGTGAGAATCAGATTGTCAACAATTCCACAAAACACAGATCATCAGATCTTTCAGAGTTATTGCCTTTCAGTCACACTCATCTCTCTAGTACTAATTTTATTAATGCTAAATTCTTAAATTTCCATGCATCTTCTGCTGCGAAGACAGGCACAAAAGATTTGTTTACCTTTGCAGCCGCTTCCATCTTTCCCAACACTTCTTTCTCAGGCTGTAAGGTACAAGCTATTCCAGTCTTTTCAGTTTTACATATCTATAGAACATCACCATTCTCATTTTATGTATCTTGCTGGATTACCCCCTGTTCTAATTTCACTCTCTGCATCAATTTCATGGTTCTCCTGTGCCCAACCTTTAGGCTTTCTGTTCCCTTTGGCCTTTTCCTTAGGTTTGATACTACCCTTCCCTTTTTGTGAGGGGTGGGTCACTTTTTTTGCTGGACCTTTGCACCTGAAAGAGTGATGTTTTTGCTGTAATGAGCGCCTTAAAGTCTCAGTTTCGCACTATCCTTTTCACACTTGCCTTCAGCCTGGATTGAATGGAGGATGTTCTTTGCGTTTCCCTCTTGCGATACTGGCCCAGTCTCTCTAACTGGTCTGGGCGGTAGAAGATCCCTGAGGCCCATTTTAAGGCAGCTCCTCGAGCCAGCTTTTCAGCCTTCTCCAGCTCAGGCCATGCGCTGTCTGGAGGAAACAGAGTGGACAAAACCGTTAAAAAAATGCCTTCTCTTCTATTTCGAAAGTCTCCTTTTTACCTTAGAAAGAGCCAGGATGATATTCTGAACGGCCCCATTGTGCCACGTGGGCTCTTGGCTCGTTGTTTTATTTCAGAGATTGTTTGGGGCTTTCCAAGTGATTGGCTTCTCCTCTGCCACTGCTGGATGTTGCTCGGTTTCCCCCCCGAATGCTGACACCAACTCCAAAGCCAAGGTCCAGAAGTTGCACCCACCACAGATCCATGTAGATAGTGGAGACAACAGTAATGGCTATTGTTGAGAGCAAACTCCTGTGTGATCCAAGGCATTCTGGCGTCACCCCAGTGGTGTGTGCCCACCTTCTTGCTCTTCCATTGCAATATCTCAGACCTGTGACAATGTAGCAGACCGGGCAACAAACACTGGCCAGGCTAGGAGGCCACGCACAGCTCAGGAATTGCTCAGGCCACTTGGAACTTTGCATCGTGCCAGCCCGTGACTTTGTTGCACCCGGACAGATGAAAGCTTTTCCCAATAGCAGGGAGTGAAGGTAAATGCAAGCCGTCATTTCCTTCTGTAACTGAACAAGTACATGTTCACTCTCCAAGGTCATGATAAACCAAGCTGTACAGCAAAACTCACCCAGTATCATGTTGTACAAAGAACCCAACGTGCTGCACATTAAAATTATAACAATGTAAAAAAAACATAGAACAATTGCATAACTCTTCTCACAAATGGAATAATCTGAATTCCATTAATTGCTTTTATTTTGATGTTTTCCCCTTTCCATTCATTCCCGACAAAATCGAGAGTATTATATGCAACGGCTGTTTCTTGAACAAATACAACGTTCAAGGCGGCCATTGAGCCCATCTAGTCATATCATCATATCATATCATCATATCATATATATACAGCCGGAAACAGGCCTTCTCGGCCCACCAAGTCCGTGTCGCCCAGCGATCCCCGTACATTAACACTATCCTACACCCACTAGGGACAATTTTTACATTTACCCAGCCAATTAACCTACATACCTGTACGTCTTTGGAGTGTGGGAGGAAACCGAAGATCTCGGAGAAAACCCACGCAGGTCACGGAGAGAATGTACAAACTCCTTACAGTGCAGCACCCGTAGTCAGGATCGAACCTGAGTCTCCGGCGCTGCATTCGCTGTAAAGCAGCAACTCTACCGCTGCGCTACCGTGCCGCCCGTCATGCTGATTTGCACAAGATTCCAGCATCTGTAGTCCCCTGTGTCTCCATTCGATTATTTATTTTATTTAAATCTTGTGGGCATCAGATATATTCTGAACGGCCCCATTGAGCCACGTGGGCTCTTGCGTTGTTTTATATCAGAGATTGTTTGGGGCTTTCCAAGTGATTGGCCAACTGTAAGCAGTTGATGGCATGTTCCTGCCTACTGGTGCAGGTACTCCCAGTGTGTCGTTAAGGTGGGGAAGACCAGAATCTGGACACAATAATGATCAAGGAGCGTTCGACAGAGTCGTACGGCGCACAAATAGGCCCTTCAGCCCATCATTTCAATGTGGACCTTTTAGTCCATCTGCACTAACCCTATTTGCCCACATTAGGAATGACTTCTGAACCAATCTCCACTTTCACACCCCATTCCCAGAGGTGGTGCCACGTATTCTTACTCTCAATTCTATTTCATTGGTTATTCTGTCATTCTACTTTAATATACTTTTGCACTCCTCAGTTTTTACACTGCAGTCTTGCACCATTCGGTTCTTTTGCATGCACTGTATTTACTGTTTGTTTACCATTAATATTTATGTGTACTGTTATATGTAACCCAGGCAACAACTTGGTGATGCTCTGAACTCTCTCCATTCCGATCATATTCTCACGACTTAGAGTCAGACATCGGCTGGAACTGGCAAATGTAAAAGAGGAGAAAGAGAGAAAGAGAGAGAGAAGCAAGAGAGAGGGAAGAGAAAAGAAAAAGAAATGAGAGGGAGGGAGAAGAAAGTTAAAAGAGACAGTGAACGAGAAAGTGAGTGAAGTGGAGAAAGATCGATGGATTAAGATTATCATTGCTCCTTTCACAAGCACAGCACATCCCAGCATTATTACAGCCGTCTTTCTAGTGTGATCACACAACGTATTGTTACAAATATTCTCACTGTTAACTCCAACAAATCATAATGAGATAACAAAATAATTTGCTTTCGTTTAGTTTTGAGATACAGCCTGCACTTCAGACAACTGAGTCCGCACCGACCAGCGGACACTACCCTACACAAACTAGGAACAATTTTACATTTATACCAAGCCACTTTACTGATGTTGGATGTTATAAATATTGGATTGGATGTTTTACAGAATTCCCTTACTTCTGCATAAAAAAATGCTTTGGGATTTTCCTATTAACGCGAGAGGATAGAGCAGGCTTTGGTTTAAAGTCCGCTGCGAAAGATGGATGAGGGACATCACAGAAGCAATTGTGTTTTTGCAGCAGCACAGCAGCCTTCATGGTCATTTCTCTTTAGTATCAGCACACGTTACCAGCTTTATTGCTTCAGTTTCTAAACTAGCTGGAATGCAATGGCAACATAACCCTCAGCTTGTCAGTCTAGTACTATCATCAACAATGGACCCATGGACATAACTTTCACGTCTTATGTACTGCCCTTCCTCAGACTGGAAACATTTCAATGTAGCTCGTACAATTGCTTGGGTCTGCCTGAATGATGAATAATTCGAGCAATCCCTCTCCAAGTGTCAGGCGATGTGTAACAAGGAGCAGCTGTTTGAGAGCTGCAGCAATTGTTTCAGGCATCTAGAGTCAAATGTAATTCCAGTTGGGATACGCTAGCACACACATAGATGTAAAGACCCCCTGAAAAGTGAACAGACCTTGATCTATGGATTACCTTTCAGTTAAAATGTGGTGAATGTAAAGACTGTAACAATTTTGTAAGGACCAAGATACTGAGTTAAAATAAATGTTAAGATTTAACTGAGGAAGCAAGCAAAATATGGTATGCATAGCAAGACCAGAAGAAGCCACTGCTACTTCAATAGAGAGGAAGCTTATGCATCTGCCCTTCCAAAACCAATTCAAAAATAACTCTGACTAACTACAACATCCTTTCATTTGTCTCTGTTTTTAGTGTGTCCAGCATCCGACAGGTTGCTGTTACTTCTCCCCTGATGCTACTTCCCTTCAGCTTCCTCCCCTCCTTTCCTGAAGTCACTGACTCATTTTGCACTCTTTGTTTTGGAATCTGTGACCCTTTGATCAGAACGTCAACAAGGTTGTCATGAATGGTGGAGAACGCGAGGACAGGCTGGAAGCTGGACGGCAGAGGGACATTGGTCTCTTAAGTGTCAAGCCCAAACATTATTGAGAAATGGTTAGCCATGAAGGGATCTAAAAGCAGAGCCTTTTCAGCTGTTGGTCACCTCACGGAGATGCTTGGAGTGGTAGTAGCATTGCCAATACTTAATCCAGGATCAGGCAACACCTCTAATAACATGATCTCAAGCCTATGTGACCGAAACTCCAGTGAACACTGCTCAGATTGCTTTGTTTTGTGCCTTCCCATGCCTCTAGTTTCCCCCCCCCCCTCCCTGACTCTCAGTCTGATGAAGGGTCTCGACCCAAAACGTCACCTATTCCTTTTCTCCAGAGATGCAGCCTGACCCGCTGAGTTACTCCAGCATTTTGTGTCTAGCTCTGATTTAAGGATGGATATTCCCTGAACTCAGACACAAAGACCTGGAAGATCATGGGTTGGAAACATACAGTTCTCTTTCTCGCAGATAACCACCCACAGCAGACACGTGGCCACTGAAACATAATCAAATCATTTAGCATTGTTTTGTCTTGTTGCTCAGTATTCTGGCTGAACTTGAAACGAGAGGCACATAATGTGTCAGCTGAGGGGGGGACGTAGATTGACGAGTCTCAATCAGTCAACGATGGGAGATGCTGATGGAGAAACACCAGGAAACAGTGTCACCTTCCTCCATATTAACCCTAACCTCATAGTTATAGAGGTCAAAGGTTTCAAGAAAATCTTTTTACTGCACCATGGTACCCTTGACAATAAATTAAACTAAACTAAAGAAGGTTGAGTCTTCTTCCTAAGTACAGATAAGTCAAGACGCCACAAAACCAAATAATGGGTATGGTTCTTTGTTTTCATTCCATCAAGGGTTCCTTGGCTGCTAGGGATTTAACTCAAACCTATCTGCCCTGAGGAAGGGATATTGTTTAGTGTTTGTGGTGAAGTATTCCCCACAACCTCATAGAGAAGGAATTCCATGATTTTGCCCAGCATCGAAGAAAGAATAGTGGAAGATTTCCAAGTCACTTTGGTGCTTGACTTCTATTTCTTGGAGTTTCCATCCCAATGCCAAAGGGATAGTCTGTCGGGTTCCCTGGACCCTGGGCAGTTCCCATTCATCAGCTGAGCCAGCCTAGCAATCAAACGGCAGACAATGGACTGTAATGGGTATCAGATTCAGGCCTTCCTTCATCTCACAATCCATTCTCCCCTCTCACATGTGCTGGACATCAGGCTGGAGTCAGCAGGATAGCATTAGCACAGAATGTGAATCTGTACATCATAGGAACAGGCCCTTCGGCCCACAATTTGTGTGCCAGCTGTGATGCCAATCTAACTAATGCCATTATGTGGTCTATATCTCTCTAGTCACTACCCGTTCATGTGTCTGTCTAAATGCCTCTTTACACATTGCTGTCATATCTGCTTCCACTACCACTCCCTGACAACATGTTCAAGGCAACAATCACTCTCTGGGTAAAAGTACTTGCCCTGCACAAGTCCGTATGACTTTCCCCCTCTCCCCTCGAACTTATGGCTTCTGGCATTTGACATTTCCACCGTGGGGAAAAAAAAATTGTGACTGGCCACCCTAACTATGCCTCATAACATTATACGCTTCTATCAGGACTACCCTGAAGCTTCGATGTTCCAAGGAAAACAAATCAAGTTCATCCCACCTCTCCTTATGGCAAATTCTAATCCATGCATAGAAACATAGAAAATAGGTGCAGGAGTAGGCTATTTGGCCCTTCGAGCCAGCACCGCCATTCCATATGATCATGGCTGATCATCCAAAATCAGTACCCCGTTCCGGCTATTTCCCCATATCCCCAAAATCCTGATAAACCTCTTCTGCATCCTCTCTAAAATGTAAACACCCTTCAAGTTGTGCAGCAAGCAGAACAGAACACAGTACTCTAGAAGATTCCGAACAAAAGTTTTATACAGCAACGACATGATTTTTCAACTTTTAAACTTAATCTTCTAATTGATGAAGGAAAGTATGCTGTATGCTACCAGATCCCACTGACCAAGCAAAGCCTGCTAAAAGCTACATATCAAAACGAATGGATAACAAATGGGCCTTGTCATCTAGCCATCTACTACTGAACATCGTTGACACTGAAAGGCCGAGACTCCCTGGAATCACAGTCGCTCAGTCGCAAAGGTACATGGGACACCTTGCCAGTTACCGAAAGCTTTTGATGAATCATACAAGTTGTTTCACACAGCTTAGGACTTCTGCCTCGCCATACACTAGATTTAATTGAACCATTAAAAAGTTAGGATCGGGGAATATTAGATAAAGTGACATCATCTTCTTAGTGTCGTGCAGTAACCAGAACTGCACACATGACACCAGCTGATCAATGCTTGAAAAGGTTGGAGCATAATCTCCCTATTCTTTTATTTTAAGAGATACAGCATGGAAACAGGCCCTTCGGCCCACCATGTCTACTCTGACCATTGATCGCCTATTTACACTAACTCTATTTTATCAGACCTTTGCATCCACTCCCTACACAAGGGCACAATTTACAGAAGCCAAAGAAGGTGTGATCAAAAATAATACTGTAGTTGTTTTACATGTACAGGATGAAAACAAATGTTTAATGGCAGATGGATGTGGGAAGGAGGCTGGGTTGGAGATTCCAGTCTTCTCCCGTGACTTCAGGCTTTTGCTGCCTCTGGTCTGGGTACAATCTTTGCCAACTCTCCTGGAATTAAAGATTAAACTCTGGGACAGTGTGATTTCAGTGAAGAAGCAACAACCCTAAAATAAATCCTTTGCAATCGTTTGTTGGTCAGTTACAATATGATGGATTGAAAAACAAACTGTTGGAGGAAGTCAGTGGTTAGGCAGCATCTGCAAAGTCGATCCTGACCTTGGGTGCTGTCTGTGGAGGTTGGCACACTCTCCGTGACCACGTGGGTTTCCTTCGGGTGCTCCGGTTTCCTCTCACATCTCAAACACGTGACGGATTGTAGGTTAATTGGCCGCTGTGAGTGGCACCCAAGATGTAGGAAGTGGATGCGAAAGTGGGGTAACATGGAGCTAGTGTGAAAGGGTGATCGATGGTCAGCGTGGGCTCGGTGGGTCGAAGGGCCCGTTTCCATGCTGTAGCTTTAAAATAAAAAAGTGTGCAAGGTCATTGAATGAATTTCATTAAACTGGAGAGTGCGACAGTGTAGAACAATCTCTAAGAAACTCCTACTGTTGGCAACTGGTGTTGGTACACTGTGTTAGTCAGGCACAGAAATAAACCTTTGGCCTCAGACCCAAGAATAGGGGGAATCTACACACAACAGCTTCAGGTAATAACGCACAATTAAATCTTACAGGCAGCCTCCATCTAAAATGCAGTGCAAATATTTATCTTGTTTCTTCCTTAATCCCAGCTGTGGGCTTTGCAGCAGATTCATTTCAAATTGGCGCATGGAACAGAAAAGATATTACCCTGCCAGAGGTGCTTGGCTGGTAATTTAACTTGGTTAGCATAATACACGGAATCACACAGTACAAGGCGCTGCAGATTACACCGAGTCAGGAAGCCTCCAGCCGGATAAGGTGCTGAATTTACGGGAAGAGCCTGCTCTGGAATAAACACGTTCATATTCCCATTCAGAGTACCTCATCAATCTTCTGAGCACTCAGTGCTGCCACTTGCTCCATTATTCAAATGTCAACAGATTGAAAGGACACATTCAGTCTGAGGTGCATAATTCCAAAGTCATTACTTAGCAGTTCAAGCACAGCCATGCGGAGTAAATGGTGGATAAAAATTTGCATCAAAAGTGATTATGGGATTCTCCCTTGGCCCACCAGTTTTATGTCGCCACCTTCCTATTTACTAGGTTGCAGGTCAGGCACATAACAGATTATATCCCATAAAGGGTGCAATGTTAAAGAGGCCAGAAGTGGATTGGTGTTTTGTGCACAGAATGTAATAACTGGTTGACATTGTGAAAGTGCTGACTTGACAATATGATGAACGTCTAGACTGCATGACACCATGAATATGAAGGAAAACGTATTTTGCTTTGTATTTCTTGTATATATTTTGATGAATAAATTGCATTTTTGGAAGATAAATAAATATGCTTTTATTCGACCGTCCCCTTGTGCATTACGTTCACCTTCTATTAATAACCTTGTTGTATTCTTCTTTCTTTCCCCATCATTCATCATAGACTCATACAACGCAAAACAGGCCCATCGGCCTGTACATCGAGCATCCATTTACACCAAGCCCAGTTTATTCTCCGCACATATCGCTGAACCGCTCCCAGATTCTATCACTCATCCACACACCAAGAACAATATATAGTGATCATTTAACCCACCAATCTACACATCTTTGGGATGTGAGAGAAGACTGAGCATCTGGGTTCCAAACCCATGAGTTTACAGGGAGAACATGCAAACCCCACACGGACAGCAGCACCCAAGAACAGGAGAGGTGATGGGTCACTGCAGCTACCCATACACTGGAATTTAGAAGGATGAGAGGGGATCTTATCGAAACGTATAAGATTATTAAGGGGTTGGACACGTTAGAGGCAGGAAACATGTTCCCAATGTTGGGGGAGTCCAGAACCAGGGGCCACAGTTTAAGAATAAGGGGTAGGCCATTTAGAACAGAGATGAGGAAAAACTTTTTTAGTCAGAGAGTTGTGAATCTGTGGAATTCTCTGCCTCAGAAGGCAGTGGAGGCCAATTCTCTGAATACATTCAAGAGAGAGCTAGATAGAGCTCTTAAGGATAGCGGAGTCAGGGGGTATGGGGAGAAAGCAGGAATGGGGTACTAATTGAGAATGATCAGCCATGATCACATTGAATGGCGGTGCTGGCTCGAAGGGCCGAATGGCCTACTCCTGCACCTATTGTCTATTGTCTACAAGGCAACAGCTCTGCTGGCTGAGACATTGTGCCGACCTTCAGCCTCTACCGATTAAGATCAATTTACCATGGGGGAACTAGGCTCAGCATCAAGTGAACTGCCTCTAACGTCGGGTAGGAAGACCAGGATAACTTTACTGAAAGCAAACATCTCACCCTTTATCAGTTCTGGAAAGTCCATTATTTCAGGCAATTTTTAAAGTAGTTGGCTTTTAAATGGATATTATCCTCACTCTGAAATCTAATCACAAGAGGTCTCTTGAGCAATGACTCAATAGCCTGTGAAACCAAGCTTATCAAACAGGCATATGTTTCGCCGTTCATGCCAGCAAATGCACTACCCTGGACTTGTTTCTACTGTATCTTTGCACGAATGTCTTGTTTTTTTTTCCATTATTTTGTATAACCTGTGTAAACTTTACGCATAATTCTGTTTTGTGTGCTGTCTGAGTCTCTGTGCCTGTGATGCTGCATATAACAATAAACACAACTTGACTCGACAAATGTGAAAATATATTCCTGGATCTGCGAAAGTATTAAAAGTAAGCTAATGCCTCAATTTGCTGATGATTAAGAAGGACTTATTCATTCAGTTTTTCTCATTTCAAGGTTATTTACATTCAGTCTTTACGTACACAGTTGGTTCTATACATTAGCAATGTTAGCACACTTGTTGTGTACAGGGCATCATTACCACTAATGCAGCTTACCGGGAAGATATAAACTCCAGTTGCTTGAAAAGTCTTCCCACTGGACTCAGCCTCTCAATGCCCAGTAGCGGAAGAATTCTAGACTGCAGTTCTTCTCCACAGAGCCTTTGCAATGGCTGCACCGAGCTTCAGTGTATCCCTCAGCACGTACTCCTGCAGCCTGGAATGTGCCAGTCGGCAATATCCTTTATGGGCATCTTGTCGAAACACTAACGAGTTTCAGGAAGACCAAGAGCTCCTTTTGCTGAGTTGATCATCTTCCAGCAGCATTTGCTGTCCATCTCTCGTGTGTCCCTGGGAACAGCCTGTAGATCGGTTACATGCTACTCAGGAGGAACCGTGACAAAGACCCTTGCATCCTTCTTCAGACCCTCTTTGCCAATCCACAGACTGCAAAGAGGTGGGCGACTATCTCCTCTTCATTGTGGCCATTCTGAGCGCAGAGTTCATTGGGAACGATTCCAAACATACAGAAGGGACCTGACAGAGAGGACCCCTCTTACTGCCCACCCAACTTGATCTGGGTGCTTGTTGGTGAGTTTTAGCAGTGAGGCATTCCAACAGATCACTTGGATGCTCTGCTCTGGGAGCCACCACATAGCGTCCATCACATCTTTGTCTGGAGGACACTCCGTGCTGACCACTTCCTGATGGCCTTCTAGTCCAGTGTTGTTTTTCTGGAAGAACTTTTCCAAAGTAGTGCATCAAAGTCCAGCTGACTGGGACATTAGGGAGACCTTGTCCTGGTGCCTGAATAGCTCAACCAGTAGAGCATCAGACTGTTAACCTGAGGGTCCAGTGTTCAAGTCCCTGTTCAGGCACAGATTTTCAATCTCAAGGTTCAAACCTACATTTAGTTCACTCCCAAGAACAAAACTCATCCTGTTGAAGATTTCTTAAGTTTTTAATTATCAAATCGTTAATAACTAAGAAATGACAGTGATGTAATTGAAGAATACTACTGGGATTCTCACTCTGGGGTTCACACTATAAGATAAGAGCAGGCAAGGATTTTAAAGGAGGACCTGAATGAAACTCTGGTGTTCAGATTCTTTCTTTAATATTCAGGCGCCTTGTGAATTCTGTAAAACTAGTGTTCGCCTTTGAGAATCGTAGCCTTGTTTTTTCTGCTTTGGTTCACAGTTTAAACTGACTAAATCTGTTGCAGGGATATTACCTATCTTCCAATCTACCATGTAGCAGACTTTGCACTTATTTTATCTGTACTTTCTCTGTAGCTGAAACACTATATTCTGCACTCTTTCCTTTTTTTTTGTTGCACTACCTGTTGTATTCACGTACGGTAAGATCCGCCAAGGTAACGAGCAAAGTGCACTGTATCTCTGTGCACATATCGGTGAGGGCATGGGGGGATCGCTGCAAGGGACAGGAAGAACAACGGACAATGGGGACCCGGCATGGAGGACCCGGTGTGGGGAAGGCAGGAGAACAATGGAGGAGCCGGTGTACTTTGTAACTTTGTCAGTGCCTTCGGTGTCCACTATTTGCATACCTTGGGTATGCAAGCAAACAAAATGTCACTGTGCCTCGCCACATGTGACAATAAAGTATTCCATTCCATTCCCTGTCAATAATAAACTGATATCCAAAACACCAACTATACTTTTCTCTCCCACAGATGTTCCTCCAGCAGATTGTTTGTTGCTTCAGATTCCAGCAGTTGCAGTCTCCGGCGACTAAATCTGATTGTCAGTTTTAACCAAATGGTAATGTGCTAACAGCATGGTACTTCCTTCTTTTTAATGAAGAGGGAGTTTTTTTGGAAGGGATCCCATGCGATACACTATTGGTTAACATTTGTAAATGATCATACTCCTGCAGCAAAGTTTCATGGGCTTTCGGCTGATTTTAGAGAATTGAGGTTCCATTGGGTCCTCCAGCAATTAGTTATTTACCTCATGCACCAAATGCTTGGATAAAAGAACATGTGCACGTCGAACTGAGTTTGAATTTGAGTTTAGTTTAGTTTATTATCACATGTGCCGAGGTACAGTGAAAAACTTTTGTTGCGTGCTAGCCAGTCAGCGGTAAGACAATACATGATTACAATCGAGCCGTCCACAGTGTACAGATACATGATAAAGGGAACAGTGTGAATAATGTTTAGTGCAAGAGAAAGTCCAGTAAACTCATTGCTCTCAGAGGGTTATAATATTGGAATTGGGATACAAATATTGAGATGATACCATTGGGGCACTTGGCAAACCACATCAAAGGGCACAAATAGAAGGACATTAGGGTCAATTGCAGGCAAAATGGTACTAGCTTAGATGAGCGCCTTGGTCGGTATGGATGAGTGGGGCTGAAAGGCCTGCTTCCATACTCTATGACTCTAGGGGATACCTGCTCATTAGCTATATATATTTAGAATCATCCTCGAGGCTCTCATTCCATCTGCTCAAACTGGATGTGAATACAAATCTTGCAGACAAGCTGCAAGGGTCTAAGCAGTGGGCAGTGCTTCACTCCTACCCATTCTCTTTCTTGACATAAATCCAGTCAATGCAAAGAGTGTGGTCGCCTGCCCCACATCAGTCACTTCATCCAAAACAAACAGCTTCACGTGCAGCCTGCCAGTGCTAACGGAAGTGCAGGGCAGCATGCTATGGAGGTAATGCATCAGTCAGTGCAAATGAAATCACTCTGTGCTGAAATCATTCCGCAGCCAAGATCGATATTGAGCAAGAGGACTGCAAAGGTCACTAATGACAGCCTAGCAACACTGAAATGGAACAATTATTTACCATCGCTGAACATATCTTATGCAGAGGAACATTAACAAAAGTTTCCCTTTCTAGACCGCTCACAGTGACTCTGCATCAGTGATTAAGTGCTTAGAATTTGTTGTTCAGGGAATGCGACAAGCAAGGCATTATATCCTTCACTCACCAAGTAATGTAGGCGCACTTACCATTCCTGGTTTTGTCTGTTTAAGTGCACACATTAGTACTACTGGATGGAAAAATAAGCAGGTGTGTCTGTGTCTGTGTGCGTGTGTCTCTCTCTCTTCGCAGGGAAGACCTCAAATAATAGCAACTCTCCGGTCTGCATCTGAGTGAATGCTGCCTTGTCACAGGTGTGGTTTTTAACTGGCAAAGACGAGGGACAAGTCTCTGTCTCCGAGTATTTCCAGTGTCCTGGCTCGTAGTTATCCCTCAATCAACAGAGCTGAAGGCAGATATCTTTTGCATTGCTGTTTGTATGTAAAAATTGGCTGTTGCTTTTCTCACCTTTTCATCGGCACTGCATGTCATTGCCTATACAGTAGTTTGGGCATGAAGTTGTGGAAAGCATTTTCAAATCTTTTTTTGCTTCGTTTCATATGTTGTACTTCAAATTTCACCAAGAAAGCCCTTGTTAAGTTTTTTGAGATACTGCTGACCCCTTGAATTTGGTCAGGTCTTAGAATACTGAACCGCTTACACTGACTGCAACATTCAGCCCAGGAGAAAGGGAGGAGACGGGAATGAGGAAAAGGGGAAATAAGCAGAGAGGAAGGAGAGAGGGAAGACAGGAATAGGAGAATTATGCAATAAAGAGGGGAAGGGGCATGGGAGAGAGAATGAGAGAAGAATAAAATGCAAATGATTAGAGGTATGAAGTGGGTGCAAATTGTGAAGGTGAGAGGAAAGAGTAAAAGGAGAGAGAACGTGAGGAAAAAAAGAAAAAAGATGGAGTGGAAGAGAATGAGAAAGGAAGATAAAAACAAGGGAGCAGCTTGGAGTACAACTGATACAGATGGCAGCAGCCCTTGGCAAAGTCATCCAATATTCTTCTGTCAGCTGGCATTTGCAACATCCTGCTGTTTGACTGCAGAGACCAGCACTACCCTGCCATATGTGGCAATGTCACTAATTACCAGCCCCTCCCCAACTGCTACAGTCTCTCCTCTCCTGGGGGAACTGACTGACTCTTAATAGGCACCAGTCTCACGCCTGGCAACATCTCAGCCAGGTGACCATTAATCATACGTGGTTGGGGCTGTCAGGAGGAAGTTTGCTTGTGTGGGGAGCCACAACCACGCCTGATCCCATCATCACCTCACAGAGAAAGGTGCACTTCAGCAAGTTGTCAGATAGAAACATTTTTAATTTTAGGCATCAGAAACCCTCATACATCACCCAGACCACACGGATAACTCTGCCCTGACTACTTTGTTACTCCCCACAACATTACACTTATTAAGTGGTTTAATAAATGTATGCAAACCAAAGCACGTGTAACCGTTAATCATTCTGCGGCTATGCATAAAACACTGAATTTAATGAAATTCGAATTCCAAAAAGTTTTCGGAAAGTCAAGTCAAGTCAATTTTATTTGTATAGCACATTTAAACACAACCCACGTTGACCAAAGTGCTGTACATCAGTGCAGGTACTAAAAAGAGAACATACAATAGAACAAGTTTTCACTTTACCTGAAGATAGCTTTGGGAGGGATCCTTTACAACAGAGACAGTTGTACTGTGAGTGGATTAAGCTGCAGCTCAGGAGTGGAAACCTGTTTATAATGGTATTTGATGGAAGCTGTTCTCATAGAAAAAGTGCTCTACTGAAGAAATTAGAGCCAATTATCAACAAACCCAGGGAAGGAAGATGTTCTTGGAAACAGAGAGAAGGCAGGCACGGGTTATTGATTGTGGATGATCAGCCATGATCACAAGGAATGGCGGTGCTGGCTCGAAGGGCCGAATGGCCTCCTCCTGCACCTATTTTCTATGTTTCTATGTTATAAGGTGATGAAAACTAGACAAGATTCAACTCTCTGTGAATCAGTGGGTTCCCGAAGGCAAGTATAGAAAATGATACCTAGAGAAAGGACATCAAGGCAAAGCTAAAGATCTTTACAAACATATTGAGAGAAGGAGAGCAAGATGGTACTCAGTGTGAGCTCCGTAATGGCGGTGAGGAAGGATAGATGTGAAATCGCAATTAGAAATCATGAAGTGGCAGAATGGTTGAGGGGTTATACAGGATCGGACCACAGAGGAGAATGAGCGCAAGGTCCCAACCATCCAAAGAAAAGTACAAATAAATCAAAGGAGAAACCAACTGGATACACTATTAGCAAGCACTGAAGATTCATATAAGTGATCAGAAAGAACTATTATTTACCCCGAACACAGGTCCTCATGTACTGTTTTTACAGACACATCATCAGCAAATTGTAATGGTTTAGGGCGGCCCATTAGTTAGCCTCAGTCTAAACACCCCTTCAGCAAGTACGACAGGTTCAGGTACACCATCAGCCATATACTGTGGGTCAATACACTACCAATCAGCATAATGGGCTCAGATGTACAAGCTACTGGCTAAGATATTCCTCCAAGAAGTATTTGGTTTGTTTTTTCCATCAGCAAGTATTGTTTGTTTAGGTACTCCATGAACAAGTAATATGGATTGTTGATTTCATCAGTAACTTGTGGCACCCAATCCATTTGTACTCTATAGTATCTACGTACACCACCACCCCCGGCAACACATTCCAGGCATTCACCACTTTGTGTAAAAACTTGCCCTGCACATTTCCTTCTCACTTTGCTCTTCTCACCTTAAAGCTGTGAGTCTGTAGTCTACTGTCTCGCGTCTTTGACATTTCCATCCAGAGAAAAAGATTCTGTCTATCCAATCTATGCCTCTCATAACTTTATATACATCTATCAAACACACACATTCCAGAGAGAACAATCCAAGTCTGTCCAATCTCTCCCTGTAGCTTAAGTCCTCTAATTCCAGCAGCATTCTGGTAAACCTCTTTTATATCCTCTCCAAACCCTCTACCTCCTTCCCATAATGGACCACACACAATACAGTACTCCAAACGCGGGCTAATCAAGGTGTGTTTTTTTAAGGTGCTGCTGGGTGACTCAGTGACTGTTATACTCAATGCCTTGACCGACGGAGGCAAGAATACCATACGCCTTCTTTCCCACTCTATCCACTTGTGTTGCCACTTTCATGGAGCTATGGACCTGGATCCTCCGATCCCTCTGCACATCATTGGCTTTGAGGGTCTGTATATTTCCCCCTGACATTCACACACTTGTTTGGATTAAACTCGATCGGGGTTAAAGTCATCGCTTGACGTCAGACACCTATCTGTTCCACCCCTACTTTACATTACAATACCCCACTTAAAATAGGGGTCATTGGGCTTTTGTCACCAGGTGCTGTGGGTCGGGACCTTCTCTGTCTGCGCTGGGCAACGCTGCTTCTGGGATGCAAAGGATGAAGCTTAATTGCAGACCGGTGAACCTGGTTCATGCACGCACGACACCACAGTACACTGTTTACATGTGGCTAATCATACTCCGATAACGGCATCGGATCTAACCCCAGCCATTAGCTCCCCAAAGGGAAGTCTGGTCAACCTCCGACAATACGCTGCCTGCTCATTTCCGCCAGGGTTCCTGTCTCTATTTTAAAAACAGTGGGTACATTGTCTGTGTTCAAACAACTGGAGCAAATCTTCCAGAAGACACAAAAAGCTGGAGTAACTCGGCGGGCCAGGCAACATCTCTGGGAGAAAGGAATAGGTGGCGTTTCGCGTTGAGACCCTTCTTCACACTGGAGGGTCTGGACCAGAAACATCACCCATTGCTTCTCCCCAGAGATGCTGCCTGCCCCGCTGTTTGGTGTTAGTTTGTGATTGTATGTGTTATTGCATTTTTATTGATTATTCTTATTGGTCTTATTGTTCAACTGCGGGTAATGTTTCATTTCACTACACATTTATGTGTATGTGACAAATAAACGACTATTGACTATTGAGTTACTCCAGTGTTGTGTGTCTATCTTCGGTGTAAACTCGCATCTGCAGTTCCTTCCCACACACTCACCTTCCACACACTCACCTTCCACACACTGGCCTTGCGGGACCCCGGTGTGTGGGCGCAGGCAAAATAACTTTCTGCAAGGCAGCTTGGCGCACATCCCTGCCCCGTCCACCCCGATACAGAGCAGCGAGACCCCGCGGCGAGAGCAGCCCACATAATCCCGAGCAACCTCATCCATCCCGCCCTCCTCCACCAGCCATCCCCACCCGGACACCTCGCCAATAATCCCTTCACAGATCAGGGGCAGCGAGTGGGTGGGTGGGTGGGTGGGCAGCGGGTGGGTGGGTGGGTGGGTGGGCAGCGAGTGGGTGGGTGGGTGGGCAGCGAGTGGGTGGGTGGGTGGGTGGGCGACTCCTCGGGTCACGCTTCTGCCCCAGCAAACACGACGGGAGAGGAAGGACTTTGGTGAGTGTGTGTGGGTGGGTGGGTCAGAGAGAGAGAGTGAGAACCTCACTCTGGGACAAGCGGCTGATTAAAGTCATTATGTGTTGGAAGGAACTGCAGCTGCCGGTTTAACCCGAAGATGGACACAGCCTGCTGGAGTAACTCAGCGGGTCGGTCGGTCGGTCAGACAGACAGACAGACAGCATCTCTGGAGACAAGGGATGGGTGACGTTTCTGGTCGAGACCCTTCTTCAGACTGAAAGTCAGGGGAAAGTCATGAATTTGAAGAATCTCTCGTTTAAACGCAGCGAAGGAGTTCAGAAGCACCTGTCCCTTCACTAAACCAGACCCCAGCTATCTGCCTGTCTGTCTGTCTGTCTGTCTGTCTCCCTCATCGCCCAGTCAGAGAGAGGGACAGCGGGTAATATGCTGGTGTTTGCTTGTCGCCCCTCAGTTACCGTGCGCCCACAGCCGCAGTCTGTTATTGTCTGGCAGCGGGGCGGCTCTGAACTTCTGGGCAATTGATGGACGACCCCAAGGTGGAGCCGAGCCCCCGGCTCCCGGGGCGACACACAAGCCGCGGCTTCGCGGTACGGCTGCTGTGGGCAGCCCGCTCCCTTACCTCGCTTGTCGTTGTTCGCAGCCTCTGTCGACATCCCCTGCTCGGCCGCCGACGGGCTCTGGGTGCTGACGAGCGGTCAGAGGGGCGGGGAGCTGAGGGGGAGGAGAGGAGGAGGAGGAGGAGAGTGGACAACCGGCGCTCCGTCAGTGCCCTCCAGAGACTCAGAAACCAGGCTCCAGTGGCGGGGGGAGAGGGCATGGGGAGGGGGCATGGGGAGGGGGGCATGGGGAGGGGGCCATGGGGAGGGGGGCATGGGGAGGGGGGCATGGGGAGGGGGCCATGGGGAGGGGGGCATGGGGAGGGGGCATAGGGAGCTGGCATGGGGAGGGGGCATGGGGAGGGGGCATGGGGAGGGGGCATGGGGAGAGGGCATGGGGAGATGGGGAGGGGGCATGGGGAGGGGGCATGGGGAGAGGGCATGGGGAGATGGGGAGGGGGCATGGGGAGGGGGCATGGGGAGAGGGCATGGGGGGGCATGGGGAGAGGGCATGGGGAGGGGGCATGGGGAGAGGGCATGGGGAGGGGGCATGGGGAGGTGGGGAGGGGGCATGGGGAGGTGGGGAGGGGGCATGGGGAGGTGGGGAGGGGGCATGGGGAGGTGGGGAGGGGGCATGGGGAGGGGGCATGGGGAGGTGGGGAGGGGGCATGGGGAGGTGGGGAGGGGGCATGGGGAGAGGGCATGGGGGGGCATGGGGAGAGGGCATGGGGATGGGATGGGGCATGGGGAGAGGGCATGGGGAGATGGGGCATGGGGCATGGGGCATGGGGAGGGGGCATGGGGAGAGGGCAGGGGGAGGGGGCATGGGGAGGTGGGGAGGGGGCATGGGGAGAGGGCATGGGTCTACAGAGAGGGCCGGCACAGGGCGAGGGCAAGCAACTGGCCGGAACCCTGCGCCCGGCCTCGGATGCTGCACATCGGCATCAGTCAGGAAAAGGGAGGGCAGGGGCAGGGCCGAAAGCTCCGGACACAGTGTGCAGCCAACTTCCCTCGTTCCCCACTTCCCCGGTCCCTTAGTCCACAGTGTCCCACCCCACCCCCATGCCCTCCCTAGCCCCGCATTGTCCCACCCCCTCGAACCGCACAGATCCTCCCACCAGCTCCGCACTGCCCCCTTCCCTCTCCCCGGACTGTCCCCCCCCCCCCCTCCCCCTGCACTGTCCCCGCCTCGACCCCCACCGTCACCCCCTCCCTCACCCCACACCCCCGGCCCTGCATTGTCCCTCCTCCCTCTTCCCGCACTGTCTCTCCTTCAAATGGGTCTGTCAGGTGCCCGGGAACACCCATCTTTTAGTTTCCTTTCCATGCCACTTGCCATCCAGACTTGTAAATATATTTCCCACTCTTCATTGCCACTGCGCCTAAGTCCTGGAACCCGTTGCCCAAGAACACTGTGGGAGCACCTTCACCAGAAGGACTTCAAAGGTTGAAGAAAACAAATCACAACACCTTCTTAGGAACCGTTTGGGGTGAGCATTAAGTGGGCTTGCCAGCAAGAAGCAGTGAGCAGTTAAGAAAACACACAAACCACTTCAAATAATGGTGTTCACAAATTACAAACGTTTGCCGTTTGTCCACGGCCATACGTGCACTTTTTCATAAGTCATAGGAACAGAATTAGGCCATTAAGCCCTTTGAGTCTACTCCACCATTCAATCCTGCTCCAGTACATCCAGCATGTGGACGAACTTTGTCCCCTGTTCTTTGTGTAAATGGTACCAAAAAATAGCGTGTGTAATCTATGTAAAACGAATTCACTATGCGGTGCACACGTGACAATAAAGAACTATTGAAGCATTGAATCATTAAACCATTGATGACTAATCTATCTTTCCATTTCAAATCCATTCTCCAGCCTTCTCCCCATAACCTTTGACACCTTTACTAATCAAGAACCTGTCAATCTTCGCTTTAAAAATCTGCTAAATCTGACAGGCGCTGATCAACCTACATTTCTCAGTCACGTTCACATGTGCAGGAGTCACACTTACGACCTGAATATGTAATACAAGGCACAAAACACAAACAGGGCCTGCTTCTGTTAGACTGGCAGTTACTATGGGGAAATGTAATCAGGGAAGCTGCATGTCGAGATGAGTTGACAACCGGGAGAATGGAGGAGGTTGGAAGCTGTGCAGAGTTTGAATTGATTTATAAACACACCCTTCCTGTACTGGGGCAACCAGATCTGTACATGGATGTGCAGGGAATGGTGGGATATGGATCATGTGCAGGCAGAGTAGATTAGTTTATCTTGGCATCATGTTGGGCACAGTCATTGTGGGCCAAAGGGCCTGTACCTGTGCTGTCCAGTTCAATGTTCTGTATGGCACAGTGGCATAGCTGGTAGAGCTGCTGCCCCACAATGCTAGAGACCCAGCCTGACCTCTGATGTTATCAGTGCGGAGTTTGCACGTTCTCCCAGCGATCAGATGGGATTCCTTGGTGCTCAACTTTCCTCGCACATTCCAAAGAAATGTGGGTTAGGAGGATAATTGGCCACTGTAAATTGGCCCTAGTATGGGTGAGTGATAGAATCCAGGAGGAGTTGATGACAATGTGGCAAGAATAAAATAATGGGATTAATATAGGATTAGTATAAATGGGTTTTGAATTTGATTTTTCCCCTATTTCCCACTGCTGATTATTATCTGAGGCTTTTATAAGATCTAGGTGGGTGATATATAATATTGATGGAAGGATGTAAATTCCACCTGCCTTCATTGTGTGAAGTTGGACCTGGAAAGGCCTGTGATGAATATAACACTGGGTGGTGAAGCTGTGAACCTTTACAATTACTTTAAGGAGAGGAAACTTCTGTTTACCAGTAACATGCTCACATCTGTTTCCTGTTGACCTTTTTATAAAAGCTCTCTGTTGTGTCACCAAATGGACTGAGCAGCTTGCTTCACTTGACCTGCCTTGGATGGGTGGTGCAGACGGGCGATGGTGCGGCCTTGACATCATTCCTTTCCTCGCCACAATAAGTTTGCTTCTTTACAAACAGATTGGGCTCATTATCAGTTTTGTGAGATTGCAACTGAAAGATCTTGTTGGCAACTAACACATAATAGCTGCTTGAGATTACTCAGTTGAGCAAAATGAGCACATCCGAGCAAAATTAAAGATATCCTTTCTCAATTTATAATCTATTGGATTACTGAGCAGACTTCCTTCTTTTGTTTACCCACACCCACAAGAATCCACTGCACAATGCCCATTTGATCCCATTTCTGGGCTCATATCTTCTCATACATCATATTGGTACCTCTTTTATATAATTTCCTGGCCCTTATTTCCAGCCACTTGCTGGACTCCCTTCCATACAGTCTCTTTCTTTCTCCTATCTGGCTTTGTCCCCATTTATAAGCTGTTTTTTTATCATCTTCGAGTTCTGTTGAAAGACCGTTACCCTGGAAAGTTGACTCTGTTTCTGTCTCTGCAGCAGCTGTCAGTACCCACGATAGTTTGCTTTGATGGGCAATGCAGTGAGCTATCAGTCCATCCTGACTGTTGGAATATGTCCTGGTTTTGTATGCGTTGGAGAGGTGTCAATCTATATTGTGTGTTGTGGACATGTTTGAAAGTCTGGCAGAAAGGAACTTCAAACATCTGACACATTTCATCATACTGCAATGATGGCTATTTATTTGAAGCAAAGGAGCTCCAGCAAGAGAGCCATTTTTATCCTAGAAGTATCTCTAATGGACCATTTTAATAATATTTTTCAGTGGTTACTTGACATATGGTGGCATGTGGTCAGAGTTTTAGCCAAACTCCCGATTCATGTGACCAAAAAGATTGATGAGGGGAGAGCTGTAGATGTTGTATATATGGACTTCAGCAAAGCATTCAACACGGTTCCACATGGTAGGCTACTCATGGAATGAAGCAAAAGGTAATGGTGGAAGGTTGTTCCCTATATTTCATCAATAAACACAGACTACAGCAAAACTTTGCAAATCTACTTTCCAACTATTTTAAATCCAAATGTTCCACCATCTGGGTCACCAGGTGATTTTAGCCCTGCATCCTTTCTGCTCACTAGGGCCCCAGTTCCCATCAAGTTATTGGAAAATGTATTATCATACTATAGACAATAGGTGCAGGAGTAAGCCATTCGGCCCTTCGAGCCAGCACCACCATTCAATGTGATCATGGCTGATCATTCTCGTTCCGTACCCCGTTCCTGCATTCTCCCCATACCTCCTGACTCCGCTATCCTTAAGAGCTCTATCCAGCTCTCTCTAGAATGCATTCAGAGAATTGGCCTCCACTGCCTTCTGAGGCAGAGAATTCCACAGATTTACAACTCTCTGACTGAAAAAGCTTTTCCTCATCTCCATTCTAAATGGCCTACCCCTTATTCTTAAACTGTGGCCCCTGGTTCTGGACTCCCCCAACATTGGGAACATGTTTCCTGCCTCTAACATGTCCATCCCCTTAATAATCTTGTATGTTTCGATAAGATGCCCTCTCATCCTTCTAAATTCCAGTGTATACAAGCCTAGTCGCTCCAGTCTTTCAACATACGTACAGGTATGTAGGTTGATTGGCTGGGTAAATGTAAAAATTGTCCCTAGTGGGTGTAGGATAGTGTTAATGTGCGGGGATCGCTGGGCGGCACGGACTTGGAGGGCCGAAAAGGCCTGTTTCCGGCTGTATATATATGATGATATGATATGATACGACAGTCCCGCCATTCTGGGAATTAATCTAGTAAACCTACGCTGCACACCTTCAATAGCAAGAATGTCCTTCCTCAAATTTGGAGACCAAAACTGCACACAGTACTCCAGGTGCGGTCTCACTAGGGCCCTGTACAACTGCAGAAGGACTTCTTTGCTCCTATACTCAACTCCTCTTGTTATGAAGACCAGCATTCCATTGGCTTTCTTCACTGCCTGCTGTACCTGCATGCTTCCTTTCAGTGACTGATGCACTAGGACACCCAGATCTCATTGTATGTCCCTTTTCCTAACTTGACACCATTCAGATAATAATCTGCCTTCTTATTCTTACCACCAAAGTGGATAACCTCACACTTCTCCACATTAAACTGCATCTGCCAAGCATCCGCCCACTCACACAACCTGTCCAAGTCACCCTGCAAACTCATAGCATCTTCCTCACAGTTCACACTACCACCCAGCATTGTAGCATCTGCAAATTTGCTAATGGTACTTTTAATCCCTTCATCCAAGTCATTAATGTATATTGTAAATAGCTGCGGTCCCAGCACCAAGCCTTGCGGTACCCCACTAGTCACGGCCTGCCATTTATCCCCACTCTTTGCTTTCTGTCTGTCAACCAATTTTACTGTGTAACATCTAAAAAACAATAATTAAAAGAGTGTTTCAGTATTAACTGAATTATACATGCATTTAGGCAAGGGCTGATTAGGGAGAGTCAGCATGGTTTTGTACATGGAAAGTCATGTCTCATGAATCTGATTGAGTTTTTTGAAGATGTGACCAAAAAGGTTGATGAGGGGGAGCTGTAGATGTTGTATATATGGACTAGCAAAGCATTCAACAAGGTTTCATATGGTAGGCTACTCTAGAAGGTTAGATCGCATGGGATTCAAGGAGAGATAGCTGAATGGATAAAAAATTGGTTTCATGGAATGAAGGAGAGGGTAATGGTGGATGGTTGCTTCTCGGACTGGAGGCCTGTGACTAGTGGTATGCCTCAAGGTTTGGTGCTGGGCCCATTACTGTTTAGCGCCTCCCATCACCACCGGGAGCAAGTTGACATTTGGCACTTTGGATTTTTAACATTAAGTGCTGTGTATTTGGAAACATGTCATCTATATCAATGATTTAGATGAGAATGTATGTGGCAAGATTAGCAAATTTGCAGGTGATACAAAGTGGGTGGTATTGCAGATAGTGAAGATGGATGTCAAACATTGCAGCAGGATCCTGATTGGTTGGCCAGGTGGGCTGAGGAATGGTTGATGGAATTTAATACCGAGAAATGTGAAATGTGGCATCTTGGGAAGTCTAACATGGGCAGGACCTTCACAGTGCATGGTAGTGCTCTGGGGAGTGTTGTAGAGCGGAGGGATTTAGTAGTGCAGATACATAGTTCTGTGAAGATGGCATCACAGGTAGATAGGGTGGTACAAAGGGAACCCTCATCTCCCTGATTCTGCTTCACCATCCCATTCAGTCAAGGTCAGTCCATCCATTGTGTACCTGTCTTCACAACATTACGCTTGCTTCCCAAACCTAACAAAAACCCACCTCAGCTCTCGATGTCCTGCAACCATTGCCTTTTGAGGTTGAGTTAATTCCCACTATCTTGGTGCAATGATTACTTCCTGATTTCATCCTGAATAATCTTCTGCTCAGGGTCTGACTTTCTATCACAAGGAGGGATCAATTAGTGAGAGAGGGAGTGCCACAAATAACAGGTTTGTTATGCAAGCAGATTGGGCCTTGACCTGTCTGGAGTTTAGAAGAATGAGAGGCAATCTCATTGAAATGTAAATCTCATATAAAGTTTCTATTGGGTTTACAGGGGCAGTGCAAGGAATGAGTTTCCACTGGTTGAGATGTCTCGAACTGAGGGCCACAGTCTCAAAGCAAGGGGTTGGACATTTGGAACAGAAATGAGAAGGTTCTTCAGAGGGTCTCCTTGAGGGCCTTGGAAGCTCATTCACTGAGAATATTCAAAAGGCAGATGGATAGATTTCTGCACATTAACGGAATCAAGGTATGTGGTGATTGTGCAGGAAAGTGGTGCTGAGATAGAAGATCATATTGAATGGGGAAGCAGGCACAAGGGGCCGAATAGCGAGCGAATTCTTATGAATGAATTGGCTATAATGTTAAAGTTATGTCTTGTTGTGTTTTGATCTCATCCTCAGGCTTTTTAATTGCCAAACTACATTTTGTACAGCTTTACTTTCTATACTTATACAGCCCAGCCAATTTAATTAAAGTTACCTGCATATTAATCTTTTGCATAGATAGGAAAGACAGAACATTTTTTCCAGGGTAGGAAATATCCTAGAGGGCATAGCTATAAGGTGAGAAGGGGGAAGTTTAATGGAGACGTGCAAGACAAATTTTTCTTACAAGGAGAATGGTGGGACCCTGGAACACATTGCCAGGGCTGATGGTGGAGGCAGATACAACAAGTGGTGTTTCAGAGGCTTTTAGAAAGGCACCTGAAAGTGCAAAGAATAGAGGAATATGGATCTTGTACAGACAGGTGAGATCAATTTAACTTAGCATCGTGTTCGGCACAAACATTGTGGGCCGAAGGGTCTATTCCTGTGCTGTACTGTTCTATGGTCTTTGTATCATTCTAGTACAATCTGACGATGATTGTAATACTTCTTGTCTGGGTGGAAATGGCAATAGAGCCAAAATTATTGTCGTATGTGTGGGGAGGGGTGAGAGAGAACATTTCCTCGTGTGATTGCCCAGCTCATGGATTCTCTCCTGGGTCATGAACTATTAGGAAAGGTTTAGGCCAATCCTTTCTTAATGCAAAAAAATTCAAATTGCAAGGATTGGTTTGTTTTTGGGAAGTGCTAACACAAGGGCTAACTTGACTACGCACACTGTGTTTCGCAATCCAGAATATTTTGCACTGGGTATCAGCTTATGTTGCATGTGTGAAATGCTGTTGATTATTTTGTCACAATAAACACAAGATGTGAATAATGTTTCATTCACAAAAAGAGAATGTTGCCAGTCATGCAATGAAAGACAATGCATGCACAATGTGATCTGAGCGAGAATGGAAGGCTCACATGGAAAAAGAAGGGAGCAGTGGCGTGGATGGAATAACTCCATATTTTTCTCCACCATTTAGTTTAGTTTAATTCAGAGATACAGCCGGAAACAGGCCCTTCGGCCCACCGAGTCCGTACCGACCAGCGATCCCTGCACATTAACACTACCCTACACACACTAGGACAATTTACACTTATACCAAGTATACAAACCCAAGCCAATTAACCTACAAAACCTGTACGTCTTTGGACTGCGAATATCTTGGAGAAAACCCACGCGGTCACGGATAGAACGTACAAACTCTGTACAGACAGCACTCGTAGTCAGGATTGAACCCGTGTCTCTGGCGCTGCAAGTGCTGTAGGGCAGCAACTCTACCGCCTCACCACTATGCCACCCTAATTTATATGGAAAGTCGTCTGACTTCAGGAATAAAGAAAAGGATAGCCAAATTGATAGGTTTGTGAAAATAAACTGTGGATGGAGTGGAGAAATGGTAAGAAAACAATAACGCATTAAGTAATCAAACACGAGAACGGTTGAATATCAAAAAAGCTGCAGATGCTGGAAATCTGAAATAAAAACATTATATGCTGGAAACACTCAGCAGGTCAGGCAGCACCCGAGAAGAGAGAAAACCAAAGATAACATTTCAGGTCACAGACCCCTCATGGGAACTGGGAAAGTGAGAAAAAACAAGTTAATTTTACATAGCAGAGAAGGCATGGGAGGGAGGGATAGGACAAAGGAATAAGGATTGTGGGTGATATGGTGGTGCAGCAGTAACGTTGCCACCTTACAGCACCAGGGACCTGGCTTTGATCCTGAAGATGTAATAGATGTACCTTCCTTTCTCCTTCAAGGAGACTGTCTGTTCTGGGTCACCATCTCATACTTCCACCTCCAATATCCAGCTTCCTGTACAATCGTGGTGTATGCCACACTCATCGTTTCATCTTAGAAAACCTCTCCATTGTCCAGGATCCCAATCATTTCCAGGCATAGCAGTGGTTTACTTGCGCTTCCTCCAGCTTAGCATCACAATATGTTCCCCTTTTCTGTGGAGAGACCAGGCAACCGGTTTGCCGAACACCTCTGTCCCATCTGCAAGGGTGATTCTCAGCTTTCCAGTCAGCTGCCCCTTTAATCCTTCATCCCACTATCACTCTGAGCTCAACCTCTCCCTGTTGCAGTCAAGCTCAGTGAATGCTGAGAAATAACACCTCAACCTCTGACAAGGTACACCACAGCGTCCAGACTCTTCACTGAGCTCAACATCATCGCAGAATCACTGTTTCCAACATTTTTATTCCAGCTAACCTTCTTCTGATAATTTCAGATCATAATTCTGTTTCCCCCACTTACAGTTTCTCCAGACTCCTCCTTATTTATACAGTGATCATTTTCTGTCACCTTGCTCTGTCCACCTTCCCTGTTGTCCATCCACAGGGTAGAACATGTCCTTCATCCTTCCTCATCATTACCTTTCTCTGCATCTTAAAACTCAAGTCACCTCCAACTTTGCTGAGTTCGGAAGAAAGATCTTTGACCTGAAACTGAAGATAGACACAAAATGCTGGAGTAACTCAGCAGGTCAAGCAGCTTCTCTGGAAGAAAGGAATAGGTGACGTTTCTTCAGACTGAGAGACTTCTTCAGACTGAGAGTCAGAGGAAAGGGAAACTAGAGGAATGAAAAGGTACAGAACAAATTCTGCAACTGACACAAAATGCTGGAGTAACTCAGTGGGTCAGGCAGCATCTCAGGAGAGAAGGAATGGGTGACGTTTCGGGTCGAGACCCTTCCAGTCTGAATCTGAACCAGCATCTGCAGTTATTTTCCTACAAATCCTGCAACTGGTCTTGTTTCTTTCACCACTGATCAGATGTTGTCACTTTCCAGGGGATGAATCAAAGGTAGACGTTTCATCTGGACAAAAAATCCAGGGTGTATTTCAAAGGAAAGGATTGTCACATCTAGGTGGTTCACTCACACAGTCAGAAATTGGGGTCCTGAAATCTTCATATCATGAAAATGAAAAAGAACTAAAACTTGAAAATCCTATAAAAATATACAAATTGAATGATTGATATTGTGCTGCAGCTTGACAGGACAAGGAATATAGTCAAATACAAATGGAAGGTATATCAACAGGGCTCTGATTCTCTGTAAAAGACAATTCACAGCCTGAATTATTAAAGGAATGTGACTTTTGGAACTGCAGAAAGGTTACTTGCAAGGTTACCTGGCACAGACAGAGAAGACTGCTCGCCTCTAATATTAGCACACAACAGGACAGCACTATTAATCGTGTTGCAGTTACTGTTGCCCCAGCTGGTGTTTTGTTGAAACTCTAAATTTATTTCTAAACATCCAGGATAATTGGATCAGAGAACCTGACCTGCCAGGTGCTGTTGCACACTTTGTTCCCTGTCCATTTGCCAGTCTATGGAAAAAGGGTTTAATCTACACAGCCGCAGTCAATGGGCAAAGGACAGTCTCTTCAGTATGATTAGCTGCTACATATAGGGCAGCAGATATAGAAGCCTGAAATCACACAACACCCAGGTTCATGATCAGCTACTTTCCTGAACCATAGGTTCCTGAACCAACCTGCACAACCCGAATCCTACCTCAGCAACAGAGCACCAAGGATGGCCTCTTGCATTACCACGGCCGTGTTTTCTAATTCTGTGTTACATTAATGACTTCTTTATTTGGACAGTCTTCCTTTTCATTGTCTTGTGCAGTGACGGCACCATGGATCTACAGCACAGCAGTAGAGTTGCTGTCTTACAGCACCAGAGACCCTGGGGAGATGGCTGAAAGAGTATTTCCTGGTATAAAGTCAAACATGAATAGCGACCACATGGAATTGGATGGTCTAGGATTTCTAGCATGGCACCAGAGGGGTTGACGTTGACTGAGCTGGACTTCAGTGTTACTCCTGCTCTTGAGGTAAAGGCTAAGGGCTTCTATTGGGAAACTGCCTTATCACGGAAATTAAGAGCCTTCACTAAAATCATACTGCCGATATAGACCCAGAACTTAGATAACGTTCACATGGCAAATACTTCCAGCGGTTTAACTAAAATCGGGTAGTTTCACCCTTGGCAAGTATGGGACACAGATGAATTCATTTATAGCATTTGCAAGGACGCCTTGGAAGGAATCTATTAGATTAAGATTGGCCCTCTGAGGAAAAGCTAATTAATGATACCTGGGCGACACACACTAATGCAATCAGTATCTATGTGAAAGCTTACATAACTATGAAAAAAGGGTTTTCACCTTTGGGAAAATGAGGGAAAGAGGTGGAGCTGGTATTACAATTTAAGAGAAAATTGCAGATTTACACACACATTTTCAGATAGCACAGAACACATATATAACAGAGAAAAATAGGAGAATGGAATGTAACACAATCAATATCTCAGGAGCTGATTACATGTAAATGTAAAGGAAAATAACTGCAGATGCAGGTTTAAATTGAAGGTAGACACAAAATGCTGGAGTAACTCAGCGGGTCAGGCAGCATCTCTGGAGAGAAGGAATGGGTGACATTTCGGGTCGAGACCCTTCATCAGACTCGGGTGCTAATTTGCTTTTTATTGCCCCGGATTCCAGCATCTGCAGTTTCTAGTGTCTCCACTGATAGGATTTTGTTGACCAAATGTTTGAGATTTTTTTAGATTTAGAGATACAGCGTGGAAACAGGCCCTTTGGCCCACCGGGTCCACGCCGCCCAGCGATCCCCGCACATTAACACTATCCTACACCCTAGGGACAATTTTTACATTTGCCCAGCCAATTAACCTACATACCTGTATATCTTTGGCGAAATACAGGTAAAGGTGGCTGCATGTGAAATTTACACACCGAACTGTCGCAGTTGCTGAATTATAGAAAAGGCTGAAAGTGGTTTAAGGTGTACAGATATGTTCCTATAAATTCTGCAGTCCATCAGGACATTTCATGATAACACTTTTTTTTTGAAGTTCTAAGGAGACAAGATAACAGGTTTTACTCTCCATAGCTGGACAACAGTGAACAACTGGAGCGTTGGCTTACCTGCAGCAGTCTAGAATTAAATCAGGTATCTTAGTTCAGTTTAGAGATACGGCCTAGAAAATGGTCCTTTGGACCATGGAATCCACGCTGACCAGCCACTTCCTACAATTAGCCAACAAACCTGCTAGTCTTTGGGATGAGGGGGAAACTGGAGCACCCGGAAGAAACCCACGCGGCCACTGAGAGAACGCTCAAACTCCTCACATATAGCACCCAAGGTCAGGACCAAATCAGGGTTTTGGTGCCGTGAGGCAGCAGTTCTACCAGCTGCACCACTGTGCCGCCCCTCTTGACTTTTCAGCTCTTTGTAACACTAGGAAACATATTTAACCACCAAGGAACAGTAAGGTGCATTGCACTTTACTTCTGTCATTAGTGCTGCATTGAGCATGCGAGAACATTATAGATTTGAAGAAGGCCAATTGTCTAATTATAACTGTCCCTTTGAGAGAGACCCAGTACTTTGTCATTACCATTCCCTGTTGGCCTTTTAACAATTCCATAAATTTGAATCTCTGCTAATCTATTTTGGACTTATGTGTTAATGAACTTGAAGTTGGGTACAAATTTGTCTTTGATTAGTTTAAACAGCCTCTCAGTATTCTACTCTTCCAATAATAATCAGGTAATTTTGCACAATGCAAGAGTCATCCTTCCTCCAGAATGAAAGGTCTGGATTGCTCCAGTTTTCCCTCATAACCAGATCTCCTATGATGAATTGTTTTGTCGGTCTTCTCTCTTGCTCGCCAGCGATTGTAGTCATGGGTATTTAGCTTATAATCTATTACATCAGGTGTCGACCCGATAGAATAAAGATTTATCTTCCTTCATCTGTGAAGTATCTATTAAGTAACTTTGGTGCAAGTTGATTTGGACTAAAACAACATCCTTCCAGATGTTCAGTGCCTCTAAATACCAGTTCTATAGTGCAAGAATAAAACAGTGATTGTTTGAAGGCTTCACTTCATCAATACTTTGATAATGTGGTGGTGAAAGGCATTAAGATGAATTTTAGGGGGAAACACCGATTATCCTGCAGGCACCAACACCAAACCCAAGTAATCCTACTCAAAAACCACTCGCAAATACTCAGACACACACATACACTTAGAGACAAATACATACTCAGACACACACAAACACACACACACGCACAATGTAAAGATATCTAACGTCACTTTTACAAATATAGCCAATAGATTCTCCAAAATGAAAGAAGGCAGAGAATACCTCTCTCACATAGCTCCAATAAGCTACTCTAAATTGAATAACTTTGCTTCACATAATTTTAACAAAAGTCCCTTATATTATATATACTATAAAGTCCACAATATTCTCTGGATTAAAGATTACTATGAGGCAAATTCCTAATGGGCTGTATGTGCATCTCCTGCTCTCCTTTCTTATACCATGTTATCATTACCCTCTCGAAGGCCAGATTCATTCAGACACCCTTGTAGTCTGAAACCTGTTGTTATCTGGATGATTCTCTCATTACAAATTCATACTAAACTTGACATTTTCTCAATGTCAATGTCAGGGCCGCGTGGTGCTGTCATACCCTGGCACCATACCTGGCTCACCCGCCGCGGAACTGGGAACCCGCCTGGAGTGGGAAGCCGCTGAGCCCGGCTCCTGCTCGTCCCCGGGGACCAGGAACCGGAGAGCAGGGTGGAGGGAGTTGCCAACAGTGGCAGACACTAGAACGAAGGGCCAGAAAGAAGAACCAGGGGTCTTTCCATCCGTGCCCTCAAGGTTGGCTGTGAGAGGCGCCCCCTGGGCACAAAGGATGAAGGTGGCCGGGCGAATGAATGAATGAATGAATGAATGAATGCGAGGAGAGAGGCAATAGGTCGCTGGATGATCTGGATGGCTGCAATGGACCTTTATGGCCAGTTCCAGCTGCGATTTTGAAAGTGCCGCCAAAACCTGGTAATTCTTGCATATGGATTCAGTAAGCTGTTTTCTGTGTTTAATTGGGGATTGTACTTGTGTATGGCAATAATCTACCTGAACTGTATGCAAAAAAATAATTTCACTGTACCTTGGTACAGATGATAATAAAGAACCATTGAAACATTGGACCAAAGAGACCTAACTTCTATGGAGGATAAGGTGTTTATTGAGCCTGGATGTTGCAGTTTCAGAACATACCTTCACAGGATTGAACCATGTTCCAAAAACCTTGAGGACCAACAGGAACAATGGAACCTGTTATCTTTTTGGGTTGGAATCTTGGGTCGACTCCCATTGGACTTCACCACACAAGGGCTGCATCGAGTTTATTAGATTGGACTCATTCAGCCAATTGGTTTGACTATCACAAATATTCAGCTGGGTGAAGGTGGTATCCACTTTGCCGTTCTGACTTTCCCTTTCCTCTGCTCTGTTTCACGGCTAAATTGGCTGCGATGGAGAACAAGTCACAATTGGAATGTATTCCCCTTGATGAAATTCATATATTGGAGGCTTCAGGGCCTGGAGATGACAGGATGTGATAATGAATCCTCCAGGGTGCTGAGGTCAGAGCAGCTGACTGCCTGGGGACTCCTCGCCCGTAGTTGTCCAGCTGGTTCCAATGTTTGAAGAACACAGCAACCTCAACTGAGCACAGCACCAGCCTTCAAATATCCACCAATTGTTTGCAAGAAAACACGGAAAAAATCCCCAGTATTAATATACTGACACATAGAAACATTCACCTGGAAGTACTGTAATCCCGAATTCAGACTCTCCCCAGGGTTCTAGAGTACAATTCTAGAGTACAACTAATTAGCAGTAAGGGCAGTACAGTGGGCCAGTGGTAGAGTTGTTGCCTTACAGAGCCAAAGACCCAGGTTCGATCTTGCCTACGGGTGCTGTCTGTATGGAGTTTGTATATTCTCCCTGTGACCTCATGGGTTTTCTCCGGTTACTCTGGTTTCTTCCCACATTCCAGACATGCAGGTTTGTAGGTTAATTGGCTTCTGTAAAATTGTCCCTATGTGTGTAGGATAGAACTAGCGTACGTGTGATCATTAGTCGGCAAGTACTCGGTGGGCCGAGGGGCCTGTTTCTATGCTTCTAAACTCCAGCGGGTACAGCCCCAGAGCCATCAAACGCTCAAGGTATCATGAGGCAAGCATCTTCTGTAAATTAAGTTTCCTGCAAGCTCAATGACCAAAAAGTTACAGATATGGGCGAAATGGCAGATAGCCAGATAAAATACAAAACGTTGGAGTAACAAGTCAGGCAGTAAAGGTGATGTTTCGGGCTGGGCACTTCTTCAAATGCCTGAAGAAGGTCCCGACCCAAAACATCACCTAGCCATTTCCAGCACAGTTGCTGCCTGACTTGCTGAGTTCCTCCAGCACTTAGTGTTTTGCTCAAGTTTCCAGCATCGGCAGTTCCTTGTGTCTCGTGTTTCATTATGTGTGGTTCTTTACCCGTTCCCAACTAGTTCATGGGCCACTTGTACATTGGCATTGGGACTATCCTGTCATGACATGTTTACTCAGTGAGACAGCCAGAGAAAGCCTCTTAACGATTTACTCACATTTCCTCGCTGTTTGTCTTCCAAGATATTAATGAGAAGTGAAAATCCTGGAAGTAATGTCAATGCAGAAATGTTCATAAGAGTAATACAGACACATCAGCTCATTTTAAACAGAAGTTGGATCAACCTAATGAAGCAATAAGAAAAAAAGGTTCTTTGTTTTAACTCAGAAAGGGAGAGGAAGTCTAATTCTTCACTGTTAAATACATTTTTGAACTTCGTCCAGGTAAAGTATACAGTATTTACTTTTCTAGAAAGTCCTGTCTTGCTTATTCTTCCAAGGGGACCCAAACTCTTTGCATTTAACCTGTGGTGACTCAGAGTCTGTGCCTTGGTTTTGAGCAACAGGAAGTACGTTTGGATTCTATTTTAATAAAACCACTTCCACAAGGATATTTTAAAGGGCAAAAAACAATTGGCAGCTCTTATTAACGTGGGATACGCTTGGAAAATACAACTTCTTTCCCACTGCGACAACACAGGTCTTTTTTTAAATCCCTGTTAGACTGTTATTGTCCCAGTCTGGAATCAAACACAGCTGCTTCATGGGGTTTCATAGCTCTGAGCTATGGTCTAATATGCCTAGAAGAAATAAAGTGTTTCTTGGGGAAAGTTACTCAGCAAATCACATTGGCCTCTCGTTACTTTTCTTGTAACTAATGCAGGTGAACAGTAGACCTATAGGCCTTTAAAGATTGTCCCACCTCATTATTATAAAAATTTGATTGGTCCAATCTCTCTATTCGCCCATCTCTCCTCCTTCTGTATTCCCCCCCGCACACTCAAAACTTACACCCTCTCTGAACTAACTCCTCAGACCTCCATTTCTCCTCTTCCATTTGCCTTACCCCCTTATCTTGCTTAATGCCATCTACTATACGTCTCATCAAACTATCCAATGACTCTGCAGTCCTTTGTGTGGAGAAACCTCTCTGAAGTACTATTCTTGTTCTCAAATGCTCATAGCAATGGTCTCCTTATAGGCATGGGTTTGGGGCAGTGGAGAAATAGGGAGATACAGCACAGAATCAGGTCCTTCAGCCCACCAAGTCTGCATCAACCATCAACCACCCATTCATTCTAATCCTACATTAATCCTATTGTGTTCTATTCCCACATTCCCATCATCTCTCCACCACCCCCCAGATTTAATCACTCACTTATATATTCGGGACAATTTACAGTTAGCTATTAACTTACCAACTCTTAGATCTTTGGGAGATGGGAGGAAGCCAGAATGCCAAGAAGAAACTCACAAGGTCACAAGGGGAACATACAAACTCCACACAGACAGCTACCATATTCAGCATTGAACACAAGTCTTGGGTGCTGTGAAGCAGCAGCTCTACCCGCTGCGCCATTGCACCGCCCAATATTGAACATAAAACAGTTCAGCACAGGAACAAGTCCTTCGGCCCACAATGTTTGTGTTGATCATGATGCCAAGATAATCTCCTATCCCTACATTCCCTGTCACTCCCCGCCTTCCATTCTCATTAGATTCCACCATTTGCACCCTTTTGTCTTCCCCATTTTCGCCTCCAGCTGTGGTTACTATCGCCACCCTTCTCCCCTCCTCTCCCATTTGCCAATCAACCCTTTCTTACATGAATCACCTGCCAGTGATCGTGACCTGTCCCTTCTCCTCATCTCCATCGACCAGCAATCTCCTTCTATCCCATCAGTCCGAAGAAGGACCTTGACGTGAAACATTACCTGTCCTTTTCATTCCACAGATGCTGTCTAATCCACTGAGTTCCTCCAGCAGTTTGTTTTTACTCAAGATTCCAGCATCCATACTCTCTTGTGTCTCCATACATTCCTTCATCCCAGTACCAATTCCTAGCTCCCAAAAATCTCCCAGTAGCACCCCCAAGTGGTCATTGCTCATCTTTGGTCTGATGAGAGTTGCCAGACTGTTTAGTTTTTGGCTCATTCCTTACACTTTATGGCCGAGTCCTCCCTCCCTAATAATATCAACTTCGACTGAATGGCGGTTTAGACCATGATAATCCAATGGATATATTCCAGAGGTGACTGTAACACTCAGACGAATGATCTTGAAAGAGACAAGTTCATTAAATGTACGTGGAATAAGAAGATAACATTCGTAATTATGACCTGGAATCTGTTGTATTGTTGTAAAAGTTCTTACAATTCAATGATGATTCAAAGAAGAAAATCTTACCCCCACCTTTCAGTGCCTGTTTAGTGTTTCAGAACTTTGCTCAAATTACTGCATAAATGCAAGTCATTCCCTTATTTCCCTTAAGTCCCGCTGAGTTACTCCAGCATTTTGTGTCTATCTTCAGTGTTTAACAAGCATCTGTACTCCCTTTCTACACCCATAATTCTCCAGTTCTAATCTGGAATATTGTCATTTAAATTCAACTCCCCACATATCTGCCCACAAATTTAAAAATATGAGGTAAACCTTTCTTGAATTCTGTATCTTAATAGGATTCATAAAAGATCTTTCAAATACACCAGCGTCTGTATTGAACTAAGTAAATGACTTTTCATTGAGTTTTGATGTCAAATAAACATTGTGGGTTTAATGAAAAAGCACCAATGTGCAAAACAAACCTGTACAAAAGTGGAGGAACTGCCCTCACCTCTCCAGCGGACCAGAGTTGGACAAAGTTTCATCAAGTTGGGAAAAGGTTAATTTAACACGGATGTTTTGTGCAAGAGGAGAGCAACTGACTGGCAATGGAACTGAAGCAGCCAAATGGGAATACAATCAATAATATCAGCACTGCGGCAGTGAAGGGAAAGCAATGATCTCATTCTGCCTCATGTCATCTGCAGTAAACGCACGGAACTGAGCAGAGAATATGAGCAGACCTATGTCAGTGAACAAGAGACAGTGAGAGGGGGGGGGGGGCAGGGTGATGCGGTATTAGTCAGGGAGAATGTTGAGCTGGGTTGTGGAGGAGGGGAGGAGTTCAGGGTGGGTATAAATAAAAAAGCTCAATCGATTGGATTGTGAACATGAAAGTATAAACACGTGAATGAAAATGAGAAGAACGAAAAAATGTTCACTCTTTTAAAAAGGCTTTCAAGTGAGTTTAACATCACAGTTCAAATGGTCGTGATGCTTTTCACCACTGGATGCTGATATCCGTAAAAATGATTGTCCTAAAGATGATTGTCTAAAATAATTATATTTTGTGTTAATAACTTGCATCTTATCGCAGCACAGGAGGTCATTCAATCCATTGAAGAGGATGTTCGAATGTGATCACATCTTCGACCAAACAAGCTGTTCCCAAAACTGGAGATTAAAGATCCACAACTTCATAATTAACAGACATCGGAATAACTGCAATTGCGAAATTCCAACCCTGAGTGAATACACAGGAGACTGCGGATTCAGTAATCATGAGAAAAAAAACAAATTACTGGACAAACTCAGCAGGTCAAGCATCATCTGTGGGAGCAAAAGGGATGGTTGATGTTTTGCCCTGATGTTCAACCTGAAACATTGACCATCTCTTTCCCCCCACATTTGCTGCCTGACCCACTGAGTTCCTCCGACAGTTTGTTTTCTGTTCCTTTGTGTATGGCACATTGAATACAGAAGTAAGCAGGTTATGCTCTAACTTTATAAAGCCTTGGTCTGACTTCAGCTGGAATACTGGGCGCAGTTCTGGTCACTGAGGTATAGGGAAGATGTTATAGTGCTGGAGAAGGTATAAAGGCAACCCACCAGGTGGTTGCCTGGGATGAAGCATCTCAGCAGCGAGGATAGATTGGAGAAGCTTGATGCGTCCTCCCTAGAGTGGACGAAGTGTGGGATATTATTGAGATATATGAAAGCATATATTTCCCTCCTGGGATAGAATTTCCCTCCTGGGATAAATAAAATTCTATCGTATCGTATCGTATCAAAACATGAAAGGTATTGATAGAGTAGGCTTCAGGAAAGTTATCCCCATGTCAGAGTGGGATGAAACCAGAGGACAGGGAGTGAAGGATAAGAGATGTAGAGGGGATCTGAGGGGGACCTTTTCCACCCAGAGTGCAGAGAGAACCTGGAATACCCTGCCTGAGAGTGGTGGAAGCAGAGTCATTGGTAGCATTTAAGAGGTGTCCACACAAGCACTTGAATTGCCCAGGCAGAGAAGTCTATGGGCCAAGTGCTGGATGATGGTCATTCCACTGAGGCCACTAATCAGTGTGGATGAGTTGAGCCGAACTGCCTGTTTCCATGGTGTATAATTACATAAACATCAACATGACTTGCAATGTTGCCATTATATTGATCTTGCGGTGAGTTGTGAATGCAGCCCAGCCCATCATGCAAATTAGCCTTTCTGCTATCATTAGACATTTCATCTAATTACAGCAAAATGCACAGTCCCCAGACAACGAAGAGTACAAACCCTGGCTGGTTCTTTGTTTCCATCTCCTGCCCTAGCAATAACAGAAGCAAACTAGAATACCGTGCCTCATGTGTATTTAGCCTTCACACTGGACCTTATTGATCGGTGTAAATTATTGGGCATTGAGGTGTCTTAATTCCTCAAACAAGAATGTATTTCAAAATTGTGAGGAGATTTTAATATGGAGAAGAACTGTCCCCTTAGGAGAGATTAGCAACTGGAGGACAGTTTACAAGGTGATTAGCAAATGATTGAGAGGGCCTTTGATTGAATTCATGGATATTTTTCCTCTTCATTCCTATGAATTGAATGTATTCAGAAGGAATAAGTATGGATGGCAAATGTTTTGAGGGCTATGGATAGAAAAGATTTAGTGGGACATGGATGAAATGTGGGCAAATGGGATGAGCTTCGATGGCGTGCTGGGGCTGTGGGACTGTTTCTGTGCTGTATGACTCTATAATCTCTTTCCTCCAACACAATGATTTATTGTCTAAAAGTGTGAGGAAAGTAGCTTTCAGAAGGAATTCACTATATTTGAAGAGGAAATTTCTCCATGGCAACGGAATGACCACAGAGGGGTGAAACTAATTGGAAAGCTCTTTTGAAAAAGCCACAAATTATTTCACTTGAACAAAATGGAAAGAGAGCCTATTTCAGAGAACCTGAAGTGTTAGCACGTGATAGAATGAAAAAAGATTAGCCAAATGTCTGTGAACGAATGGTCCCCCAGGAAAAACAAACCCATTTTGCACTGCGAGGTATTCAAACTTATTGCGCACTTTCAGTATTTCTCTTTTTGTTTAACACCAGTTTGCTAGCATTTACCATGGCTTTCCAGGAACAACCTTCAGGGAGCTGGCAACACAGTCAGTCAAGTTTTGTCTCATCTCGAAACAGCTTCTGTCTGGGTAAAGACTGAGAGCAAAAGGAAAAGGCAAGTTCCCACGCAACATGCCTAGAATTATTAGGGTAGCAGTCAATTTTGATTGATTAATTGATCGAAAGATTCAACAGAGAAAAAAAGGCCCTTCTACCCATGGAGTCCACACCAACCATTGACCCTCCATTTGCACTAGTTCTATTACTCTAGCTACTTTGCACTAGTTCTCCCTACACACTGGGGTAATTTTACATAGGCCAATTAACCTACAAACCCTCATGTTCTTGGGATGTGGGGGAGAAACCAGAGCATCCGGAGGAACTCGCATGGTCACAGATAGAATGTGCAGACTCTATACAGATGGCAGCTGAGGTCAAAATCGAATCCATTGGATCTCTGGCGTTGTAAGGAAGGAGCTCTACCAGCTGTGTCATTGTACAAGATTTGGAGCAAGGTTTTATGCTAATTGGCCACAGTCCAGCCTTTTTACTCATGAAAGGCTTATTCCACTGACTCTTTTGGAAATGGTAACTTAAAGCATGGATGTGATTCCATACCTATCTGACCCTTCTGGTTTTTCACGTGTTCGCCTACATAATAAGCGTGCACAGTCTACGTGACCTTGGGGGGAAAACGAGGCTAAAATCTGTGATCTTTCTGCAATATGTAGATGCTGGTGAGGTTTGTGTGGGACTGAATCTGGGTGTCCGGAATCTTATCTTGCCACTGATGTGAAGTAATGCATGATTGGGATCAACAAGCATTGGATCATTCTGTTTGGCAGATCCGGATAGAAAGTCGTGCTTGCTCATATGAAGAAGCTCAAATGGAGAAAACAAAGAGGAACCAAAACTCAAGAACCACAGCATCCTCACACTTCTGTGATCCATGTGTCGGGGAAATTAGGAGCCCATATTGGCCCACTCAGCCATCTATGTACGTTTTCAAACACTATAAACTAGATGGTCTCACTCGAGAACAAATGAAGAACAACAACAATCAACAAGATCAACCTGGGAAATGATTAAGGATGTTTTGCTGACCTCCAGCTCATCGCAAACCGAGGTTCACACATGAAGATCAAAAGGATCCAACTGTGAAATCGTGTCCAGAATCTGAGACTTCAGCATGAGATGTGGGGGAGGGAAAGGTGCGGCGTGGGTGAGCTAAGTGAAAGATACAATTAACAATTCTATTGTGTAAAGAATTTCACAATTCTATTGTGCAAAGAATGAGAATCGACGGGACCAACCTATGCTCTTTTTCAACACAACCAGGGATGAACTCCCATTATCCAGTCAGCATGTATCAATTCACTGGCTCCCCACACAGTGGCATGACAGAAGTCCAAGAAGAATAGATTTTATGTCTGATACGCAACAAACCAACACACCATGTACTATGGATAACAACACTCTGTTCTCTAAGATTAGAACCAAACGTCCATTCACCAGTTCCATGAGCTGGTCATTGTCAAGGCCAGCATACAACCAAAATGCACAGGCCTGGGATCTCAATTTTCCGTCTGCATGGTACTCACAGTCTGCTGTACAACTGCAGCTGATCCAAGCAGTCTTGGATTTAGGAAAGGGTTACATTTGGGCTAGGTTCACATTGCTGACAAGCCAGAGCTGAAATGGTTAGATGACGACAAAGGAATGGACAGCAAAAGAGTATGGAGCTACCCCTTGGAAAAAGTCAGCGCTTTGGGGAGATCAAGGTGCAAGAGAAAGGGAATGAACCATTGTCAGCAATGCAGCTCTATTCCAAACAGTTTGATCTCCCAGTTCACATCACTCAAGCCTTCTACATACCTGTAGCATAAGGTCTCGATCAGGGATATGTGTGATTGCTGAAACCTGTGATGATGTAGTAGGAGTGCAGCCTGATTCACCACTGGTTAAGGGTGTCCTCTACACTACTGTTCTTCCGATTTTGAAGTGCAACTATAAAGATGAAACAAAGAAATACTATGTTTAAAACATATTTCAGGATGCAGGAGAAGGCACTGGGGGATGTGTTGAAGTTCAGTGCAGCCTTTTCAAAAGCTTTTGGGGGCAGGATCAAAGTTTAAAGGCATGGACTCAGCGCGTCCGGTTCCTGAGAATTAGCCTCCCAAACAATTCATGGGAAAATTGTTTACAGAGGAACCTCGAGTAGCATTGATGTTTTGTAAATAACATGGATGGATCTGATTGCACAATGAATATAGAGAAAGATACCTACTGATTGCATTGTATTCACTGTATTTATGTATTTTTGATGAATAACATATTATTTGTTTTTTTTCCCCCTGAATCATTATTTTTTTCAAACTTCAAAGAACATTTTCCACAGTGATGAGAATTGCCTCTTCATGCTGGCTGAGTGGGTAATCGTGTTTTTGATAACAAGGGTGCCAGGGGAAATGAGGTTGAGTGCAGCAAAGTATACTAGATGAAAAGCTTCATGCAAACAAGGAATTTTATTGTACCCTGGTGGATGATAATAAACTAATGTAATCCTATCTAAGATTGCCAATGATCTTCTTCAAATACAGAGCAGGAACATTGGGGCTGATTGCTCCTGCCTTTTCTTATTCACTTAACGACCACAAACAGAAAGTATACCAGTAAATAAATGAGACATGGCACAATTTTGATTAAAGACTTCAAAAACAATATACACAATGCTAAATAAAGTTTGGAATATGATATATTCGATAAATGGTTAAAAAAAGGTTCTTTTGATGATTGATTATATTTTGTATTACACCTGTACATCACAGTGCACAAACGGAAAATTAGGACTAACATCTCGGGCAGACAATAATTCTGCAAGGATGACACTGAGATCACCAGCAGATCTCCTCAAATTCATCCCTGCTGGGCGTCCTTGAGACTATTGCAGACAATGGGATGGAAACAAGATCCAGGCCTTTATTTCTTCAATTATTTAATTTGAGACTAAAAGACTAATATTTCATGCCCAGCACAAAGATGTCTGTAGCATGAATTTCAATGTCACAAGTGGCACTCAGTGGAGTTTGCCCCCTTTTCTTGATTAGAACACACACGCACGCACGCACACACGCACACACGCGCACACACACACTTACACTTCTCCTACTACCCTTCAACACCATGACTAATTCATCTAACAAACCACAGGTCATTGGAGTAACCAAAGGAAACCCACATGGTCATGGGAAGAGCTTGCAAATTCTACACTGTCAGCACCTCAGGTTACGATTGAACCTGAGTTACTGGAGTTGTGGGACAGCTGCATTAATGTGTGGAGGGATGTATTAGAAGAGAAGAAATATAACATCTGAGTGTTATTGAGGTTTACAGAAAGAAGCAGAAATGTAAGAATGCACAGGAGAATTTTCTGAAGGTGGATATCATGCTAAGTTGGACTATGTGCTGCCATTCCTTGTCAATTTGTATGCAGTTTCAATAGGCCTGAGGTCATTGATGCATGGCCAATGAAGAGTGAGGTCATTTTTTGAGTAAAAAGGTGTTGTTCCAGCATGTACTCAAACATTAGCAGCATGCAGACTGGACAAAGTTATATTGATTTGACACTTTCAACAGCATTTTGTAAATGAGATTCGAGCCGGTGCCATGATTTAATCAAGCACAATTCATCACAGTATTACGGAAATAAGGACCATGATTGAAACTGAAGTGATTAATGACTCTCTAGATGCTGGGTAATTTCTCTTGACTGGTGGTGAACCTGTTTTCATATTTGGATGCATTCTAAATTTGGCTAATGTTTGAAAAGATGAGAGGGAGAGCTACAGATGGTGATGGCTTCTGCTCATCTGGAATCTTGTGCTGAACCATCTTGTTTCATCCTCCCAGTTAGATCAATCCCAATTGAACCATGTTTGAATGAGAATAAAGAGTAACGTAGTGCAGGACAAACTGTTAGAAGTGGCGAGAAAGCTGTGGAGTGGGGAGGGGAGAACTCTCAGCAAGGGGTAATTCCATCCAAGCTTTCAGTGAGCAATTCTCTCAGCAGAGCAAGGACTAATGAACGAGATGTCACAGGGTCACTAAAGTCTTGACTAGACTCTGTCAGCTGTTGCAGTCACAACAACCATCTCCAAACAGACCAAAGAACGCTATGTCTCGGGATATCATGACTCTAAACTTCGGTAGATCCTTTTAGGCTGCTGGGGACCATTCTTCAGACCCCCCCCTGACATCAGTCTGAAGAAGGGTCTCGACCCGAAACGTCACCCATTCCTTCTCTCCTGGGATGCTGCCTGACCTGCTGAGTTACTCCAGCATTTTGTGAATAAATAACTATACTATACTAACTATACTATAACTATACTTAAAAAATACTTTACATATATAATCTGTGAAAGCAAGAACTTACTGTATAGAAATGCAATTTCACATTTTCATTGAAAAGCAAAAAAAATGGAAGATGCTGGAAATACTAAAATAGGAAGAGATCAAGCCCCATCTGTCAAACAGAAGCAACATTTCAGGTTGATGACATTTCACCAGAACTAGTGATCAATCTGAAATATTAACCACGTTTCTTTCTCTACTGATGTTGTGTCAAGAATCAAGAATCAAGTTTATTTGCTATATGTACTGACAATGGAGCAATTAAATTCTTACTTGCTGCAGATTAACAGGCCCACAAATGCAATAACACACAAATAATATATATTAATAAAAAATACAATTAATGACTAACCGTAGCACTAGATAACCATGATTGTGTAAAAATAGAAGTTCCCAGTGCAACCAAAAGACACAGTCCATAGAAGTTCAGAGTTGCTGAGGTTAATGTTGTGTATTGTTCAAGAGCCTGATGGTTGCTGGGAAGAAGGTGATCATAAATTTGGTGGTTATGGTTTCCATGTTCCTGAATCTGCTTCCCAATGGGAGCAGTGAAGTGAGAGTGTGACCAGGGTGGTATGGGTCTTTGATGATATTGGCTGCCCTTTTACGGCAGTCCCTCCCATAGTTCTCTTCGATAGTGGGAAGTCAGTACTTGTGATGGATCAGGTGGAATCTAAAACTTCCTGCAATCTGCTTTGTTCCTGGTTTGTTTAGGGGGCAAATCAATGTAACCAGTCAGTGTACTCTCTACCATACACCTTTAGAAGATCAATAGAGCATTCATCACCTTACCAAATCTTCTCAATCTTCTGGGGATGTGGATGCATTGATGAACTTTCTTTGCGATTTAAATGATGTGCTGGACCCAGGACAGATCTTCAGAGATGTGCACGCCCAGGAACTTCAAGAGTTCACTCTCCACCAATCCCATCAATCAATACAGGTTCATGGATCCTCAGTCTTCTGCTCCTGAAGTCCACAAAGGCTAATCATCCTCAGATTGGTAGAATCTGGGGGAAGGTGGGAGGGAATGGGGGGAAATATAGAGAAACTTGGTGGGGGCAATGGGATTGCTCTATGAGCCAGCATAGACTCGATGGGCTGAAATGGAATATGTTGTGAAGAAACATTGAAAATCATCTTCCACAGTACTCGAGTTTGCATCAGGACTTTTGATGTACCTGGACTCAGGTCCCACCAGTTATGTGGTTGCTAAAATGGTCCACCATCCCACTCCCATACCAACATATCTGTCGTTGGCCTCCCTCATTGCCAGAGTGAAGCCACAGACAAACTGGAGGAACAGCACCTCATATTCCACTTGGGTAACCTACAACCTAACAGTAAGAACATTCTATTCTCCGATGTTTTATAATATCCCCTTAGCTCCTATCTCTTTCCTTTGCTGCCCTAAGCTTGACTATTAGTTTATTAACATGATGTAAATAACAAAATGTAATAAAAGCATTTTACCTTAGCATCAGACCATCTTTTCTTCCTCTGAAGCTCACAGAATCGTTGACAAATGGCTTACTTAATAAGGTTATGCAGAAATTATTGTGCCAGTTATCTGCAGGCACAGACAGAAAAGGAGCTGGAGGAAGTGTGGTTGATGCTGGATTCTCTTTAACTTTGCTCAGCCCAAGCTCGAAGGAGGCAACACCCATCACTGCCAGATAATAACAGATCCATATCACGAGAACGGAGCCAGAGTCCTCGGTCTGACACAGCTCAGTCACGCAAGGCATTTGAGGAAGTAAATCATTTAGTGTACTGACTACTATTACAGATAAATATGGAAGAAAAGAACACCACTCAAAGATCACATGTCACAACTTAAAATAGTTAGATTATTTTGTTTTGATATGCAATTTATAGCTTCAAGATTCTCATGATTTATTTATCTGGTTGATCCTTAAAAAATGGAATCTTAATTAACCAGCATACATATTGCATCCTATTTATCTTCAGTCCAACAAATGATGTCACATGGAGAGGTTTATAATGGAGAAGTGTGGAGGTGCTCGAATACCTTTGGGTTGGGGCAGTAGATGGAAGGCCAACATTGTGGCCAGCAGGCAATGCATGAGTGTATGATGGACATTAAGCATTCAGCGTGGCACCAGACACTAACCGGACACTCAATGGTGCACATTTTACCCTACCAGAGAGGCTCACAAAAACAGAGAAGCAGATCTTATCCGTCAATTTAAGATCTTCCTTTGCATTAATTCAAGAGCTCCATCTTAACTAACCAGCTTACAGGTCTTACCAGTCCACCTATACTGATCATCTCCAAACCATTCTCTTCACTGCCATTATCCTCAGCACACATTGGCTAACATTTGCCTGAGCCCCTTGCATTGCCCAACATCAGCCTAATTTGCCCCTTTTCAAATACCAATTGATGAGGTGAGGAGACCCCATCAATTGAGTTCCCTCACCTCATCACTTGCCACCTGACACGCTCCTTTATCTAACTCTTTGCCTCCAACACTGCTTTGTTTCATCATGAGAGGATGTGGGGGAAAAAAAAATAATACACTGTTCGCTGGTCTTCAAAACACGTGCCTAAATGAATATCGGATCTTCTTCATTATCAGGTGTCAAGCCAAGAGCTGCTTTGAGGGAGAGTTAAGTTGTCCCTATGCAAGAGTAAAATGGACACAAATAATGAAGACGTTTCTTCACTGGGAGAGCGTGGGGCAGGGAAAAGGTTGAAAGAAATATATCTCAAAATAGGCCACATTGTTCAATGGAGGCACAAGACACTGCCAATGCTAGTATCTGGTGCAAAAATAGAAGCGCTACTGGAGGAACTCAGTGGAGCAAAACTGCATCTGTGGAGGGAGGGATAGTCAGAGCTTCGCATCAAGATCTTTCATTGTTCAAAAGGCTTGTGTGTTCAGTGAGCAATACGGCTATTGTCAGACACAATGTGACTCTCACGGGAACAATGTACTGGAATTGGAAAGAACTGTTCAAAACAATATCCACATTTTAAAAACAATCCATCATTGTAACTGAAAATATGCCATAGGAAATGCAACAATGTCACCAGTATGCATAACTAGTTTATTGTGACATGTGCAATTAATTCATTGCATTAAAAGAGACACAGTGCTGAAGTAATTCAGCATCTCTGGAGAACATGTATAGGTGACGTTACATGTTGGGACCCTTCTTTCTAATTATTTGCATTAGTTAAGACTTAACCTCTGATGCTAGGGTACTGAATCAAATGATGCTCTCTTCATGGCTTTAGAAACAGGTTTCCCGCATTGAATTGCTTTGCTCCATCTTCAGAGACAAATTGAAAATCTCACATCTCAATTACACCTGACTTCACCTTCACCTTCTAATCAGCTCCAGGACCTAAAAACGGACATATGTACTATGGCAGACCTCCCACCTGTGTGATCAATACTGCCACTTCGTGAAACTGCAGGCACTTTAATAGTGTCTGAAAAATACTATCCTCCAAGTGGGATTTTTCTTCGATAATTGCACATCACATGTCAAATTTTTCTTCCGTTGCCCCTCCTTTGAATGAACTGATCCTTCTGAAAGATATTATTCCATGAGTAGTTATTTCCCATATCCAGCTTCTGACTAACAGGTCTGTCCATTTCAGGAGAGATCCACAAGTCTGCTTAATACTATCCAATATATATTTTATTTAGCTCAAGATGTAGCTCTTACATCGAACAGTATAGCAAAAGAACAGGCTCTTTAGCCTACACTGTCTGTGCCGAATATGATGCCAAATTAAAAGAATCTCCTTTGCCTGCATACAATCAATATCCTTCCATTCCTTGCATATTCAAAAGCTTACTTGAAAGCTTCTTAAACACTGCTATTGTATCTGTCACCACAACACCCAGGCACCCACCACCTACTGTGCAGTCATGTCCTGCACATCTCCTTTAAACTTTCCCCCTCTGACCAGAGCTACAGCCTCTAATCTTTAACATTTTCACCCTGTTCTATCTGCCTACCCTATTTATGCCTCTCACAATTTAATATCAGGTCCACATTCAGCCTCCGACTCTCCAGAAAAGAAAATAATACAACTTTAGTTCACAACAACGAATCTCTTTTTTTTTCCACACGTCCCTAGCCAACAATCAGCCTGTCAGGCACCTCCCAGCCAGATGTTTGCTGTTGCTGGACCTGATTTTCCATGGTCTTTTCTTGCTTCCAGTTCCAAACCATCCCCCCACCCCCCCCCCCCCGACCCCGACCCCATTCTACAATCAGTCTGAGGAAGGGTCCCGACCCAAAACATCGCCTATACATTTTCTCCAGTTATGCTGCCTGACCTGTTGAGTTACAGTGCTTTTAAAGATACAAATTTGAGAAATCAATCTGTCTCTCTATTTAGAAAACAGTGCTTGAAGTACACAGCCAGTTGGCTGGCATCTGAAAGAAAAAAGACAAGCTTTTTGTGTCTCTGGAAGAAACCCTTTGCTAGAAAGCAATGAGAACGTCTTGATTAAAATCACTAACCCATAACTTTTTGCGTACTGCTAAACATGCAGTGTATCATAGTGGCTATTGTTTTTAAATTAAATAAAGACACAAAGTGCTGGTGTAACTCAGTGGGTCAGGCAGCATCTCTGGAGAACATGAATTGGCGAGATTTCTCATGGGGACCCTGCTTCAAACTCAGCACTTTGTCCCACAATTTTCTGCCTTTTTTGTACACCAGTATCTGTAGTTCCTTGTTTCCACATTGATTTTAATTACTTACTTTTGCATTTAACTTACAAAGACTCTTTCAGCCCTCTAATTACTGAGGTTATCCCCTTTGATTGCATTTCCTTTCTTATTCTTCCTGTTCAAATACTGATTTAATTTCTTTGTTGATACACACTCTCACCTCTAGAGGCAGTTTCCCCATGTACTAATAAGAGTTGAAGACAAAAAAAACCCCAATTATAATTTAATTTTCAGTCAGCAGCAAATATCTTCCGCTACTTAAGTAGCCATTCCTTCTCTCCTGAGATGCTGCCTGACCCGTCGAGTTACTCCAGCATTTTGTGATACCATCTAAAAACATCCTATTATCTTGAAATTTTCACGAGAAAATTTTAACATTCCCTGTGCAGAAACAAACCTGATTATTTTAAACATAAACTATAATAGCTCTTTACCTAGCCATTGTAGTGAATTTTGCTGTGACTTCCCATTGCTGTAATTTCCTTCTCACACAAGGTTGCCAATAATGACATGTAATAATACGATGTTATCACAAAATGCTGGAGTAACTCAGTGGGTCAGGCAGCTTCTCATGAGAGAATGAATGGGTGACGTTTCGGGTCGAGACCCTTCTTCAGAGAGTTGTAAATCTGTGGAATTCTCTGCCTCAGAAGGCGGTGGAGGCCAATTATCTGAGTGGTTTCAAGAGAGAGCTAGATAGAGCTCTTAAGGATAGCGGAGTCAGGGGGTATGGGGAGAAGACAGGAATGGGTTACTGATTGGGAATGATCAGCCATGATCACATTGAATGGTGGTGCTGGCTCGAACAGCCGAATGGCCTACTCCTGCACCTATTGTCTATTGTCATTCAATCATGGCTGATCAATTGCTCCCTCCCAACCCCATTCTCCAATGTTCTCCCCATAACCTCTGATACCTACACTAATCAAAAATCTATCTATCTCTGCCTTAAAAATATCCACTGACAGCATCCACAGCCTTCTGTGGCAAAGAATTCCACAGATTCTCCACCCTCTGAGTAATGAAATTTCTCCTCATCTTCCAGAAAGAATGTCCTTTAATTCTGAGGCTATGGCCTCTAGTCCTAGACTCTCCCACCAGTGGAAACATCCTCTCCACATCCACTCTATCCAAGGCTTTCACTATTCTGTATATTTCAATGAAGTCCCCCCTCCTTCTTCTAAACTCCAGCAAGTACAGCCCCAGTGCCGACAAACACTCATCTTAGGTTAACCTACTAATTCCTGGGTTAACCTACTAATTCCTGGGTTAACCTACTCATTCCTGGAGTAGTCCTGGTCGATGTCCAGTATCCAATTATCAGAAAGCTAACCATCTTAACCTTCCATCTTCAATATGTATGTAAACATCAAAGACACTGCATTTGCGTGCGAGTGGTCAATATCGATTGGTTTTGAAGTTCTTGGTGCCCTGCAGCAGTGAATATACTTTCACTCTAGAGACATTACAATGTCTACTTTTCTTACAGGATTTTTCATGGCACAACTTTTATAATACTTTCCTCCTAATCGATCACTTTTAATGTATAATGTGGAACTGACATTTCCCACCACAAGCTGCAATTTTAAAAAGCCCCCATTATTATTCAGCCCACAGAGATATTGTCCAAGTTTCAGCACATTAACCAGTCCTCTCATCATAGAAAATGCTAGTCACTGATCGGGTCAAGCCGCATCTCTGAGGAGAGAAACATTCGCCGTTTCATTCAAGGACTTTTCATCCACGCCGCCCAGCGATCCCCGCACATTAACACTATCCTACACACACTAGGGTGGCGCAGCGGTAGAGTTGCTGCCTTATAGCGAATGCAACGCCAGAGACTCAGGTTCGATCCTGACTACGGGCACTGTCTGTACGGAGTTTGTACATTCTCCCCGTGACCTGCGTGGGTTTTCTCCAAGATCTTCGGTTTCCTCCCACACTCCAAAGATGCACAGGTATGTAGGTTGATTGGCTGGGCAAATGTAAAAAAAATTGTCCCTAGTATGTGTAGGATAATATTAATGTGCGGGGATCGCTGGGCGGCGCGGACCCGGTGGGCTGAAGGGCCTGTTTCCGCGCTGTATCTCGAAATCTAAAAAAAAATCTAAAAATCAAAAGGAGAAAGCCAACTGTCTGAAGTCTGAAGAAGCATCTCGACCCAAAACGTCACCCATTCCTTTTTTCCAGAGATGCTGCCTAACCCCCTGAGTTACTCCAGCATTTTGTGTCTACCTTCGAAGCCAACTGATATATTGGGTCTTGCCCTGTGCGAGACTGTATCATGACTACATGGAAAAACGACTGTGACACATTGAAATAATGAGTTATGATGCTAATTGGACTGATTTGCTCAGAAAGATGTTGACAACAAGTTTATATCAGCGGTTTTAGCCGATGCCAAAATTCATCAAGAGGTGATGAATTAATCTTGCAATTACCAATCTCACAGGAGGAGATTGGAGAGCACAACTTCTTTCGGCTGTAATATAAACCTGGAATGAGGATGCGAAGCAATCTCCAGGCACTTGGAGCGAAAGCCTCGCAATATTCAGCGCACGTGTTGGAAGAGGCTGCAAGCCTGTCGGGAGACTGCCCCCCGGCGCCGCGGACCGTCACCTGTCAATCAGACAGAGTGCACGGTCCCGATTGGCTGTCCCGCGGCAGGTATCCGCCCCCTACTCCTCCCCGGATGTTTCGTCACCGCGCACGGCGTGGTTACCATGGAAATTATTCACAAAATGCTGGAGTAACTCAACAGGTCAGGCAGCATCTCGGGAGAGAAGGAATGGGTGACGTTTCGGGTCGAGACCCTTCTTCATCTGCAGTTATCTTCTTATACTTGTGGTTACCATGGAGATGGCCGGGAGGAGGGGCAGATGCTTCACTGCGCATGCGAGCGAGCTCTCTCCGTGAAGCGGCGGCAGGTGAGGTGAGTGTCCGCTCCCAACCCCGGGTAACAGGGCGGCCCCGATCGTCAGCCTGGCGCGGCCGGGCCCTCTCTCTGTGAGGCGGTGGGTGTCCGCTCCCAACCCCGGGTAACAGGGTGGCCCCAGCCCCAATCGCCAGCCTGGCGCGGCCGGGCCCTCTCTCTTCGTCAGGCGGCGGGCCAGGTGCGCGTTCGTTCCCGCTCCAATAGCGGGGTAACAGGGCGGCCACGGCAACTCCAACTCTCTAGCTGCGAGGGTCGAGGCGGCAGCGTGTTGTTGGGCCCTCCGGCCGCAGGTCCTGCCTGGGCGGCCCATTGCCGATCAGGTCACGAGCTACAATCCCACGTTTATTCGTATTGAATCCCACGTCTATTTGGTACTTCCAATCCAATTTTAAGTAAATTGATTCTGAATGTTCTTAGAATTTAAATTAACACGAGTAAAGCTGCTGCCTGGCAACTCCATTGGTAAACCTTCTGATTTAGTATCGCTAGAGCTCGGCGTGGTCATTCATACTGAGATAGAAAATCACGTCTGAATACTAAGGGTGGTGTAACAGATGGAGCGCTCCGGTTTGATCCTGAGCTCTGCGCGGTTTGCACATTTTCCCTGTGAACACGTGGGTTTCCCCAGCTGCTCCAATTTCCTCTAACATCTCAAAGGCTTACCCACTGACTACCATTGTTATCTACACTGCACTTCTCCCCCACCCCCCCGGTGCTTCCTGTACATACTCTAACCCCCTACTCCCAATTCCTCTATCTACTCTATGCTGCATCTGGTTTTCCATACCACATCATTGGAGAGGTCCTCATTCTTTAGGGAATGGGGGTTCCCCTCATCCATTATAGACTAGACTCTCACTAGGGTCTCCTTGATATGCCTCAGCTCAGCTGTCACATGCAGTATATAATCCTCCAACATTTTCCCCACCTCCAACAGGATCCCACTACTGGCCACATCTTCCCAAAGTTATCTGTTTTAAATGCTGGTTGTGGTTCCTGCGGAGAAAATCTGTGCTCTTCAAAGAGCTGCGCCCCCCCCTTAAAACAAGTTTCCACTAATTATTTAATTATTACCAATGAATAGAGACTACTAAAGTGAGTTAGTAAAGGCAAGTATCAGTTCTTCTGCTGATATTTACTGTACTTTAACCCCGTATTTTGTGATATATAAAAATGTTAATTCCATTTCAGGCACTATTCATTCACTAATGTCATTCATTCTTTTCTTTTTCAGGAAAAAAAATTGAGTTAATTCCAAATTTCGCAAGTTAGCAAGTTTGAAATCTAAAGCCCCTTTCGCAATGGCAAAGAAAACTCCAACCAGATCTGCTGTTTTTGAATATTTTACAATGACAGATGAAAAACATTTTGTGTGTCAGTGTATGATTGAAGATAATGATGGTGAAAGATTGTGTGAAGCAAAACTCAGTTGTTTCTCTGGTTCCGATAAAAATGCCCCAACAAGAGCTTCAAATTTGAAAAGACATTTGCAGCGTTTCTTACAACTACATTAAAATCAACAAAAAACAAATCTCCTGAGGGACAACCCGGACAAGCATCACTTCCAAGGTTCATTACTACAGACGAAGTAACCAACTATGACCACAGAAATGTTTAAGAAACACCTTATCGAACTGGTAAGAAATGGTGTTGCCTTAACTTTATTTTCACAACTAGCCTTTCTGGGCCTAAGTGAAATGGCTAAGGAACTAGGAGTTTCTCTGGCAAGGGAGAGTATCAGAATACTTATACTTGAAGAAGCCAAGAATGAAAAGGAAAAGCTTCAAAAAACTCTTAAGGGGCGGTTCATGTTCATTAAAATAGATGCCACCACTCGTCACAGTTAACTATTTTGCCATCAATGCTAGATTTGTTGATGAAAACAATAAAATAGTAACTCAGAATTAGGAGTAAAGGGCACCAAGGCACACCATGAGATCATTTATCTCCAGAACTTAGTGGAAGAAATTTTGAAATTAAGAAAGACCATATTTTATGCATTGTCATTGACAATGCTTCAAATATGCTAAGCACAATAGAAAAGATTAATAAAGTTGAAGAAAAAGTCACCACTGAAAGGGAGATTTCTGATGCAGATTCTGAACCTGAAACAGCAGAAATAGAACAGAATGATGAAACTTTAGATGATATTGTTCAGGAGGCATCTCAGCTCTGTCTAATCCAACATATGCATTGTGCACTGTCTAATCCAGCATATACATTGCAACTAGCAATAAGAGATGGATTGAAAGAACGCCATGCAGCTACTCTGATAGGTAAGGGGAGGCAAGTAGCCACAGCAGCCAGGACCTCTAAAATTGATGCTATCCTCCAGACATGCAGGATAGGGAGCTATTTTGGACCAAGCAACTCCAAGGGGCAGCACATAAATGATGATTAAGCATTTGCTTGACCTAAAACCCTCTCTAGAAGACATTGATAATCCCAGTGTCTTACTGACTGAAAGTCAATGGAGGGAGGTATCACAATTAGAAGCTCTGCTTGCTCACCCTTATGCTGTCACCAAAAAGCTACAAGCAGAGGATTTAACTCCTGGTACATTCCTATGGGAGTGGGAAAAAAATAATATTTCACCTATCCAAAGCTGGAGGATTATTTGCTGAAGGAATTGTATCGTCAATGAAGAAAAGAGAGGGTATGCTACTTGAAAATCAGGTCTTGTTAGCTGCTGTCTACGTAGATCCAATGAACCGAATCTTATTGAGCGAAGATCAAATTGCTAAAGCAAAAGAGGCCCTCTGTGATGTTGCAGTTCGGATAAAAGGGCTACTAGCTGAAAAGTCAGAACCACAAAATGAAGATGGGAGTACCAAATCCTTCTCATCCTCTTCAAATGATGAAGAGTCAGATTTCAAACAATATTTAGATAAAATTGAACAGTCAAGAGTAAAGCGTTCCCGTTTAAACATGCGAATGGGAAGGCAGCTTTTTGATGTTAAACTAATGGAATTTAAGCAAGATTTTCTTGGTGGTTTAAAAGAAGTAGAGAAATATGATCGCTCATCGAAACTTACAGTACAAGAAGTCATCCCTGCTTATCCAGAAATAGTAAAATTTACAGCTATGATAGTAAATGCCATACCACCCACTCAGGTCAGTGTGGAGAGACTGTTCTCCGCACTGAAAATAATTAAATCAGATTTAAGGGCTTAAATGAAAGAGGATCTGGCAGAAGCAATTCTGTTCTTAAGGACAAGTTATTAATAAATTTTAGGTATGTACTTTTGTAGCAAACTTTACCTATACATTTAGTTTTAATTTCTATTGCACTTGAGATTTTTTTTGTCAGAATTTAGCTCATACCTGTGGCCTTAATTTAATAAATTTTGGAGTAAAGCTTTTATAATTTTTATTTAATTCAATGGAATTTAAATTTTGTCATAGTCCTACATGTATTTTTTTTTCTTTTAGCATTGTGATTTATGTTTGTTTTTCCAAGAATATACAATTAAAAAGCCACAATAGCATAGCTACAACCATTAGACTCAAAACTTTAAGGACATAGGTTTAAAAGGTAGCCTGATGATTCGTGTAGTTATGATTTTCCTTTGTGTATCATAGCTTTAGTTTGTGACTAGAAAATGTATTTTTGGATTGCCTGCTATTTGCAAAATAGATGGTTTGTGCACATAAGGTGGGCCACAGGGTCTGTTTCTGTGCTTGATGACTCGGTGCTGATGAAGTTTCTGTCTGTATAAATATAATTACTGATCCTGCTTGTGTGCTGCCATCCTGGGGCAATGAAGGTATTTATAGTGGTTCAATTGTGTTTGAAGTATCACAGTACTAATTCTGTGTTTATTAAACCATGACAAACTAGTTTTCCATTTATTTGCTGAATTTTTAGAAATTTCCCAACATCAAACAGGCTGCAGTCCTCTATGGATCAATGGTGGTCACCATTCATTGATCGTGACAGGGTGAAGGAACTTGGCTCTGTGCTATTAAGATGCTGTAATATACACTGAGGGAGGGAACGCCATTCCACTTTCCTGTGGTGAGTTAGATTTGAATCAAAAACTAGTTTCTTGGTGCAGGTGTGAAATAAACCCAAATGGCACTTGTGCAGCAGTTGCAGTGAATGGAGCTAATATTACAGATAGCTTTCCCCATTTTTTCTTTTGTGGATTTATAGGCCCAAGTGAAAGATGGGATGCTTTAAATTCAGTCTCAATTCATGAGTTTTCATTGTACCTGGTTACATTTGTCCTTCTTCCTTGATCTATATGAATATTGAGGTGGTTTGGTTTAATTTGGAAATAGAGCATGGAAACAGACCCTTTGGCCCAATGAGCCTCTGCCAATCTGTTCACATTAGTTCTGTTATGCTGGCTCAAAGGGCCGAATGGCCTACTCCTATTGTCTATTATTATCCCACCTTTTCATTTTCCCTCTACACTTTGGGAGCAATTTACAGCGACCAATTAACCTAAAAACCCACATGTCTTTGGGATGTGGGAGGAAACCCTTGCAGTCTGGGATTATGTGCAAGCTCCACGCAGAAAGAATCCGAGGGCAGCTTCACAAACAATAACTTTCAGGCCAAGCATTCAAAGATGTTTCACTAACCTTTTCCATTTGTTGGGAAACAGGGTGCAGTCCCAACCTCGGTAAGGCATTTGTGAGGTCAAAGTTGCCTTGTCTTCTATGAAGATGGAAATACATGTGAATTGAATAATCAATAGGTGATATTGGAAACCATTGATATCAAATCGCCGTGATATGCATGGATAATGAGGTACGATACGATATATATTTTGTTGGACCATTGCAAGATGGTTTAATTGCCAGAGTAAATGGCAGGATTTATTTAGTATGCATGTTATAATCTTGGGTTCTATTAATAAACTATGTATTGATCAATATTTTGTGGCGGTTATAATACTGTATATGCTACACATATAAACTTTGTTTTTTGCATTTTGTTTAAAGGTTGATTTTGACATTAAGCCCTGTATTTTCTTCCAAGTCCCTGTGCCCAAGTTCTATGATGAGTAATGTTTGGCATGTATTATCTGAATAGTCAGTGAGGAGTGTTAAAATAATTACTCTGAGAACTTGATTTTTTAAAAACTAACTGTAGCTGCCTCTTGTAGAGACGGCAAAGATGCTTAAAACGCTGATGCAATGAATGCAGTACTCCATTTTCTTAGTTTACTTGATCATGTGCATAATGGTTTTGGAATGTTAAACACCCATTCATTGAAAACAATTTCTCTGGAGTTAAGCATTGTCTGGTTCCACTGTCGTGTTGATGGATCATTGTCCATTTATCGTCAACAATAGCATCAATGCAAATTGGTTTATGTTGCTCTTTTGTTATTCTGGAGTCTACTCTTTCATGACACAGATGAACTTGTGAATATGATTTTTTTAAAAAGGTTTTCAATTACCCACATATTTGTATTGTTCATGTGGGGAAATGGGTGTTTTTGACAGGTAGTAAACAGCTATAATTAATTAATTGCAGAACACATTTCCTTGCACTAAACTTTCTGGTAGTGCTTTAATCTTTCAGCTTTGGTCTGTTAGCATTTGTACAAAGCCATCTCACTGAATAATAATTGTGCTCTCAGAAGGGACAGTTGTTACTAATCCATACCAGGAATAAAATTGATTTAAATATAATTGCTGCCCTTGGAATAGAGTCAACACTGCCTTCAGTAGTTTCAATAGCAGCTAAATAACCAAATACATAAAACAGTCCAATTATGTACTTTGGGAGCCTATAGAGTAATATAACTATTTGGCACATTTTTTCTCCTTTAGGGAAGGGAGGTGGAGAATGTTTCTGACAGGTTACTTCACTCATAGTGATTTGTTTCAGATGCAATGGAATGCAGAACCAACCATTTGTAAACAAGACTGCCACACACTGTTTTCAGATGTAGCATGCATCAGATAATTTCAATGAACACCAGTCAGCGTCTTGGATGGAAAGTCTCATCCTGGAGCAGACACACAGGAGGGACCCATTCATCTTTGATGGTATGCTAATGTCTGACATTTTGTAACTGACCAAGAAGAAAGTCCATGTGAAGAACTGTGGTTGTTCTGGAATGTGCTTGATGTGGAAATTCTTGATAAAGGCCTGGCAATTTTCTGTATTTTTTGTTATTTGATTAATGTTGTGATGCTGGGGCATAGAGGAACATTACATTTAGATGCAGTTTGCTTAGAGCTTGCACTAAAATATGGGCAACTCATGTTATGGTGGAAACAGCCATACAAAATTCACAAATCCATACATCTATTATCTATCTATCTATATATATAATACTAAAACTCTGCGGTCCAACATTCCGTATGTATGTATGTATATGTGTATGTACGGAAGATTACTTACAAACCCTACTCCTCCTAGACGGTACACCAAAGCGCTACGATTTTTGTACCGCCGTATTCACCATTAACCTGGGCAACTATTGTAAGTACTTTCGTTCAAATTGAAGCTACCTTTTTAAAGCTAGAGAGATATTAAAGTTTAAATTTTTCATTTCTAACCCTTTTCTTCAAGGGGCTACATTTGTTTCCAAAAGTTTCCAGAAAAGGATTTAGTTTTCAGCAAGGATTTAGTTTTCAGCTTGTGACGGCTACATTGTTTCGAAAAGCTTCCAAGAAGTCTTTTTTGTTATTGCAAGTCAAGTCAAGTCAAGTCAGTTTTATTTGTATAGCACATTTAAAAACAACCCACGTTGACCAAAGTACTGCACATCTGATTAGGAAAAAACAAACAAACATCTGATTAGGGAAAAAAAAAAAGAATGAAGGCTATAGTGGTCACTTGACATACACAGATCAGGAGGACGGGCCCAACGGGCACACTTGGAGAGTAAGAGTGGGGCTGGGGGAGGAGAGAATGGGGGGTGTGGGGACGGGCCCAACGGGCCCTCTTTTCCGGGCCCAACGGGCACACTTGGAGAGTAAGAGTGGGGCTGGGGGAGTGAGAATGGGGGGTGTGGGGACGGGCCCAACGGGCCCTCTTTTCTAGTATAATACTAAAACTCTGCGGTCCAACATTCCGTATGTATGTATGTATATGTGTATGTACGGAAGATTACTTACAAACCCTACTCCTCCTAGACGGTACACCAAAGCGCTACGATTTTTGTACCGCCGTATTCACCATTAACCTGGGCAACTATTGTAAGTACTTTCGTTCAAATTGAAGCTACCTTTTTAAAGCTAGAGAGATATTAAAGTTTAAATTTTTCATTTCTAACCCTTTTCTTCAAGGGGCTACATTTGTTTCCAAAAGTTTCCAGAAAAGGATTTAGTTTTCAGCAAGGATTTAGTTTTCAGCTTGTGACGGCTACATTGTTTCGAAAAGCTTCCAAGAAGTCTTTTTTGTTATTGCAAGTCAAGTCAAGTCAAGTCAAGTCACTTTTATTTGTATAGCACATTTAAAAACAACCCACGTTGACCAAAGTACTGCACATCTGATTAGGAAAAAAAAAAAAAACATCTGATTAGGAAAAAAAAAAAAACGGGCACACTTGGAGAGTAAGAGTGGGGCTGGGGGAGGAGAGAATGGGGGGTGTGGGGACGGGCCCAACGGGCCCTCCCCAACGGGCACACTTGGAGAGTAAGAGTGGGGCTGGGGGAGGAGAGAATGGGGGGTGTGGGGACGGGCCCAACGGGCCCTCTTTTCTAGTATATTACTAAAACTCATCTTGTATGTGGGTTTGTGGATATATTTGTTCTGCAAAGGCAGCCAAAATGGTACATGATAGCACAATAATTTTAGGCCTACCCTACTCACCATTTCCCCGCAGTCGCAATAAATCAAGTTTTGTTACCTTTTAAAAACAATTCACTTAATAAATGTGCTTCTCTCTTCCCCGGGAGGACCGCTGCCTGTCCTCCCGTGCCGTGCGCCTGACCTTCCTCCCGTGGTGCAGCGCGGCAGCAGAGGGTCCAACAAGATGGCCATTGCTGCCGCGCTGCAGGAGACGTTTTGGGTCCACGGCTCGCTCTGGCAGCAGCGCTGGCTACCCGGGGCCGAGGTGAGTGGCTCCCTCTCCCCTTCCCTCTCACCCGCCCACGCCTTAAATGTTTCTAATTTGGGTGCCAAAAATTAAAGCTATACTTACTGGCCTAGTGAGTAAAGATGACTCCCGAGTCAGAGGGCAGAAAAACTGCCTTAAAAAACTCCATATTTAGATTTTCTACATGAAACCACATTTGCCATTGAATCCCATGTCATATGTGGTGATTCCTTATAGAATGCTTTTCTTAATGAGTACTACAGCTGCTGGTCAAGGTAGGGGCAAGCTGAGATTTACTTTGAACTAGCTCTGCAGGCTTTGGGTGAATGTTTACTGGTTGAGATAAGCCCATAATTCTAATACCCTTCCAAAGCCCCATTTACTATGCTGCCATCAACTTCAAACACTCAAGCAGGTTTATCAACTTTTCCATTTGTGGCACTTTATAGATCGTTTAAATGCACTGGTGTACTCATCAACCCTAACTTCCTCCCAGGTAAGTGAGAGAAGTATTACACATGCCCTTTCCCAATGTCTTAATGGGTACCAGCTGAAATAAAGTAAATATATTTAGCATTCTGTATTAACTATGTCTAAAATCCTGCACTTCAAGACTGAAGCTAAATGCTTATGGGATGACTAGATATTTGGTCCTCAACTAGAACTTGGCTTTAGACAGGAAGTCTAATTTTGGTGTCAAAGCCCATCTTCCAACTGAGCTACTGCAAGACAGGCAGAAAATCCCACTGTTCCCACATGTTCTTGACCCGTATGTTATCCACCTTGTCTTACATGTTTAGTTTTATTTAATCTTATCTTCCTCCAGCTTTCTTCACTCTTAGCTGAATCTTTAAGAGTACATACTGGCCCAAGAAGTTTGCTGATTAACCTGTATAATTCCAGCACCTGCAGTGTGTGGTTCATTTTATTGCATGGCTATCAAATTATTTCAGAAAATGCAAGGTGGCAATTGAACTTGAACAAAACAGGGAACAAGTGCACACATTTAAATATTTATTCATTTTAATGACATGTATACAGAAAGGTTAATACATTAGGACCGTTAAGATGTAGATATAGGATAGAAACAATAGGATGACATACATTGTGCAAAGTTAATCATTTGTCATCTTGCAAGGAAATTCTGGCCTTGGTGATTAAATAATGATTTCTCAACTATTCATAATACCCCCCCCCCCAATTATTACAAGCTAGTCCCTGCTCAAATTTTAAGACTTGCAGAAACAATTAGTCTCCATAAGACTGGTCAGAAATGAATATACATACCCACCCCATCATTTTTAGTAAATTATAGGTGAATTAAAGACTAGTATATCAGCCCTGGAATTGACATCTTAGTCAAAATGTGCCCAAAATTCCTATGCTGACAATATGCTGGTATGGAAATGCTGAAGAGTTCAGGCTCGTATTGTGAGCAAATCAGAGACCCCTTAACATTCTCCCATGAAGTCCATGGTCCTGCATATTCAAGATTGTCTGCTTTTGCATTCCTTGTATATCATATTGGAAAACTAGCCCTGACCTCTTAAAATAACCTGGAATTTCACAGGTTAGGATGGTAATTTATACATTAAAAAAATCCAAGCTTGTCAACATTTCAGGGGAGGTATCCAAAAGATAAGGAAGAGTTCCAGAAATACAATTTTTTTTAAACATTCTTTGGATTAAATTTAAGTGAACAATTTTTAGCAGCAATTATATAACTGGTTGGATATGTAGTCAACTACTCGCAAAGCACTTCAATATCAAATGCAGCCACCTCCCTCGTACCATTTGTAGTGGAATGGCTCAGTAGTGAGGATGGCTGTGGTAGAGAGGATGAATCATCTCATTTTCAGATTCCATCTTTGCATGCCAAGTGTGGTGTCTGCTGCCATGTCCTGAGGTTGATCAGGACTTGGTTAAGTTTCTCCATCCACAAATTCCTCTCTTCATTCGTGTCAGCTGACAGCCAGTTTCTGCAAGTAGCAGTACCAAGTTACAGGGTAGCATTAGTTTGTGTTTCACATACTGAATACAAGTTTCTCTCATGAAATACGAATTATTTCACTTGCATAGCAAAAGTCTTGTCTTAAATACAAGTCTTCCTAGCAACATCACAGGCACTGCACAAGTTAGGCAGATAATACAACTACTGCCTCTCAGCATCAGGACGTTTCAATCCTAACCACAGGTTCTCTTCCCCCATCGCATAAAATATGGGTTGTATATAGTCGTGTGATAGAGTGGTGGGGGGGGGGGGGTAATGAGTGCAGGGAGAATAACAATGGGATTAATGCGAATGAGTGGGTTGATAGTGTAGACAAAAGGTCAAGTTCTGTGCTGTATCGCCATGAATGTTCTGCACCAACTCAACAAACAAGTGGAAAAACAGGGCGGCATAAACACAAGGCCTACCATTCACTGATTCTACTACGAATCTGAAGTTTACAAAAAACATAACAGCCCAATGAACCACCAGATGGCAACATTTAAAGCTGTAAAGAGGTGGAACTGGATGTGAATAACATTTATCCCACATACCAGGACCATGAAATCAGGTGAAAGTTTAATGGCATCTTTTTGAGAAGCAGTTGCTTGGAGAAATGTTTCACAACCCATTTCACAATTAAACATTTAATAATGGTTAATCCAACTTACTTGGTAAAGCAGAATTTGTCTCGACACTGTACAATTAGTGTTTCATGATCATCTTCAGACAGAGGTGATGCTGTGATCAGCTCCAAGGTTTTAGGCCTGGAACAGAACTCACGACTGGCAGGTTCAATCTTGTCTGTGGTACAGTTGGCCAAGTTAATGCAGCCAATAGGTTTCTGGACAAAATAAAGTTTACCAATGCCTTAATTTCCTGGGATAAATAAAGTTCTATCGTATCATAATACAAATGTATAAAATGTTATGATATGGCCAGCATTTCAAAATAACTAATTACACCACACTACACAAATATTAATAGCAGGTATTTGAGCTGATGCCCAGAAGATGTACACTACATTCCAAAGCATTAAGGGAATTTACCAAATCTTGAATCATTCATTATTTCCCGGGTACACCAAAACCATAATGACCAGTATCGTAGTATCTCCAAAAATACAAAAGAAAATGTGGAATCTAAAATGATTAATATTGGTGAATTTGTGGATCTCTGTCAAGGCAGAGAACCTGTAATTATTCTCAAGGTCATGGACTGAAGGGCAAAAAAATCTGCTGGTGTTTCTATTCAATGCTCTTGCATACAGAGATAAGAGGTAGGATCAGGCCCAGCCACGATGGCCCAGCCTGTTCAGATGCTCTGTTATATACCAGATCATATAAAGAATTTCAAAACATTGCCAGTACCTTTGGAATCATATGGTTTAAACTGGGTTATCAAGGGAAGGAGGGGGAACTTAGACTATGATGAAAGTAGTTTAGTAAACAGTAAAAGTGCTGATAAATTGTGAACTTGCATAGTAATATTAATTACTATTAATTTTAGCAACAGAGAAATAGATTTGCATTTAGTCTTGAATTTTACAATTCCACTTAATTTCAAAGTAGCAAATCATCCAATTGATTTGGATAGAGTACAGATATGTAGTGAAAAAGTTGTATGTTATTAATCACCATGTGTTTCTCTTCATTGGGGTAAGTCCAATAGGAAAGTGTGTTGCCAGACAACACAAACCACCGGCGATGCCATGCACCAAACCCACTCACATCCTCAAATATAGTCTGTGAAAAGAGGCAGTATTAGTACAAAATTATTCTATATTCAAGAATTAGGCAAGGCAGCTTTTGAAACTTATTGCACTGCTTGGTCAACAAAAGACAGACAAATTTATTGGAGAATCCATTGTTCACAAAAGAATACTTCAGGTATTGCTATTCCATATTGACCCACGTCCTTAAATGGATGTTTGGTAGTCTGAGGAGCAGTGGGAAGAAAACAAGTTGCATCGATATCCCGTTTGTAATACATTCACCTTCAAAAAAAACTTTTAAAATCAGCAATTACCAGGAATCCCGAATGCTCAATGGAGGAGTGAAAATGGCACTGCAGTTTCAAATGTATGGCACCTTCAAGGGGAGATAGGAACGGGACCTGCATTTAGGCAAAGGAAATGCATTAGTACTTCAGGATAACTGATTTTACAGTACACCTCCATATATTTAATTCCAGCCCAACAACAGAAAGCTAACAAGAATAGAAATAAGCTCACATACGTATGGAATAATAAAATTAGCAAAGGTTAACCACATTGTAAGGAACCAGAATGAGAATTTTGGATATGTAAGTGTAAAAAAATAGGGAAGTAAGCTATAGCTCAGTCTCGGCAACTTCTGCACTATGCCCCTGCTGTGCTTGAGAAAATTCAAGATAGAACCATGCAAAATCATGACAGAAATGGAGGGAATTCCAACCAGCTGGATCAGCTACTGCTACTTTGCACAAAGCTGTAGTTTGGACTAGAGAATATATGCAAGTTATCCATTTCCACACACTCCTATATGAAAATCACAATTTAGTATATTGTCCAAAATATTAAACCAATTGAATATGTGTCAGCCACTACTGTATGAAATTGGAATATTATTAGAACAAATAGATTTTGCTTTTGCAAATAGCAGGCAATCCAAAAATACATTTTCTAGTCACAAACTAAAGCTGTGATACACAAAGGAAAATCTAATGATTAGAAGCGTCTTGATATTAGTTAACTGCAGCAACCTTTTCCTGAAACTCATCTCCAAGCAGTTGCCTGACTTTTCCATCAAGCTTTATCTACAGTAAAGAGAGGACAAGCAAAAATTAATTGACATTTACACCTTGCAAGTTTTTTTTAAAAAAAGAGGAACCATCTCTGAATAGCTTGCGAGAGACCTAATCTGTTCCCACAAGTTCCACTGACTAATCTGCAGCTCAGACATGTGAACAATCACGATGAGCACTGGAAGTTTTCCACAAAGATAATTCACAATGAGATCATTCACAACCCATTGAGAAGAGCACCACAAAGTAGCCATTTCCATCAAGAGCAAAACTGAAAGATCTGATCCTGTGTTTCATGTTTAGCCTAACATAGCCTTTTGAGATTAGTTGCAAACTTTAATTGGGGCATTAGGTTTCATAAAAGCATTACATTCTAAATAGCTCTCAAGAGCATATATGTTACTTGGTGTTAAACATAGATGCATCTGTGAGTAGCGGGGATGATTAAGGGCAACAACCCTGCTGTACACGTGCAATCCAAGAAATTTTAGAGTTGTTGCACAGCATCAGGGAAGAATTGCCCGTATATTTGCGCAGAAGACTGCCACATCCCTCCACTTAGGTAGTTTTAGAATACTAACATTGTATGCAATCACTGCAAATATGCAAAGACTTCCAGATTTAATTAACAGGAAGTCCATATATATTTGGTAATTCAGAACATTTCACCTGGGTGGGTTGTCTGACTGACCATTGGTTCCTAATCAAGACAGGATCAAGGGCAAATTTCATCACTCAGGTAGTGGCAAATCTTTAGAATTTTCTACCTAAGAGAGCTGCTTAGCCTGGTACATTCAAGGCGGATGGGAATTTTGAGGTTAAGGGAACTGACAGACCATAGAGATAAAAAGATCAGCTATGACCGTGCAACCCAAGGCGGCCTGTTGAGCTACTCCTGCTTCTACCCCCCGCGTTCATTTGACAGCGAGACATGATTGTATAATATAGTCATATTGTACAACAGTGTCTGGTCTAGGGAGAGGTTTGCACCCCTCGGTAAATATGCAGAGGCAAGGAGGAAGAGGCTGATTTGTGTGATCAGCTAGGCTAGTTTCACAACTCATGCAATTTGTTTGCAGTCTTGGGCAGAGATGTTGCCAAACCAAGCTGAGATGCATCCCATTAGGATGCTTTTTATGGTGCATTTGTAGAAGTTGGTGATAATCATGGAGACATACCAAACTTGCTTAGTCTTCCGAGGAAGTAGAGATATTGGTGTACTTACTTGGCCATAGCTTCAATGTGGTTCATCCAGGACAAATCTTTGGTGATATTTATGGTTAGGAACATGAAGCTCTCAACCATCTCCACTTTGGCATAATTGATGCTGACTGGGGTCCAAAAGAGACTGATTGGTTCAGGAGTCTGATAGCAGTAGGAAAGAAGCTGCCCAGACAACTTCTCCAAGAAAGTAGGAGAAAAGAATGGGTGGCCGGCATTCTTTATACGTCCAGCCTTGCTGATGCAAGGTACTATGAAAATGGACAAGGAAAGAAAGGACGAGCCCGTGATGGACGAGTTCAATATCCCACAGGTAAGCTGTTTATTCACAGAGTTTTATGGTTCTACAAGAATCAAAAGAACCAGGAAGGGGCAGAAAGAGTTAAATCAAAAATCCAGCCAGGATTTTAATACACAGGAGTAGGCTTGAAATGTTGAGTAGCCTGTTTCTACTTAGACTTCAGTATTTAGAAGTTGGAAATTTATAGTTGGCCATAATTCTCTCTGCCCAAAATCAATTGGACACAAGTCTACTAAATCCTTGAGAAAGAACAAATAGTAAATCAAAATTGCTACTGCTTACAAAAAAATGTCAAGCTACCTTTTTCTGGGTAAAGGTACTGTCTAAAATTTCAATCACCAGGCTAAATTCTGTCGTGGAAATACTAAGCAGGTTCAACAATTGAATAGCTCAGGGTGAATAGGCAATGAGAAGCCAAAAGATGCACATTATGAGAGATCCAGCATATTAAAAATCAATAGAGTGATACCACCAAAACATTGGTAAGAAAGTCAGGGAGGTTCACTGCACAGAACTCAATATATGAAAAAGGTACTTATGAGCTGCACAATTTATGCCTTCAAGGATTAAAATTTGACTGGCACAGATTAATGGTCTCATTCATAAATCGCCCACCCCATCAATTATGAAGTTTCAGCAATTTAGAAATCTGAGATGATTTAAAATCACATTTTTGCTCTAGTTTGGACCAGATCATTCCCCCAGCTGCAACCACCCACCATCTTATGGGTCAATTGTTAGAGATCATGAATAACTCGAGTCTTATCCTGAACAACACACGATGAAAAGCAGGAATGAACATTGTCAGATTGCTTAGGGCATGACTTAGTCTTGCTTCAGTGACAAAAATCAGGACAACTGGAGGAATTCAGGGGTTAGGCAGCATCTTTGGAGGGAAATTACCATTTGCCATTTTGGGTCAAACCCCTTCATCAAGACTGGTACGGTAAAGGGGAAGTAACCAGTACAAAGAGGCGCGTGTGCAGGGGTGAAAGGGGTAGGGCAAGAGCTAGCAGGCGATTTTGGAGGGGTGGAGATAGCAGACGATCGGAGGCAATGAGAGGAGAACAAGCAGCTACAGATTCTAGAATCTGATCGGAAGGGAAAGTGAAGAATGGAACTGAATGGGATGTGGTAGCAGATGGGAACAACAGAGAGGGAGGGGAACCAGTGGGACTAGTGCATGGGAAAGAAACACGCCGCCTACGATCAATGTATTGAAAACTCAAGACTTACTTTGTCCAGTGCAAACTTGTCTTTGCCCAGAGATGACAGAGTGATTGTATGAGACCCAACCAGTACGAACCTACTGGCACGTATTGAATTGCCAATAACAGGACTAGCACCTACAAAAAACAGTGGAAAGTGCAAGCAAGTGTTAAGTGAGCAGCAATGAAGTAAACAACAAAAATGCAGTGTTAAATTAGAATACGAATATTTAAGGGCCTAAAGAATAGTGAAATACAAGGCTGTTTCCACAAAACTGTTTGGGTCGAATAAACAAAGCCAAGATAGATTTAAGGATAATGAAATCAAGATATGCAAAAATGTATCTAGACAGGCCATGATATAATTGAAAGGCAGCACTGGATGAATAGTTTATCTATTCCCATGTTCCATCTGATCATTCACAAATCATACATTCATTGCAAGCAATACTGATCAATGGGAATTAGCCATTCTGCAGGTCTCCACTACAAGGTGGATAGGATTACAATAGCTTATACACCCCAAAAGAAAACAAAAGGTCCTATGCTCTGCAAAAAGACATATTGACCACTGACTAGAGTCGTAAATGTTCGTGGATTGGGCAGGAACAAAGGAGAAGACAAGCAAACCCCAATCTATACGTCCAGAAAAACAGGAACAAGCGCTTCTCCATCCATGTGCCTGCTCATGTACTTAGCATCTTCTTACATTTGACTTAATATGACAAATAACATTTGAAGTAAAATTAGTAAAGGATTCATACCCACTCCAGTCTACAGTAAGAAAAGAAATCTTTGGTTACAATGTTACTATGTGATATTTAAATATAATGATAACCTATAGTTACATTATCCAGCCATGTGAGTGAGGTAAAAAAAGAGGAAAAGAGCCGAGCGCTTGCATGAGGCATACAGAGGGGGTCAAAAGATTGGAAAATTTACACATAAAATTACAAGTTTCAAGTCTCTTTTGGTGCATTTCAAAGTAAAAACGGACATTGCAAAATAATGTGAATATGTCACTGTATACCAGACATGTCCAAAGTCCGGCCCGGGAGCCAATCGCGGCCCGAGGTCAGATTTTATACGGCCCGCAGCTTCCGTCTTAAAATTTATTATTATGGCCCGCCAGCACTGTCCAACAGAATGAATAAATCACACAGGTTCAAAATGAAATTCCTCTTTTCACATCATGGTGGAAGCACCACTCTAACTCTGTCAGCAGTGTGAACCATGCTGTGACCCCTAGCCGCCAATTTCTGCCATGGCTACTGTAAATAAAAAGAGGAAAGTTTGTACTGAGGGCCGCCGCTTCCAGGAAAGATGGAAATTGCAGTATTTTTTCACTGAAAACCGAAACAATTGCGTTTGCCTAATTTGTCAAGCGACTGTTGCCGTATTTAAGGAATTCAATGTAAAGAGGCACTACGAAACAAAACATGCGAATGCATACGACAGGCTAACAGGAAGCGATCATGCTGAAAAAAGTAAATTAACTCCATGCTGCCTTGGCCTCACAACAGCGGTTCTTCTCGAGGGCCCTTGAGTCAAATGAAAACATCACCAAAGCAAGCTACGAAATGGCCACGTTAATCGCTAAACATGGCAAACCGTTTACGGAGGGTGAGTTTATTAAAGACTGTGTCATGCAAATGGTGGAGAACATTTGTCCCGAGAAGAAGCAAGAATTAGGAGGACTTAGGAGGAAAAGTGAGGACTGGCTGGTTGCCCTGTTTAGGTACTCCAGACAGCTTGTTCTTTATGTTATTTGATTCTTTAGATATGAAAGAAAGGCAGAATTGTTTTTAGGTTTTTCACACCTGAATGGCTTACATTTGGGCACATGTTCATTTAAAAAATGACTATTGTTGTGTCATTGCAAATAAAATAGTTATATAACTGGATTTGTATGTAACTTTTATGGTTCAAAAAGTCTCGAGAGCGGCCATTGGCCCTTGGGTATTTTCACATTATCAAATCTGGCCCTCTTTGAAAAACGTTTGGACACCACTGCTGTATACCAATAACATTTAGAAGTAAATTTGCACAATAATTGATAATTAACCCAAAAAGGAAGTAATTGGCTTTTCTGCTATGGTTTATATTTTAACCCTGTCTTAATTAATTTAGTTATATAATCTTGCACTTAAATGTAATATTTACTCATTACAGTTCCACCACTGATTTTCCAGCACAGGTTCCAGAGCTTTGCTGGTTTATCCAGCAGGCCAAGGAAGTCTGCTATGGGGATAGATGTGCTGGCTCCAGCTGGGCTGGAGTTCCAGAACCCCGGCCGCAGGTTGTAAATTCAACCCACTGATCGGCCGTGGAAGTCCCGATGAGGTTGAGATTGGCTGCCTTGCCCAGCCTAGGTGCCACATTTTCAGGGAGACTGGAATTTCTCGCGGAACCCCTAGCGAAACCCTCGTGTTCATTACAAGTCTATACATCGTTTACTTTCTTTTTTTTTGGATCAGATTTCTCCGTTTATTTGGCAAAGTTAAAAATGCGAAAATCATGCAAAAAGTGTGGAAAATGGATTTTAAAAACACGGAAATCCGTGAAAACGTCACATGTCTGATTTATCACAAATAGCAACAGTGGTGCACCCACTTAGTGCAGTTAACCGGGGATTCATCATGCCAACTTCAATCACTGCACCATAAGGTCCAGATTAAAACAAGAAAACTTTGGTGAAAGATACAAGTGAATGGTCATCGTAAGATCTACTGCATAGAACGAGATCAGATTTTTTAAAAACTACTAGTGCAGCGACAATAACATTTAATAATTGTCTTTTATTCAAATATTTATTTCCATTAACTCACCAAGTGACTGTAAGTTTGTTTTCTGAAAAGGAAAAAGAATACAACATGAACTCTTTCCTTCTGGTGGTTGATTCTGAGAAGTACAATTCTAGAAACAAACCAAAGCATTAGATTCACCATGTTATACACAGTAAAGATTGCATTTCAGCTTGTAAAGAAAATTACAATCACAAAGACAAGGCATGGTGATGTGCTACGAAGGGGAGGGGTGACAAATCATGCTTGATGCACAAGCCCCTGGCATTTTCTTGTACCTGGTGTTAAAATGAAATGCTTTCTTCTGATTCAGCAGCAAACAGATTGACAGATGCGTTTCCATACAATACTGACAGCTACAAAGTACAAATTGTTAAGCAGCAACGCGATCTGAAACATACACATTTAACCCTTCAAGTACATTTGAACCCGCTGAAGGGAATTGCCACTGTCTATCTCACAGGAGCCAAATGTCTGCTCTCAGACACCTTATCATTCCTCCCAAACACTAATATGACTCAAGGTCTGAGGAAATAATATACAAATATGGAAAGAGGCAATTTAGGGCCATCACATCTACACCAGCACAAACAGCAACCCAATTCTGCAAATCTTTTTAACTATTCGCCCCATAATACTATCAACATCCCACCTTGTACCAGGGGAATTTTACAGTGCTGATTAACTCGCCAACCTGCAAATCATTGTGACGTGGGAGGAAAGCAGAGCATCTGGGAGAAAACTCAGTTACAGGAAGAACATACAAACTCCACACAGGCAGCACCCAAGATCAGGATTGAACTCAGGTTGCTGAAGCTGAGACACAGCTGCTAAGTATATTTTGCCATTGTGCAGTCACGAGAAGTAGAAATTAAATTCAGGGCTACAATCTCCTTCAAGATCCACGGTTAGGACTCTCCAGGCAGACCCGTTGTTTCAGTCTACTTTTGCCCCACAAAATATTTTTTCCACTTTTCCCCCCTTTTCCCCTTCAAGCTCATGGTCTGTGACTCGCCTGATGCCTTCTGTCATTTTGACACTTTAGAATTTCTTGGTTCTAATTAATTCGTCTTTTCAGCAGACGTATAATTCCTCATAACTGTTCCACACAAAGGTGGCCCAATGACTTTCACTTATTTCTTGTACAGTCCTCTTCCATTTGCACAAACTAGTTCCTACATTACAAGGGCATTGAAGTAATTATCCACTTTCTTCAAAGTTAAAGCTGCTGAGAAATGGCACAGGGACAAGTGATGCCTTTCTATTTGTTGGTTGTGGAATATTGCACCCTTCCCCCCCACACCATATCAACTCATTCAATGGCTTAAAATGTAGAGATGTTTAAAAAATGTAGAGATGTTACATTGGTTGTACTGGTGCTGCTTCCCGCTCTCACAGAACTGCAAATGCCCACTCTGTCCATATCTTACTGTCCTCACTTTCCTGACCCCTTTGCCCATCTCAGGTGACAGTTTAGCTCCTGGTATCCATCAGAAGCTCATCAACTCCCTTTTCCTTAACTATGACTTTCACTCCATCCATAGTTGACAGAATTCTGAACCACATCATCTCCATTTCCTGCACTTCCACTCCCCCCTTTTTAGATAAGTATCTCATCTTCCATCCAAATTCAGCAGATCATCCTCCAATATTTCAGCCACCTCCAACAGGATTCCACCACCAACCCATGTTCCCATCCCCTTCAACATTCCACAGGGATATTCCCTCAAATGTCCTGATCCATCTCACAAACCATTCTCCATCTCACAATATCCCATCCAAACGAAGGAGATTTGGCACCTGATATTTTGCATCTATCTCAATATCTACAGAATCAAGCAGTCTTTCTGTACGAAACAGCAGTTTTGCTATCATGGTGTTCTGCACATTAAATAGAACAAATTCAGGTAACCCCCTATCTCACCTATCTTCTACAGATGTAGGTATACTTTATATCAAATGTGTTTAATTTCTTCTTCGTGTCTCCAACTGCTGGTCTTTAACTCAATGTTACCTTGACAATACCGATTGCATTAGACATTCTTGTTCTCTCCAATGACTTAAAACATGTTTGTCTTCTCAGTTTTCCATTTCTGATAAAGAATCCTTGACCAGAAACTTCAAATGTGTCTCGCCACGGACACTGGATGATTTCTAGTATTTCCTGCAGATTTTTTTGCTGCAAATACATTTACTCCAGTCAGCTCAGACATGCATCGCACAGGCCATGTTACTGGTGATTATTTCCTTGCAATCACTGCAAATAACAAATTCTGTCATGCAACTTCATTGGAATTTTGATCATTTTTTTAGTTAATACATTAAAACATTGCAGATCTTTCTACTTTGGTATGGGCAATAGGTAAACCAATAGTATAAGAAAATAACTGCAGATGCTGGTACAAATCGATTTATTCACAAAATGCTGGAGTAACTCAGCAGGTCAGGCAGCATCTCGGGAGAGAAGGAATAGCATGCATTTTGTTTATTAAACATCTTCAGCATCCCACAACTTTGCATTCCAATTCTAACTGTGAAAACATTCAAGAAACAATCTGGCATAAAAACCTAATCTTCAAAGTTTCTTCCAAATTCTCCCAATTTCTAACATGTGCCTTGGTAACATCTAATATTTTGGATGGACTTGCATGCCAGCTTGCCTTCTTAGCGACACTCCACCATCAATTCTTTAAATTGGTTGTTCGTGGATTTAAAGACAGTTTCTCATTTTCTGCCATGCATACCATTTTTTTTGGCAATGAGAGAAGAGTATTACGTTACATTTCCCAGGGCCCCAAGTCATTCATACATTATTTAAACATCTCTACATTTTAAGCCATATAGTCCCTTCCCATTTCTTCAAATTCAGTTGAAGATTTAGTGACATAAATGAATTTGCTTCTAATAATTACAATTAAATGAGCAATGGTAAAACATACTGGAAGATTAGCAGGCTACCGCATAAACAAATTCATGCACCCCACAGCCACAGACCAACTAAATTCTAGCAGTGTAGAAATAGGCCTCAATCTTCTAAATACCTCTACTGCAAGTGGTGTGGGTTCACATCCAACATCCAACATGTGAATGTAATCGATGACTGTAATTTATTAGATCTGCAAAATAAAACCCAATGGTGGAGAGGCCTGTTTCTTCACTACTGGCGACAAAAGGGCTCTGCAAATGTTAAGCAAGAGTAGCTCAGCTCCAGGAAGGAAAGATAGTACACGATCATGCTAAGCAATTAGATCTTGATCAAATGCCTTCACACGTCACTCATAAATGTTGTGTCATGTGAACCAGCCATCAGCTGATGGGGCAAATCATGATTTTAAAGAAATAAAATACAGCAAATAAGTATACTTACAGTTATTGAGGTCAGGAGCTTTTTAGGTGTCAAAACCTGTATAGTAGTAAAGAAACATTAGATTTAATTTTGACTATTTTTTTTGCAAACAGCTAACAGATCAAAGTAACCTGCATTTATCATTGCAGCAGGAACATTTCATTCAAACACTCAAATCTAGACAGCTCCACTATACAGATGAATCAAAGTGCCTTAAGTACAGATGTTTTCAACTTATAACTCACAGCATTCAGCCTTCCGACAGGATTATCATGTTGAAAGTGAGCTTGGAGCTATTGATTAGCATTTTACAAACTTCTTGCAAATGCACTGCACTTAAGGTGCATCTCAGTTTTAAGATATGTGATTATAGATACTGGCAAAATGTAGCAGACTTGTAACCAACATTAGGTTTGTGGGGAGATTAATACTGATGGAATGCTTTGCAGTTTGTGCTGGAATATTACCACGTTTTCATTTTATGAATCAAGGTCATATCATATCCAAGTTTTAAAATTACAGCATCATTTATTTGCAGCTCTACAATAAATTTTAGAGCCATCAATGGAATGATTTCATAGCACTAAGATTTTTGATTTTCGCCAGTGATTGTGTTTAGGCTTCATTGAGCCCAAAACCAATGCCCAGTTGGACATAGGTCATATTTTTAAAACAAATTCATCAAGTTGAAGGTCTATAAGGTGAGTGGCTTATAACATGTACATTTAGAATTTGCAAATGACATGCATGCTCCTTGACAAACAGAGTCATACAGCATGGAAGCAGGCTCCACAGCTCAATGTCCTTGGCGACCAAGATGGCCCATCGGGTCTAATTCCATGTGCCAGCTTCTGGCCCATATCTAAACCTTTCATATCCATTCAAAATGTCTTTTGAATGTTATTGTAACTGGTTCAACTACATCCTCTTGCATTTGTTCCATATACTTGCCACTCATTAATTCCTACCATAAAGCCGTTTCTGTATCCAGTTAGCTAGCTCTCTCTGGATCTAATGCGACCTAATCTTCCAGACTAACATACCATAAGGAACCTGACGTTTTGCTTAAGTCAATATGGACTAAGTCTATTGCCTTACCATGGTCAACCTTCTTGGTTATTTCTTTTAAAAAACTCAAAACTCATGCACGACCTCTCATGTACTAAACCGTACTGACTATCCCAAATCAAACTCCATCCATCCAAATGTATGTATGCCTTATCCCTCAGAATCCTCTCCAGTAACTTGCCCAACACTGTAGTTAGTTAGGTATACTGGTCTATAGTTCCCTGTTTTTTTTTGCAGCCCTTAGGTAGAGGCACAACATTAGCCATCTTTCTGTCTTCTGGCACCTCAATGATATTTGTATACCTCAGCCATTTATGCATTGAAGACTCATCTTCTGCAGCTCCACACAAAAATGATCACCTTGGTTTCTGAGGGGTTCTATTCACTCTCTAGTTCTCTCTTCAATCCCTATGCTCCTCCATTGATGCACTTCATCCCAGCTGCACACACCTAAGCCATATCCATTTCCCAGACCAGAGCCTCAATTTCATCATCCAGGGTTCCTTCACTCGAACAGGAACATTTTCAGGACATCCCTTTGCCTGCAAACAACCTAGTCCAATCAACTTTCCTGAAAATATAATCAGAATTAGCCTTGCTCCAATTTAGAACTGTGGACTATGCTTGTCCTTATTGATAACTATTTTGAAAGCTAATAAAACTGGTCACTGGTACCAATAGGCTCACGTACTGACACTTCAGTCACTTGTCCTGTCCGATTCCCTAAGAGTATGTCAAGCTTTGCCCTCTCCCTTGTAGAATCCACTACAGATTGCCTGAGGAAACTTACCTGGACACTAATGTCCACCCCATCTAAGCCCTTGGCACCACAGCAGACCAAGTCTGTATCGGGAATGTTAAACTCCAATAAATAAAATCAGTACACTTAAGACCGTTTAACTGCACCGATTTCAACATATTTTACAATTTGCTTGCTGGTGGGTAACGCAAGAAAAGCAATAACTTTGTAACTTGTATGCAGAAGTGAAAAATCACATGCAGGTTTTTCAATTTATTAAACCTCAGCAGGTTCCTTCCAATATCAAATTATAATAAATTGCCTATCAAGAGAATAGGGACTCTGAGGTACCATTATGTCACAAGTAAGATAAACTTCATTAAATCAACATGAGAAGTTCAGAATCTTGGGAAATTGGAGGTGGGGCCACGAGTTGTTTCAAAGCTGTAATATCCAGATCAGCCCCAGGCAAGGAGCATTCTATTGTGTGCAAAGGAGTTATTAGTTTGCAACATGCAACAAATCAACTTTAAATTGACTGAAGGTACTTTAGATTGCACAATATATTTCAGCAGTAAAGGATGCTTACTGTGAAAATCAACTCCAGATGGATTGTTTTTCCTTTAAAATTACATGACTAAAGTGAAAAACTACCAAAAAAATCAGTTAATAATTTCAAGCATGACCGCCGAGGAGCAGACAATGGCTCAATTATAAGATGCATCTTTTGGGCTCATAAGCAAGCACCTCTAACACCAGTCGTGAAAGGGAATCAAGGATACAATATGACCAACCAAATGAAAGTTTACAGATCAGATGACTTGCTTTGAAACATCACCTTGGATCTTGATGATCTTCGCTTCTCAGCAGTGGTTACATTTGAAGACTGAGCCTACAGGGGATAAAAAAGTAAATCATTTTGTTGCATGATAAATTATAGTTTTAAAACACCATCAATTAGCTTAATATTTGAAGGCAGTTTGCTTACCAAGCTGTACACTTCCACATCAATTTCAAACTTGTAATGAATATCACTCCTGGAAGATCATTAAGATAGATTATATTTTTAAAAGACAAGATATCAATAATTTAGCTTAGTGTGTCAATGCCTGCAGTTAGGAGACAAATCGGTCAGATATAATCAGAGTATCAGAGAAATCATTCACGGTGTCATGCAATGAATTTTCAAATTAAGAAAATACTTTCTCTTTTGTCCCAACATCGAAGTTTAAAAAAAGTGTGCAAATGGTAAAATGAATGAGAATCTGGATTTAATCCCAAAACCAACATGTTAATCTTAAGACCTTTTATGGGAAAATAGTATTAAAAACAATGAAAGGGTACAACAAAATTTATGGCACAAAAAACTGAAATCAAACAAGTTACCATTACATTTTGAAAATGTGACTTTGAATTTTTCCTCCACACGTTTGTGGGGAGATTAATGATAGTATGCGGCTAATTGAAACTTGCCATTCAAAACAATGCAAGGTATATTCTTGGAGGGCTCTTCATGTATCACAAGTGTAAAATAGGGTTTCCTATCATCGCTGCATCAATTCCTTACTATTTCCACATAGTGTGAACTGATAATGCCAAAAACAGTTTTGAAGATGTGCCACAAGTGTTTAAAAGTCAATGTGGCAAACCAACTCTCTCTTAAGCATATTTAATTTTATTTGCAGACAACCTTAGAGATGGGAACTCACAGCGTAATGATAGTTGGGAAAATAATGGTATCACCCTGGTGAGCATCCTTTGCTGTTGCGAGTGGAGTTGCTATAACATTGTGTGGACCACATTTGACCATCAGCAAGAAATAATGGCTGGGCTTTCCTGAAGAAAAGCAGAAATGAAAAATACTTGTATAAATATAGGTGGTTTCATTACACAAAAGATTTCTCAAACAAAAGCATTTTTGAAGTTAAATCATTGCTATTCAAGCATCCTTTGATCTACCCTCAAAATGCATTTTCATCACAACTGCTCAGACCAATCTTTGAAATTGTGTTCTTCATAATTCCTGGATCATAGAATCTAGAATTCAACCAACATCACTGTAGCTGTCTACCTTTACCAGAAGCACTGCAAAACTCAGGCAAACATCTATTTGAAGAGTATTCCAGATGCCCGAGTGTTTGTATGAAGAACTTACGGCGTGCCTTTCACTCACCAGTTGTAATTTAGTTACAGTTATGTGTTACCAGGAACAGACTATAAGCATCTTCTGTTCAGCACATCTTTACTACATCCTCAGACCTTGTAATGAATTGACAAATAGAAAAAGGGCAATGCTGGCTCAAGAGCATGTATCCACCAAAGAATGAATATACAATATAAATATCTAGGAGGCATTTACCCAGACAGTGCATTGAGGGACAGGGTCCATGTTTCGGCAGGTGTGCTGTTTAGATTGGCAACATGGTCCGGCAGATATCATAGGCCTATTTCTATGCTGTACTGTTCTACACTCTGACTCAGTGCAAATTGAGATTTAGCACAGAAAAATATTTCAGAGGGTTCAGTCTGTGGAATTTGTTTCAAACACCTGGTGTTTGGAAATACTGAAAAGATGCAGTTGATTTTCAGAGTAAAAACTGTTCAAAAAATGTACCTACTTTACAGTATTAAACAAGTAAAACAGGCTAAGTAAACTGGTTTAAAGGTTTCATGGTATTTATCATTAGCCGAGCAATAATAACTTCTTTATATAAAACAATATTATCTACAACCAAAATTAAACAAAAATTATGACTTTTTTTCCATCTGATTCTCAGTACACTTTATGCCTCCCTACCTTCTTCACATTGTGCTTGACGCACAAATTCAGCTTTCAGAGGCAGTTGAATGTTAGAGATGGAGACATCGCCATAACAGGGCTCAAGCCCATTTGTCAACTGGGCTGCTTCACCTTGGGATCCCACATAATCTTCTCCTTTCAGCCTACTCAGCTCAGTCAGTAATGCAACACGTTTCTCAGCTTTAAATTGAAAAAAAACCCGATTTAACATCATTAATTTCGAGTCAATTTTCTGCCACAATGGCATTCAATAAATTTAATATCTAATCAGGATAATGCAGGTTAATTCCCGGAATGGCGGGACTGTCGTATGTTGAAAGGCTGGAGCAATTAGGCTTGTATACACTGGAATATAGAAGGATGAGGGGGGATCTTATTGAAACATATAAGATAATTAGGGGATTGGACACATTAGAGGCAGGAAACATGTTCCCAATGTTGGGGGAGTCCAGAACAAGGGGCCACAGTTTAAGAATAAGGGGTAGGCCATTTAGAACGGAGATGAGGAAGAACTTTTTCAGTCAGAGAGTGGTGAAGGTGTGGAATTCTCTGCCTCAGAAGGCAGTGGAGGCCAGTTCGTTGGATGCTTTCAAGAGAGAGCTGGATAGAGCTCTTAAGGATAGCGGAGTGAGGGGGTATGGGGAGAAGGCAGGAACGGGGTACTGATTGAGAGTGATCAGCCATGATCGCATTGAATGGCGGTGCTGGCTCGAAGGGCTGAATGGCCTACTCCTGCACCTATTGTCTATTGTCTATAAATGCATCTGAGACTGTTGGCATTCACACTATACATTCAACATAGTAAAAAGGTCACAACAAGACTTAACATTTGATAAATTTATGTTACTGAGCAAAAACAGTCCAAGAGAACTGAAGAAATTCTATGACAATGAAAGCATAAACTGCCAATTTAGAGTGAATAAGAACTCAAGTAACAGTGTTGTAGGAAGTTAGTGATATGAAGAAGCAGATCACAATGGGATAGGAAAAAAGACAGGTTTAGGGATCATGATTATGGAGAAAATGCATACAAAAAAATAGGTTCTGATTTTCTCCAATGCTACTTCATCTTGGAAGAGATAACGTTAATTAATCCAGAAACATTACAGGATGAACACCGATTTTTGGTGACCCTGGGGAGAATGCGATGCAAGGGAAGAGAGGGCAGGGGAGACGGCAATCCGAAGCCACAGCTCCCCCCTCCACCCCCTCCTTCTCCCACCACCGCCGCCACCTCCTCCTTCCCTGGAACCGTCGACATACTCCACCTTGGAAGCGACAGCAGGTAAGAGGGAAGGGAGCCCCATGGTGACTGACGGGGCACATTGTAACACAGAGTGCTGGAATAACTTGGCTGACTGAATCAGTCTGAGGGAGGGTCCCAATGTCACCTATCCACATTCTCCAGAGATCATGACCTACTGAATTACTCCAGCACTTTGCATCTTTTAAGTTTCTGGCACTCCATGGTGCTTTAGACACGGAAGGGGTGTCATTAACGGACATGGGGTATATTGCCATTTCATTATTACATGACCTTTGTTAGTCCAGAAAAAAATGATCATCTAGAAAGGCTCTGGAACAGAGAATGCCGGGGGGGAAAAAAGGCGTTGAATCTGTACTGCGTTGCCAAGAATTAGAAAGCAATTTCACTGAAGATTTAAGCTGCCCATTTTCAGCTACAAAAGGAAACTATCCAGTGTTACCTATTATGTTGGAAAAATCTCGCCTCTATTGTTTACTTGCACAGTATTGATTAATTCCAGCTACACATAGCATCGTTTCTGTGTTTCTAGCTCGCAGTGTTACTCACAAGCAATAAGAAGGTGACGCTCTGCTTCTGCTTCTTCTCGTGAGCCTTTACCGTGCTCTTTGTCTGTACAACAATTTAGTGCCTGGCTCGCCTGCTGCATGATGTTGTGCAGACTCTTAATTTCATTGTTAAGTATCTGTAAGGGGAAAAGAGTGATCTTATCAGTCCACCTTACAAATAAAGTATCCCATTTATAACTTGGTCTTTCACATTAATTGCCCATTAAGCTTTCAGAAAATGTCTGGTGTTTAATATTACCGTTTTTCCTCAGGGATAGAGTAATTAATGGAATTCGAACTGCCTCTGCAATGTGGATTGAGCTTAAGATTTAATACATTTAAATTTCCTTTATTATTAACACTCTTCTCTACAATAAACAAACTCCTCAGCCCCCTGGACACCATCTCCCAATCATTCACAGTTGACAAATGCACCACTTTCCTTTCATTCTTCCAAAGCAAAATAGACAGCACCTTAACCACCAACGCACCTGCTCCCCCTCAAACCACCTGCCCCCCCCTTATCCTGTCAACCCCTGCCTCAGTTCTTCCCAGTCTCCACCACCGACCTCTCTGACCTCTTCACAGGAATTGCACTTTGAGCAAGTTTGTGGAAAAACACCGGTAGAAAATAACTTCCTGTACCTTTACTTTCTCTTTCATAGTGACTTGCTTTGTTTCAAAAAAAGAACCTTCTGCTCCTCCCTGGGTATCTGTCTTGCTGATTTCCTTGTTTTTCCTTTCTTGCTGTCGAACACTGCGACGTTGAGTTCTGTACAAATCAATACTAAAGATAGAAAAAACACTTCAGTGTTAAACTAATGTAATAAAGACACACAAATACTGTATATCAATGCTGTGCCTTAATGGAAAAAGGACAAGGTCCTCAAAGAGGCAATTCTAAAATACCATAGAAAACATGAAAACAGCACAGATTTGACCAAAATATTTCAAGTAGAATTCACTGATGCCCTTGTTTTCTCCTTACATAACCATAATACTTTCCATCCCATCTTTGGCCTTACATAAATTTGCTACTCATTCTGCAAAATTTCAACTCACTCAAAACTCTATCCTTGCTGACATCTCCAAAGGCTCCTAATCTGACAATTTTTAATAATCTCAGTCTCGTTTCAAATTCCTCACTGCATTTTAAATAGGGCAAGAGGGTTCTTGCACAGAGGAAGTTTACCAGAATTAAGTCAATGGGTTCGGTTGGAGAAGTTAGCATTGTTCACTTTGGTGCAAAAGAACTGGGTGCTGGTGACCTGGAGCTATTATGGATTTGAGAGGTCTGGAAGATTACAGCAGGTTAAGACATGGGCAAGATTTAAAAGGCAGGGGATGATGATTTTTAAGTAAATGCAGCAAGTTGTAAAAATCTAGAATTCAATTCCAACAAGAGGTGAAAAGGAAATTGCCACACTTTTGCTGAAAATACAAACTTGCTGGTTCAGGACCCACCAGGATTGTTCTACAATGGTAGCATGGGACTAAATGGGCCCAGTGGCCTCTAGTGTCATCTGATTATGACTGACATTTGCAAGATTAATGCACCACAATTCTGGCTCAAGACCAGTTCAAAATTACTTCGGTATGGAGAACCAAATTGTCATATGCAAAGGCATTAAGCTCCAAAATTTCTATGCAATCTCTACTTCCTCCCATTTTAAAATGCTCTCTGAAGCTGTTGCTGTGGCTGTGTGTTAAAATTTTATGAACTGGTGGTGTTGCTTTTTAATTAGTCATGCTAGTATTTTGCCAGAGGCACAATCTAAATACATGCTGTGCCACTCTTCACAGTCCAGCAAGAAAATATACCAAACACCGCAGTGTAATTAAAAATGAATCAAGAACTGAAGTCCAATAAAGGGAAGCACACGCAAGGAGAATTAAAAAACAAATTCCAGAGTATTAACGAGGTTGAGGAATCTGCAGACACTTAAAACAATATTCCAAAACCTTTTGAATCAGAAAGTATCTCTTTAGACCTTGATGGCCACCTCCAAATAACTCAATTGTGTTCTGATTAACCTCAATTATACTAACCATTTGACCCATCACAGCCAATATTCATATTCAAGTTAAAAGTTAAAGCTACACATTAATATAGACCAAAAAGTGGGCAAAAACACTGCCTGATCTTTTTCAAATCAGGTTTGAGAGCATTCAATTTTGAATTAAAATGAGAAAAATTGGAGCAGCTTCCAAGTGTTTAGTTTAGGAACAATCGAGACTCAAAGTGATTTGCAGTGGGCGCATGTTGTCAGGTACAAAACCCCAAAGTAGATAGCCCAGTGGCAACTTTTAATTGAGTAGAGAAAGAGAGGCCGTTCTTTTTTTTAAAAAAAAAGACAATACTAATATGATGAGAAAAAAAGTGTGCTAGAGAAACTGAACAGGTCAAGTGGCAACTCTAGAACAAAACGAGAAAAAGGAAGGAAGAAAGTAAGCATGCAGATACAGCAGGCAGTGAAGAAAGCTAATTGCATGTTTAGAAGGATGAGAGGGGATCATATAGAAACATATAATTGGACAGGCGAGATGCAAGAAAAATGTTCCTGATGTTGGGGGAGTCCAGAACCAGGGGTCAGTTTAAGAATAAGGGGTAGGCCATTTAGGACTGAGATGAGGAAAAACTTCTTCACCCAGAGTGTCGTGAATCTGTGGAATTCTTTGCCACAGAGGGAGTGGAGGCCAATTCACAGGATGTTTTCAAGAGAGTTAGATTTGGTTCTTAGGGCTAAAGGAATCAAGGGATGTGGGGGAAAAAAATCAGGAACAGGGTACTGATTTTAGATGATCAGCCATGATCATATTGAACGGCACTTCTGGCTTGAAGCGCCAAATGGTCTATTCCTACACCTATTTTTCTATGAACATTAAAAAGTTGATAACGGCTCAGAAATATGTGCAACTCGAGACTCACAAACGTGACTGATTCAGTTATTGCCCAAAATATCATTCAAGAACAATTAGGAATAGACCATAAATGTTAGTTCTCCAGTGATACCCAGATCCTGAAAAATGAAATTTTAAAAGACATTTAGATGCAAACATTTACCAACTTTACTTTCTCCAAATCCATGGCCCTTTGTATATCTAATGGGAAAAGCCATCTTCTTTAGACACCCACATTTCATCTTTTCTTCAACCTCCTGTTCCAAAACAGTAGGCACAGCCTATCCAAATGTTTCTCAGCTTGCAAATTTCCGTTGCATTCTCCAGTGCAATTAAATCTTCTATTAATGTTGCATTCAGAACTGCAGTACTCTACCTATGGTCTAAGTAATGTTTAGCTTGTGGTGTAATACTTGTAGCACAAAATCCCCAACACATTCTTTGCTTCAGTTATTGAAGGATCTCACATAGCATAACACTCTAATCCATTCCTATTTTTAAACAGGGATTAATGAAAATGCACTCCAGCCTTCTATGCACTTCAACGCACTCTATACTGCTTGCCCTCTGTGAATTTCCTAACTTTCCAATTCCATCTGCAACTTCTTTTGATTATCTGGCCAAACGACCGTTGTTACAGCAGTCTATAACTTTCCACAAATTCCCTGCCCCCTTTACCAAATAACGCAGGTACATAAACAAAGGTTTGATAGCAACCCATTGAATTTGATTGGAAACAGTTTTCCATCATAGAAATCCATACTTAGCCTTAACTTCCCACCAGAGTCTATTTGATCTAATTTGCTCTTCCAACAAAACTTTTGATTTCCCATTCATTTGCACAGTAGTCACAACCAGGGCTGTGGAGTTGGGAGTCGTGGAGTCGGAGCAATTTTGGTGCTGCTGGAGTCAGATACACAAGAAATCAAGGAGACGGATGTTTTGGGTATCGACTCCACAGCCCTGACTCAGAACTACACCTAACCACACTCAAAATTTCCCTGTTAGTCTTTCAAAAGACAGTTTCTTACAGGCTTTTTTTCTTTAACAAATCCATTCAACTGTCCCTAATTAATCCATGTCCACAATACCATGTCCCCCACCTCTAATTTTTTATCTTCAGAGACGAGCCTACAATTTAATCTAACCTATCCTCTTTTTACATTACTGCCAGGTTAAGAATCCTCTAGCACCTCATCTGGAGCTAAATGTTTTGGAAAATGGCCAGAGCACCTGCTGATTCCTCCTTTGCTTCACCCAGTAACCGAGGAGACATTTCATCTCATCACAGTAGTTTCCCCACTTTAAAATGAATTAATATTTCCTCAACCATCATTTCTCATCAATATTTCACATTCCTAATACTTACACCATTGCGCTTGAAGAAACAAAAACACAAATGCTGCTGCACGTTACATTTTAAAATCTGAAGAATGGGTTTTTGCAAGCCAAAAGTGGAAACAAGCTTTTCACTGTATCTCAGTATACATAATAAACTAAACCGACACATAGTCAGGATAAAACACAACAATTTTATCCCCTCACAGAATATTGGAGCAGTTTGGGAGGGACTGAGTGGCTCCTCATCCAATTGCAGGTAAATATTGAAGACCAAGCTAGCTCATTGAAAGATGGCTTACTGATCAGTCTGTCAGAGTTGCAAAATGTAGATTAATGCACAATAATTATATGTTGCACAATAATCAAAGAAACATGTATAGCTAAAGGTGGTTTGGAACAGGTTCAATTCTGCAACAAAAAGTGTATCCCGAGATACATTTGTGGGAAATAAGGGAAAAGAAGATCCATTATATTACCTGTAGAATAGTGTACCATCCACTGCTGGTGAAAGATTTCCAGTTTGATTTTGATTCGGCTCAGTATTCTCCATCTTGAAAGAGGAATAGATGGAGTGACTGGATTCAGTTAGACTGTTGTTCAGTGATGTCAGAACCGTGGCCTACCCAAATACAGAAAAAGCCTAAGATTTGTAACATAAACTAATCCAAACCCAATTGTTTACAACTCAGCGATATGAAAGGAACAGCACCTCATATTTTGCTTGGGCAGCTTTCAACCCAGTGATATGAATATTGATTTCTCTACTAACCCCTGCATTCCCTTTCTCCCCACCCTCTCCCCCACCATAGTCGTCCTATCAGTTCCACTGTTCGCATCCATATATCCCTTAGTTATCACTTCTTCCACAGCCAACAATGGACCATTATGGGCTCCATTTTTCCTTGAACATCGGTGCTGGCTCAGATTTGTTCTGAACATTTTCATTCCTCTAGTTTCCCTCTACCCTGACTCTCCGTTTGAAGGGTTTCGACCAAAAACGTCATCAATTCCTTTTCTCCTGAGATGCTGCCTGACCCGTTGAGTTACTCCAGCAATTTGTGTTTATCTTCTATGCAAATCCCCAGGCTCTTTCAAATTTCAATGATTGACATAAATTCACAAAATGGTGATTACTGACAAAATCTATTGATTTCATTTACCATTATGCTTTGCTTAAAAACAAAATCTATTTCCCATTTTCCACAATTGAAGAATGCCAAAAATTGTTATATTTTGGTTTCATCTCAGATCTCACGCCAAATTCAACATTGGACAAATTCGATAAACAAGATAGAATTTTTGAATCAAATGCATTTATTTGATTTTAATAATCCACCAATAGAGGTTCAATTTGCTGTGGCAGCATCTGAAATTGCGATGTTACACAAAGCAACCAACCACAGAAAACAGGAATAGTTTAAATCAGAAGGCATTACCCTAGCTTTTCTCATATTGTTGTATCAAAATTGAGCAGTTCATGAGAGAAAAAAAATGTTTCTACCACATCACTTAAACTAACATTAGACACCACATGGATATTAAAAAAATGGATATTCCAGGTTTATTAAGCAGATATGGTGGTGGTGGTGGTGAGAGTTGGAATAGAGGTCATTATTGCAAAGAGGGACTGAATGGGCTACTACTCCTGATTCCTAAATCTAGACTGTGAATATATCAAGACGGATTGGAATAGAGAAGGATGGCATAAATAAATTGTCAGATCCCAAGCTTAGCAGACAGGTACAACTATGAACCCTCCCTGAAATGCACCAAAAACTTTGGCCTATAGATTGGATATGCAGTGCCTTGTAAGTTGCCCAGTTGAGAATGAACAATTAGAACAGTCCAAAGGTCATAGGTTTTTGAATCCAAATCAAAGCAATTGTATTTGCACTGGCCAGAGCTGTCCAGGTCCAGTGTGACAGATACAAGGCCTACTGCTATAAACTTCAGCCAAATCTGGAACAGTTGTCATTTCCTTTAGATTTTCCCCTAAATTGTTTGTAATAGGAAATGTTCAGAATGATAGTATGGCAAAATAGGCTGAGAGTTAAAACTATCCCAAAGGCTGGAAACCTGGAGGAGGCATCCAACAGTATATAGTGTGGATTTACATAGTGGTTTAAATAACCATAAAAATATATTAATGACCATGGTACTTCTCACAGCCCCTCAAGCTATCTCCACAATTTGGTAAGATCAGTAAGATCATAACTAGACATGCAATTTTCTTTTTAAAAAAGGGTTTCACTATAGTTCAATCCTCTGTAATTCAGAACCACTTGAATGGACTGGTTATTTACAATTATTTGTGAATTAAATCTATCTCAGTCACAATTTCACTGAGACAATTACCGCTTAGTCCTCTGCGCATTAGCAGACTGCCTGCAATTTTTCCAATATTAAAAAAAAAAATCATGAGCAAAAGCAGAAAATCAAAGTTATTTTTGTAGATATCTAGGCAAGTTCTTAGACCATTTCCCATTCCATATTTAAGTCAATTAGAAAGCGGTCAAACTGAAAACAACATATAGGATGATACCTGAAGCTCTTAGAGTACTTACCAAAGGAGCCATGGCATCTAATTTGATTGATTTGGCAAGTGGAGAGACCACAGCTATTCTGGGAAGAGTCAGCTCATCTTTTTCTTTGACCTCATTTTCAGATTTTGCCTCATCACTCTGCTCCTCAGTTTCAGGTTTATCCAACTCTACCACCATGTCGTTTTCAGCCTCAGGTTCATGTTCCATTTCTTCTTTTGCATTATCCATGTCAAGCACATCTTTAAACAGCTCATCAATTATTTCAGAGTTATTTAGCTCTTCCTGAGAGGACGATTCCAATTCTGAGAGAAATAAAGCCTCTACTTGGTTGCATGGCAAAGCAAATGTATTGGTACAACAAATGTCTATTTTACATTACTGCAAAATTCCATTCACAAAAAGGGTTAAAACAAGACAGAACAATTTTAGCATCTTTCAGCACAATCTTTTACAAATCTGCAGGTTAGCAAAGTCTAAAAGATGTTGCAAAGCTAATTAGCCAAGCGATGCATACATGCAAAGATTCTGGGGATAAGATCTGCTTATTTGGATAGATAGGGGCTGATTAGTCAGCATGGTTTTCTACTTGGGAGATTGTAGATTAATAATTTGATAATGAGTTTTATTGAATTAGTAACAAGTAGGTTGACAAGGGCAAAGTCATAGATGTCGCCTTTGTGGACTTCAACAAGACCTGGCAGGCTGCTATAGGTTAGATCACATGGAATCCAGCGAGAGCTAGCTAACGAGATAAAAAATTGGCTTAATGGAAGGAAGCAGAGGATGCTGGTGGAAGGTTGTTTGTCAGATAGAGGCCTGTGACAAGTAGTGCGCCTCAAGTTTGCAGATGTCACTAAACTAGGTGATATCGTAGACAATGAAGATAGCCATCAAAAATTACAGCAGGGGTTTGATCAGTTGGACAAGTGGGCCGAGGGATAGCTCTGAGTTTAATGCAGATAAAAGAGGTGTAGCATTTTTGGAAGTAATACCAGGGTAGTTAAACTACCTTCACAGTGAATGGTAGGGTTCTGGAATGTGTTGCAGGACAGAGGAATCTAGGAGAACAGGTAAATGGCCTTGACCCAAAAGGTCACCTATTCCTTCTCTCCAGAGATGATGCCTGTCCCGCTGAGTTACTCCAGCATTTTGTGTCTTACCTTTCGTGTTTACCTTCTTTTTAAACCAGCATCTGCATTTCTTTCCTACACAAAACAGGTAAATGGTCCCTTGAAAGTAGTGTCACAGGTAGATGGGTGGCTTTTTGTAGGTTGGCCTTCATTAGTCAGAATACTGAGCATAGACATTAGGATATAATATTAAACTTGTACAAGACATTCATGGGACCGCATTTGGAGTATTGTGTTCAGTTTGGTCACCCTACTTTAGAAAGGATGTCATTAAGTTGGATATTGCCAGGAGTCAAACGATAGAGATGGGTTGGGCAGGCTAGGTCTCTATTCCTTGGAGTGCAGGAGAGTGAGGGGTGATCGTATTGGTGTATAAAATCACAAAGGGAATAGATAAGATGAAAGTTGAGTCTTTTACCTAGAGTAAAGGAATAATTAACCAGGACACAGGTTTAAGGTGAGAGGAAAGATTTAAATTGAACCTGAGGGGCAACTTTTTCACTCAAAGGGTGAAGGGTAAATGGAACAAGCGACCAGAGGTGGTAGTTGAGGCAGGTGCTATAACATCATTGAAAAGACACTTGAACATATTTAGAGTGGAAAAATTTAGAGTGATAGGACCAAATGCTGACAAATTGGACTAGCTTGGATGGAGCATCTTGGTCGTCAAGGACGAATTGGTCCAACGGGCATGTTTCAATGCTGTACGACTCTATACCCCATTTATAAAAGAGCATCAAAAAGAGGAATCTTTCTACTTGTAGAGGCATCTTCATTCCTCAACTGCAACTTCATACAGAAATAAATTGCATCTGATAATTTCAAGTGGCCACAACAATTTTCTCATACCGATCTCAGAGATGCACTTTTCATCACTTTCAGTTTCTATATATTCTGACGATGGAATAGTTTGTGGCTCTAATGCAAAGGTGACCTTCTTTAGGGGAGTAGACCAATCCTCGGGTTCTTTTCCCTTGCCGTCACCTAGTTTGGGATGAACACATTTTGCAAGGGTTACATGTTTTAGGGAAGGAATGCAATATTGCAGGTAAATCGGAGGTATAAAGTTAATTATAATGTGCATTTTTATTCAGATGTGCATCAAAATACTTCATAGTGATAGATCAGGACAGTGAGTTGGGAAGAAACAGTGTGTTTACTTTTATTCCCATTATGTTTAATTCAAAATTATGGAAGAAACAAAAATTTAATTGACTGCAAAGCCATCACATTGAATGGTGGGTCCTGTAGTTTAAAAATAAGCTCCCATCACTTTCAAAATTCAATGAACAAAATCAGAATTAATAACACAAAAGAATATGATCCAGAGAGTTGTGAATCTGTGGAATTCTCTGCCACAGAAGGCATTGGAGGCCAATTCACTGGATGTTTAAGAGAGTTAGATTTAGCTCTTAGGGCTAAGGGAATCAATCAAGGGATATAGGGGGAAAAAGCCGGAACGGGGTACTGGTTTTGGATGATCAGATTGAATGGTGGTGCTGGCGCGAAGGGCCGAATAGCCTGCTCCTATTTTCTATGTTCTATGAAGCAGATCTAAAATTTCAGTTTGTAGCTTGATTGTGGCAGTACAGTATAGCAAGGCAGACACTTTGCAGAGGTGGTGTAATTTGCTGTCAGCATGCAACAGGCAAGAACACAAAACACTTTTATAAACCAACATCTGCAGTTCCTTGTTTCAACATAAATCTTACCTTCGTCTTCAGTAATATGGAGGATTTCCTCATAATTTGGAGTGCTCATAAACCCCAACGTGGTATCATTGCCAGGAGACGTATTTATTTGCGATTCTTTGCCTTCTTTCATCTCTGTCTGTTGTACTGTAATCTCCTTTTGAGGAAAGAATCAACAAAATTTGTGATTTTATGGAGGCAGAGTATCACCTATTTCAGCAATACCTTCAATTAATGATACACATAGATACATGGAAAATAGGTGCAGGAGTAGGCCATTCGGCCCTTCAAGCCAGCACCGCCATTCAACGTAATCATGGCTGATCATCCACAATCAGTACCTGTTCTCACCAACTCACAAGGCATTGATAGAAAAGCAATTGGATACAGATGTTCATCAGCCTAGAACTATCAGGAACAATAGCTTCTTCATCAACAACAACGATGAGATGAAAAGCAGGAAAGAGAGAATAGTGTGACATGGTGTCAGAACAACAACATTGCCTTCAAAGTCAGCAATTCAAAGTAGTTGGTTGTTGATCGAAAGAGAGGACGTGAACACAAAGCTGCCCTCTTCAATACGCTTCAATAGAGATGGTCAAAGGCTGCAAGTTCTAAAGCATCCACATTGCCAGCAACCTCATCTGGTACCTTCAACACTGACGTAGTGTTCAAAAATTGCATCAACACATTTACTTTCTTAGGCGTCGGAGAGGTTTTGGCATGTCCATGAGGACACTCAAACTTCTACAGATACTACATGGAGTGTATTCTGAGAATTGAAATAGAAAACAGTTCAGCCTAGACTAATTGCTTAGGTACTCCTGGCATCACGTGCTTTGGAATTTGATTTCTTTTTAGACGCAGTGAATGCAAGCCCAGTCTTTCCAATCTTTCCTCATATGACAGTCCCGCCATCCCGGGGATTAACCTTGTGAACCTATGCTGCACTGTCTCAATAGCAAGGATGTCCTTCCTCAAATTAGGAGACCAAATCTGGAGTAGTGTGCAGTTGTGGTCTCACCAGGGCCCTGTACAACTACAGGGCTTTCAAGAGAGAGCTAGATAGAGCTCTTAAAGATAGCGAAGTCAGGGGTTATTGGGAGAAGGCAGGAACAGGGTACTGATTGTGAATGATCAGCCATGATCATATTGAATGGCGGTGCTGGCTCGAAGGGCCAAATGGCCTACTCCTGCACCTATTGTCTACAGAAGATCCTCTCGTTATGAAGGCCAACATGCCATTAGGTTTCTTCACTGCCTGCTGCACCTGCATGTTTATTTTGAGTGACTGGTGTACAAGGACACCCAGGTCTCGTTGTACTTCCCTTTTTCTTAATCTGACACCATTGAAATAATAATCCGCCTCCTTGTTCTTGCCGCCAAACTGGATAACCTCACATTTATCTACATTATATACTGCATCTGCCCATTCACTCAACCTGTCCAAGTCACCCTGCAACCTCCTAGCATCCTCTTTGCAGATCACACTGCCACCCAGCTTTGTGACATCTGCAAATCTGCCAGTGTTACTTTTAATTCCATCCTCTGAATCATTAATATATGTTGTAAACAGTTGCTGCCCCAGCACCAAGCCTTGCAGCACTCCACTCGCCACCGCTTGCCATTCTGATCTGGCCCAGGTCACTGGTGTTTCAATCGATTGAACTACATCATTACATCATTCTACCGTTTTGCATTTGTTATACAAAACGTTTTGGGATTTTCTTTAATCTGACTCAAAGCTATTTATGGCCCCCTTTTAATCACCCACTCGAATTCTTTCCTCCTGGCTTTATATCCTTAAAAACCCCATCTTATTATCTTCTTAAACCTTGCATTCGCTTCATTTTTCTTTCTGAAAAATGTACAACCCTTTGGCCATCTAGTTTCCCCTACTTTGCCAGCCTTATCTCTCCTCCTTACTGGAACATGCCGGTCCTGAAATTTGATCAACTGGCCTTTAAACGACTCCCATGCCAGAAGTAAACCTATCCCAGAACAAATGCTTCCGATACACCCTCCCGAGCTTTTGCCCAATAACAATGTAATTTGCCTTACTACATTTTAGTACCTTCCCACAAGATCCCCAAAATGCTCTTTGATTGAAACACCAGTGACTCTGGCCAGATCTGTTTCCCAACACTGGGTCCAGTATGTTCTCTTCTTGGGTTGTCTATCTACATACTGTTTCAGGGAACCTTCTTGGATGCACTTAAATTCTGCTTCCTCCAAGCCTTTGGCTGAGCAAGCCCCAGTCAATAATAGGGAAGTTAAAGTCACCCACTAAGACAGCGCTAATGCATTGGCATATTTTGGTAAGGTATCCCCCTGTCAGTTCCTCTGTCTCCCACTGGCTATTGGGGGCCCGATAGTACATTCCCATTAGAGTGCTTAAACCCTTCTTACTTTTGAGCTCAGTTGGGTAACCAAATATTTGTCTGCTTGCTTTTTTTGTTATATCAAAGACATGCTTGCACAATTCCCCATATTACGAGCTAGATGCCAGGAGCCATGGATGTGCCAGAACATCTGATTTGAGACATTGGTAGTCCTGAAGGCTTTTTTGCATCCAATGCAATTACATTTCTTGACACTGGGTTGGCTTAAGATAACTGGCTTGAGAAGGGAGAATCTTCACGAGGTAGAAAACAATCATTTACTGGAAGCACTTAAGCACCAGCAATGTTTCAGCCTCAATTTTTGCATATGTGCTGGAATATACCATTGACGAGGATGATAATCAATGAGAACTGGCTCCTTTAGTTAAACAGGCTTCTGCCATTCATAACTGGATGCAACAGCAATAGTGTATGTGTGCTACTGCGGAGAACACTTACTGCCTATCACGTCCAGTGCCATTGACGCCTCATCAGGTTGACAATTAATGATTGAATCATTGAAAGTGGAAATAACAGTGGGGAAAACAAATTAAAGTATTCGGCTGAATAACACCCCCCACCTATATTCTTCTAGAGGGAATAAAGTTCATTGTTCCTTACCTCAGGAGTTTTCTCACTTCCTGTGCAGGTCCTGGATGTTTTCTTTTTTACCCAGGGATTCTTCCCCTCAGTTTTGCCCCGAAGCTTTGCTAGCTCCCGCTCGCGCTCCTGGAGACAAGAAAGCCAGGGTGTCAATCCATAGAATCAGAAACCCATCCACCACCCCATGTTCAGCAAAGAACAAAAAGCAAGCAAATAAGTCATCTTTTACATTACAAGATGGCAATTAATCCTGAAGTCTAGTCTTCTAAATGCACGACATATTACCAAGGGGAAACAATTAACATTGGATTTTGCGCGTTACCTATTCTTATAAGATAACTACATTAAAGACAATAACTACATGTGAAGAAAGGTCTCGACCCAAAACGTCACCCATTCCTTCTCTCCTGAGATGCTGCCTGACCTGCTGAGTTACTCCAGCATTTTGTGAACAAATACCTTCGATTTGTACCAGCATCTGCAGTTATTTTCTTACACTACATTAAAGACAATAGTCAGCTGTGAAAAGGCACAAACCAAGTCTCTAAGACATTGTTCAACAGTACTAAGAGTTGATATTTAAGAAACTGACCACTGGCAGGTACATCACAAAACACTTCACATCTTCTGAATCACCCAGCATGTTGCACCGAAAACCAAGAATCATTTAGAGTTTTCTATTGACACATCATGACTACTTTGATCATCTGTTTAAACATGTTAAACATTGGGGCCCCAAGGCCAAAATTCCCATATTTAAACAGCTACCAAAATTAAAGTATAATCAATTACTAACTAGCAAGGCGATAAGTTGAAAATTAAAACTGCCTTGAATCAAAAGCACAAATTAAGTTTTAATAACATCTCAAACATTTTATGCTATGTCTATGGTCCAAATGATACTTCCCTGCAATTATATTGATCAAAACAGTATGTGTAGTACATCAAATGTTCAGTAATCCTTGAATTACCTTCAGTAATAAAAGTTAGCATTATTATTTTAAGTGGCAATTATATCTTCCAGCGAAAAGTTCCTCAGTAATTGAATGCAAGTTACGTATAATGATTTCATAAAATCTATGATGAAAGGATCACTGTTTAAGCTTACTGATCACTACAAAAGAAAAATAGTAAGAAAAGGTACAATAGTAAGGAAAAGAATCCAGAGTGAAAACTGTGAACCCGAACATCAGAATGCCCAAAATGTAGAGCAATGTTAAATTCAAATAATCTTTCTCAAGTAGTGGTCACTATATAAAAATGTACCTGTTTCTACCTCCCCCCCCCCCCTTCCCCCCAAATCAGTTCTTTGTGTTTTATCCAGATGTCAGAGAGCCAAGAGAGATTTCCAGCCCGTCCCTTCCACACACCAGATGCTGTACGTATTCCAGGCTTCTAGTTTTTTGACATCATCTGACACCTCAGCAAACTATGAATGGTTAGAATTTTCTCAGTCATTTGCTAGTTAAAAAGGCTTGCATCAAAAAGATTCTAGTTAACATTTCCATTCGTTTACTTCACCTGCTCAATGAACAGCTTTTTTAAAAAGGTCAGATGCCAAAGCAGTCCATAATCTCACCCCATTCCTCAAAAAAGGTTTCACAATCATTTCATTAACACCCTCATTCATTACTTCTGGGCAAGACTTGCAATACCATGCTTTTCAGCTCCATTTGATAAAGTCTGGCTCACTCCAAATCAATCCCATCTCACAAAGTTAGCAAGCAGGTCATCCAACTATCACCGTTCTAGCCAAAGCAGAACTCCAGTTCATCTCAATCCCACAATCATTTCTTTTGAGCTTCAATAACATTGCATTCCCCAAGTTCAGTTAGAGGCTGGCTACTGTTCACTTGCTGCAAGAAAATTCTGTTAATCTAGCAATCTCGGGATTTTGGTAATGCCTGACTATTGGATATTCATATTATTACCCCAACACACAATGTACAAAAAGAAATTCACAGTATTAGAATAAAATTTCTAAGGAACCAACTGTAAAGGAACTGCAGGAATCATGGTCCCTGTGAGTTGGATGCCAAACCATCAGGGTTTCAAAGTATTCAGATAGCAGATTATTAAAGTCTTATTGTACACATTACCATTCACAACCCTTAGCCTCGTTTAATTCTTCACCTTCAAAAATAACCATCTTTAACTTTTCCTTTATTTACCTCCTCATAATTATTCCTTCATGGGTCCAATCCCAAATTTGGGAAATAGAGTTATTCTGCAATTCAAACACTTATTCAAGTTGTGGTTCATTAAGCCTATTTACACTTGTGTTAATAAATCAAGATATGAAGTTTACCTTTTTTATCCGAATAACATGAGAGGCACTGGGAGTAGACTTCTGAAACAGCATTGCCTGAATGGCTTTGGTATTTGGAGTTACTTCAGGGCTGAGGAAGTTTCCCATTTGTCCTTGGTTCTGTTTCTCATGATTCATCTCTTCAAATTTTTCTCGAACGGCTTGCACAACAACACTACCTGTATATAAATAAGGAAAGAATAGATTATAATTCATTAAAAAGTGGTCTTTATTCACATGACCTGGTAGTATTTTTTAATTTATCAACTGTGCACTCGGTTGTATACAAAAAATGATAACAAGCCAGAAGAACAAACACACTGCTGATAAATGATCTCCATCTGCTTCTCCTAAAAATAATGTATCAAATCCAGAACTATAAAATGCTTAGTTAATATTTTTACATTGCCTCCATTGCCTTAGTGCTAACAAAATCACGTTATGCAAGTATATGTGTAATATCATGCCCAAAGCAAGATCAATAGCCAGTTTCTTAAAATTGACCAGGGGATAAATTTTGGCCAGGACTTCAAACCTTCATACACTTTTACAGACTGTAAAGCATACAAGGCCAAAAATAGTTATTTTAAACCAGTGACAGTAGACTACTGCTTCAATGATACTACATTGATGCTTAGACTATAAGGTCAGCCTCAGTCCAAGCATACTTTCATCTAGGAGGCAAAAATGCCACCAAGCCACAATTTGCACTTGTTAATGCAGGGAGACATGAACTAGAAACTTAAAAACGCTTGATTTGCAAATCTTGTTTAGATGAGAGGGCCTCAGTGTTCGTTGTTCATTAAGTAATCTAGCCAATTTGACTTCCATCAAACTGGTGTCAGTTAAGTTTCAAAAAAGCACCAGAATTGCTTGAGAAAACATGGTGACAAACTGCAGCAGTCCTTGGTGCAAATTACACAATGCGATGCCACTGAATAAAATGTTCACAAATTGTCAATAAGTAAAATACAGATAGAGTGGACTTTGGTAGAAATGGGATATTATAGGTTTGGAGGTGCCAAGACCATTTATAGCACATTCTGCAGCCAGAGAGCAGCATATTGGAGGGAGTGGATATTCAGATAACAAAAAGAATGCCAATCGATCACACTGTTGATGTTGAACTCAAAGAGTTTCTAGAAGTGCAAGGGAGTTCTATTCTTTCCCTTTACTATATATTGGGTAGCTAGGAGCAGGCCATTCACCACACCCAGCTTCCAATCTACTTAATAACCAGTTTTAAAATCACAGTTTAGGAGCTTTCAAGTCATTGGTAATCCCCCATCTCCACAACAAGGATTGATGAAAGCCTTTGAATGCCAATGCAAGATGAGCAGGTTCCAGCTGAAAGCAGTGAAATAACTGCTGGCAGAGTCTTTGCTAGGAATTAGATGATACAAACATTCTCACTTCTAACTCTGTGATGGAGAGAATTGAAATAGAAAACAGTTTAGCCTAGACTAATTGCTTAGGTACTCCTGGCATCACGTGCTTTGGAATTTGATTTCTTTTTTTACGCATTTGGACACAGTTAAAACAAAAGTGCTTCTGGCAAAACCAAAATAATCATTAGTCAGCTTGATATTGTTGCCAAAAACAATATTATATTGAGATATTGTATCTCTAAACTAAACTATTGACACCCATCCCATTTTATTCTCCTCGCCTTCCCCAGATTCACACAAACCAGGGGCAATTTACAGCTTACCCTGTGCAATTACACAATTATGTCTCCACAAGGGTAATGTCTACTGATGAAATTAAAAAACTTCAATTTAAATTCTCCAGATGCCAGTGAGATCTATATTCTTATGTCGATTAACACCAGTCTGAATTACTAAATCAGCATATCAACATTTCGCAAGGACTATAGCTACAAATTGGTCTTTGGTCTCCAACTTGAGCCAGAAACCAGACTCCCCATTCTCCAGGAGGATGTGACAGTGCGTCTGAATTACTAAATCAGCATATCACCATTTCGCAAGGACTATACAGCTACAAATTGGTCTTCGGTCTCCAACTTGAGCCAGAAACCAGACTCCCCATTCTCCAGGAGGATGTGACAGTGCGCCTGATGTCCAATATAAAATAACTGGTTGAAACAGAGATCTAGTATTATCCTTGAACACAAAACTAACTGTTCAGGTTAACAGCATTCCAGAGCTGGGAAAGATTGGTGATTCACAAATATTAAGGAGCTTTTAAAGTTGTAGAGAAAGGGGGGAGGGAGGGGTGGAGGACAGTGATAGTGAAGGGCAAGAAAAGATTGAATAACTAAAGTGGCAGGTGGTATGTACCAGCTAAAAGAGTGGCAAAGGCTAGGAAATTAGAGGCTACATCTATTGAAATAATATTTAGCTAGGAAATAAATGAAATCCAATAGAGAAAGGAAATGCTAGAAAGACAAGATAAAGCTGGAATGGATGATCACCTGAAATCATAACCTTCTGGATTGTGAATTTAGTATTGTGTCATGTCATAAAATAAAGGGAATTTCCATTAAGAATTGATGGATTAGTGGTAGAGGCACAGCAGGATGGAGAGAAAATTAAAATGTGCAACCACAAGGTCAGGGTCATATTTATAGACCGAATAGAGGTTCTGCAAACCCAGTAATCAATTTATATTTTTACAAAATATCATAATAGTAAGACAATAAGTTAAGCATAGCATACTTACTTGAGATTAATGAAGTTTTCACATCAGGAGAAGGCATGACGGTTTGATCCTTAGTCTCTTTTCTGGCCTGTTTCCACAAAAGAGTGTTAAAATCTAAATATTTAATGTGGTTCATTTGGAATTTTGCAACCAATAGGGACGCGAAAGGGCACGTAGTTCAAAAGTTAATTGATTTGTAAAAAGTACAACATTCCTCGAGAAGCATCACAAAGCAATCCCTGACATTCAAGCCTGGAGGACTTGGCCGATCTCAGAGGCCATACCCAATAAATAGTTTTAATTCCTCAAAGTTCATATGCAAGGGATTCATTTGCTTTGTTGCTAATGTAAACAATAGCAGATTGCACCATTTGTATCGTTAGAGCATTTATTGGAACAATTTGTCCTCGGGTGCCTGAAAGAATCTTAAAATCTGGGCACTACATAAAACAGGTGACTAAAAGCGTGAAAAGATAATTTAAGAGGCAAAGATATTAAATTGTTTAAAAGGATTGTTTGGTGCAGTCAGTTGAAAGTTGAAGAGATTCCAGAACCGCAGGTGTTGGCAGCTGAAGAGTTGCTAATGATGGATTAAGTTAAAATAAACAGAGGGTCCAGACCGTTAAGTGGCCAGAACTGGAGAATGCAGATTAGCAAGGGCTACAGTTTGGAGATGGGAATTGAAGAGATGATGGGATGAATTCGGAAATAGAAAACGATTTAAAATGTCATGGCAAGATTGAGGGGAGAAGTAACAAGGTAATATAGCAAGAATAGCCATGATGCGGCTAGTTCAGCTGACATAAGAATATCTTGTGATGAAAGCCAAAGTAAGGGCATGGTATTATCATTTAGGTTATTGACAAGGGCAATCAATTGATACAAATACATGACTACAGTACTATGGCCCATTCAGTCTCTGCCAGCTCTTAGTTCCACTGCAGCTTTAAAGTTTTTCCATTCTGATATTTATCCAGCTTTTTTTTATTTAAACAATTGAAGCTGCCTCCACGAATAATCCTGGCATTGTATTCCACATGCTGAACACTGTTACTTTGATTCCATCACCAATCATATGGAACAGCACAGCAACATGCACCTTGTATCTCCAAGTTCTTTACACCCATGTTTATCTGCCCATTCCTTTCACGATTTCAAATGTTTCTACCAGACCTATTGACAGCCTCATATTTCAAAAACAACTCTTATTTCCACAGTGGATCTCCATGATTCATGGACCAATTGAATTACCTTCTTAATAGCTGGTCTGATGAGGTCATTCTTCCAGGCGTTGATCATTTCTGCTGGAGAAACCATTCCATATTTTGTGTCTGAAGGTATCCGTGCATTGGAGAGAAGATCTAAAGAGATGGTGTATGTTATTACAATTATCTTCTTACGTTATCTGTGCCACTGTTGCTTATAGAATGATATTTATGCACACGATACAGCAAGTTAAAAAAATGGAGTAACATTGTTTTCTTGCTTGCTAACTTACAAAGATATCCTTTTTCAAAATAAGGCACAACTCATACCATGTTCAGCTAATCTTCGAAGCCGTGATTTCACCGAGGCAACTATGGGAGTGTCTGGCTTGACTTCCTGCTCAAGGTTTCGAAACTTTGATGACATTTGAGATTCCACAGGATTAATGTTTTCCATCTCTTCATCCAAGGACAAAGGCTTTTGACTCTTTGGAGAATCTAATGACAGTCCTGGAAGGAGTATGGTGGTGTACAATAAAAATGAACAATTCCATTTACAAATTAAATACACACGCTAGAATCACTCCCTTCTCCCTCACCCAGCCGCTTTAGCCGTTATCTCAGTACATACAATCCCTGGTTACCAATATCTTTGCTGCTATATTCAATTCCTCTCAAAAACACAAACTTCTGAAAAACATCCTCACAACCGCCCCTGCTCAGTGAGAACCCCAGCCTCTAGTCTCAAGAAAACTGCACCACTTCACCACTGGAATGAACTGAAGTGTGTGGTGCCCAGTATTGCTTAAGTCTACAGATGTTTTTAAGAATAGCATCAAAGTTTTGATTTTGTATTCCGTTCTTCTTCCACAATTGGTGTAGGAAAGAACTGCAGATGCTGGTTTTAATTGAAGATAGACACAAAATGCTGGAGTAGCTCAGCGGGGCAGGCAGCATCTCTGGAGATAAGGAATGGGTGACGTTTCAGGTTGAGACCCTTCTTCAGACTGATGTCAGGGGAGTGGGCGGGACAGAGATAGAATGGATACACAAAATGCTGGAGTAACTCAGCGGGACAGGCAGCATATCTGGACATAAAGAATGGGTGATGTTTCGGGTCGAGACCCTTCTTCAGAGATAGAATGTAGTCGGAGACAGTAAAGGCTGGTGGGAGAATTGGGAAGGGGATGAAGAGAGAGGGAATACAAAGGCTATTTGAAGTTAATGTTCATACCGCTGGGGTGTAAACTACCCAAGCGAAATAGGAGGTGGTTTCTCCAATTTGCACTGGGCCTCACTCTGACAATGGAGGAGGCCCAGGACAGAAAGGTCAGATTGGGAATGGGAGGGGAAGTAAAAGTGCGGAGCAACCGGGAGATCAGGTAGGTTAAGGTAGACTGAGCGGAGGTGTTCAGCGAAACGATCGCCGAGCCTGCACTTGGTCTCGCCAATATACAGGAGTTGACACCTGGAGCAGCGAATGCAGATGAGGTTGGAGGAGGTGCAAGTGAGCCTCTGCCTCACCTGAAAGGACTGTTGGGGTCCTTGGATGGAGTCAAAGGGGAAGGTAAGGGACATGTATTGCATCTCCTGCGGTTGCAGCGGAAAGTACCCGAAAGGGATGGAGATGGGATGATGTGGCCAGTAGTGGGATTCCGTTGGAGGAGGCGAAAATGGTGGCGGATTGTATGCTGTATGCAACGGCTGATGGGCTAGAAGGTGAAGACAAGGGGGGCTGTCCTTGTTACGAAAGGGGGGAAGAGGGAGCAAGAGCGGAGCTGCGGGATATTGAGGAGACCCTGGTGAGAGCCTCATCTATAGCGGTTCCTTAAAGAATTGGAGATGTCCTCATTCTTTAGGGAATGGGGGCTCCCCCTTCCATGATAGATGAGGCTCTCACTAGGGCCTCCTCGATATCCCGCAGCTCTGCCCTTGCTCCCCCCCCATTCGTAACAAGGACAGATTCCCCCTTCATTCTTGTGTCTACCTTTTTAAACCATTGTTTTGTCACCTTCAAAAAATGGCTTCGCTACCTCAACAGTATATTTATTTTACATACAGCAGGGTTTGCTAGTCAGAGAGATTTGCAGGTCCTTAAATAAATTGCCACATTACACAAGCACTAAAAGCTCGTAGGATTCTTGAAATAAGCTCAACCCACCAGTGCTCTTCACTTGGAACTCCTTTTAGAAAATGAAATTTCCCCAATTTCTTTCCCACAAGAAAGATTTTTTTCAATAAAATGTATCTGCTTCTTGGAGACATAACGAATAACAAGCACAAGGCAATGATGAAAAAGCTGCCTTAGTGCAACACATGTATTTCTATAGAGAAACAAGGAACTGAAACAAAAATGTTGGATCAGATGCAGTAGATGAGGTCAGTGGAGGTGCACATAAACCTCTGTCTTACCTGAAAGGATTGCTGGGATCCCTGGTTGGAGGCAAGGGAGAAGGTATAGGGACCCATACCTATAGGGAGGTATGGAGATAGACACAAAATTCTGTAGTAACTAAGCAGGACAGGCAGCATCTCTGGAGAGAAGGAATGGGTGACCTTTCGGGTCGAGACCCTTCTTCAGACTGATGTCAGGGGAGTGGGCAGTGCAGAGATAAAATGTAGTTGGAGACAGTAAGACTGGTAGGAGAACTAGGAAGGAGGAGGGGATGGCGAGAGAGGGAAAGCAAGGGCTACTTCAGGTATGGAGAGGTCTATTTTATCTTCCAGTTCAAATGCAACACATGGCTTAAAATGTTCTTTAAAGGGAGCGATAGGTTTAATAATTCTGCCATGCTGGGACTAAAAAGTCTGTAAATAGGTAAATAAGAGGGGTTGGAGTAAGATCAAATTTAACGGCAGGAGAGTTATTGCAAGCTAATAAGCAAATGTTAAGAAACCATGGAAAGTAGTTTGGAAAGAAATTAAAGATAATTTGGAGAAACATCTTGGGTTGCAAATGAATTTCACAAATCTTCTAGTCATTTACAATTTCAATAGTTTAAAAGTATGTGGTAAAATTACCATGCCTAGTAGGCTACAGCCAAGTTTAGTTTCTGGTTTGTAATCTGACATAATATCTCAATGGAAAATGAAAAAGTACACAGAACAGTAGAATGTGACCACCCTATTTTTGTACCACAAAGACAGAGTGGGAAAACCTATGGAGAATTGCTTGCAGTTTAACCAGTGTAACTCACCTCCCTCATTTCCTTCGTTGTCAATGGAAGGCTGCCTCAAGCGCTTCAAAGGGCTTCGCAACATCGACTCCACAGTGCAAAGAGATGACATGTTTTTGTATCACTTCAAGTACAATGTTGTCTGCAAAGCAAGAGTAGAAAGGCCCAAATAATAATGCAACTTGCTATCTCTCACATCCGCAACTTTCAAAGAGATGCAAAAGCAAAGTTCTGTCTTATGCCCAAAGAGAAGACAAATTCCATCTGCATTAACTACTACTCAGCAGTGAATTGCTATGTCATTGCAGAAGTAGGGAAAAAAACTGCAGATGTTGGTTTAAATCAAAGGTAGACACAAAATGCTGGAGTAACTCAGTGGGTCAGGCAGCATCTCTGGAAAGAAGGAATGGGTGACATTTCTGAAGAAGGATCTCGACCCGAAAAGTGACCCATTCCTTCTGTCCAGAGATGCTGGCAGACCCGCTGAGTTACTCCAGCATTTTGTGTCTCTGTCATTGCAGAATGTCTCATCACCAAAACTTTGGAGAAGATTTCATCTGGATCTAACAAAAGGTCAATTCATTGCTGAACATCTTGCTTTAAAGTTTTGTCGATGAGACATTTTGCAATAATATGGCTGTTCATTTCGAGATCCACCCATTTTCTTGTTAGCTCTCAAAGATGTTCCTTGCGAACCAATGACAGATTGACTTGAGATGGGCAACCACTCCACTGCTTCTCTTTCTAGAGCCACAAGGAAGACATATCTTGGATCTCAACAACCCCCTATTAACCCCATCACCCACAAAAAAGTACAAATTGTTCATAATCAATAGATTTTGTATTGCCCCACTTAAAATACAAAGCTGTCTTTGTTGGGTTGGAAAGGACATTGCAGCAAAGCCTGGGGCCGACAAAATACATTGGTCAACACCCTGCGCAAGGACAAATCCTGGCAAATGATAGGCGAGGATTTTATTGATAGATGGATGGTGTAAGTAGCAACGGCCAGAGGTGAAAAGGAGAAAAAACAGATAAGGAGAGGAGTGAAATGAGGAGGAACAAGATAAAATTATGATATTTGAAGAGTTCAGTTCAGCAGCACAGGGCAGAAACAATGGGTCTACCAGAGCAGATCTACTTGCGAGTTTTGGATGGAGATAGTAACAGGCACTACAGGATAAGGGAACTATAAGATTAGATGCTATGCATGGGAGATCAGAGACAATAAGATTGGAGATGATCTGGGAGTTGGTGGCCTGGTGTTTATCAAATACATGGTCAAGGAGTAAGTAGGTGTCCAATAGTTGAATTACTATAAACCCACTGACTCGCACAGCTATCTGGACTACACTTCTTCCCACCCAGTCCCCTGCAAAAAGTCTATCCCCTACTCCCAATTCCTCCATCTACGCCGCATCTGCGCCCGGGATGAGGTGTTTCACACTAGGGCTTCAGAGATGTCCTCGTTTTTCAGGAAACGGGGCTTCCCCTCCTCCATTACAGACGAGGCTCTCACTAGGGTCTCTTCTACATCCCGCAGCTCCGCTCTTGCTCCCCCCACTCGCAACAAGGACAGAATCCCCCTCGTTCTCACCTTCCACCCCACCAGCCAGCGGATCCAACAAATTATCCACCAACATTTCCGTCACCTACAACAGGACCCCACCACTGGCCATATCTTCCCATCCCCTCCCCTCTCTGCGTTCCGCAGAGACCATTCCCTCCGTAACTTCCCGTTCCACTCGTCCCTTCCTACCCAAACCACCCCAATCCCGGGCACTTTCCCCTGCAACCGCACGAGATGCAACACCTGTCCCTTTACCTCCCCCCTCAACTCCATCCAAGGACCCAAACAGTCTTTCCAGGTGAGACAAAGGTTCACCTGCACCTCCTCCAACCTCATCTATTACATCCGCTGCTCTAGATGTCAACTTATTTACATAGGCAAAACCAAGCGCAGGCTCGGCGATCGCTTCGCTGAACACCTGCGCTCGGTCCGCATTAACCAAACTGATCTGGCCTGGCCAAGCACTTCAACTCCCCCGCCCATTCCCAGTCTGACCTTTCTGTCATGGGCCTCCTCCAGTGCCATAATGAGGCCCACCGGAAATTGGAGGAACAGCACCTCGTATTTCGCCTGAGCAGTTTGCAGCCCAGCGGTATGAACATCGACTTCTCCAACTTTGATAGTTCCTCTGTCCCTCCCTCCCGTCCACCCCCCCCCCCCTTCCCAGATCTCCCACTATCTTCCTGTCTCCACCTATATCCTTCCTTGACCCGCCCCCCTGACATCAGTCTGAAGAAGGGTCTCGACCCGAAACGTCACCCATTCCTTCTCTCCTGAGATATGCTGCCTGACCTGCTGAGTTACTCCAGCATTTTGTGAATAAATACGTCCAATTGTTGATGCCTGGCCTCAGCATGATAGAGATCATCTTGCAAACAACAACGACCTTTTCACCAGATTTGACAATATTGGAATTGTTATTGAGTAAGCAGAGGGGTAAGATTGGAATGGGCAAGAGTGGAGAAGTCAAAACAGTTAATATCACGGCACCAGTGGGAAATAAATGAGAGTAGAAGGCTGGCAGCGGGAGTCCAGGAGGGGGAAGAGTGACTTGAATGTGGTCAACTCCTTATTGTTCATCAGGACCCACGCCCCGGCGAGGTGGCCGCATTTGTCACGTTTAATGCGGATGAAAACAGATTGATCAGCCTCCACGCCCCCATCTCACCCTGTGGCCGCTGGGCGAAAGCTGCCAAGTTTGAATTATGAACGAGGCCATGGTGTTTGGCACATTGCTGTTCCCGCAGGCATTCCTCAGCTGGGCGCGACCAGGCCACTGGGCCAAGCTCCTCCGTAAAAGGACCGCGGTTACATGGCGGGGAAAGAGAGTTGGCCTGTAAACGCGCCGTGATCTTACTGGAGCACTCCTCGATTAAACATACATCGCCAATCAGCAGCCAATGCATTGTCACAGATTACACGTGAAAGGGGGCCCTGGCTTCACCCTGAAGCGCACTGACCGCCTCCAGCCATGTTGTAGAAGCGACAGGGGCTCCGGCGCTTGGCATGAATCCCCTGCCCCCCCCCCCCACAGTCTGCAACCAACACCCTACTCCGCACCCTGAGCGGCAACAACACCCCACCCTTCCGCACCCTGAACAATGACGGTGACACCTTATTCCCGGTTCCCCCCGCACGCCTGAGCGGCGACTACACCCGACCCCCCCGCACCGTGAGCGGCGCCTCCTTATTCCCGGTCCCCCCCGCACCGTATTCCCGCCCCTTCCCCTTGAGCGTCGCTTCCTTATTCCCGGTCCCCCCGCACCGTGAGCGGCGCCTCCTTATTCCCGGTCCCGCCGCACCGTATTCCCGCCCCCTCCCCCGCACCTTGAGCGGCGCCTCCTTATTCCCGGTCCCCCCCGCACCTTGAGTGGCGCCTCCTTATTCCCTGCACCCCCCCGCACCTCCTTCAGCTGCTCTGACTGCTCGCTCGTGCGCACCAATCGCCGCTCCTCCTGTTTGAATTCCGGCGCCCTTTTCCGCGCATGCGCATCAACCAACAGTCGGACGTCAGACAAGGAGAGCCGCGTGGGCGGCGGCCTCCGTGGCCTTGCGTCCCTACCGGTGGGAGGGCGGTACAGTCCTGCCCCCCTGCCATTCGTCTATCGGAAGCGGGATTAAGCATGTTCATATTTGGAAAAAGTGAATGACCTTTATGTTTTATCCATTTTAAACACTATTGTTGATCTGAGAATACCATACTTTTAAAATTTACATTACTTGTTCTGGTGATTTAATGTGTTCATAATTAATTGCTGGAGAAAGGGATCCATTCTTTTGGAATTCAAATACTCAAGTTAAGCTATGAAACGAATCGCAGACAGCAAGTGGCAGGCATCTGGAAATGAATGAAAGGGATAATTGACCATACAATATCTCTGGAGAACATGGATAAGTGATGTTGCGGGTCGAGACTCGATCTGAGACGTCGCCTTTCCATGTTCTCCAGAGATGCTGCATAACCTGCTGAGTTTCACCAGTACTTTGTGTCCTTTTATATATTAACCAGCATCTGCAGTTCTTTACTTCTACAGGACAGAGGAAATATCTTGTTAAGCTGGAAAGAATGCAGAGAAGATTTATAAGGATGCTGCCAGGATTTACAGGCTTGACCTATGGGGAGAGGTTAGGCAAACTAGTACTTTATTCAATAAACAATAGGTGCCCTTTGAGCCAGCACCGCCATTCAATGTGATCATGGCTGATCATCCACAAACAGTACCCCGTTCCTGCCCTCTCCCCATACCCCCTGACTCCGCTATCATTAAGAGCTCTATCTAACTCTCTTGAAAGCATCCAGAGAATTGGCCTCCACTGCCTTCTGAGGCAGAGAATTCCACAGATTTACAACTCTCTGAGTGAAAAAGTTTTTCCTCATCTCCATTTTAAATGACCTACCCCTTATTCTTAAACTGTGGCCCCCGGTTCTGGACTCCCCCAACATTGGGAACATGTTTCCTGCCTCTAGCTTGTTCAATCCCTTAATAATCTTATATGTTTCAATAAGATCCCCTCTCATCCTTCTAAATTCCAGTGTATACAAGCCCAGTCGTTCCAGTCTTTCAACATACGACAGTCCTACCATTCTGGGAATTCACCTAGTGAACCTACGCTGCACTCCCTCAATAGCAAGAATGTCCTTCCTCAAATTTGGAGACCAAAACTGCACACAGTACTCCAGGTGCAGTCTCACTAGGGCCCTGTACAACTGCAGAAGGATCTCTTTGCTTCTATACTCAACTCCTCTTGTCATGAAGGCCAACATGCATTAGCTTTCTTCACTGCCTGCTGTTTCTTGCATGCTTACTTTCAGTGACTAATGAACAAGGACACCCAGATCACTTTGTACTTCCCCTTTTCCTAACTTGATACCATTCAAATAATATACTACCTTCCTGTTCTTACCACCAAAGTGGATAACCTCACATTTATCCACATTAAACTGCACCTGCCATGCATCTGCCCACTCACCCAACCTTTCCAAGTCACCGTGCACCCACGTAGCATCCTCCTCACAGTTCACACTGCCACCCAGCTTTGTGTCAACTGCAAATTTGCTAATGTTACTTTTAATCCCTTCATCTAAGTCATTAATGTATATTGTAAATAGCTGCGGTCCCAGCACCGAGCCTTGCGGTATCCCACTAGTCACTGCCTGCCATTCTGAAAGGGACCCGTTAATCCCTACTCTTTGTTTCCTGTCTGCCAACCAATTTTCTATCCATTTCAGTACCCTACCCCCAATACCATGTGCTCTAATTTTGCCCACTAATCTCCTATCTGGGACCTTGTCAAAGGCTTTCTGAAAGTCCAGGTACACTACATCCACTGGCTCTCCCTTGTCCATTTTCCTAGACATCCTCAAAAAATTCCAGAAGATTAGTCGAGCATGATTTCCCCTTCGTAAATCCATGCTGACTCGGAACGAACCTCTTACTGCTATCCGAATGTTCCGCAATTTCTTCTTTTATAATTGACTCCAGCATCTTTCCCACCACTGATGTCAGGCTAACTGGCCTATAATTTCCCGTTTTCTCTATCCTTTCTTAAAAAGTGGGATAACATTAGCTACCCTCCAATCCATGGGAACTGATCCTGAATCTATAGACCATTGGAAAATGATCACCAATGTGTCCACGATTTCTAGAGCCACTTCCTTAAGCACCCTGGGATGCAGACCATCAGGCCCTGGGGATTTATCAGCCTTCAGTCCCATCAGTCTACCCCACACCATTTCCTGCCTAATGTGAATTTCCTTTAGTTCCTCCGTCACCCTAGGACCTCTGTCCACTAGTACACCTGGGAGATTGTTTGTGTCTTCCTTTGTGAAGACAGATCCAAAGTACCTGTTCAACTCGTCTGCCATTTCCTTGTTCCCCATAATAAATTCACCTGTTTCTGTCTTCAGGGGACCCACATTTGTCTTAAGTAATTTTTCCTCTTGACATACCTAAAGAAGCTTTTCCTATCCTCCTTTGTATTCTTGGCTAGCTTACCTTCGTACCTCATCTTTTCTCCCCGTATTGCCTTTTTAGTTATCTTCTGTTGCTCTTTAAAAGAATCCCAATCCTCTAGCTTCCCGCTCATCTTTGCTATGTTATTCCTTAGATCGCTGGAGGCTGATGAGTGATCTTATAGACGTGTGTAAGATTATGAGGGGAATAGATAGGGTGAATGCAGAGTCTTTCATTCCAGGCACCCACTTTGCCCCTCTTATTTTAATATTAATAAGGTGATTAATACTAGAGTCATGCAGCACAGACAGACTCTTCTAACCACAGAGTCAACACTGAACAACAAGCACATGCTTCCCATTTTGTTGTATTATAATATGAACAAATCCTGTTTTGTTATAGAGTCCTAGTTGTACTATATTATTCTGCTAAGTTCTCTGAGCTTCTTTGTGCTGTTCCCCATGAGCCTTCATTTGAACCTCCCGCCCACCATCCAGGGACCCTAGGATTCGTAGATGAAGTAGCAATTCACTTCTAATTTATTCAGTGCTCATTATGTGGTCTTCAGAGTTGAGACAATAGACAATAGACAATAGGTGCAGGAGTAGGCCATTCAGCCCTTCGAGCCAGCACCGCCATTCAATGCGATCATGGCTGATCACTCTCAATCAGTACCCCGTTCCTGACTTCTCCCCATACCCCCTCACTCCACTATCCTTAAGAGCTCTATCCAGCTCTCTCTTGAAAGCATCCAACGAACTGGCCTCCACTGCCTTCTGAGGCAGAGAATTCCATATCTTCACCACTCTCTGACTGAAAAAGTTCTTCCTCATCTCCGTTCTAAATGGCCTACCCCTTATTCTTAAACTGTGGCCCCTTGTTCTGGACTCCCCCAACATTGGGAACATGTTTCCTGCCTCTAATGTGTCCAATCCCCTAATTATCTTATATGTTTCAATAAGATCCCCCCTCATCCTTCTAAATTCCAGTGTATACAAGCCCAATCGCTCCAGCCTTTCAACATACGACAGTCCCGCCATTCCGGGAATTAACCTAGTGAACCTACGCTGCACGCCCTCAATAGCAAGAATATCCTTCCTCAAATTTGGAGACCAAAACTGCACACAGTACTCCAGGTGCGGTCTCACCAGGGCCCGGTACAACTGTAGAAGGACCTCTTTGCTCCTATACTCAACTCCTCTTGTTACGAAGGCCAACATTCCATTGGCTTTCTTCACTGCCTGCTGTACCTGCATGCTTCCTTTCATTGACTGATGCACTAGGACACCCAGATCTCGTTGAACTCCCCCTCCTCCTAACTTGACACCATTCAGATAATAATCTGCCTTTCTATTCTTACTTCCAAAGTGAATAACCTCACACTTATCTACATTAAACTGCATCTGCCATGTATCCGCCCACTCACACAACCTGTCCAAGTCACCCTGCAGCCTTATTGCATCTTCCTCACAATTCACACCACCCCCCAGCTTAGTATCATCTGCAAATTTGCTAATGGTACTTTTAATCCCTTCGTCTAAGTCATTAATGTATATCGTAAATAGCTGGGGTCCCAGCACCGAACCTTGCGGTACCCCACTGGTCACTGCCTCCCATTCCGAAAGGGACCCATTTATCCCTCAGGAAATTGCAAGATGAGAAAGTGGGTAAGAGACCAAACAAAACATGTATTTGGTTAGAAGAGTGATCCTGAACTTCCAGTTACCCGTCACATTAAGTTCTGCATCCTCTTTCCACTCTGACCTCACTGTCTTTTGCCTCTTACACTGTTCAAAGTCCAACTTAAATTTGGGGAGACAACATCTCATTTTACTATTAGGCCACTCACACACTCAGAACTCAACGTGGAATTCAACAATTTGAATTTCAATTTTCAGTTTGCACAATAAGAAGCCATTTCCTACAAACAATAATCAGCCTGAAATATTAGTTTTGTATCTGTCATCCCAGGTGCTGCCTAATCTTCATTCTCTGTAATTGTCTCAGATATCCACCATCTGCAGTACTTTATTTCTCCAGTTGTTTCTCCGTTTCAACTATTTTCCTCACTTCCCATCATTTTTCACATCTCCTTACCTTCACATTTCCTAATATTCACAGTCATTCTCTCTATTCTTTCCACCGCTTCCTCTACTCCACAACTTAAATTATGTTTGATTTCTATAAATTCTCAGTTCCAATAAGATAGCATTAACTTGAAACACTATATCTTTTTTTCTCTCTGCAAACTCTACCTGAACAGCTGAGTATTTCTTGTGTCCTATTTTGTTTTAAATTTTAGGTTTCCAGGATCTGCACTTTTTCAGTTTTGTTAGATAAGTTTTGGCTAAGATTTAAAGAAATAACTCATGAATAATGTATTGTATGCCTGTGAGAAGCATAAATATGAGGGGAAAAAATGAAATATGGAGAGGAAAAGATATTTAGTTTTGGAAATGTGAAAGGTATGTCTGCAATAACTGAAATTATTGAATAACGGTTGAGATCAGGAACTAGATGTTGTCAACACAACTGACAATCTACTTGAGCTTTATAAGCCTCAGGAAATTGCAAGATGAGAAAGTGGGTAAGAGAAAAAATTATTTCAAAGGTAAAGAACTGCCTCAGTTTTATGCCGAATGCCATTTCTTATTTGAAGCAACAGCAACAGCAAACTGGCTTTTTAGATACGATGGAGTTGTCAATAACAGAACCACATGTCCAGCAAGCAGGCTCACTGAGAAAAACAATTAGATGCTTGGAGAAAATGCTTGGGCTCACCTGGAAGAACTCTTAAATGATAGAGCCATCTGCAAGGAAATCTAGCAAAAGGATAAGATGAACTTTTCTTTCTCAGTATCATCCGAGTCTGATGTAATAAATACCCCTGATTTTCAGAACTAAGAAGCATAGTTTTAAAATTACAGTAGACTTTTCTTTGTAGTTTAGGATACAAGCACTCGCTTATTGATTATATAAGTGCATGCTCTATGTGAGCTCACGGGATTTTACCTTGGCCCATGATCTGGAAGAGTGCCAGAACATTCATTCCACAGACAAGCCATCGAAAACAGGAGTCTATGATGGGCAGAAGGCTGTGACACTGTTTGCTACCAACTGCCAGTCATGTCTGTGAAACCTTGACAAGCTGAAATTTGTAGCTTTATCAATTATTTTTCCTTTGTTTTGCTAACTTATAGTTGTTTGTTATCCTAAAATGTTCTTTGCCCATTCATTAATCCGAATCCTCAGATCTGTTTATATTTTATTGCATTAATTCAGACAGCACAGTGGCGCAACGCAAGAGTTGCTGCCTTACAGTGCCAGAGACCTGGATTGATCCTGACTCTGGGTGCTGTCTGTACGGAGTTTATACGTTCTCCCTGTGACTGCATGGGTTTTCTCTGTGTGCTCCAGTTTCCTCCCACGCTCCAAAGAAGTATAGGTTTGTAGATTAATTGGTTTCAGTAAGTTGTAAAATTGTCCCTAGTATGTGAAGTTAGTCTATGGGGTGATCACTGGTTGGCACAGACTCAGTGGGCCAAAGGGCCTGTTTCCGCGCTGTATCTCTGAATTCTAAAGCAAGGTAGCTGCAAGGCTTCTAACCTTGATCAATCTTAGTTAGTTAGTTAGTTAGTTAGTTTGTTAGTCTGATTTCAGTGGTGGGGAAGATGCTGGAGCCAATTATAAAAGACGAAATTGCGGAACATTTGGATAGCAGTAACAGGATTGTTCCAAGTCAGCATGGATTTACGAAGGGGAAATCATGCTTGATTAATCTTCTGGAATTTTTTGAGGATGTAACTTGGAAAATTGACAGGGGAGAGCCAGTGGATATGGTGTACCTAGGCTTTCAGAAAGCCTTCGACAAGGTCCCAGATAGGAAATTAGTGAGCAAAATTAGAGCACATGGTATTGGGGGTAGGGTACTGAAATGGATAGATAATTGGTTGACAGACAGAAAGCAAAGAGTGGGGATAAATCGGTCCCTTTCAGAATGGCAGGCAGTGACGAGTGGGATACCGCAAGGCTGGATGCTGGGACCGCAGCTATTTACAATATACATTAATGACTTGGATGAAGGGATTAAAAGTACCATTAGCAAATTTGCAGATGATACAAAGCTGGGTGGTAGTGTGAGCTGTGAGGAAGATGCTATGAGGTTGCAAAGTGACTTGGACAGGTTATGTGAGTGGGCAGATGCATGGCAGATGCAGTTTAATGTGGATAAGTGTGAGGTTATCCACTTTGGTGGTAAGAATAGGAAGACAGATTATTATCTGAATGGTGTCAAGTTAGGAAAAGGGGATGTACAACGAGATCTGGGTGTCCTAGTGCATCAATCACTGAAAGGAAGCATGCAGGTACAGCAGGCAGAGAAGAAAGCCAAGGAATGTTGGCCTTTATAACAAGGGGAGTTGAGTATAGGAGCAAAGAGGTCCTTCTGCAGTTGTATTGGGCCCTAGTGAGACCGTATCTGGAGTATTGTGTGCAGTTTTGGTCTCCAAATTTGAGGACGGATATTCTTGCTGTTGAGGGTGTGCAGCATAGGTTTACTAGGTTAATTCCCAGAATGGCGGGACTCTCATATGTTGAAAGACTGGAGAGGCTAGGCTTGTATACACTGGAATTTAGAAGGATGAGAGGGGACCTTATTGAAACATATAAGATTATTAAGGGGTTGGACACGTTAGAGGCAGGAAACATGTTTCCAATGTAGGGGGAGTCCAGAACCAGGGGCCACAGTTTAAGAATAAGGGGTAGGCCATTTAGAACGGAGATGAGGAAAAACTTTTTCAGTCAGAGAGTTGTAATTCTGTGGAATTGACTGCCTCAGAAGGCAGTGGAGGCCAATTCTCTGAATGCATTCAAGAGAGAGCTAGATAGAGCTCTTAAGGATAGCGGAGTCAGGGGGTATGGAGAGAAGGCAGGAACGGGGTACTGATTGAGAATGATCAACCATGATTACATTGAATGGTGGTGCTGGCTCGAAGGGCCGAATGGTCTACTCCTGCACCTATTGTCTATAATCTGTTTGAAAGAGAGGAATGTAACACCAAGTGCAAAAGGAATGGGGATAATATGAGATAAACTTAGATTTTAAAGGACCGTAATTTACCAGAATGAGAAAAAGAATGAAATAGGGAGTGAGAGGTTTATTTCCATACATGAGGGGTGTAGGGAGATTGCTCAACTTGTTAATTTGAGTGAAATAAATCATAAAATAAGATCACCTCAGCTAAAGCAGAACAACTTGCTTCCTTTCTGTTCTTTCTTTATTTCATTTTTCCACAGGATGGTTTCATTTTGCACTGGTGGAACAAAGGTAGAATGACAAGAGCAATTATTCATCCTGTAAATGACATTGGTTTAGGGTTGTATGATTTTTTTAAACATAATTTGCTCAGGATTTCATGTGGCGTGCATTCAAACAATTAATGATGGCAAAAGCTGGGGGTGTGACTACATTTATGTCATCACAATTAGTGATGTTAGAAAATTTGAGTTGAGCAGGGTGATGCCATTTTCAGTGAGTCAATAAAGAGACAGTATCCACCAGTGGGTGCACCCAGAAAGTGATTCCTAAACAATGGAAACATCAAACCTGTTTTCTGCGCTTGATCTTATTCAAGAGGAACCAAAGAATCTTAATTATGTGCCACAGAGAGACTGCAGGTCAGGATATATTGCAAGAACGTACCAGGTACTGTGAAGCATCCCAAGAAACAGTAGACATTTCAAGACAGGGCTTATGCAATTAACTTCCTTCAGTAAACAGAAATGATGGGAAATTGTAAAGAGATCTATCATTCAGTAACATATTGTATCAGTACCTATTCCTATTTATTTTTATTCCTATTACCTTAACATTGTGATAACAGCATTCCCTGCACTGTGATTTATTTCACAGTCAGAAGACTTTTCTGATGATGCACAACCACCCACACAGTCACAAGGTGAAAGGCCCTTCTGCTAAGGAAAGGTCCCTGCTCATTAAGGAAGCCATGAATGCAGTCAATGGCTACCTGTACTTGTGGGAAACTAACAATTCTGGCAATTGTTCCTCACTGAAATACATGTAGGTGAAATGATGTCCCAGAGAATGGGTGATTATTCAGCCCATGTGTTGAACTCACCTTTTCGTTGTTTATACGGCAGACACTTGGTGCTGTATGAAAGACCCTGTAATGAAGAGTGTTGCCAGCATCGCTGTGTTTGTACTTATTTTAATGTTATCTTCGCTTGTCCTCCATCTACAAGCATGTATTAAAGAGTTCTTCCATGACTCTATCCATATCTCTAGTCTTAATTGGTTCAAGACACACTCATCCATTATTCCCGAGCCTACAGTAGTTCTTAGTTTGGTAACGTCTCAGATTTAAGATGCTCGTCCTTGTTTTGAGATCCTTGCGTGGTCTTAACTTTCCCAGTTTCTGTAACCTTCTTTACCATTACAACATCCTACATTCGTCAGCTCTTCTAACTACAGCTTGAACTTCGATGATTGTAGTCCACCATTGGCGATCCTGCCATGGTCAAAACTCTGGAATTCCCTCTCTAAACATCCTCACCATTCTCATATAGGTAGTTGCCTCTTGCATCAAGTCTCTGGACCCATCCACGCCGGATAAGACTAGTCAAGAGTCTAGAACCAGGGGCCACAGTTTAAGAATAAGGGGTAGGCCATTTAGAACGGAGAGTTGTAACGGGGTCCTGATTGAGAATGATCAGCCATGATCACATTGAATGGTGGTGCTGGCTCGAAGGGCCGAATGGCCTACTCCTGCACCTATTGTCTATTGTCAAGACTGAAGTAGCAGCACAACCAAGAGTTCTTTTTAAACTTTATTAAGACTGAGAAAACACAACAAATTTTAAAAAACATTAATACAAGGAAGAATGCAACATATTATGGGTGATGATATTGATGATGACTGGGATCTGGTGGTGCAGTCCATAGTTCCGTAAAGAGGCAAAGGGTGGTATGAAGGCTAATGGCTGCTTGCCTTCAGCTGGGGTGTTGACTAGAAGAGTTGGGAAGTCATGTTGCAGCGGTATAAAGCTTTAGTTAGGTCACATTGAAGCATTATTTAACCTCTCGTTTAGCCATATTTGGAGTACTGTGTGCAGTTCTGGTCGCCACATTACATGAAATGTGTGGAGGCTTTGGAGAGATTGCAGAAGTGGATCACCAGGAATTTGCCTGTATTAACTATAAAGTGAGGTTGGATAAACCTGGATTGTTTTCCCTGCACCATTGGAATCTGAGGGGAGACCTGATAGAAGTTTATTCAATTATGAGAGGCATAGATAGGATAGATAATCAGAAACTTTTTTGTAGGGTAGAAATGTCAAATACCAGAGGGTGAACCCATGCCATGGGCACTCGCAATCCACCTACATTATAACCTCTGGCTTCACAATTCGTAACTCTTCAATACCTTCTCATACCTTCTGTCCTTTTTCATCTCTGGCCTTTGTCCAACCATCTGCCTGCCCCTCCTTTTTCCCCAACTTTCGTTCCAGCCCTCCCCTCCCCACTACAACCAGTCTGAAGAAGGGTCTCGACCCGAAACGTCACTTAACCATGCTGCCTGACCGGCTGAGTTACACTAGAACTTTGTGTCTTTTTTAGTTTAATTTGGTGTCGTTGTCAGCACAGACATTATAGGTTGAAGGACCTGTGCTGGACTGTTCTATGGTTTTTGTTCTATATTACAAGAAACTACCAGCTTATTTTTCCAAAGCTAACAGCTACGAAACACCAGGTGATACCATGCACAAATAATGATCTATTCTCTTTAATAACTTAAGCAGCTTTAACTCTTGACTATAACTAACTTTAGGATTAGGTTTAGGATTATTATTGTCACGTGTACCGAGGTACAGTGAAAAGCTTTATTTTGCTTGCGATCCAAACAGATCAGATATACTATATATAAATTCATCTGTTACTTCTGGATAACTCTAACTCTAACAACAAGTTATACTGATGCTCACATGAACAAACATTCCCATTTGTAAAGGTGCTTATCCCTGTCGACAGATTCCTTGCAAGTTGCTCAAGTTTATCCTGAATCCTTATATCAACAACAATGACAATTTGATTGATGCAACCTCTACTTTGGTTATATTATCTTTATCATGGCTATAAATGTTTGCTGGAAGTTTTGTGAAGTGTCCACTCGAAGAAGCTCATCCTGTTGGATGTTTTGTCTATTGCCATGTAAAGATGTTTTGATGGTAAAAGTTCTGTTATTCAACAGTTTGAAAGCCGGTGAATTGTTTTCAATCTAGCAAACATTTGAGCATTAACATTTCCAAAGGGCTTTAGGGTTGAGACCAGACTTAGTGGAACCATGGTTGCTACCACTTCCTGTGCCTTTGGTATTGGTATTGGTTCATTATTGTTACGTGCACTGAGATACAGTGAAAAGCTTTGTTTGCGTACTATCCGGTCAAATCACAGCATACACGAGTACAATCAAGCCATACACAAGTACAACAGGGACATTGAGGGAGAGGTTGTTGTCCAGACCACACGGGTTCAGAGAAGGAAACAGCCAATTGAATTACAACCAGCACATGCCATTATATGGTCTGATTGCTCTCCTTCCTGTTTGTGCCTCCATATGAATAGCTCCTCCATCATTTCCTTTAGCTAATAACTTGTTCATTAAAACATCCCTTGGTTCCTCACAGCATGTTTGGTCAAGTTTTATTTGTGTGAAGGCCACAAAATTGCCTTTACAGTACGGCTACTTGCTCCTTTAATGTTAGATTATTTTGAGTGAAATATGGTCTTATTGCATGTTCGCCTGGACTATCTCTCTCCTTTAAAATATTCCTTAAGATCTTTTCTCTGATAAACGTCTAGTTTTCTTCCTTATTATTGCTTTGTGTGGATTGTGGGTGATAATGCTTGTGTGAATTTTATTATATTTAATTGAAAAAGTTGTGCAAGTAGGTGGAGTCACAAGGAACTGCAGATGCTGGTTTGCACATAAAATACACAAAGTGCTGGAGTAACTCTGAATCAAGCAGCATCTCTGGAGACCATTGATAGCTGATGTTTCTGGATTGGACCTGAAACTTTGTGCAAGTTTTAGTCATAGTTATTGTCCCATAGACAATGTCCAGGATAAAAAATACTAAGACTATTAACAATTGCGTTGCATCTTTTACTCCTATTATTCCTCAAATGTAATATATCAAATAGCTTTGCAAATCAAGTAAAATCTGCTGCTGTCTAACTATAATTTTAATAAATCTGATTAGCTAGACAATCACCATGCTGAATACTGAAGACTTGCACTCAGGAATTAGCTGTAACTTTAACAAGCTATTTCAATGCCAATGGCAATATACTCAACAATGTGGAAATTGTCTGCCCATAAAAACAATGTGACAGATGTAATGGACAGTGCTATCAAGTGGCTAATATCAATAGTCTGTTCATTGATTCACAGATTGAATTTCTCCAAGACCTAATCACAGTCTTGTTCCAAACACTGACCAAAGAGCTGAAGTTGAGCAGTAAGGTATGTCTTGCTGCCCTTCATATCACGGCTGCATCTGACTGTATTGCAGCTCCGTAAAACCCGTCAATGGGTATCACAGGGAGAACTCTACATGTCCTGTAGACACATATATCCTGTAAAAGAATGGCTGCGATTATTTGAGGTCAAAGATTCTAGCCCTAAGATGTCATTGCAGGAGTTCCTCAGTGTTCCTGATTGACTCATCTTCATTTGCACCATAATGTCAATAGCAGGAAAGTTCCTTGGATTGCATACTTTTTAGTCCATTTGCATTTCATCAGAAAACAAATCAATCCACTTTGACATGCAGCTAAAGCTTTAAGTAGGCTGACAAGTGGAAAACAATATTCACACTTAACAATCATTGACTACCTAGAAACATAGAAAATAGGTGCAGGAGTAGGCCATTCGGCCCTTCGAGCCAGCACCGCTATTCAATATGATTATGGCTGATCATCCAAAATCAGTACTGGTTGTCTCGCCGAGGCAGCTTGAGGTGTAAATGGAGTCAATGGAAGGGAGGTTGGTTGGCTGCCTCCACAATTCTCTCCAATTTCTTGCAGTCTTTTGGATGGAGCTGTTCCCAAACCATGCTGTGATGCATCCCAATAAAATGGTTTCTATGGTACATCTGTAGAAGTTGGTGAGGGTTCTTGGGGACATGCTGAACTTTGTAAGCCTAGAAAGGAAGTAGAAGCGTTGGTGTGCTTTCTTGGCCATTGCTTCAATATGGGTGGTCCAGGACAATTTATTGGCGATATTTACTCCTAGGAATTTGAATTTTTCCACCATTTCTACTTCAGCGCCTTCAATGCAAACCAGGGTATGTGTTCCACTTCACTTCCTGAAGTTGATCACTATCTCTTTTGTCTTGCTAACATTGAGAGAAAGGTTGGTGTCCCGAAACCAGGTCACAAGGTTCTTAATCATCTACCTGAACTCTGTCTCATCATTAATTGATATCAGGCCCACAATTATGGTGTTGTCTGTAAGTTTGTAAATTGAATTGGATTTGTACTTGGCTGCACAGTCGTGGGTGTACAAGGAGTAAAGAAGGGGGTTGTGAGTGCATCCTTTGGGAGCACCAGTGTTGAGGATTATCGTAGAGGGTGATTTATCCCCTATCCTCACTGATAGTGGTCTGTTGGTCTGGAAGTCGAGGATCCAGTTGCAGAGATGAGTGCTGACTCCAATTCCGCGAGTTTGGTGATAATTTAGATTGGAATCATGGTCGGCGCTGACGTGGTGGGCCAAAGGACCTGTCCTTATGATGTACTGTTCTATGTTATAAATATTATTGCTACAAGAGCAGGTTAGAGGCTGTGTATCCTACAGCAAATGAGTTACTTCCTGACTCCCCAAAGCCTTTGCACCATCCACAAGTCAGGAGCGTGGTGGGATGTTCTCTGTTTGTCTGAATGAATATAGCTTGTTTCTCTTAAGACAATGCACATCATTCAGACAAACCAGCCCATTTGATTGCCCACTCTATCCACCATTCTAAATGTTCACTTCATCCTTCACTGGGTACATCTGCAAAGTGCACTGCAGTTACTCACCAGGGCAACTCAGATCACATCCCATGAACTACCACCAAGAAGGACAAGGGCATCAGGAGCAAGGGAAGCAAGGCAGCAAGTTGCCATCTAAATTGCGCACCATTCTGTCTTTGAAATACATTGTGGCTCCTTTATCATCTCTGGGCCTGAACTCACCAACAGCTAAGAGCACCTTCACCGGAATGACTTCAGCAGTTCAAGAAGGCAGCTCACCACCACATTTCCAAGGGTGATTGGAAATGGAAGATAAATACAATACAATACAATATATCTTTATTGTCATTGTACCCAGGGGTACAACGAGATTGGGAATGCGCCTCCCATACGATGCAATAATTTAAGTAATTTAGACAACAGCAACCCAACGAAACAATTGTAACAGTTTTAGACAGGGTAAAGTGCAAGTTGATCTAAGCGTTGTGACCATCCGGCTCAGCAGGACCGGTTCATAGCAGCTATGGCCCTGGGGATGAAGCTGTTCCTGAGTAATGCTGCCACTGCCAACAATGCCGATATTCCCAGAAAATGAATAAGAAATAATTCAGGTTTTTAGGTCATCAGAGGTAGGATGGAGCTGTCAACTTACTATTAGCCCTGTTTATACACACGGGTACCTTCAGGTTGTTGACTTCACTTCTCAGAGTCCACTCCCATTTTCCCAACTGCCCTGAAGAAGCTATCAGTAAATTGGATAGAATACACTTGGAATTAGTTCCCATTACAACTGTCTCCTCCATGAATGTGCGGTATATTTCAGGCTGGTGCTTTGTTGTTCTGGGAAAATTATAGTTGAAGCTCTTGCACTTTATGTGACTTTCTTGAAATGTACTACGTGCAATGGGTGGCGCTAACGTTTGGTGCAAAGGAGAAAGGTTGCAGTGCAAGTTCATTCCTCCCACCATTAGACAGTGAGAATCAGGCCAAATAAATAACCTCTCAAACCTATTGCCAATGTAAGCCTAGAAAGGAAGTAGAAGCGTTGGTGTGCTTTCTTGGCCATTGCTTCAATATGGGTGGTCCAGGACAATTTATTGCCGATATTTACTCCTAGGAATTTGAATTTTTCCACCATCTCTACTTCAGCGCCTTCAATGCAAACCAGGGTATGTGTTCCACTTCACTTCCTGAAGTTGATCACTATCTCTTTTGTCTTGCTAACATTGAGAGAAAGGTTGGTGTCCCGAAACCAGGTCACAAGGTTCTTAATCATCTACCTGAACTCTGTCTCATCATTAATTGATATCAGGCCCACAATTATGGTGTTGTCTGTAAGTTTGTAAATTGAATTGGATTTGTACTTGGCTGCACAGTCGTGGGTGTACAAGGAGTAACGGCAGCGGCTCACTAGCAGTCTGTTCGTCTTTTTACCTTTTTTTTTTGTTGTTGTGTGTCGGTGTTGGGATGGTTTTTATATATTTTTTTGGTTGTGTATGTGTGGGAGGTGGTGGTGGTGTGGGGTATGGGGGGTGGGGGGGGGGGAACTTTTCTCTTCCTCACGGCGCGGGGTGCGGCTCGGCTGCGGGGCCTAACATCGCCCGGTGCGGCTTGGCCGCTGGACTTTACATCGCACGGTGCGGCTTGGCCGCTGGACTTAACAGTGCCCGGTGCAGCTCGGCCGCTGGACTTAACATCGCCCGGTGCGGCTCGGCTGCGGGACTTAACAGTGCCCGGTGCGGCTCGGCTGCGGGACTTAACATCGCCCGGTGCAGCTCGGCTGCGGGACTTAACATCGCCCGGTGCGGCTCGGCTGCGGGTCCTTTCATCGCTGGTGCGGCTCGACTGCGGGACCTAACATCGCCCGGTGCGGCTCGACCACGGGACTTAACATCGCCCGGTGCGGCTCGGCCACGGGACTTAACATCGCTGGTGCGGCTCGACCACGGGACTTTACATCGCCCGGTGCGGCTCGGCCACTGGACTTAGCTGCGCAAGGCTTGGTCGCGGGCCTTTCATCGCCCGGTTCGGCCGCGGGACGTTTCAGCGCCCGGTGCGGGGACTGCGGGTCGGTCGGGGACGAGCTGTCTGTCCGTGGGCGTGGGGAAGAGAGTGGAAGTTTTGTTGCCTCCATCACAGTGAGGGGGTGTTTGGAGTCACTGTGATGGACGTTTGTGTTGGGGTTATGTGTCTTGTGTTCTTTTTTTCTATGACTGCTATGTAGTTTCGTTCGGTACTTCGGTGCCGAACGACAAATAAAGCTCTGTTATACTGTTATACTGTTATTTGATGTTTGGCAATGAAAAGGTGATGTCACATTAACATTATGTAAGCAAATATAAGGATATTCTTGATGTACTCTTCTTATTCATGAAGACCTTGCAACAGCTTAAATTGTATAACTGTATTTTGTACATTCTCGGAAAAAGAAATTACCAGAATATTTTTTACATGTGGTGACTATGTGTTCTTTTAATGGCAGTCGAATTTAGTATTATTACGAATATTATCAAAATATGTGTTTTGTGCATGTTTTTCCAACCAATGTCAAAGTTTTGTATGAACTGAAGTCTTGATATTTCTGTTTTGTATGAATTTTGAACGACTTGTTTAACTAATACTTTATTTGATTTGTGCCTAACGGATTGAGTCACGTGACATTGTGGTTGTACACACTGAAAGAGTAAAAAAATCATACCTTCTGGATAAAATCCAATAAATTTGGGAAGTTATGGAAAAAAAAAACTTGGGAGCACACATTTTGGTTACATGTTCCAATGTTAAATCACCTTTGTCATTTATTACTTTGTCCTTTGTTTTGCTTCCTAAGGAGAGGGATGTTAGTGTTTCGGAATAGAGTATAATTCCATTGCTGACCTAACATTACCAACAACAGGTAAAAACTCTTTCTCCTTTGGTTAAGCAAGCTGCCAGGGCTGCAACCTCACAGACGAACACTCCTATTGGAACAATGCGGCCATTCCTTAGTCTCCAAATACAAGGGGTCACAAGGTTACAGATGACCAAACTTATGGAAATCCAACTTTATGCAAGTTCTTCCTCACATTTAAAAAAATATTTTCCAAGATCGTGGTAGGCAATAATAATAATAATAATATTAATAATAATAATATTAATAATAATAACAGTAGTAATAATAATACTTTGTGGTGTTTATAAATGGCTAAATGCAGTATATGGGTGGTATCTGGATAAATATTCAATGAAATCAATGAATTACAACAAGTATATATAGCGTGAAACGATGTGAGCAGCCGCAGAAAATAGATATTTCTGATATTAGCAAGATTGATTAAAATACAATACTTGGGAAGGGAAAACATACATAACATAGGGCTGCTGGTACATATTGGGGATTAAGTCCTCTCATCTTTCCTGACTAGAAATTTAATCACAGTTTATATCAATTGTTACCAAAAGTGAAATATGCTTTTACTTTGGATGTTATTTTGCATGAATCTGGAAATTCAACTGGGCACATTTATGTGTAGGTCACCCTTCATCAAGATGCAATTTCCCCATTGGGGCAAAGAGAATGCCTTCTGTTCCAAGGCTTCAGTTGATGATAGTGTCCCACGAGGGATTTGGTCAAAGCATGATATTCCACATGCAAACTGGAGGAACAGCACCTCATATTTTGCTTGGGCAGCTTACAACCCAGTGGCATGTGAATATTGATTTCTCTTATTTCATGTTTGTGGGACATTAGTTTAGTTTAATTTAGAGACACAGCATAGAAACAGGCCCTTCGGCCCACCAAGTCCATGCTGACTATCGATCACTCCTTCACATTAGTTCCATATTATCCCACTTTCTCATCTACTTCCTACACCCTTGGGGCAATTTTACAGAGGCAAATTAACCTACAATCCCACACGTCTTTGGGATGTGGGAGGAAACCAGACCACCCGGAGGAAACCCATGCAGTCACAGGGAGAAGGTGCAAACTCCACACAGACTGTACCTGAGGTCAGGATCGAACCCGGGTCTCTGGTGCTTTGAGGCAGCAGCTCTACTAGTTGAGCCTCTGGGATGCCTTAAAGTCCCTGTATATTCATGGGGAGGAATTTTCATGATTGATTTGGCTGCCTTTGTCATGGTCAAACATGATGCCTATGTGAATGTGAGCTGGTCCGGATATTTACTTATTGTGCTTCAACATTACTATGATAAAACTACTGATACATCATAGCTCCTTACTCTGAAATGCTTTACCTTTTCATAAGACAGTTGAGACTCAGAGGGAGTTGAGTAATCTAGATTGATTTACAAACTAAAGCAGGCAATAGATTTGTCTTCTCTTAATAGAAAAACATTTTTTTTATTAACAGTCCAACAATTTTCTATTCTACCATAGCTGATATTATCTTTTTAAATTAAATTCAGATTATTTAATTAACTGATTTTAAATTCACCAGCTCTGTTATGTGATTAAACCTAGTGCTTCCAGATCTGTCCATCAGCCTGAAATTTTAACTCCATTTCCCTTTCTACAATGCTGCTTGGCATGCTGGTGTTTCAAGCATTCTCGGTTTGTTTTTCAGATTGATTAATAGGACTAGATGTTACAATCCCTAAGGTTTGCACTACAATTGACTGGTGTTGTTCTTGGGGGTGACAACTAAGTAATGTTGCTACCATTCAGACACATCTTCAGTTGTGTACCTCAACGTCACTGGGTGTTTCGGCCTTTTATCAGAAGACACCCTCAGTCGAGGCAGGCCCACCGTCAATTAGAGCAACTGCAATTTTCTGGTTTTCATTAATCAAATCATCAAGATTGCCAGTGCTGTAACCTGATCATGGACCCTTCCATGTGATTACAGTTAACTCTTAGCTGTGAGACAAGATATTTTGTACTTACTGGTATTTTGTGTCAAATGCTCTCAGGAAAAGGCTGCTCTGAAGCAGATAACCTGCAAAGATTGTTCCATTGTTCCATTCCACTGACAACATGAATGAAGAATGCCATCCAACTACACTGTCCCATTCATGATGTCACTGGAGGTGACTATTGTTGGGGGTTACATTGCGACCCCACGTTAAAAAGGAAGTGTATGTCACTAATTAGTCCCATAACTTTAAATTAGGAGCTGAGGAGATTATGGAATGAATTAAGAGATGTTCAAAACTCTAAAGTAGACGATGAGAGTCTGTTTCCAACAACTAAGGCATCCAGAAAAATTGGACATGGGACTAGATTAAAAATAATAACATAGGCAGAAAAGTGCTGCAACGTCAGCATTAGTGATTGAGGCAAAGTATGTGCCTCAGAATTTTCTTGATGTGATTTACACTACATTTTTATTAAAGAATATGTTCATTATTGGCCTCCAGAGAGAAAGAAGCAAGTGTCCAGGGAAAGTTTATTTTATGTAACTATTGGTACAAACATTGGTGCAAAACATATACCAGAACCTGCAGGAGCCTACTGTCCAGCCTTTGAAGTGCATTGTTTTAGAGCTTGCTACTCAACAGGCCTCAGAGGAATAGGACGGTAAGGCTTGGCTTGCTAATTTTTCACTGCTACTTTTTAGCTATACTTGGACCTAATTGTAAATAATCAATTTTCCTCCCTATACAGACAGCAGCAGGACATGGCTTAACTCAATTTCTTCAGAACTTTAACCTGTTCACTGCCAAGATTTTGTTTCACTGTATACTCTGACTTGAGTATACTCGGGAGTGGCACAGGGCAGGTGTGTATTACAACTCATGCCTGTATTCCAACTCATGCCAAATCCTGTTCATCGATTAGACCAATTCTTACCAACTGATGCTTGCTCCTAATTTGCTATTACTGATTTTAAACTTCTTGTCATTGTTGTGTTCCTTATCTCTTCTTGGCCTTGGCTCGCATTACCTTTCTATCCTTTATCAGCCCAATAGCCCAAGAAAGGTACACTCCTCCCAATTCTACTTTTTGCACAATTTCATCTTTCCACCATTCCGCCAACACAGTCATATCTTCAGCTGCCTTGGCTCATTGCTCTGGATTTCCTTCCCTAAGGTTTTCTGCATCTCAACTTTTCCTTTGTCCTTTAAGTGCTCATTTAGACCTTCCACTATGATCAAACCATCAGTCATCTGTTCAAATACCTTGTCATTCAACAATTCAATGATACACGTTTGTTTGTATTGAATCCTTTAATGTTGATTTATATGAAATTGCAGATACTACGTCATTTGTAGGTTTGGAGCATCATTAGTTCACCGAGTATTATTACACAGCCCACCTGAAGGGGGAGCACTGGTCCAGGCAGTCAACACCCTTGCATTCAAGGCCTGCAAAAGAGCTCTGCAAGAAATTGTACTTCTTCAGCTCGTCAGCCCATGAGATGCACTGGACATCTCTTCATTTCCCATTTTTGTACCTCTCCCATCCAAACCCACACATCCATATACTCTTCATGCTCTTAAAATGATATATGTGCAGCTATGATGTCCTGATCCCCTTTTGGTGAAAGCTGCTTCCAATTGTAATTTGGCGTAAGACTACAGGTCTCTCTTAATTTGCACTATCTTGTACACCTCCTTCTTACACTTTAATACCCTCACGCCAAGACTGCCTGTTCATGTGACATGCGATTTTATACAAGACTGCTTGGGGTTAACTTCCAAAGATTCAGTCATATCAGGGGCTGAAAGAACAGCAGGTTGGTTTTCCACAGTCAGATCAATATTTATTGGCCCTCTACTAATAGGATTTAAATATATTCTTAGCTATTTTCACAATCATTATAATGGGGCTGTGTACGTTTATTAGCTTGATTCTTACACTGCAAAAGTGACCAACTTTAGAACCACAAAGAATTTTTATGATGACTTGAGGATACATTAGAAACATGAATATAAGTACCTGGTGTAGTTCTGGTTTACAGGTACAATCCCAAAGCATCAACAGGTGGAGTTCCTTGGGGATGCCATGCCAACTCCTGCCCAGCACTAATGTTAGTGGTAGAGGGTGAGGAATGTATTGATTAAAGTCTTCCAGTCCTCTTTCCATGAGTGTACATCAGTCTATGGGATACGCAAAAGAATTTGCTGCAAAGGCATCATTTAAAAAACAAGTCAATTTCAAATGTTTATTCTGTTTAACCTTCACAGCAATTGGGATGATTAATGCGAGCAGAACATTGTAGAACCTTAGTGTGGCTTAACAGCAATGTTTTAATTTGAGATGTGTTTTGAAAGAATAAATAGTAGGAAATTCTCCACTAGAATGAGCGTTGGTAACTGATGAAAATACAACTAAGTTAAGAAGCAAAATAAATGAGGGAAATATCAAAATACAAGGCTTGAGATTTGGAGATAAATGGAGAAAGAACAGGAGGTGGGAATAACTGATTTGTTCTGTCAAAGGAGTCATTGCTATTGAATTCAATCCTAGATCTGCAGACTGTGCCCTGTTGGGAATAAATATTTCCTCAAGTACCTGGAAGCAGCTGTGCTTCCTTGAAATAGCTATAACTGAATTGAACGACTTGGAAATTCTATTGTATAAAGCACTTTGAGCTGATGGAGTGATGCACCTTATGGACCTGCTGCTTCGGCCCAGATTTGATTCTGGTCTCCAGGGTTGACTATGTGCGTTTGCACCTTTTTTTCCAGAAACTTAGTGGGTTTCCACTGGGTGCTCTGTGGTGTCCAGTAATGTCCAGTGTATCTTGGATGTACCTTTTGAAATTTGCCAACACCATGGGTAGCTTGGAGCTGGCGAGATCCACTCATCCAGCAGTCGGCCTTCACTGTGATCATGCACCTTAATCTGGTGCTCCTTAAGGGGAATTTCCTGAACTTGTGCCAGGTTGTGACTGGGCATGTGGAGGTATGAAAGCCCCAGGCCCCTGCGGAATTCAACTGGCCAGATGGAACCCCTGTATGTGTCATCAGAACCTGCATGGACTAACTAGCAGGAGTATTCGTGGACATCTTTCCTCTCCCGACTCAAATCTGAGGGTTCCATTTGTTTTAAGAAGACCACTATCTGCTGCCAAATAAAGACAAGATAACATCCCTCAATGATCACTATCCAGTGGCTCTATTATCCACCATCATGAAATGCTTCAAGAGTCTGGTCATGGTGCACATCAACTGCAGCCACCCAGACACCCTTGATCCACTGCAAATCACCTACTGCCACAGCAGGTTTATGGCAGATGCTATCACCCTGGTCCTACACTCATCCCTGAAACTTCTAGATAACAAGGACACCTACAGCCGACTCCTATTTATTGACTACAACTCTGCCTTCAATACCATCATTCCCATGAAACTCATGTGCAAAGCCCTCAACCTAGGACACAACATCTCCACTCTGCAACGGGATCCGCAACTTCCTGGCCCACTGACCACGGTCAGTAAGGATAGTTGACAACTCTGCTGGGGCACATTTTGCTCCCACATCCCAAAGCTGTGTGGGTTTGCAGGTTAATTGGCCTCTGTAAATTGTCACCAGTGTGTAGGAAGTGGATGAGAAAATGGGATAACGTGGAACAAGAGTGAACAAGTAATTGATTGTGGGAGTGGAGTCGTTGAGCCAAAGGGCCTGTGTCCATGCTGCATCTTTATACTAAACTAAACTTCTCCTCTATGAAAATTCTCAATACCCCTCAAGGCTGCGGGGTGGAGTACACATCCCTGTCTCTATCAATAGTGATAAAGTTAAGATGGTCAACAGTTTCAAGTTCCTGAGTGCAAATATCATCAACAAATTGTCCTGGTCCACCCACTTTGATGCTATGTCCAGGAAAGCACATTAATATCTCTACCTTCTCAGAAGACTAAGGAAATTCAACATGTATCCAATGACTCTTACCATTTTCTACAGAAAGCATCCTATTGGGATTCATGACCGCTTGGGTTGGCAACTGACCTGCCTAGACTGCAAGAAATCACAGAGTTGTGAACGCAGCCCAGTCTATGCATCCTCATCCCATCGACTCCATTTGTAATTCATGCTGACTAGGGAAAGCAACCAACATCAGTCTGAAGAAGGTTCTCGACCTAAAACGTCACCCATTCCTTCTTTCCAGCGATACTGCCTGGCCCGCTAAGTTACTCCAGCTTTTTGTGTCTATCATCAAGGACTGCTCACTCCCCTGGTCATTCTATTTTTTCCCTCCACCGTGAGGCAGAGATACAAAAGCTTGAAATCATGTACCACCACCAGATTCAAGAACAGCTTCTTTCCCGCTGATATCAGACTCTTGAATGAATCTCTCAGTCTACCTCATTGAGGTCTTTGCACATTTTTAACTGCACGTTCTATGTATTTCTAACACTATTTTCTGCATTCTGTTTCTTTATCTATCTTCAAGTCAAGTCAAGTCAAGTCAAATTTATTTGTCACATACACATACTCGATGTGCAGTGAAATGAAAGTGGCAATGCCTGCGGGTTGTGCACAAAAATAATTACAGTTACAATAAATAAAGTTAATAAGTTACTAAACATAGCACCAAAAGTGTCGACAAAAATTTAGTCTCTGGGGTTATCAAAGTTGACAGTCCTGATGGCCTGTGGGAAGAAGCTCCGTCTCATCCTCTCCGTTTTCACAGCGTGACAGCGGAGGCGTTTGCCTGACCGTAGCATCTGGAACAGTCCGTTACTGGGGTGGCAGGGGTCCCTCATGATCTTGCTTGCTCTGGATCTGCACCTCCTGATGTATAGGTCCTGCAGGGGGACGAGTGTAGTTCCCATGGTGCGTTCTGCCGAACGCACTACTCTCTGCAGGGCCATCCTGTCCTGGGCAGAGCTGTTCCCAAACCAGACTGTAATGTTGCCGGACAGGATGCTCTCTACAGCCCCAGAGTAGAAGCAATGAAGGATCCTCAGCGACACTCTGAATTTCCTCAGTTGTCTAAGGTGGTAAAGGCGCTGCTTAGCCTTACCCACCAGTGCGGCAATGTGCGTTGCCCACGTCAGATCCTCTGCGATGCGGACTCCCAAGTATTTGAAACTGCTCACCCTATCCACTACATATTGTATTTGTGTATAGTATAATTTCCTGGATAGCTCACAAAGGAACGCTTTTCAGTGTATCTCAGTACACGTGACAATAATAAACCAATTCCAAAGTTCCCTTCAGCTGCTTGTATGATTTATTTTGCCTGACAGATTACTGACATAGTTGGTGAAAGCCTGTGAATGCTGTTAAAGTCACATTCCTTGCATGGTCCACACCACCACTTGCTGCTCTACCCACAGCTGCAAGAGTGATGCTCAGCTGTTGCCTTCCCAGAGTCCAAAGCTGACTTAGAGCAGATCACTTTGTCTCGGATTACCAAAGGTCCAAAGCAGTGATGGCCCCTTCAGCAAGCCAGTTATTTTCTCACACTTTATGGACAACATGAAGAAAACGGAATCCATAATCAATAAATTTAAAGTTCAAGTTCAATTTTAACTGACTGTCTTACCTTATTTCCCTTCTCTATCCCCAGCACTTTTCTACATTTAAATCTGTTTTGGAATATTTCTTTCCTTTCTCTTCTGTAAAATTCTCTATGTGCATTGCACTCTGTTTTGTCAGACAATTAATCTGATATGCAGCCAGGAAGAATTTCTCCATTTCCAGAGTCATAGAGTCATACAGCACAGAAACAGGCCCTTCTGCCCAGTTCATCCATGCCGACCAAGGCACCTCATCTAAGCTAATCCTATCTGCCCACAGTTAGCTGACATTGCTCTAAACCTTTCCTAATCATGTACCTGACCAAGTGCCTTTTAAATGGTTCTTGTGCCTACTTTAACTACCTCCTCTGGCAGCTTGTTCCGTATACCCACTGCCCTCTGAGTGAAAAGGTTGCACCTCAGGTTCCTATTAAATATTGCCCCTTGCACTGTTAACTTATATCCTCTGGTTTTGGTTCCCCAACCCTGGGTAAAAGACTGTGCATTCATCCCTATCTATTCCCAGCAAGTTCTCCAGAACGATTGACTCCATAAGTTTCATAATGGCGGCATGTAGTTACAATTTTATTTGTGCTTCCAACTATTTATCGTCCGATCATAAAGTCCCATGTCTAGTATGTTGACCACTCTGGCATTGTTGAAATGCTCATCCAGGTTATTGTCACCTTTAGATTCATCTGTTTCAGTGCTCTCTTGTTCATCATCTCCTCCCCTATCCTGTTTTCTTTCTTCAGACCAATTGGGCATAACCAGATTTTTTTATAAATTACCTGCTCTATATTGGACTGGGGCAACATAGGACCTGGCCAAATAGGATCCATCCAATACAGGGCTGCCTGATCTAAGGCCTACTCAACCTGTCTGTTATAAAACCTGCCTGTCATAGAATGAATCCAATGAAGGTATCTTCCTATTATAGGACTCGTCCAAAGTACAATGTGCACTATTTGGAACACATCTGGTTATAAACATATTGAACATGGAACTTACCCAAAATAGGATGTGCCTCACATAGGACTCAACCAACATAGGCCTTGTCTAATATGTGATTTACCCTATATATTAAATCCAATGGACCTGAAACCCACCATACGAGGTATCTGCCTCATATGGACCCGTCGGATTAAGGAATAGCCTATTGTAGAACTCTTCTAATATTGAACTTTCCAATATAGGATCTGCCCAATATAGGACCTACCTAATGATGTACCTGGCTGATATAGAAGCTACTAAAATAAAATTTGCCTGATTGGGGATGAGCCCAATATAGGACCTGGCCAGTGTAAGACTGGCTGATATTGGATGCGGATAGGATGGGTTGCACATCCACTGAAACAGGACCAATGTCCTGTGGAGGGTTTTACTACAGCTCTTGTGAAGCATTTAAATGACCCTGGCAGGGAGATGAGAATGTGAGGGGGGAAATTAGAATGGAGAAAAGCAACATCATTAATAGAAGATAGAAATTCAGATGGAGGGTCAGTCAGGGAGGCAAAGAGAAGGTAAAAGATAATAGTGCATGGAAACAACAGTGGTAATGATAACCAAGATATATCAGGAATGTACAAGCATTAAAATGCACCACAAATGTTCAGACAATGAAAATGAAAAGAAAATATTACTCTCTTTATCTGAATGCACAGATATTTCATTTCAAGAGAGAACTGATGGCACAAATAGACGTAAATGGGAATGATCTGAATGATTAAACAGACACAGTTACAGTGACTAAGGCGAACAATTGAATGTACAGGGGTATTTGTATTCAGAAGGATTTGCAGAATGGAAAATGAGACTGTGCAGGTCTGTTAATAAAGGATGAGATTACCTCGAAGTGAGGAGTGATATTGGCACAGAAACTCAAGATCCTGAATAGAAAATATAGAAGTCACTGGTGGAAAAAATTCTAGGTCACCTAACAGTAGCTCTACCTTTGGACATAAATGGTCGATTGTAAAAAAAATGATTGCAATGATCGTGGGTGATTTTAATTATCATATGGTTTGGATAAATGAAATTGACAAAGGGAGTCTTTACGACAGATTCAGAAAGTGTATTTTGGATGCTTTCTGAGAACAACACATTGAGGAACCAAGCAGACTATTTTAGAGCTAGTATCATGTCATGTTAGTGATCTCAAAATAAATGATTCTCGAGGAAAGAATGATTATTGCAAGGTAGAATTTAACATTCAGTATTAGAGTGAGAAGCTCTGAAACCCAAACTTAGATAAAGGCAGTCATACTGGGAAACTGGGAAAACTATTTAAGGGATAGAGGAGTAAAATAGTGATGGTAGATATTTAGGAGATCTCCAGTGGGAAATAAGGACTCTAGAGAAGGATGGAATTCTCTTGGGGAATAAGGAAGTTAAGGATCGTCCCAAATTGAAAGAAATGTCACGCAACATTGTGAAGATTATTGGGAGGTCAGAAGCTTTGGATATCTTTAGAAACCAATGAAAGATCATGAAAACAAAATTATAAAAAGTGTAGTAAAAAATAATATCAAAATAGTCTAAAAACAATGGCAGATAAAGTTTATAAAAGACACAAAGTGCTGGAGTAACTCAGCGGTTCAGGCAGCATCTCTGGAGTGCATGAGAAGGTGATGTTTTGGGTCGGGACTGTTCTTCAGACTGATGGGAGAAAGCTGGAAGAGAGAAGAGGCAGGATAAAGCCTGGCAGACAATAGGTTCATACTGGCAAGGCGGGGGGGGGGGGGGGGGGGGGGGTAATAGGCAGATGATGGACAAAGGCAGAGATGAAAAGGCAGAAATGTGTGAGACAAAAGGACTGGAAAGCTGCGAATTGTGAAGCTAGAAGAAAGAATGTAGGTGGGAAGGAGAGGGGTAGGGGAGAAATATGTACAAGTTCAGGTAGGGCACAGGGGAGGGGGGGAGTAAATAAAGAGGGGGTGGGGAAGGGGGAGGGTATTGTAGTTACCTAAAATCGGAGAATTCAATATTCATACCATTGGAGTGTAAGCTACCCAAGTGGAATATGAGGTCTTATTCTGTGAGTTTGCATGTGGCCTCACTGACCATGGTGGAGTCCCAGGACAGAAAGGTCTGTATAGGAATGCAAAGAAGAGGTAAAAACCAGGAGATCCAGTAGGCCTGAGCAGACTGAGCGCAAGTATTCCGTGAAATGGTTGCTGAGTCAACCCACTTTGAGGATGTGACTGGGGAATTAATATTGGGAAATAGATAAGTGGCAGTGATTCTAAACAAATATTTTAGATTGGTCTTTGGAAGATAAAGATTCCAAATCTAAGATTGGTCTTAGATTTGGAAGGAGTGTTCAGCTTCAAGTTTCTGTGCACTCACATTTCGGAGAACCTCACATGGTCCACTAACACCGCTGCGCTGGTCAAGAAGGCGCAGCAACGACTGTTCTACCTGAGAACTCTGAAAAAGTCTGGTCTGCCCCAACAGCTGCTGACGACCTTCGGCCGCTGCATCATAGAGAGCATCCTAATGCATGGCATCCCTGTGTGGTATCTCAGCTGCACGGAGGCGGAGAGGAGAGCTCTTCAGCGGGTAGTCTACAGAGCTCAGAAGATTATCGGAACACAGCTACCAGCCTTGCAGGGCATCTACAACACACGATGCCTCAGGAAAGCCACCAGCATTCACAAAGACTCCTCACACCCCTGCAATAGTCTGTTCGAACTTCTACCATCTGGCAGATGCTACAAGACCTTCTATGCCCGCACCTCCAGACTCAGGAACAGCTTCATCCCCAGGGCCATAGCAGCTCTGAACCGGTCCTGCTGAGTCGGATGGTCACGCATCACAGTGACCCGGCACAGATCTATTTGCACTTTATTCTGTTTTAAAACTGTTTCTAATTTTGTTTCTCTGGGTTGTCTAAATTTATGTTGATTAGCTAATTAGTTTTTTGCATCATATGGAAGTCGCATTCCCAATCTCGTTGTACCCCTGTACAATGACAATAAAGATATATTGTATTGTATTGTACAGTTAAAGGCACCAAAACTATCCAATTATAATAGATAATCAAGGCACTAAAAAGAGGTGGAACTTTAAAAAAATCTTGACACAAATCCTTATGTCACCTGTCCCTATATCTCAACCCTCACATCCATCAGGGGAAGCAGCCTTTCCAGGTGAGATAGAGGTTCATATGTCCTCTAACCTCATCTACTGCATTTGGTGCTCCCGATGTAGCCTTCCTTATATCGGCGAGATCAAACATGGTCAAGCCAACCATTTCGCCAAACACAGGAGGTTTTAATGCAACATTACAGTGTGAGTAAGATTGCATCTAGGGTTACTATGTACAGTCTTGGTCTTGTAGTTATGGAATGATATCCCTGCACTGGAGGCAGTGCAGAGAGGGTTTACTGAATTGATTCCTTTGATGAAGGAGTTTACATAAGGGGTACGATTGAGTATGTTTAGCTTCAATGAAAGGAGATTTGAAGAAGGGGAGGTAACCATATTCAACATAGAAGATTTTAAACGACATTGGCAAGGTGGCTTAAGATTCTGAAAGATATTGCCAGAGGATTCCCCTGGTGGAAGGTACATAAAAGTAGTTTCAGAAGAGGTCATCTATTTAAAAGGATAATGAATCACGGGAATTACCTACCCCACAAAGTATTTTCAAATCCTGTTCACAAGTTTTCTTAAGGTATTGCTTAGGATGATGGTTCAGTGTGATGACAATAAGAAATGTTTTGCTTACAGGAAAACCTGAGGCTTTCCAACACATTGCAAGACCATGTGGCCGTTGAAGAACATGTATGAAAGTGACAAGCTTCACCTCCCTGCTATATCTCCCCTCCTGGTAATATTGTTGTCAATTCCAAAAAATGCCTAGTAAATATCTAAGTGCTTGGTTGCTTCGTGCAGATTAATGTGAGGTCTGAAGTGTTACTGGGAAGCACACTCTGCTACTCAATAATAAAAAAGCAAGCAGCTTGCTTACATATGAACATTAATCGATTCATATTTTGAACTGTTTATGCATAACCAGACATCAGCACCTGAAGTACAGGTTCCATTTGCCCAAGTTTGTCTGGGATAAACCATGTGGAGCATACCATAATTAGTTTCTGCTAATCACTATGAACAGCAAACCCACCTTTGTTTCACTTACTTCCTGGTGTTGGATTTTTAACATAGTTGGACGAATTCTTTAAATGTTTTATTTTTAATATTCAATGATATTCATTCTTGGTACGTCGAATGTGGGGAAATAGTGTAATACTGTACATGTGCTGTGCTTGAGAAAGCTTCTGAGAATCAAAACTGTTGATATGAGATGTTCTCTTACTGTCCTGTGGCATTTGAACCTTCCTATCTTTATTCCATTTCTTCCTTTACCCCATCCTTCTAAGATACATAAGAAATAAATCTACACATCAACACTTTCCCACTCTACACCTGATCTCTATATCCCTTGACTCCCACAGTTTATCTTTCAATTTATTGATCTCAGTCTGGAATATACTTATGATCTTGATATCATTCAGCACTTTGGAGATGGGAATTCCAATGATTCTCAATTCCCTGATTGACTAAATGTCTTCTTACCTCCAACCCAAAAATTCTTGGTTTATGACGAAAGTCTGTAGTTCCAGTAGAAGGGCAGCTGATAGGTTAAAAGATGTGACTGCAAGAAGAGGTGGGATCAGAGGGAATGGAGAAGAAATAGGGCCCTGAGAAGCTTTGACGTTCAAGAGCTTGTGATCGGTGACTCCTGAAAAGGAGAGAAAATTTGTAGGAAGATAGGAATTAAGTTGTAAAGAGGGCCACCTCTGTGTTGAGATGATGTTTGTCATGTTTGGATTAGAGAGGCGAAGTGCATGTATTTTGAAGTGCGTGATGTTGAATGAGGATGTCTGAATGTGGCAAGAACCATGGCTCTAAGATCACCAAATATCTTGGACATATTTGTACTCATGGTGGATGAAGGATGAAAATTCAGTTTATATTCACGTAATGAATCAAAATCAGATGTTGCTCAGGAAGAAAATCTCCTTGAAATATGTAATAATTTCTGTATGCATGCATGATTCTCTAGTCAATATAAAGGATTGCTGAAAGCACAAACAAGGGTAGTGTGGGGCATAATTCATATTTAAATTTGCCTAATCAGGTCTGAGAAAATTTCATTTCTGTACAAATTGTACGAAGGTTATTGGCAAACAAGTGGAAACCCTACGCCATGAGTAATTGCTAACTTCAAGCTCTGTTAGAACAGGTGCTATTCAGACGGCAGTGGATAAATGTATCAATTGGTTCATATTTTAGCCTATTGTTGGTATTGATAATTATTGAAAAGTATGTAAACTATGAAGTGTTAAAAACATGGACTACAAAGCTGATTTCTTGAAGTGTGGTGCGAGTGACCAAGCTTGAAATAAAGACTGCATTTTAAGAAAATATAAAGATAAGAAGTAAAAGCATATTCAGGCCCTCAGACTTGTTTCATCTACAGTATCAATGAAAATTGATGTCAAATCCATTTGACAGCAGCAGTTTCCGACACTAGCTCCCTACCACTTGATTCAGTTAATATCCAGTAATCTATCTATCTCTATCTTGAATATACTCAGCCTCCATGGCACTCTTGGGTAGAGATTTCCAAAGACTTATAATCCTCTGAGAGAAGACGTTTCTTCTCATCATTATTCTAAAAGCCCAACCCCCTTACTTTGAGACTGTGATCCCTGGTTTAGCCAGTGGAAGTCCAAATTGAACTTCTGCCCATTAAGGACTCCAAAAAGTATAAACATTACATTAACTGGTTTATATTTACCAATTCTGTTTATGACAGCCTCAGAAACTTTAAACGTTTAACTAAACATGATTTTATTTTTGTCAATCCATGCTGACACTGCATAATCCATTATTTATTTCCATGAATGCCATTGACATAAGTTGCAGGAGGTACTTATGTCAGTCTAACTCTTATCGTCAGCCTCTCCATTATTATTTACATTTGCTGATTTCAATCTCTGGAAACTATTGTAGAATTTATGAAATTTTGGAAACTGACAACCACATAGATTGTGGCAACAGTGTATCTCAGTGAGTGAGATGAATGAAACAATACTGAGTTGTCTTTACCCTTCCTCATTGTAGAATCATGCAATCATACAGCACAGAAACAACCTCTTCAGCCCAGCTCGTTCATGCTGACCAAGATGCCCCAATCTTTGCTGGTACCACTTGTCCGCATTTGCCCGGATGCTCAGCAAGGCATTTTATAAGGTTCTGCATGGTAGGCCACCCTGGAAGGTTAGATCGCATGGGATCCGTGGAGAGATAGTTGACTGGATAGAGAATTGAGTTCATGCAAGTAAGCAGAGAGGGTGGTGGTTAAAGGTTTATTTTCGGATAGGAGGCCAGTGACTCAAGGTGTGCCTCAATGATCAGTGTCGGACCCATTGCTATTTGTGATTTATATCAATGATTTGGATGAGAATATAGAATGCATGATTAGTAAGTTTGGAGATGACACCAAAGTGGGTGGTATCATTGACAGAGAAAATAGTTGTCAAAAATTACAGCAGGATCTTGATAAGTTGGGCAAATGGGCTGAGGAATGGTTAATAGTGTTTAATGCAGATAAGTGTGAGGTGTTACACTTTGGGAAGTCAAACCAAGGCAGTACCTTAACAGTGAATAACAGGGCCTAGGACACTGTTGTGGAGCAGAGGTTTCCAGAAGAGAAGGTACATAATTCCTTGAAAATTGCATCACAGGTAGATAGGGTGGTCAAGAAGGTTTTTGGTACATTGGCCTTCATCAGTCAGGGTATTGTGTGTAGAAGTTGGGATGTTCTGTTACATCCAAATATCCAAATGTTTTTAAAATGTTGTTATGGTACCTGCCTCATCTACTCCTCTGACAGCTCTGTCCATATAGCCACCACCCTAATGTAAAATGTAAAAAACCTTTATTGCCACTACACAAAGTTCAGCGAAATTAAAGCAGTCCAGATGATGCAATCACACACAGCAGACAGTACAAAGGATAAACCTTATCCATAACAAGCTAAACCTAATCTACTGAATTAAACAAACTGATCTCTAATACAATATAGACAAAACAATTACAATACAGTCAAGGCAGTGTACAGTGCAATCAAGACAGCAAGTTATTGCACAGCAATGAGAGCTAACATATTGCAAATGCATCGGTAGTGGCCTTTTTTAAAAAAAATAAAAGAAATAATGTAATTAAATATAAGGTGCGGTCGGGTGTAACATGTAATAAGTTTAGCAAATGTTAAGCAATATAAGTGCAGTAGGATGTAAACATGTATTAAATTGAGGCTTATGTTTTCTGACAAGTAACTGATAGTGTTCCGATCAGTTCCGTTCCTTCCATTCAGTTTTATGATCGGCCGACTTGGGGCTATTCACTATCCCGCGGTCTAGGCTTAAACTCAGGGGTGACCGTGCTTTTGCGGTTGCAGCTCCTAGACTGTGGAACAGCATCCCTCTCCCCATCAGAACTGCCCCCTCCATCGACTCCTTTAAGTCCAGGCTCAAAACATATTTCTACTCCCTAGCGTTTGAGGCTCATTGAGGAGGCGCTGTGAACTGTTTGCGTGCTACTGTATGTTTTCATTTTTTTTCTATTGGAACCTAATCAAATGTACAGCACTTTGGTCAACGTGGGTTGTTTTTAAATGTGCTATACAAATAAAATTGACTTGACTTGACTTGACTTGATGTGAGTGTCTGGCAGTGTTCAGCTCACACTACCGCAGTGTTCTACGCTGCGGTAGAAGCTGTTCTTGAGTCTATTAGTCCATGATGTAATGGATCTGAACTGTCTACCAGAGGGCAGCAGTTCGAGCAGCTGATGACCAGGGTGGGAAGGATCCCTCAGGATGTTGGCTGCTCTGCTGAGGCAGCGGACGGAGTAAAGTTCCTCTAGAGATGGCAGTGGGCAACCAATGATTTTCTTTGCAGAGTTGATGACCCTCTGAAGGGCTTTCTTGTCTGCCTCCGAGCTGCTGGTGTACCACATAGTAGTACAGTACGTCAGCACACTCTCGATGGTGCAACGGTAGAAAGTCACTAGCAGCTGCTCTTGCAGGTTGTTCTTCCTGAAGATCCTCAGAAAGTAGAGCCGCTGCTGTGCCTTTTTGACTGCCGCTATGGTGTTTGTGGTCCAGGAGAGATCCTCAGCAATATGCGTGCCCAGGAACTTGAAAGCAGGGACCCTTTCCACACAAACCCCGCTGATATGCAGTGGTGTGCAGCCAATATTGTGTCTTCAGAAGTCTATTATGAGTTCTTTTGTCTTGGAAGGATTCAGAGCCAGATTGTTTTCCGCACACCATCCCATCAGTTTTTGGACTTCATCTCTGTAGGCTGTCTCGTCATCTCCTGAGACGAGTCCAATCACAGTCGTGTCATCCGCAAACTTGATGATGGTGTTGGTAGGATGAGTGGGGGTGCAGTCATGGGTGTAAAGGGCGTAGAGAAGGGGGCTCAACACGCATCCTTGTGGACAGCCGATGCTGATTGTGAGAGTGGAGGGCCTAATCTGACCATCTATGTAAATTTGTTTTTGCGCAGAGAAGATATATGGGGATGTTGAAAGGACTTGAGGCCAAGAGCTCTCAGGAGAGGCGAGGCAGGCTCGGACTTTATTCCTTGGCACGCAGGAGGCTGAGGGGTGATCTTAAAGAGGTGTATCAGATCATGAGGGGAATAGATAGGATGAATGCACATAGTCTTTTACCCAGAGTAGGGGAATCAAGAAGCAGAGGACATGTTTAAGGTGAGAGGGGAATGATTTAATAGGAACCTGAGGAAAAAAAAAATCACACAGAGGGGGGTGGCTATATAGACCGACCTGCCAGAGGAAAAGAAGAGGCAGATACTATAACAACATTTAAATGATATTTGGACTGGTACATGGATATGAAAGGTTTAGAGGGATATAGGCCAAATGCGGGGTAGCAGGAACTATTCTAGACATGCCATCTTGGCCAACAAGGGCAAGTTGGGCTGAAGGACTTGTTTCCTTGACTCTGTCTAAATTCAGCAACCCCTTCTACATCTGGTTAAAGCATGATGAATAATCAGAGGACAGAAGAAACCATTTAACTACTAATGCGACCTACTAGATTGGAGGTGGAAATATCCTTTGGGAATCAAACCATGTGAGGTTCCTTATGGTTGTTTCTGTTTTGGTTTCTCCTGAATGATCGCTATGTTTCACTGTGACAGAATCTGGCATCTTTGAATAGTCCGTTATAAGCATCATGCTCGTTGTTGTTGTCTTATATTTCACACCCTTTAATTCAGTGCGAAGTATTTTCTTGGAATCAAACACACAAACCCAGAGCCAACTGACAAGTGGCAAAGCAACAATAGAACAGAGTAACAGAAATTTGGGCGTTCTGTGAAAAGGGCATTAAATAAGTACAGATGCCATTTTGGGTCCAAATCTGTCTTCAAAAGAAAGCCTTCTTCTGAAGAAGGGTTTTGACCTGAAACTTCACCCATTCCTTTCCCCCAGTAATACTGCCTGACCTGCTGTTAGTCCAGTTTTTTGTGACTGTCTTTGTTGTAAACTGGCATTTGCAGTTCCTTCCTACACATTAAACTAGTACAGTTGATTCAGAAAGTCGATGGTCTATGAGTATACATTAGCACCCAGTGCGAAGATCTGCTTTATACCTGAACTGACATTTAATACGTCCATATATCCCTTCGCAATCGCCTCTTCCACAGCCAACAATGGACCATTGTGGCCTCCACCTTTCCTTGGTCATCGGTGCGGGTCTGAACCTTTTCATCTCGAGTTTTCCTCTCCCCTGACTCTCAGTCTGAAGAAGGGCCTCGACCCGAAATATCACTTATTCATTTTCTCCAGAGATGCTGCCCGACCTGCTGAGTTACTCCTGCATTTTGCGTTTATCTTCGGTGTAAACCAGCATCTGCAGTTCCTCCCTACACACTTGATAGTACCACGCCGTGAAGAGCCAGATCCGGTGTGCAGTGTGTTACCAAATGGCTGTCCACTTTAGGAACCAGGATCTGAGTCCAAACTTGACTTCTCTGAATGTTTTTCCTGTGTGGCCTTTAAATGCACATAGATGCAGTGAAAGGCATATCAGTGTTGCAGTGGGCCTTGAACACTCACTGCCCGGTGTGCTGACATTATTTACACAACCTTTGCCATCTTGAGAGCGCGGACAACTGGGAGCCCGGGGATGAAAGCTGCATATCATAGAATCATAGATATCTATGATATCGCCCAGAAACGTGGAGTAGCGAAATTCCGGGAGCATCTCTGCCCCGGTGGTAGATTTTTTTTAAAAAAACGTTAACAAACAATGGCGAGTGTGTAAATGTTTAATTGTTATCCAGGCAGTTTCTGGTGTGTGGCACTGAATGAGAATTGATGGGTGTTGAAAGAAGGCTAGGCCGGACTGAAATTGAACGCTCCGCATCATTTTCACTGCTGGGATCTACAGCGGGGCGGGCGGGGGAAACCGCTCTCCATCCATTTATCCACCAGCCCCCCCCCCCCCCCACGGCCAAGGGTGCACTCTGTGTGGAGCCGGGGGGTGGTGTGTGGTGGACCGTCAATTTCATCGCCCGTCTTTCCACTTACGTTCCGCTGCTTTGGAAAGATGTGACCGAATGGAGCCGATGGCAGCCTGAGTTAATAATAGCCGGAGGCTGCTGGGGTTGTCAGTCAGGGCAGCCCACTGCTTCCCCTTTATATCGCTCTATCCCTTTCCCTATTCCGTTTTACACCCGCGTCTCCGCTGTTTCCACAAGCCAGGCTTCACTTCCCATAAAGCCACCGGCTATTGGCGTGCTCTGCAAACCCTTCGAAGAAATTAAGGACCGCGACGGAAGACGTTTAAACAAAACCCAGCCCCGTTGTCTCCGTCTTCAATCTTTTGAGGACACTTTTGTAGCGATTGTCAATGTAAGTTGGACGATTTTATTTCTCCTCTACTTATCTGCCACCTGACCAAAGCAAGGCTATCTTTGATCAGAGAACACTTTGTTCAGGCAGGCGTTTCATTGTATGTGCACGGTTTTGTTAAAGATACATTGTGGCGCGAACGCTGCTGGTTGTATCCAAACTAGGGGAATTTCTGTGGCAGGGAGGAACGCGGTGTCAAGCAAGAGTGTTACAATTGGACCGAATGAGAATCAGCGCCAGGAATCGAGTGTGTGTGTGTGTGTGTGAGAGAGAGAGGGGTGTGGGGGGAGGTGGGGTACCTCTTATTGCTGGGGCGAGTGCCGACTGGTATTGGCTTCGATTAATAAAATTGGCACCTGGGCCATTACGAATGAGGCGCGTTTTATACAAAGTTTTTATGCACGTGTAATTTTGAGTAATATGAGATCGTTATTACCATTTTTATGCTGAGGATTGTCGAGTAAGTGTTCAGGTCTGAAAAGATTTTATTTAAAAAATAGCGTTGGAAGTGCTTTCCTTTGTTTTATATACTGTACAGTTTATGTCGAGTGCGGTCCTATCTGTCATCTTTCTAGCGCTCCCATTCTCTCCCTCTCACCGCCTATCAATGAGCCGAGTATCCTATTGTGTCTGAAACTGACACACCCACCGTCGGGAATCCAATTGGATGGGCTCGGCGGCTGGAATGCCGAGTCTGAATCAAATGGCAGGCAAGGGATGTGGGAAATGGTCGCGGGGTGCAGGAGGTAAAATATTGTACATATGGAGCTCAGTTAACCAAACAACTGTCTCAAACCGCAATATTTTGTCGCCTACCCAGCTTCAGTGCAGCTTAGTCTACACGGACTTTCAATTTTTCAGTTATTTTGTTTTTAAAAGAATAAACAGTGATCAACAACGGCCGATAGTTTAATGTGTTTGAAACCAGAAGAAAAATGCAACAGTAGTGTGTAGGAAGGAACTGCAGATGTCGGTTTAGTCCTCGATTAAAGCACTGTTCAATTTTAATCCAAGACCCTGTAAATTATACTGTATATACACGCCTTTGCATTTAGAACAGTATTTGGTGCATTAGTACTGATCAGAGCTTATTACAAAAAATATGGAAAACTAGCACCATTTCTGTGTTAAATGAAATGGAGAAACGGGTCTTCAAGTACTAAAAATCTCCCTTGAGAGCCCAAAATACCTCACCTGTTCCTCTCCATGTTACACACCTTATGTAGGATGGAAATCTATTGTTTCCTCATCTTCAAAATGTAGGGATACATAGTTCAATATGTTCTGATTAACATTTTCCCAAGTTCCCCTCTCAGTATCTCCTCCACTCCAAGAGAAACAAACACCGTCCATCCATTCTCTCCTGGTAATAGACACATTATATCACAGGCAGTATCCTGATGAATAATCTCTATCCAGTATAATCATATACTTTCCATAGTGCATCATGCAGACCTACACACATTACTCTAGCTGTGACCTAACTGAGTTTAATATATTTATTCCATCACCTCCCTGCTCTTGTATGCTATGCACTGGCTAATGAAGGTAAATGTAATGATATCAAGAGCAGAGTAGACCCAAGCGTAGAGAAGACACAGGAGCCAGTAGTAAGTTAAACTCAAAAAGGCTTTTCCTACAATCCTAATAAACAAGTACAAGGCTCAACATAAGAAAATCCATGACTGGGCCAAGACAGACAATCATCAGCACTTAAATAGGGAACTCATTAGGTAACACAAATGATAATGTCACACAGGTGAAAATACTTAAACATAATTGAACAAAAGACAATGCCAGCCCTAGTGGTCAGCAGGCACAATGACAGGTAAGTATTCTAACTACCTTCTTTGCCATCTTATCTACCTGTGCTGCCACCTTCAGGGATCCTTAGACATGCTGCAGAGTCTACCTGAATGGACGTAAGGACTAAATTGTGTCCTGTCCTTAATAGTCCTCCCCAAGAGCATCATTTCACACTCACCAAGGCTAATGTCCATTTGCTACAGCTCTTCACATGTTACCGACAGGACAATATAACCCAGTAGCCTAAGACTACCATCATCACTATTAACACTGTCATTTTAATATCATCTACAAAGTTACTGATCCTACCGCCTCTATTCATATCCAAATTGATAATGTAATAGTTAAAGTTCCCAGCACCAATCTCTTGGGTGCTTTAGTAGTCACAGACTTCCCATCAGAAAACAACCCTTCACAATCACCCAATACCTCCTATTACCAAGACAATTTTGGATCCAATTTGCCAGCTCAATGTTTTCTCAGCAAATAAACAGAAGTTGTTGCATGAAAACCTCCTGACATAAGCTCATGTGACAGGAGTAGAATTAGGCCATTTGGCCATCAAGTCTACCCCGCCATTAAATCATGGCTGATCTATCTCTCCTAACTTCTTTGTGAATAAATCGATTTGTACCAGCATCTGCAGTTATTTTCTTATATTTCCAATGGTTAATCCAGTCTCTTAGGGTTTTTTCCAATAACATCTCTACCACCAGTAAGCACAATGTTAGAACATTCTTCTGTTTCTCTCCCTCCTCCCTGTATTTATTCCTCACCCAACATCTGAAACAGATTGCTTTATCTCAGCATAAGATCTTGTTGCAGGAAAGTTGACTTTATTTCAAGAGTTGGTTATAAGATCGTGTAGCACTTAGGGATGGTTTCAAATCTCTTTTTGTTTCAAGATTGTCAAGCATCATACTAAATGGAATAAAAGATCCATTGAGTGTTGGAGAGAGATAGTATGTGCATTTATATAATAATGGCGCTAGGACGTGCCAAAGTACTTTACAACCATTAAAATACTTATTTTGAGATGTCATTTCTGTAGGAAAATAAATTAAAGATTTTGATTATCTTTAATGAGGCTGTTTTTGGAAGCTGTGATGTGAACTGGTTAATGTTCTACTGCTTTAAAACTTTTTTTCTTGTATAACAGGAACAGTATTATGCAAATTGTTTAGTGGGTAAATGAGTCAAATAGTAGAGAACTGTCTCAGATTCAATGCCTGATTTGTATTAAGTTTGCAGATGTCAGCTCAGGGCAGTAGTTTTGGACACAATAAGTACCCTTGGCCCTCCCACAAAAAGAGAAGGCTGAAGATATTTTCTACTGCATTCAATCATAAATACCGAGTGGATGATCCATTTTGGTTGCCTCCAGTGTTCCTCTTCATCACATTTACCTGTCTAAACCCTTCATGATACAAGCTGTATACATTTTAGAAATGGTTGAATGCAGTTACAGAAATATCTGTGGGACTAGACAACACTCTAAATGTCGAGCTGTGAATCTCTGTTCTTTGGTCCAGAGCTGGCTGCACTACTAGCCAGAGCTACCACACCAACACCTGTCCCACAATATGAAATATTGACCGTCTCCCACTGTTAAACTCCCACCGTTAATATATTGGATGTGTAGACACAAGAAACTGCAGATGCAATGATCTTGAGAAAATCAAAGTGCTGGAGGAACTCAATATGTCGGGCTGCATCTTTGGAGATACTGCACAGATGACCTTTTGGGTCGGGGCCCTTCTTCCAACTTGGGGGGGGGGGGGTGGAGGAGAAAGGTGGGGGCGGGTCAAATCTTGGCAAGTGATGGGTGTATACAGGTGAGGGGGCGGGTGTTCATTGGCAGATGGGTGGAGTAAGTGAGAAAGGCTAGAGGTGCAAAGGAGGAAAAAAAGTGTCAGATAAAGATAGAGGAAGAGAGAAATGGAAAGCCAGAGGGAGAGATATGGGTGGAAGGGGACAGCGGAAGAGGAAAGAGGGGGAATAAAAGGTTATGAAGGGCAGAAAAGGAGTAGAGAGACTGGAGGGGTGGAAATGGGGAGAGAAATCGTTGCACACGGATGGAAGTGAATGGGAAAGAGAGGACAGTGGAAGTTAGTACTTGAACTTAAAGAATTCAGTGCTCATACCATTGGGATGTTACTGTTCCTCCAGTTTGTGTGATTTTAACTCCCCTTCCTATTCCCATGCTAACCTTTCTGTCCTTGGCCTTCTCTTGCCAGAGTGAGTGCACATGCAAACGTAATACAATGTGCAAACTAGATAGAGAAGAATGGGCAACCTTGTCTGATATCAAATTTGAAAGGGAAGCTTTCTGTTTCCCATTCTTTAGTTTGGACTCCATTTGGTCTATGTCTATCATGTACTTGGGAGATATTCTGTCAATGGGCTTGTCCTGGTTGAAACTCGTCAGGGAGGTGCCCATCCTCCTGTCCCACACAGAGGCAATGGTATCCCTGAGCATTGTTAGGATGTCAGAGATTTTCCTATTGGGTGCAGCGCAGGTCAGATCCACATGGATCACATGCCCCAAAGCAGAAATTAGTAGATTGGCAGTGGCTTGAACAGAATTATTATTCACATTTAACTGTGAGATGGGTCACCAATTACTGACCTCCTTCTCTCACTGTTCCTATACACTATAAAAACACTATAGTTGCTTCCTATCCAAACACCATAGTTGCTTTTGTGCTGTTTTGGGGCTCTGGAATAGATAGCATCACACACGGAGAAGCCAACAGTGGGAGTAAGTTGATTTGTCTTTATTCATTAGCAGAGGTAGGTCTTGGCTGCCAAGGGGAATCTGTAATTTTCCCACGAGTTTGCAGAAGGGAATCCTTCTAGCGGTTATGCTAAGGGAATCTGACAGCAGATTTTACGAGGCAAGCATCAACAGAGGGATTAAGGAAGCACAGGAAGGGAAGCACAATTTCCAAGGGCAGATTATGTGCAACTTGAATCGCATTTAGCGGAGGAAACAGCAGCCACCAACTGATATCACCATAAAAAGTGGAACACTGTGAGGCTTTCATATTTCCATACTTCCTTATGACATAGCAGGAGGCAATTTCAACTCATCGGATTAATGTCAGCTCATTAGAGCAATTCTATACCTCCTCTAATTTTCCATGTAATCTGCTCCCCCCACATTCCCATCAACTCCTCCTATATTCTACCATTCACCCCACACACTGATGTCAATCACAGTGGCTGATGAATCAACCATCTTGCATGTTTTTGGGAAGTGGGAGGAAACCGGAGCACCCGGGGAAAACTCCTGTGGTTACAGAGAGAACATGCAAACTGCTACATGTGTTTGGGAGAGAGAACACAGACTGGTTGCATCACAGTCTGGTTCGGTAACTCAAGCGCCCAAGAATCAAGGAGGCTGTAGAAAATGGGAGACAATGCCTGGTGCATCAGAGCTATTGACCAACCCACCATCAAAGGAACCTACCAGAAGTGCTGCCTTGATATTGCAGCTAATATCAATAAAGACCAATACCACTCTGGCCAAACTCCCATTTCGCTGTTACCACTGGGAAGAAGGTGCAGGACATTATTACCTCCAGGTTCAAGAACAATTTCTTCCCCTCAACCATTAGGCTCTTGAATCACACTGCACAACCCTAACCATAACTCTATCTCAGCAACAAATGATTGTGCACTTTGTTCAGATACTTTGGTTATGTACTTCAGTTACCCTAGTATCAATCATAATTTATTGTGCTATTCGTGATTGTATATTTATTTGTTGTGTTGTTCAGTTAGCGAGCCTGTAAACCTGGAGCAAGTAAAAATATCTTTGCTCCTTTCCCGATACATATGACAATTAAACATTCTTGATCCGATTGTGTAAGAAAATAACTGCAGATGCTGGTACAAATCGAAGGTATCACAAAATGCTGGAGTAACACAGCAGGTCAGGCAGCATCTAGGAGAGAGGGAATGGGCGACGTTTTGGGTCGAGACCCTTCTTCAGACTTCTTGATCCGATTGTTCACTTGTAACCTTGACCCATCTTCATGAGTCCTCATGGTGGCCAAAAAGATGCGCACCCACATGCGCACGCACACGCGCGCACACACACACGCACACACGCACACGCACACACACACACACACCTGTCATCAGGCAACTGAATTATCCTGTCAACAATTAGAGAGCAGCCCTGGGCTTCTATCTACCTCACTGGATACCCTCGGACCATCTTTAATCAGACTTTATCTTGCACTAAACATTATTCCCTTTATCATATATCAGTATACTGTGGATGACTCCAATTTTAATCATATATAGTCTTTCTGCTGACTGGTTTGCACGCGACAAAAGCTTTTCACTCTACCTCTGTACATGTGACAATAAAAATAAACAAACTAACTAATACACAAACACACGCAGATTCTCAAGGTGAGGGTCTGTGCGTCTGTATGAATGGGTGTGTTTACCAGCTAGCAGGTGGGTGATGCCCACATGCTGGATGGCACTGACGCATGAGTCCACCTGTACGAGTGTTAATGTACATGCCGCAGAGCCTGGTTTCCAGTCCCCTGGATGAAGTGCGTAAGACCACTCTCTGTGAGCCATGTGTGATGGTTGATATACAGTAGCTGTTCTCCACATGGGTAACTTCTACTGCACTAGTTGAATTTTCAGGACTTGGAATGTCAATTTCCTCATGAACAGACCCAAGCAATAAACCTAAATGTCATATCATATTTTTGGAACCAAAATTGTAAGACCATAACATAATTGCCTTTTATGTATAATCAATATTCTTTCTTCTTAGTTGCTGCCTGCAGTCTCTTGCCTCCCAACATTAACAACCTGCTAAAGCAGACAAGAGACATCTCAAAGCACTCATGCTTGTCCTCTTGATCACAGCACAGTGGCGCAGCAATAGCATCACTGCCTTGCAGCACCAGAGACCCGGGTTTGATCCTGACAACAGGTGCTGTCTGTATGGAGTTTGTAAGTTCTTCCTGTGACCGCGTGGATTTTCTCTGGATGCTCTGGTTTTCTCCCACACTCAAGACCTCCAGGTTTGTGGGTTAATTGGCTTCTGGATATTTCAAATTGTCACTAGTGTGTAGGATAGTGCTAGTGTATGGGATGGTCGCTGATCAGTGCAGACTCAGTGGGCCAAAGGGACTGTTTCCATGCTGTATCTCTAAACTCTAAAGTCTTGAATTGGACACTTGGAATGGAAAAGCTGTCCATTTCATGGATCTGGCTCCCTCATTCAGTATGTGCTTGTTTCTGGCAGTCTTAGTAGTGCTCATGAAAGGACTTTGAAATTGAAACTCAACCCTGCAAGTACTTCTTAATTTATATATAACAACAGATTATTGATGTGCACTAAAGGAAATTAGCCCACAGAATAAGAATCATGCCACAAATAGAAACATCCTACATTTATCTCGAGTTTCAGCAGAACAGCAAAAACATGGGCAAACGTAATGGAAGAAATGTGATAAAGAACCCTTTCAATGATGGTTAAAAATAGATGTCTGAGATGAGATATTGGAAAAACTGACATTTATCCATGCTAACAGCCATGTGAAAGGATGCTTTAGTCTCTCTGCATCAGTGGATGCAGTGAGATTCGACGGTGACTGGGTAAGATAGCAGACAGATCAATGAAGCAAACAAAGGAGAAGGAATGTAAGAAACCTTGGTCCAGATCTTGCTGGAGTAGAGCAATTTTGTAGTGTGTAGAGTTTGGTTTTGTCAGGCACTTATCAAGGCATACAATGTTAAGGGCCTGTCCCACTTAGGCGATTTCAAGGCAACTGCCGGTGACTAGGCCATCGGCGAACGTTCGCCAGGGGTGTCGCGGGCATGATCGTGAGGAGTCTTCTAAAGATCGTAGTGAATCGTAGTGGATCTTGGCGGGTCGCCGAGAAATCAAACGGTTTGAAATCGCTCGGCGACAGCTGGCTTGTCGCCAGGCATCGCAGCTTATTGCGGTCGCTGTTGCATGCTGTCTCCAGGTTTGATAGGTTCTCTTAAGATACATTTAGAAGCACATAATATTAAAATAAGTAAAGTCATTTCAAAAATGCTTGTGTTTAACCAATTTATTTACTGTCAGAACATTTGACAGGTAGATTGGAGGCGACAGTTTGACGGTCAGGTAAGCGTTGGAATTTTCGCGATGTTTTTGGCCTCAGCCATTACATTTAAAGTAGGCTCCAAACCCAGATATGCAACCCAGAAACCAGATATGCATCTCTCTTACATTTTCAAAGAATGCCCACACACTTTTCACAAAAATCCACTGAACCACTTATATTTTTTAATTTTTTTTAATACAGCTATTAGTAAACTGGAAGTAAATCCAGTTTATTCCTTGTTGCAGTGAAGCTTGGTTTTTAAGTAACCCATACAAGGTGTTATAGTTCAAAACTCTCAAGTACTTACCGACTTGTCAGTGATTTCAGTAAAAATCAGGACGCCGGAGAAGCATTGACAGCGTGGGAATTTTCGCGATGTTTCAGAAGACGCTGTAATCTCGACCTGACTCGGCTTGTCGTGGTCATTGTCGTCGGGTAAAAGAAAAGTTTGGCGACCTGTTACGACTTTGACAGTCGCCGGCAGTCGCCAAAAAAATCGCCTAAGTGGGACAAGCCCTTTAATTTAGTCCCCATAGAAATGCCTGATGTTTTTGTGACCAGGTTTGTGGATGACATGACCATAGGTGGAGGGACAGGTGGTGTTGAGGAAGCAGGGAGGTGACAGAAGGACTTGGGACAGGTTGGAAGAGTGGGAAAAGAAGTGTGGTCAGCTATAATGTAGCAATATCACAGCATGGGTGCAGTACTTGTGGGTACGACTGAAGGACTCGAGGTGTGAGGTGGTACTGCTTCCATTAAATGAGGTTGGGATCCTGATAAACTGCTTTAATCCTTCTCCCTGATATGAAAATGATTGCAGCACAGTGTCAGAGAAAAGGATTAGGATATAAAGAAAATTAAATAATGTAGGATATATATAAAAAGCTTGTGCTTCAATGCTTGGTGGGACTTAAAGGTAATACAACCACCCAGTCCAGGTGCTGAGGACAGAAGCTGAGGGGCTCTGACCACAACTTACCAATCCTCATTGAATCTGGAAGAGGTAAGGACGGCTGGGGTACTGTCGTTGTTCGAATCTTTGGTTAATGATAATCAAAAACACACCGGGCTAGGCAGGCTAAAGTTTTAGAGGGGATGATTCATCACAAAAGGAATTGGCTTTTTGAAAAATATGGATTAATGCTGAACCTCTTCATGAATTTGCCAACGCAAACACATACTTAATTAGATGATATATTGTTGGATGAAGAAGTGGAAGGGTTGTTGTTGTGTAAATGGGCATTACAGGTTTTGACAAACCACCACACATAAGTTATTTGTTCAATTGGTGGATACGTGCCTGGCCGAGCTTGAGAAAGCAAAGGGTTGAGGAAGTAATGTTGTTTTTCTGACTGGAAGGAAATTGCACCAGTTTCCTTTAGAGATGGGCTTTGAGACTACTGGTCTTTCAAAACGTTAGAGGCAGGAAACATGTTCCCAATGTTGGGGGAGTCCAGCACCAGGGACCACAGTTTAAGAATAAGGGGTAGGCCATTTAGAACGGAGATGAGGAAAAACTTTTTCAGTCAGAGAGTTGTAAATCTGTGGAATTCACTGCCTCAGAAGGCAGTGGAGGCCAAGTCTCTGAATGCATTCAAGAGAGAGCTAGATAGAGCTCTTAAGGATAGCGGAGTCAGGGAGTATGGGGAGAAGGCAGGAACGGGGTACATTGAGAATGATCAGCCATGATCACATTGAATGGTGGTGCTGGCTCGAAGGGCCAAATGGCCTACTCCTGCACCTATTGTCTATTGTCTAAAAACCAGGAACATAAATAGGAGGATATAACTGGACTGATGAAATGGGCTGACACCTTTATTTAATGCAGATAAGTGTGAAGTGTTATATTATGCTCTGGAGAATGAGGAAAGGCAACATAAACTATGATTTTAAGTATTGTGAAAGATTAGAAAGTCCTAGTTGTACACATATATAATTCTTTTCAGGTGGCAGGATAGTTCTGTGCAGGCTGCATAAACAAAAAGAGTACAGGATTCTTGGCTTTATAAATAGCAGCAGAGAATACAAAAGCAAGGAAGTTATGCTAAACTTCGCGAAGTGTCAGATTAAGTTGCAGCTGGAGCACTGTGGTTATGTCTGAGCAATGCACTGTAGGAATGATCTCGGCAACTTGGAAAACATGCACAAAGGAAGGGAGACCAGTTATGCCACAAAACGGGAAGCTGGATTGGTCACGTCAGAGCAAAGAAGTTTAAAGGGATATCAAGAATGATCAAAATCATGAAAATGTTTAATTATGTAAGGAAGAATGAATTGCTTTAATTAGTCATTCATTTAATTCATCATTCATTAAATATCTTTAATTCAAAATTGATCTCAGCCTTGGAGCTTCGATTCTCCAACTTTGGCAACATCTTTGTAAATCGACTCTCTCTCTCTCTCTCGCAAGTACAGTTCCATCCTTTCAGTCATTGGGTGGCCAGAAGTGTACACATTTTTCTCACTGTAGCCTAGGATTGATGTTGTTGTTGTTGTTGTTGTTCGTCCTTCGGGTTCGAAAATGACCATGACTTCACTTTCAATCTTATTATTTCGACCGCTGATTGGGATCGCCGCCAGCCGTGGTATGATGGCCGAGGTTGAAGTCATGACTTGCGCTTGACTTGGATTTAAGTGAGGGGGAGTTGCGCAGATCGTCGGCCTCACTCTCTCGTCCTGGCCTATTGGGTTCCAGCAGCAAGACAGAGTCGAGACGGCTGGGGACAGGTCAGGATGCAGTGGATGGTCAGAAGTGTCCTACGTATCTCACTCTGCCCTGTTTGCGCTCCACGACGCTTTGCTGGGAACGTCTTTCTGCCCGTTGAACCTTCTGGTGGTTTCCTCCGCGCAATCCGCCGAACCCAGGCTACACATGCTAGGTAGACAAGCCCTAAAGCCGCTGGAACCAATGACTTGCCGACTGTACTTATGGCATGCACACCAGACAGTGAAGACATCTTGGGGGCGGGGGTAGTCCTGCGGCTGATCCCAAGGCTTGAGGGGACGGTCGAGACCGGGGCGGTTCTCTCCAGGCAGTGGTCCGCAGCCCCACGGGCGGGGAGGGGAGTGCCGTCCGCTGGCTGCTGCTGCTCCTCAGGCCCCAGGTACGGGCCCTATGCCGCCTGGTGGAGTCTCCCCGTGGCGCCGGCGAGGCTTCTGTCCCGGACTGGAAGACCCGGCCTCCAGTCGCCTCCAACCCGGCCATGCTGCCCCTGGGAGGCAGGGTCGACCTGGCCCGGCCCTGCCCGCCCGCGTTGCACGAGGGGTGGCATCCTTGGCAGCGCGGCTGGGCGAAGGTGGCGGCCTGGGAAGTGGGAGTCCATATCAGATTGGAATGAACACAGTGGGTCAAATGGCCTCCTTGTGTACTATGAATTTCTAGTAATCAGTGAGCAGACACAGGGAAGGTTTGATGGGGCCATCTATTTTTACACTGCCTAATTTTACTTTCTGAGGTCATTGGGAGCTGCTTTCTCCTGTTGCCTCGTGTGAATTTCAGCCCCTTTCGCACCAGATGCATGGCTCTTATTTAATCTCCCCATGGACTTGTGACTTGGTCTTCATTCCTCTCCCACTGTGTTGTCTGTGGACCTGACAGATGGCCAAGTCGCTAATTATCAGACAGTGTCATTTGGACTTCAGATCTCTTGTTTCTGCCTTCCCTGACTCAGTGGATGGTGCCAAGATATAATATGGGTGTAAGGTATAAACAGATGCTGCTGTGCAAAAATCCATTAAGCACCCTTCCAATCCATTAGCCTCTCCCACCCCCGGCCCCCTCTCCATGCCCCACAGACAAACACACAATGATAGAAGTAGATTTTAGAGGGCACTTTTTATCTCCAGGTCTGGTGTCAAAATGTGATCCTTGATACCCCAGTTTTATTCCCTCAACAGTTTAGTGGCTGTTACTATGTGTACCTCCCCACCACTCTCTGCTCATTTAACTCTGCCTTTTTGACCAAGTTCTGGCCGCAATCGATGTCACATTTTGCCTGATTGTACTTGGTTGAAACCTTTTGGGCTGCTTTTCAAGATAGTAATTGCTATACAAATGCAAGGTGTTGTTACAAAGTGAAATATTATGTCAGAGATTGTACCTGGAAACACTGCCTCTGTGGTCCACATGTGGTGAGCCTTTTGCTGACATTAAGGTTGTGGAACAATGAGGTTCAGTAGTTGCAATGGATGATAGAATTTCGTTTAGTTTAGTTTAGAGATACAGCGCGAAACAGGCCCTTGGTCCACCGAGTCTGCGCTGACCAGCGATCCCCGTTCACGAGCACAATCCTACACACCAGGGACAATTTATAATCTTTACTGAAGCCAATTAACCTTGGAGTGTGGGAGGAAACCCGGGGAATGCCCTGGGAGAACGTACAAACTCCATACAGAAAGGGCCCGTAGTCACAATCGAACCCAGTTCTCTGACGCCGTAAGGCGGCAACTCTACTGCTGCGACACCGTGCCGCCCCAAATTATCCTTTAATACTTCTGAAAACAAATATTATAAAGGGTCAATATTGCAACACCTTTGCAAGTGACAATGAACTTGAATCCATATATTTCATAAGCCACCGTTCCACTGGTAGAGCGGTAATGGACATGTATTGAATTGAGTGCTCATCCAATTTCTGTAATTTCACTGTACCAGTGGGAAAGGTCAACCTTTCAGTATCTCTATCTGTTATGTGGGGCTCTCACCAGTTTGCAGCCACAGCTTTACGTGCCAGGAGGAATTACAGGGCCTGTCCTTTGAAGACCCTAAATAGGGGAGAGAGAGAATCCTTTTCACATGGTGGAAATATTACAAGCTAGAGGGTGTAGCTTTAAGGTCAAGGGGGAAAATTTAAAGGAGTAATGTGGATCAAGATTTTTTTTTGCACATCGTGGTGGATGCCTCGAAGTCCCTTCCAGGGATGGTGGTGGAAGCAGGCCAGATTAAGGCATTTGGGAAGTTTTTAGATAGGCACATGGATATGCAGGGATTGAACGATATGGATCACGTATGAGCAGAAAGATTAATTTGGCATCATATTTAACACAGACACTGTTGGCTGCAGGACCTGTTCCACTGCTGTACCTTTCTAAGACCAGGTGTCCAGTGCAATTTTATGCCCACTTGCAACTCACATGGTGAATGTGTGTGTCATTATCCACAGTCTGGAGGTGATTAAGTGCAGTCATAGCCTGTCTGTCTATTTAATGGTGTTCTTTTGAGATTTGTGTTGTTGATGCAGAGTTTCTTTGCCAGATGATCACAGTTCACCACTAATATAGGGGTGTCCATGACAACTGTACATCTTTGCAGATGATGGTTGTCAGAGTTTGAATCGGAGATGGTCTGACTTGTGTGACTCAGTGACTGTGGCGTGACACTGGCAGAGTTGAGAAAGGGACTGGCATTATTCTTTGTTGGCCATCCCACCTGGCCCACCCCTTGTTATACTCCCATTGACAAGAACTGCAGATAACATTGAATGGGTAAGAAACCAGATATTAAAATGACCAGAAGATTGGCAATTGAGAGAAGCATGTGTATTATTTTTATTATTTTATATGTAAATCTTGCCTTCCCATTGTCTATTTCCATAAGAATAGCACAGAGACTGGACAAGCCACCATTATCCACCCAGATAATGCAAATACACCCACAGTTACAGTAACCAATCAACTTAAGAACCAGCATGTCTTTTGGATGTGTGAGGAATTGTATGTGGATTCCCCCAGGTATTCCAGTTTCCTCCCACAACCTGCATGAAAACCATAACCTGCAGGATCAAGAACAGCTTCTTCATATCAACCATCAGGCTCTTGAACTACCCAGCACAACCCTAACCACAAACCTACCTGAGCACCAAACTACTATGAACTCTGTACAAACAGAGAATTACAGACGCTGGTTAATACACAAAAGGATACAAAGTGCTGGAGTAACTCAGCAAGTCAAGCAGCATCTCTGGGGAACATGGATACATGACGTTTTGGGTCGAGATCCGATACGTCACCTATCCATGTTCTCCAGTGAAGCTGCCTGATCTGCTGAGTTATTCCAGCACTTTGTGTATTATGAAACTTACCCTTCTCCACTGCACTATGTACTTTGGCTTGCACAATCATGGTAAGTTTACCTAGAAAAATGGATAAATTGTTGTATATTGATTTGTTGATTTGCTGCATTTAATGTACATGTATAGCTGCAGTAAGTAAGAATTTCTTAGTTCCATTCCTGTCACACGTGCCAATTCAACATTTTTGGCTCTTTAAACCCAAGTAGCCACAGGGAGAAGGTACAAACTCTACACAGGTAGCACTGGAGATCAGGAATGAACCCGGGTCACTGGGAGTGTTGAAACAGCAACTCCAACCACTGAGCCATTGAATTGAGTTGATTCATGTGGAACTGAACTCAGCTGATAGTTTGATTTCCCAGAGTGGGTGTGTGGCAGGAAAATTTGATGTGCACGTGAGAGGATGTTACATGTTACAGATTATGCTGTGAGCCAGCATCGACTCAAGTGGCCAGATGGCTTCCTGTGCTGGAAGGAAATACAAGTTCTGTTGAGGACACATAAGGGCTGGAGCTATGGAAGGAAATAAGAGCATAGAAAGGGATTGCAGATGCTGGTGTATACTGAAAATAGACACAAAGTGCAGGAGTAACTCAACGGGTCAGGCAGCATCTCTGGAGACAAAGGATGGGTGACATTTCGGGTCGGGACCTTTCTTCAGACTCAAATGATTTGATTCATATGGAACTAAACTCAACTTATACACGAGAAATAAGAGGTTCTGCTACTGGAACTGCTGCTTCACAGCTCCAGTGATTCGGGTTAGATCTTGAACTGTGGTGTTGTCTGTGTGGGGTTTGCATGTTCTCCCTGTGACCATGTGGGTTTCATCTGGGTGCTCCAGCATCCTCCCAACATACCAAAGACCTGCAGGTTGGTAGGTTAATTGGCCGCAGTAAACTGCCCCTTGAATGGACAGGGGCAAATTTGGGCTCCATATCCGAGGATGGATGTGCTGGGTCCGAAGAGGGTCCAGAGAAAGAGTGGGTTAGCATATGATGAGCATTTGACACACACTGGGCCTCTACTTGCTGGGATTTTGAAGGTTGAGTGGGGACCTCATTGAAACTTACAGAATAATGAAAGGCATAGATAGAGTGGGTGTGGAAAGGATGTTTCCACTGGTGGGAGAGTCTTGGACACCCGAGGTCATAGCCTCAGAATTAAAGGGCCTCTTTTAGAAAGGAGGTGAGGAGGAACATCTTTAGTCAGAGGGTAGTTAATCTATGAAACATTGCCACAGAGGGCTGTGGAGGCCAAGTCAGTGGATATTTTTAAGGCAGAGATAGACAAATTCTTGATTAGAACAGAAGTCAAGGGTTATGATGAGAAGGCAGAAGGCATATGGGATTAGGAGGCAGAGGTCAGCCATGATTGAATGGTGGCATAGACTTGATGGGACGAATGGCCTAATTCTACTCCTATAACGTGAACTTGTGATAGATGTTGCAGGATCTGGGGGGACTGATGAGAGCTTGTGGGAGAATAAAATGGGTTTATACAATAATTTGTTTAAACTCGGATGTTTAATGGACAGGGCAGACGGTGAGTTGAAGGGCCTGTTTGCTGTGCTGTGTCTTTCTGTGAGTCTATGACATTGATTCAGTGCCCTTTTTTAATTGTGCAGATCGATAACGTGAGGGTAAAGTTCAACCTCCCACGGCGTTACTTCCTGACTTCGGCGATGGTGCTTGATCCAGGGGCCCAGGGTTTGGCCAGGCCCCAGAACAGCAAGCAGGCCGGCATGACCAAACCACTGAGGAAAGAGGTCGGAGCAAAGAGCAGTGATAGGAATGGGATTGGGGGGCACAGCAGCCTCTCCACTCCGCAGACGGAGGCACCTTTGAGGACTTTATCCCAGACTTCAGGGGCACTTGGCTGTGGCCTGAAGGTCAACAGGGCATCAGCACTGGCGCCCAGCCTTGTTAGTAACAGACAGTGCAGCTGGATGAGGCGGAGTGAAAGTACGTTCAGTGTGAACAGCACTGGTTCCAATCGCTCCCGGGCCAGGATCAGGAACGCCACATCCCTCCCTCATATAGCCAAGCACATCCCACAGGAGCCGCCCCCTGTTAAGAGCCCATGCCTCTTGGTGGCGCTGAGACCGATGAATGTTGACAAGGAGAAAGAGGTGTTTTTCAAATCCATGTACACCTACAACCCTCAATTTGAGTATTCGGAACCCCTGAGCAGTAACATAATGAGCAAGTACAGTGTGGCATCTGACCGCTTCATTGAACAGGTGGGCACAGCTCTTTTAAATCTTGGTTTCTGGAGATTCCACACACCTTATATCGAGCGTTAGCAATCCTGGCATACTGTAAAACTCCACAAACTTCAGCTCATCCAGAGCTCAGTTGATTCTTTATGAATGTACACCCAATATCATTCAACCATCAATCACCTCGACGCTCGTTCACCCTGGTTTAGCTCCCAGTCTAATTTTAAGTTTTTCATGTTTTTGTTGAAAACTCTTGTGGCTCAAGATTTCAAACCTCCTCCTATTCTATATCCCAATAAGGTCTTGGCACTGCCTTTTTTGGGCTTCAGGTACAAACACTGATTTCCGTTGTCCCACCATTGGCAATCCTACTTTCAGCTGCATAGGACCCTTGTGTATGGATTTTTTTTCCAGAAACCTGGCTTCCCCCCTCTGATCTTTCCCCCCTCTGATCTTCAAGATAGTTCTTACAACCTAATTATTTTGCCTGGCTTTTGCTCAACTGCCCTATTACCTCTTTGAAAGTTTGTATGGTAACAATTTTGAGAAACCTCCTTGAATCTGCTACATTGCCAAAGGCACAAAGTAAATGTGCCTTAAGGCAAGACTGCTTCTGGTAACGATGTGATTCTTAGCCAGAATGCAGCTAATTGGGGAAATTCCCCTGTCGATCAAACCAGGTGATCACACAGTTGTTAATGACTTACTGTTGACACAGTGTATTTGAAATAGTTTGAAAATTTGTTTTATTCCAAAGAAAATGCAATCTTATTAAGTGACATTCCCACAATTTCAGCCATAGACTTTGTTTCTCTTGCTCTTTAACTGAACTCTTTTTCCTGAGTAAATTGGTTTTGTTCGACAGTACACTGCTTTCTCTGAGCCTATCTGTGTATCCACCTTCCCTCAAATTCATCGGGCGACCCAGTGGTACCAGTAAATACTGGAGCCCAGAATTTGCAATCGACTGTGAGGCATGGATCATACTTACACAATGCCAGCACCTGTCTGGGAACCTGTCATGTTCGGTGGCCTAGCTGGAACTGGGCGGCTAGAGGTGCTGCAGGTAGTGCGGCTGTCTCCCAGCTCCAACAACCCGGGTTCAATCCTGACTCCAGCCCTCTCCATGCGGGATGTGCACATTCTCCCGGTGATGTCATAGCTTTTCACCAGGTGCTCTGGTTTCCTTCCTACGTCCCAAGTATGTGTAGTTTGTACATTAATTGACCATTGCAAATTGCCCGTGGTGTAGGTGAGTGGCAGGGGAATCAAGGTATAGTTGTGCTCGTGTGTGAGACAATAGGTTGCAGGTGGGCAAGTGGGGCATTGGTTTGATGAAATTGCAAGGAGAGACGGTGACCAGAATGGTGTCTTTCTCTGTCATAAGGCAATATGACATATGACAACCATTTTAAAGCTGTCAAAAACTTAAAGCACTCCATTCTCAAATATCTGCTGCATAGTGCATTGTTTAAAATCAGTATGCAGTAGCATTTTCAAGAAAACTGTACCCAAAAACATATGATGTAGATTAATGAGCATGAGATTTCCCTTGCACTTCCTCCAAGTGTCTGTTGGGCTAATGTACAGAGATACCATGCACAGTGGTATCCAGTGGAACACATCACACCTGGACACACCTTAGTTGATTTTCCTTCAGGCTATTGTGGTCCATGGATAGTCCAGAGCCCACATGTAGAAAGAACCTTCACCACACATGTGAGCCTGGAAGGTCTTCAGCTCCCACAAGTGGCCATTAATCTGCTGTTAAACTCCATGAAGTTGACAATTTTGGTCTTGGGCCTGTTGATTAAACAATTGATAGTTGGGCATGTTGTGCAGTTTCTAACTGAGTGGCAGTTAGTGCAATAAGATGAGGCCACACGCCTCCAGGTGCTGGAGGAACAGCACCTCATATTCCTCTTGGGTATCTTACAACCCAATGGTGTGAACATTACATTCTCCAATTTTAATTAATTAACCTAACATTCCCCCTCCTTTTCACCAACCCCCTTTTCTTCCTCTCTTCCCTGTGCCCCATCTGGATGTGCACCCGTTTCTCCTTTCCCCCTTTCTCCATCCCCATCCGCTATATTCCTTCCTCTGGCATCACATTTTACGCCTCTTCTATCCTTGTCTTCCTAAGTGACACTTTGATCTTTTCATTTCTGGCCTTTGGCCATCTGGCAATCAACCCCCGATCACCTGCATCCACACACCACTTGCCAGACTTTGTTTGCCCCCCTCTCTTCTAGCTTTCTGCCCCCTGCTACAATCAGTTTGAAGGGTCCCAACACAAAATGTCACCTATCAATTTTCTCCAGAGATGGTGCCTGACCTGCTGAGTTACTCCAACACTTTGTGTCATTGTTTTACGATAATTCTAATATTATCTAGCTTAGCTTTCGCCATGCTAATCTCTGTGAAATGACCCACCGTCACACAGGTAATTCAATTTGAAGATTAATGTCAAATTGCTGCATGCAGAACACATTGCACTGACAGGGTAATTGGATTAACTGCTTAAAATATATTGATAGTCAGTGGTATTTAATGGTTTGCCTTGATCTGCTTGATACCAGCAAGGGTTTGATCATCGCTCTGAGACTCATTCAGCCGCTTGCCTTTTACTTTAGGAACAGGAATACCCATATTGGCCACTTTACCCCTGATCCAGCATGAGGTTTGGTCATGCCTGCTCTGTCCTCACCGCCTGCTCTGCCCATATCCATACTCAGGAATTCTCTGGGTTCTCCTGGCGCTCTGATAAGTAATGAAAATTACTGTTTGTCTGGAGCACGTAAGATCAGTTTCTAACCACATAATTATCAGTTTCATTTGATATTATGAACATTTTGGTTAAATCTTCCTTTAACCCTTTAAATTCCAGAAAACACCACCTTTGCCTGAGTCATTTGAAAATGTAACCCACAGCTTTCAAGCAGCATTCCAGTTAATCCTATTTAGCCTCTAATAAAAACAGAAAACACTAGACATTCAGCAGACCAGGCAGTCTCTGCGTTGTGAAATAATTTAATATTTCAGGTCAACGATCTTCCAGCAGTGTTGACTCAGTTTGGACTGGAAGGTTTGTTCTTTTTTTCTCTCCGAAGATGCTGCCTGGCCTGTTGAGTATTTCTCAACATTCTTTGTTTTATTTCATCTTACAAACGTCTAGGGTATTTTACTCTGGGATTTATTCTGGGTAGTACAATAACTGATTTGTAAAGAGCAAATATTGATGATGGAATAATCAATCATCCATTTTTATGACATTGGTTGAGAGTAAATCATGGGTCAGAACACGAGAATAATGTTCCTTCTCTTTTGCCACTGCTGTTTTGAACCATGGTTATCTACAGAACCAAAGGGGAGGTGGGTCTTCGGTGTAAGGTCTACTCCACAAGTCGAGCCCATCAATTGTACAGCACTACCTTAGTACGGGAAATGGCTGTTGCACTTGGAGAGTGTACAAACTTCATATTGACAGCATCCAAGGTCAAAATTGAACCTGGGTCGCTAGTGAGGCAGTAGATCTACTAGCTCTGCCAATGTGCTGTGCAGAAGCGATCAGTTAGCTGGAATCAAGAAGGAAATGCACAACTCAAGGCCTTTTTGGCATAACCCCTGAACAAAATTGATATAATTCACCTCTCCAAGGGTGTGAGACCTTCTGGTTCTCAGAGCGTGGCACCATAGCTAGTGTTGTACTGATTCACTGAGCTGGAGATAAATGTGGCAAGTATTTCTCTCCTTTATATATCCTCGTTGTCAGCAGAGCTCAATAAGAGTTCAGGTATTCTCCAAAAGGTCATAACTCGTACTACAACAGATAAGGGACTAAAATGAGGGAAATGTCTGAGTGAGATGCTGCAGGGTAACTACAGTTGCATTCCCTCGTCTCTCTTCTAGGCGGTACGAATCATGAAGAGCGTGGTTAAGATGTACGGCAGCTATGAGAATTTTGAAGTGGCCACAGGGGGTGCTATGCTATCGAAGAGTCAAATATGGACCTGCATCAGGAGCTACATGCGTAAGGAAGGATGCTCTGGAGAGGTGAGGATGAAATGGCTGTGTCCACACAAACCCTGCACCTTCGCTGTATTTACACATGGTCTAAGGTTTAACTTCATGTCTTTGTTCTGTCAGCAGAGATTAAGCTGGCTGGGCCTATACTGAGGTGTTGTCAGATTAAATTATCATGAGGCTTGACAGAGTCGGTCTAGGAATGATGTTTCCTGTAACTGGGCATCAAAAAACAGGCATCGTCGTAGAACATGAGGATGGTCATTGAGAACTGAGAAAAGAAAGATCATTTCACCCAGAGAGTAGTGAATCTTCAGAATTCTCTATCCAAGAGGCATTGATTGATCGAAAGATACAGCAGGGAAACAGGCCCTTCGGCCCACTGAATTCATGCTATCCAACAATCACTCGTTCATACTAGTATATGTTATCTCATTCTCGCATCCACTCCCTACATATTTGTGGCATTTACAGAGGCCGATTTACCTAAAAACGTGCATGTCTTTAGGATGCAGGAGGAAACCTGGGCACTGGGAGGAAATCTACGCATTTACAGGGAGAACATGCAAACTCCACAGACAGCACATGAGATAGGACAGAACCTAGGTCTGTTGGGTTGTGAGGCAGCAGCCCTACCAGTTGCACCATTGTGCCACCATCAGTCACTGAATGCTCAGTACAGAAATCAATAGGAATGTTGGATAGGAAGGGCATTTTGGATATCTTTTATGGGCTGCTGTGTCTCTTACTCAGCCAATAAAACATCTGCTTTTTAAATGCCCTGCTTCTCTTGAAAAAACCTTCATTTGCAATCATAAACCGGCTCTTTCTTAACTTTCTCGCTGATTTTTCAAAAATGCTTTCTCTCCTCTCAAAATGGCTGTTCACCAACTCTCTCCTCGACTTTTGAAGATAAAAAATAATCTCCCACAGTTCTACACCTGACGTTTTGTATTTGCCTGGCAATTACCTTTCGCAGGAAAAGAAGAAAATAAGGAATAGGCCCCAATGTTCCTGTTCTACCTTTCAATAAGATGACAGTAGATGCAAGAACAATGACGAGGAGAAAAGCCTCCCAGACATTGGCTGTTCAGCTAAACCCTTAGTGCATTAAATCACCATTAACACGTTATATGCATTTTCAGCAACTCCAGTTTTCCTGGTGGGTGGCACAGTGGCGCAGCGGTAGAGTTGCTGCCTTACAGCGCTTGCAGCACAGGAGACCCTCATTCAATCCCAACTATGGGTGTTGTCTGTACGGAGTTTGTAAGTTCTCCCCGTGACCGCGTGGGTTTCCTCTGAGATCTTCAGTTTCCTCCCACACTCCAAAGATATACAGGTTTGTAGGTTAATTGGTTTTGTTTAAATGTAAATTGTTCCGAGTGTGTGTAGTATAGTGTTAATGTGTGGGGAACGAACGCTGGTCGGTGTGGACTCGATGGACGGAAGGGCCTGTTTCCACGCTGTATCTCTAAACTAAACTAAAAGAGTCAGGACCTCTGTGCTTTGTGGCACTTTACTCTGAGACTGTCTCTTTCTTTTCCCTCTCCCTTTATTTATCACACCCATTTCCTGCCAACTATTATTCTATTACACCATCAATTTTTCTCTCTCATTTTCTTCTCATTCATTTTGCACCACTTTTTTACTGCCTTTCCATGCCCTCTCATCAGGCTATATCACTGTCACCTTCAACTTAAGTCTAACAACTCTGGATAAAGCTGCCTCAAGGCTTTATGATTCCCTTTGCTGTATAAATTGCTGCCTGTTATTGTTAAGCCACGGGGGAGTATAACAGATGTCACCAGACTGTCTGGCTTTACAAGTAAAAGCCAATGAACATTGTTGCTGCTGTTCCAATGAATCTGGAAAGCTGACTGGAAGGCAAAATCGTGCAGCTGTCATTCATCCTGATTAAAGCAAAGACTGCTAGTTATTCTTTACCACTTCAAAATCAATTAGTCCAGAACACCTCAGCCAAGTGTATGCCCAGTGTGGACAAGGTACTTTATAGGGATAGCCACACGACTTGCCTCATCAATGTTCTTTGGAATCAGTCAGCTCTTAGGGACGGACTTTGAAGGTCCCACACCTAGAGTAAATCTGTGACTTTACTACTTTCAGTGTTTCTTCCAAATATTGTTCAACATGGAGAAGTACTGATTCATCAGTTGCACCAGAATAGTAAATGGTGATCAGGAATGGGGTTTCTAGGTTGCTGATGGTACAAAACTACCTGGGGTCAAGAGTCAAGAGAAGGTAGAGAGGGCTTGGGGGCATGGAAGGGTAGTAGAAGGTAAGTTATGGGGATGTGGAGAGAAGGGGATTGTTGAGTGCGTGGGTCAATGTAAAAGTAGGAGTTGAGCAAATGTCCTGCCATCTGCATTGTATCCTTGTGTCTGCCACAGGACGAAGAAAGACTTGCATTGATATGGCTCCATTCAAAAATTCTGGACATTGAGCATCTCTTCACAGTGAAGTTTTTTAATAGTAGCCATATTGTGAATAGTGAAATAGTGTCACTATCAGCAAAGTGATCAGAACTGGATGCACTGCTTTAAGGTTGCTGTTTGTGAGAAGGATCAAAATTAAACCGAATCAAAGAAATGTAAGTTTGTCTCAATCATGCCCTCAGCAAGAACAACATTCTACGTGACAGCCTTTCATCCCTAGGCTGGCAATTTGAAGATTAGCCACATGAATGATATCCTGCAAATCTAATTGTGTACTTGTAACCATATCCCAGCATGGGCTAGTCCCATTGGAAAAGAAGGGAGAACATCAGAGGGAAGTAAAGCCAAAATATTTCCGCTGAGAAGAGCCGATACTAATTAATATATAAACCATGTTGGTTAGCGTGAATGTAAGGCAGCTTGTGTTTGCAGGTTGGTGGTAACTGGGTGGGATGTACCCTCACATTGGCTGGAAGATGATAAGTTCCCATGCTCTAAACCAAGAGTGGCTGATCCCCATTAATTCGAGCCCTGCCTAACTGGCAGCAGCACTGTGGCAGATTCCCAGCATTTCTGCTCCAATTACAGTTCATCCCAAGGTCATTGCTGAGAAGGATGTGTTCTAATTGTGCTGGTGATTCAGAAGTACTGACTTGAACTCAGCACACGGACAAGGACCCCCTGTAAATACTGGGCCGCCCCTGAGGAAATTTTGGCTTCAAAAATTGTTTCATCCATGCCGAAAAACATATCACTCCTCAAACATAAGGCACTGACACAATACAACATTGAGAAATTCTACACACTTTTAAGAAAGTTAATGGCAGTTATCAATATCAAATGGTCTTTTTAACAGGAGATTTTGTTATAGCTAACAGTAACACAATGTTTAAAATCCATGAATTTTAACCATCTGATCCAAATATCAACTGCTTTCACAGAAGGGTTAGATTCTAACCAGCACTGAAATGTTATTTAAGAGACTAGCCCTGTTTCTCTTGTGTTCAATGGCAGAGAGCTCTACGGTTCTTTCGAAAAGAAACCGAATGCAAATTGAATCAGAAATCTCTGGAAATATTCAGCAGGTTAGGCAGCACCTGCGGAGAGAAAAAAACAGAGTTAATGCTTCAGGTCTGCGACCCTTCTAATGAGGTACCTTGCTGACCTATTGAGTAGTTTGACATTTTCAGTTTCTGTTACAGATTTTCAGCATCTATGTGATTCAATCCTGACCTCCGGTGCTAAGTGTGTCGAGTTTGCATGTTCTTCCAGTGCCGTTGGTTTCCTTTGGGTGCTCCAGTTTCCATCAACATCCTAAATACATGTGGTTTGGTAGATTAATTAGCTATAGGAAATCTCTCCCAATGTGCAGGTGGATGGTAACATTTTGCAAAATTGAAGGAAATCTGGGATGAGTAAAAGTGGATGAGTAAATGTATGGTTGATGGCCAGCACAGACCCAGTGGGCCGAATAGCCTGTCTCTCTGCTGTATGATTCTATAGGTTCACAGACTAGTTAGCTGGTTATCCATCCAGACTTAAGGCATGCAATATGGGTGGATTAGAGTTAGAGTGGTATGGAACAGATAAAGTGAGATGGAAACTGTTTGAAATGAAGATAAACACAAAATGCTGCAGTAACACAGCAGCAGCTATGTGAGAAGGAAGGTGGAGTAGATAAAAAAAATGGAAACAAGTTAAAGTTTGTAGCCAGGGGAACAGAAAACATGCTCCCAGCATATTTTCGAGAAGCAGAATTTTATGAAAATGTACAAGCTAAGTGTTTTGGAAATAAAAGACTGCACACTGTACAAGGAAACATTTATTGTGGAAGCAAGTCGTAAAGCTGACAGGATGAGATATTTGCAACTCTACCGATTAGATAATGTCAAAAGTGTCATTTTTGTGCAGTGACATTTTCCAATAAATAATATCAGCGGAAAGAGCTGCTGGTTATCACGTGACCCCGCCAGGGAGGCTTGACGCAGGGTTAGGAGTTGCTGAAAGCTTGCTGGCAGAGACTCTACCCGTGATGCCCTGTCTGTGCGGCACTGCAGAGCCCCTGCCAGGCAACACATGAAGCTCAGCTGTGGAGCACAGGGCTGCTGGGAATCATGGCACTTCTTCTGGGAATCTGCTCATGGATCCCCAGTGCATTAGGGCTGGCCAGGACTCACAAAACCATTCACTTGAACAGAGATTTTAAGGCTATGAGGTAGCGAGGTAAGGATAATGTAATATGTGCAGGAAGGAACTGCAGATGCTGGTTTATACTGAAGATAGACACAAAATGCAGGTGTAACTCAATGGATAATATTTCAGGTTGCAACCCTTCTTCAGACTGATTTAAAGATAAGGTAAGTTTGTGTTGCAATATTTAATTATTTAACTAAGTTTTAAACCATTTCAAGTGATTTATTTTATTTTTTCTAAATTACTGATGTAAGTTCTTTGAATTGTTTATTTGATTTATATTCATTTTTTTGAGTGTGTCCCAACCTCGGGGACATCGAGGGGCATTGAAGATCTTTGTCTCCACTAGCAGAAAGTGGCACTGCAAGGCAGGGCATTGCTATTCATCAATAGCTGTGTGTTACTTAACCTGTTAAATAGACCCATTGCTGTGCTGCACAACTTTATGAATCTAAAGTTCTTTGATGTTACATTTGTACCTAGGAATATTGCAGACTCTGACATCATGGCCGCATAATCATCCAAAAGTTTACTGAAATTTGTTTATATAGCTGATGCTGGAAATTTGAAATAAAAATGATTAATGCTGGAAATACTCATTAGATGTCAGAACTAGTTCTGATGAAGGGTCTTTGACCTGAAACCTTAACTTTGTTTTTTTTGCAGATATCGCCTGACATGCTGAGTGTTTCCAGCATTTTTTCTTTTTATCTCCAGAAGTTAATGCTATCACAAAGCTCTCTGAGTTGGAGCTGATGGTCCCTGCCTATTTGTTACTAGAAGAGCTCCAACAGAACAGGGCTGCTCTCCCTTCTGTCTGTACCTTCCCATTTTCAACACCAACAACCTCTCCTCGAAGGATTGAGCACTCTGCACAAGCACAGTGAAAACTAGTAATCTGGCATTTCACGAACTGGCATGCTCCTGTAACTGGCACTTTATATGTTTTGGAAGGAACTGCAGACGCTGGTTGATATCGGTTATATAGGTTGGAAGTCACAAGGCAAGGCCTGATGGGTTTACCTGATATCCATGAACAGTGCCTGTCCATCTGAATGCCCCACATTCTCTCCCTCTGCAGGTGGTGGTGCGGCTGAGTGATGATCTGCTGTCTCAGGCGGTGATGATGGTGGAGAACTGTCGGCCTACGCTTACCATTAACCTGGCGGGTGCTCGTCAGCACTGGCTGGAGGGGATGCTGCGGCATGAAATAGGTCCGTGTCCAAAACTAACCGGGTAGGATCGAAGAACGTTTTGTGCTTTGTCATCTTTGCCCTCTCCGTGCAATTTTCTTCTGTGTTCTCCTGATGTCTTTGACTCTAGTTCCTATGGATACCTTCTGTTGTTTGTTATTGTGACAATGTAATTGAGCCACGGTGGTTATTGTGATTGACCCTGAGCCAGTGCTGGACCGGTTCCATGTAGACATCTGTAATGGGGGTCACTGGAATGGGTAAAGGAGCAAGAACCTTGGCTGCTGTTGTGCCTAAAAGCACAAGTGTTAGCCCAGTTCATGCCAACAGTTCATGCTCACGCTTAATGATAGCGGAGTCAGGGGGTATGGGGAGAGGGCAGGAACGGGGTACTGATTGTGAATGATCAGCCATGATCACATTGAATGGCGGTGCTGGCTCGAAGGGCCGAATGGCCAACTCCTGCACCTATTGTCTATTGGCATAGAATGTTACAATAACTATAGCACTGAAAGAGGCTATTTGGCCCAACGTACTGGCTCTATATAACTGCATTTCAGAAAGTCCTTTCCTCCACATCCCCCCCACAGCTCAAAATTCTTCTCTCTAAGACACTTAATCTGCTCCCTTTCCTACACCACAATTAATCTGCCTGTACTACTCCTCCAGCTGTACATTCGAGACCCTGACCACTTTCTACGCAAAAAACATTTTTTCCTCGTGACCCTTTTGTTTGTTTGCAGTCAGTCTAATTTTCCGACCTTTCCACCAGTGGGAACATTTCCTCTTTCCATCTACTCTTTCAGTATATCACATCCTCTCTGGGCCTTTTCTTTTCCAAGGAGAACAAACCCTGCTTTTCAACTTGCCTTCTACATACAGTGGACAATGCACATCCAACCCCAAACCTTCCTGTTCTTTTACCCCTTTCAGAATTTAGAACCCCGTTAGTTTGTGTTAAAAATAATTTTAAACCCCTTTTGTTTATGTTGCCTTTTCACACTCTTCTTATCAAAATGTAACACTTCACATAACTTAGCATTAACTTTCTGTCATCTATGTACCTGTTCCACCACCTTGTCTATGCCTTCTTTGAAGTCTGTTAGTATCTGCCTCACAGTTCACCACACATCTGAATTATGGGTCAACCAGGGGTCAAACCTAGCCTCTGCCTGATTTGAACAGCATAATTCCCTGCACTGTGTCATCCCACCAAATGCATCTTCACATCCCATTGTTGGAATTTTCATGGGGTTACAATCCCTGTCCTCCAGATCTCACTGAAAGCCACACTGTACATGTTAAAATCTTCATGACAAACCTTCCTTATTTGAAGTCAATTGATACAATTCTTGATTTCCATGCAAAATATGTCGAGCTGTATTATCACTTTCCAATCACAGACATTTTTCCTCCTGCTTCTTTAAGGAGGGATGGGAGGTGGCTGTCCATTTAAATCTCCCTCTTCATCACAAGCAGTTCCTGGGTTCCCAGAGTTTACCTGTGCTGGAGAGGGTCCGATTATTTATTGCCAAGCTTTTGGTAAATTTCTGCCTGTTTTGACTGAAATTGTGTTGACCTTTCTCCCTATGATGATACTGGTGACAGAGCTGTCCTTGTGTTGTGGTGAAGCTTTCTCTCTCCATTTGTTTACTCAAAATATGTATTTGTATCAGGAACGCACTATATTCGGGGTGTCAATAACAGCCATCAGGCCTGGCATAGTGCGGCAGGCAGGAAGCTGTACAGCCTGAAGCCGGCGAACCCAACAGAAGAGGGCCTGGCGAGCTTAAACAGCGTGCTATACCGCAAGTACCCATTCCTGTGGCGAGCAGCTCTGCTCTACTACACAGTGTTCCAGGCCAGTCGGATGCCTTTCTGCCAACTTTTTCAAGACATTGCTAAGTTTGTCGAGGACCCAAACACTCGATGGGAGTACTGCGTGCGAGCCAAGAGAGGGCAAACAGATACTGCACTACCAGGTCACGTACACTGATGTCTCTTAAGCTAGTTTCTTGCTACAATTTAGCCGTCACTATTTTTTGTATTTTAGAGGAAGGTTTATGCTTATTGCAAACTCACTAATTGATATTTCTCTACATGGAAATGCCTAAGTAATGTGTAACAGTGTCATTTACTGTCCGAAGCTCTATCTCTTTTACCATAACCAGCATGTCCCAGCTTGATTACAGCTGTCTTTACCGCACTAATAGAGTTCTTGACAAAGCTGTCACAAGCTTTTCAAAGTTGTAACTGGTAGGATAGATAAGGGCAAAACAATTCAAGTTATACATTTGGATTTTCAGGTCTTCAATAAGGTGCCAGTGAAGAGATCATTAAACAAGATTAGAGCTCACGCGTGGAATGGAAGAACAGAATTCAAAGTATGGGAAACAACGAGTCACTGAGCTGGCAGGTTGTGAGTACTGGTGGGAGGGTCTTGGACCAGAGGCCAAAGCCTCAAGATAAAAGGACGCACCTTTAGAAAGGAGATGTGGAGGAATGTCTTTAGTCAGAGGGTGGTGAATTTGTGGGATTCATTGCCACAGGTTTGGAGGCCATGTCAATGGATGGCGGAGATTGACCGATTCTTAATTAGTATGTGTGTCAGGGGTTAAGAGGAGAAGGCAGGAGAATGGGGTTGAGAGGAATAGATCAGCCATAATTGAATAGCGGGGTAGACTTGATGGCCGAATGGCCTAATTCTGCACCTATAACTTATGAAGAGATTTATAAAATATCAAGTTTTGCTGATGATACAAAGTTGGGTAGCACAATGGGCTATGAAGAGGAGGCAGAGGAGTGTTGGGGGATATAGACAGGCTCTGAACAGGCAAGGATCTGAAGCCTGGGATATTGACTGTAAAATAGTAAGGCATCAATATTGTGAGAAAGTTAGAAAAGCAGAATATTTTTTAACATACGGAATTGAAAGTTGTTGGAGGAGCTTCTGTTTTTGTTCATGAATCACTGGTTAATAAACAGATTCAGCAAACATCTGGAACGTGACTAGTGAGTTGACCTTTATTGCAAAAGGATTTAAGTACAAGAGTGGAGATATCACATTCAATAATATAGTAATCAGCTGAGATTGCATCTGGATTGTTTCACAGAGGTCTCCCTATCTAAGATCAGGGGCTAGCAGCTGTGGCTCACCTGCAGTCCGTTTGTCTTTTGTGTTTTTTGTTGTTTTTTGTCTTAATTATTGTGTTTAGATGTGATGTAGTGTTTTTTGTGGTTGTGTACTATGTGTGGGTGGGGGACTGCAAAATTGTCTCTTCCGAACGGTGACGCGACCTTTTTTTCTGGGTGGTGTCTCCGTTCCCGCTGCGGCCTACCATCGGCCAAACACCTGGAGCTGGCGGCCTCCAGCTAGGACCACCTGGGCTCTGGTTCGCAGAGCCTGCGGACTGTACTCACCATCTGCGGAGCTGGCTGTCTTCGGAGGCTGTGGTGGCGCTGCGAGAGCGGCTGCGACTCGCCTTCGGAGACTCCGAAGGCTTCTTCGGCCGCGGGCCGTGGGGATATTGGAAGCTCGCAGGCCCCTGGGTGGGGGCTGACACCAGGAGCTCCGGCAGCGGCAGCGTCTTTGCCCGCCCCGGTTCACTCAGCTTGGGTCGGCCCGCTGCGGACCTTTCACCGTCCGGCGCGGCCTGGAACCGGCCGCGGGATTTTTCTCTGCCCGGCGGGGGCATCAATGTTGGGAGCCACGACTGGCAGCGTCTTCGCCCGCCCCGAATCGCGGGGCTTGGGTCGGCCCGCTGCGGACCTTTCGCCGTCCGGCGCGGCCTGGAACGAGGCAACTTCAACAGCCCGACCGTGGGAGAAGACGGCAGGGGATGAGAAATGACATTCTGGCCTTCCATCACAGTGAGGAGGTGACTGGAGGAGACTCACTGATGGATATTTCTTTTTTTTGTTTTGTGTTGGTTTGTGATTGTGTGTGTTATTGCTTATTTTTATTGCTCTTATTGTTGGACTGTACGTAATGGAATTTCGTCCAAAAGACATTTTATGGATGACAATAAAGGCTATTCTGATTCTGATTCTGATTCTGAAATTGTTTTACATTGCTGGCATAGTTCAGCACCATAGTGTAGAGACCCTATTGTCACAGTAGCAACCAGTATGACGGCATTCCCGGGATAACATGGTCGAAGTCCCCTCCTGCACAGCTCCACACAGAAAATCAAGTAATTCCATGCAGCGCTGCTATGGAAAATTACATTGCTGTCAACAGAAAGTGCCCGGTCTAACGTCCAAATGAAATCATATGACCAGAAAATGTTTGTAATTATGTTTCTCCTCCAACAAACAAATCACTGTCCAATTGAATGATGCTCAGAAAGTTATGTAAGTGCATGTCTAGGTCATGATGCATTTGTTACACATATGTATACCATATCCCAGTTAGCCCATAACTGTAATTTCCTAAAGACTCAATGTTTAATTGACATAGGAAAGCTTCAAAACCTATTGTCTCCCCAAGTTATTTTTCACAGAATGTATGAAGAACATTCTATACGTCTTTGTGATGTTTATGGTGTCCTTGGTCTGGTATGAGCCGTGCCTCACTCACATCTTGGGTCTCTGTTGTCTGCAGGCTGTTTCAGTAAGGACCAGGTATATCTAGATGGTGTGTTGATGCTCCTACGATACCGGAAGACCATTGATTTCAAGATGCTGGTGGCACTGGGGAAGGTAAGCGTATCTACCCTACTACAAGGTTTTTCTCACTCAGCTACTTGTTGTATGAGCCTTACAATTCGCCATTGGTGGGGGTAGCGGGGGAGCTTTGTAACACATGCCAACGAATAACTCAACATGCAAGAATGGTGTACAGTACAACAGAGTGGATTCATGGTAGGGGTCAACGGGACACCTGCGTCTTTCCAACGCCTTGTTAAACTTTGAGTCCATATTGGTCCATTACTTCTTTGAATAAAAGTATCTACTCTCCATTATTATTTACTCTCCCTTAGGCCTTGCATCCTGCTCCCCTCTTCATTTCATAAAACAATGAGTCATTGCAAGTTTTATTCTTACAGTCACTGACATTGGTGGTAATATATTGGCAGATGTTTCCTGATATGAGAGATATAAAGTTGAAAGTCATCCAGTTGGAGTTTTGAACATGACTTACAATGCTGAATATAATAATAATAATAAGCATGATGCCTCTGCATTTGAATGCAGGGCTCTTGCAAGGTCAAGCTGCCGATTTTATTTTGGGCTGCTGCAAGGTTAGAATGATGCCCTGCCTTCTGTCCCTACATTCTCTTAAAGCTTGCTGTCCTTCGCAATTGCCACGTTGCAAAATGGAGTGCAGACATAAGACAGCTTTCTTTCTCCATCTGTCCTACGGAGCAGAATGTCACATTGGATATACATGTACAAGCAAAGAATTTCACTGTGCCTTGTCACATGTGACAAAGTATTCCATTCCATTCAAGGAACTGAATGATTTCCGCTGACGATCTCCGCTGGGAGAGAAAGCCATCACTCCTCTTCTGATAATCTTCTTCCGGCGCATGACTGAAAAGACAAGAAGCTATCATCACCATCTCAGGTCGAGCAGTGAACAAACTCTGTCCCACTCCAGTGATCAGCTGCTCCTTCAGCTGAATGATACCATCTAACACCCATTCTATGCTGCCTCTGAATCTCTAAGGGGGATCTTTCACCTTGTACCACTTGTTCTGGAGCCTGCTGCATTCAGGATATGATACAATAATTAAACTGGGCTTTTACTGGAAAATTGGGTTCAACTCTCATTTAGCTGAATGATTGTGCCTTGTAAACATTTTATTGTCAATCGCTTCTATTTTTGTTTTACTTCTTTTACCCATTCAGTTGACTGGGCCCAAGATCTTAAATTTTCTCTATTACCATTCAGTCTGTCTCTCTTCCAAACCCCTGGATCTAATTCAGTACAACCACAGCACCATACAATAATCCCTCTCCCCGCCATCCTTGCTTTGAGTAAGTTCCCAAGACTGGCCTCCCAATATACTTTGACACCAATCGAGCCCTGTGCCTAGGCTTACCATTTGTCAAGAGTGTGGAAAATCTCTGACATATAAAAAACATTTAAATATATTAAAAAATGCGTCCAAATTAATCATGGTATGAAAATATTAATAATTTTATTATATTAATTGTCTTAAAAGATTTTAAGTTAAAATGCACAGAAAAACAATCAAATATGTTTCAATATACCTGTTAACAATTAATATATGTGTTACCTCAATGAATGCATCAGAAAACCTTTTACCCTCACAACAGTTCATCTTCATTGAACTGAGTCGCAAAGCCATTGGCAGGTGTGGTTTGAGTGTTGCATTTTCCAGTACAATTGCTGGGAAACTGCTGACAGCTGGTGATCTCCGAGGACCTGCTGGGAACTTCGGGATTTCCACGTCTCTCGGGTGTCATTGGGATTAACAATCTTTCCCACCCCTCAGAAAGTTGTATACAACAGCTTTGTATCTGATAGAGTTGAAAATTTTAATGAGCAGTTTTTAATGTTGGGATTATTTCCTGCAGTAATAGCAATGCAATTCAGAAACGTCTTTATCTTGCTATCTTTGTGTCTCTCTGGAGGATCAATAATACGTATCTCCCCCTTTCCACCATATCCCAGGTTTCATTCGAGGATGTGGAGCATCTGAAGAAATCCGCCGTCCTGCAGCACACGCGGATCCCGCACTTCATGCGAGACCAGGCCCGCTACCTGGAGCAGCTGCACCACATCACAGCCATCAATGGCCTGACGGACGAGGAGCTGCTAAGGCTAATCCCCAAGTAATCTCTGCCAGCAGTGGAGATGTCTAGGGTGGAGGGTGCCTCTTCTGTTTTGTTTTAAAATGCACTATTTCACTGCAGCGTGCGGGTGCATGCACACACATACCCACACACATATACATATATAGATACAGACATACATATGCTCACACACACATACAGGAACACATTTCTACACAGGCCTGCTCATATTGTGCATATCTGATCATATATATATATATATATATATATATATATGCATATAATATATTTCTACACTAGTACACAAACATATACACACCACCAACACAAAGGCACAGAGGCCATAGCTTTTTTTTGTGGTGATGCATTTGAGCATCCTTGGAGATTTGTATGAAAAAAAAATTGGGTATTTGTAACTACTGAAGCCAAAGCCTGGAGCTGGAGCTTCACCTCCTAACTTCTGTCCCATGTGCCATGTTTTTCCTATTTAAATGTATTAATTGTTTGCAAAGGTGCTGCTTTTTAAAGAAAATTATTTTAACTACTTCATGGAGAGGGAGAACAAAAGAAAAAATTATGGAAAAGAAAACCCCAGACACACTTGCATCAACATCAACAGTATATCTGCGATTAAGACTGTTTAACTCGTGCAAGGCCGTCCTCAGCTCAGGCAGGGGGATGAATCTGGCTGAGCTCTCCATTTCTTCCAGAGAAGCATCGCCCCTTTAAAGCAATTCCCTGTTTATGTTTTGCAAGCATGCAAAGGCTTAAATGCAAATTAAAAATGAAACCAAAAATAAAGGAAAATCATCCAGGAGGTGAGAGGCAGCCATGGTGAAGATAGTTAACATTTTGGCTAATGGATTTCCATTTGAACCAGATGATGATAATGATGAATAGCTCGTTAGAAAATACAGTGTCAGGGAGAAGAAGGTTGGGAGTTGGACAGGAAGAGAGGTCTGTGGTGTTTGGAAGATGTGATTAAATGGGAAATGGAATAATGGAACCAGGCAAGTAGAAAAGGTGATGGGCAGGCAAGGTAGCAGAATATAGGGTTTGATGAAATGGAAAAGGCAATGGTGAAATTTTAACAGGATGGCGAAGCAGAGAAAATCTGGGAACGAGGAGATGGTGGAAGAGGTGCAAATTGTCCAACGGGGTGTGGACAATTGTGATAGCTGTGTATCATTTGTAAATCCTGTCAAATTATCTGGGTTGGTGGTTTGTGATTTGTAATAGTGAGCTGCACTTAGGATGCAAGGAGATTAATTCCAAAACTTGACAATAATATGAAACTCGTAAAATACAGTTGAAAACTTTAGGAGAAGTGCGAAGTGATAGGTTGTGTTACAGTCAAAATTAAATGGGAACATGTTAAAAGTGGTACAGGAGCAGACGGAGTGAAGCCCTTCAAAGCGTGCAGGTCAGGTTAGGTTGGTTGCTCTAAAATAGGATTTAATGCATTATCAATGGGAAAGTATGTTAAAACTTTATATAAGTGTGTTCAGTTCTGGACACCACCATTTAGTAAAGATGTATAGGAAATGGTAGGGGGGGGGGGGGGGGGGTATTTGAAAAAGATAAAGTAGGATCTTTAGATGCCTTGTGAGATTTTTCATCTTAGAGCAGAGAAAGCAATGTAGTTAGATGAAGGTGTTTGATACAATACACAATCATGGTTAGTCACACAGACAGTTCAGGTGGATACAGAGGATGTCGACAGGAGTACATTGGAGAAAGTGTCAGGATTTGGATTATGAAATAAACTTAGTAGACTGTTGTGCTTTGGACTTAGGAGAAGAAGACAAAAGAAAGAATAATGGATTTTGATAGAAAATGTAATAATGCTTAAAGGGGAAAATAATAATGCTATAGGGAAAGAAAGGGGGAATGTGACTAAGAGCAGTGCCTAAGTGATAGGTCGACTGTCCTCCCTCAGCGAGCATCCTTTGGTAGCTGTGATGTTTGCCAGTACCTAAACTAGATCAGGTTTAGGACTTCTGATTTCTGCTGATGAAAAGGAACTGCCCACATTGGGATCCTTGTACTGAAGATCACTGTATCATAACACACAAAAATAACTGTGGATAAAGATATGATCCACTGTTCCAAGTTGGAATCTCTGGTGGTTTGGTTTCAGTTAAATATTTCTGGATGCCCTGAGAAGTCTAGAGCTGGATGGGTGACAGCTTCAATTGCAGCTGTGCTCAGCAGCATGGTAATATTATCTCCCTTCACTAGATGTGAGAATGCTAGATCTTTGGGGTGGGGTTACCATGAGTCTTGAGGGGTATTCAGGCATAGATTCCCACCAACTGTTCCACATTTCTTGGGATTTTCTTCCAAATAGTCAAGGATGGAGGTTGCTTTGCCTGCCTTCCCCCTTTTCCCTAAACATTTACCGGCAGGTTCAGTTCAGGTTTGGGCACCCCTTCCCATGACTTCTGGCTTCACTGATATCTGCAGGATCCTCAATGACCATTCAGCAGTAAGCTACCACATTGACCAGTGGTATCAGTTGGACATTCTCAAGGCATCCACCCATTTGCACACTAACCCTGCTCAAAATGGACGTTGTTTATTGCTAATGATCCCTGCACTTCTTAGGGTAAAATAAAATCTTTAAAGACTGGGATCAGCGGCTAATCGGGACTGTCGTGCGATTTTTTTGTGAAAATTATCATAATGATAATAGCAGGGTGGGTTTTCATTTTTTGTAATAACTTATTTATTGGGTTAATGAGGTTTTGCAGATTTGGGGACATAAAGGCTGTTTATACAGGGTGGGGGACAATTGGAGATGAATAAACTTGTAATGAAAGCTCCAGAGATTTGTCCAGCTGGTATTGGTGACCTGGGGTTTAGATAGAGGGTTAAACATTGATGGTTAGCAACCCATGGTTCAGAGAGACAAAGAAACCCTGTGTTGGTGACCCAAGGTTCACACAGAGGGTCAAACTTCGAGTGTTGGCAACCCGGGGTTCACACAGCAGGAGAAATTCTGCTCTCTCGGGAGGTACTTCCACATAACTGGACAGGAAGTTAAGGGCTTAAATGTGTTTTTAGAACAGATTTTTATGTACTCTGGAAATTTACTGTCATCTTTAAATGTAATATGGAAGAAAATGAAGAAGACTGATTTTTTTAATCCCGATCCAGTTTCTGTACTGTGTCGTGTTCAATAAATTTGTAATGATCGAGAGATGTCACATTTTTCAGTTCCTCAAAATATCAGACATGGCCCCAAAGATTAAAAAATGTTGATTGTACTTAATAAAATTGTAGACAATTGCAAAAGGACACAATGTTTTTAAATATTGTGCAAATTGTATGCAAATTGCATTGAGACACTTATGTGGCAGTCCTTCAGAAAAATTAGGTGGTTACCTCTCACATCAGGGATCTGTGATTCTCAGGCCAGCTTCCCAGGGATAGATTTGCAGTGGACAAAACCCAGTCAGTGCACAAGCTGGCTAGACATTATGTTTGGGGAACATTGAATTCTCCAATTTTAGGTAACTTATAACAACTCCCTCTATCTCTCCCCCTCCACTTTTTCCCCACACCCCTCTTTCTGCAATGCCCTCTCCTGAGCCCCACCTGGATGCACCAATTTCCCAGCTCCCCCATCTCCTACATTCCTTCCTTTGGCTTCTCAATTTGCAACTCCAAACTTTCTGCTTTAATCTCTGGCCTTTGCCCCAACCATCTGTCCATCAAACACCCTCTTCGTCTGTGTCCACCTATTACCTGTCTCACTTTGTCTTGCCTTGCCCCTCTTCCAGCTTCCCCCTGTATTTTGTATGGTTAAATAAGACATTCAGACCACAACCTCACAACTGTCTGCTCCCCCAATCTCATGCCTGACAGCCAATTTAAGGATCCTCCTGACTGACATACAACATAGAAACATAGACAATAGGTGCAGGAGGAGGCCATTTGGCCCTTCGAGCCAGTACCGCCATTCATTGTGATCATGGCTGATCATCCACAATCAGTAACCCGTGCCTGCCTTCTCCCCATATCCCTTGATTCCACAAGCCCCTAGAGCTCTATCTAACTCTCTTTTAAATTCATCCAGTGAAGGCCTCCACTGCCTTCTGTGGCAGAATATAGTTCTCAGCATTGTAGCGCATCAGTTCCACAGGCACAGTCCAATGTCCGCAATGGGGTAGAGGTGAATCGGACAGTACCCTAGCTGGTGGCTCTGATCAAATGCGCAATCCAGAGTTTTTTAATGTGCAATATAATGAGATGCTGTTCCTTCAGCATCCAGTGAGCTTCCCTGGAACAGTGGCAACATTGTAGATGGCCAACATAAGAATGGGAGTAGGATGGAAAATTAACAGGCCATAATTCATGCTTGCATGTGGGCTGGAAGAGCCCTCTTAGGCAGTCTATCAATTTCCATATGGTGTCTGCAGTGCGGGGTGGGAGGGTTGGAACTGCGGCATGAACAGCAAATAGTTTAGGTTATTATTATTGTCACGAGCCTGAGATACAGGAAAAACGCTGCTTTGTGTGCTACCCAGTCAAATCATACCACCAGTGCAATCATTCACAAGTAAAATGAGTGGAACTATTGTTGTGGATAACAGTAGACCCTCTTCTGGGACACTATGCAAAGAATCGTTACTTTCCGGCGCCATCTTGCAACTTTGAACTCTCAGGTCCCTGAACTCAAGTCTGAACTTGCCCTGCAAAGAACGCATTTCTGCTTCAGTTGTACGATTAACAATTGGCATTCTGAGCAGTTTCTCAGGGGGGGGTGACAGGGGATTCTGGTTTCTCTGCTGTCCGAGACTCGAACTGTCAAGGCTCCATCAACTGAGACATTGGAACCACCACCCAATCATTATGAAACTGAGAACAGGTCTAACTCATCACCGATTGACAGACAAAGACAGGAACAATCCTCGGGAGGAGTCATGAACAATGAGCCAAATGTGACTGCGTGAAGAAATGATTGGTGCAAAGACAATAATCAGTAAGTAAGGTTTTAAAAACCAGAGTGCTGAATGTTCCAATTGTAAATAAACAAATGCAGAAAATGTTTTAAATACTCCGTAGGTCAGGCTGCATCTACATTTGTAGAATTTGGTATTGAGTTCAGAAGGCTGCAAAGTGTCCAGATGGAAGATGAGTGCTGTTCCTCAAGCTTGTCTGGAACCTCACTGTGGCTGTGCAGGAGGCAACAAACTGAGAGGTCGGAGTGGGATTGGGATGTGGTATTGTCGTGGTAGAAATGGGAAACTCAGGGTCGCTCCCACCAACTGACCGCAGAGCTCCGTGAAACGGTCACTCACTCTGCGTTTGGTTTCTCCAACATAGAGTAGTCTCACGGTGCTGGGTTCCTCTCTGTGGGAATCAGGCCTCCAAGGAAGTGAACATTCATTGTCCGCCTCAGTGGAGACCTGATCCGCAGAGTATGGGGAACTGAGAGAATTATAGGCAATTGCTGTTACCAACATAGGAAGTATTTGGGTTGCCAGGTGTTGGATTGGGGGGGAGGTCAAAGAGTGGAAATTGGGCTTGGGGATGATTGAAGAGTAGACTGGGATTATGCAGAGGAAAGAATGCACTCAGAATGCTGCAATATTGGGGCCCAAGGATGTGAATAATCGGAACACTGTTAAAAGTGGTGAAAACATTAGCAAAGAGTCCGATTTATATTTAACCCAGAATTCACTGACATTGGCAAAGACTGTGAAACTTAGTGGCCTGAGCCCTGTCTTCCTGTAAATTATGTTGATCTGTGCTCATTCCATACAGCAGTTTGACCACATGAGGACTCGTGTTTGACCACATGAGGATTTATGTCATCATTCTCATGAAATATAATACACAGATCTGCAGGCACTGATTTCACAGCTGACATGCCTGGAGTAACTCAGCAGGACAGACAGCATTTCTGGAGTCCTTCTCTCCTGAGATGCTGCCTGTCCCTCTGAGTTACTCCAGCTTTTTGTGTCTATCTTCAGTTTAAACCGGCATTTGCAGTTCTCTCCTATACATTTCTCTGCATTTGTTGTTCAGTGGGGCTTAACCATGTATCTAGGCAGGCCCCCTTGTTTTTGTGTTAGGTTTCGTTGAGGTTCCTGATCTCTGATAGGTCACCAATTGGGGTCTATGGTTAAATGGACAGCAGAGTGGCACAGCCAGTCGAGCAGCTGCCTCAGAGCACTGGTGACCTGGGTTCAATCCTGACCTCGGATACAGCCTGTGTGGAGTTTGCCTGGCAACCATGTAGGTTTCCTCTGGATTCTCATTTCTTCCCAAATCCCAAAGACGTGGACTAATTGGCCGCCATAAATTGGCTCACGTGCATAATTGACTCACGTGAATAAAAGTGGGATTAATGTAGGATTAAATTAAGGAGTAAATGGGTGGTTGATGGTCGGCATGGACTCAGGAGACAGAAGAGTCTGATTCAGTCCTTGACTCTAATGAATCCCGTAACCCCCGAGTGTTCAGCCAGAGGTTTCCCATCCTGATGACTCTCCAGAAACCTCTGTCAGGCTCTGACACTCTTCCCAGGCAATCCCCCCATTCCCCTCAACTCCCACCCCAAAACAGATTGCTGGTGGAGCACGATCTACTCATTGAGGGACCAAGATGCTGCTAACGTCTGCCCGCGCCCCTCTGTTTCTGGAGAGAAGAAAACTAAAGCGGTTTACACCAGAATCTGAGGAATATAAGGGCCTGTCCCACTTAGGCGATTTTTTAGGCGACTGCTGGCGATTGTCAAAGTCGTAGCAGATCGCCAAAATTTTCTTTTACCCGATGACAATGACCACGACAATGCCGAGTCAGGTCGAGATTACACCGTCTTCGGAATCATCGCGAAATTCCCACACTGTCAATGCTTCTCCGGCGTCCTAATTTTCGCTGAAATCACTGACAAGTCGGTAAGTACTTGAGAGTTTTGAAATATAACATCTTGCCCGGGTTACTTGAAAACCAAGCTTCACGGTAACAAGGCATAAACTGGATTGACTTCCAGTTTACTAATAGCAGTATTAAGAAATTTAATTTTAAAAGTGGTTAAATGGATTTTTGTGCGGAGTGTGGGCATTCTTTCAAAATGTACGGGAGATGCATATCTGGTTTCTGGGTTGCATATCTGGGTTGGGAGCCTACTTTAAATGTAATCGATGATGGCCATAAACATCGCGAAAATTCCCACGGTTACCTGACCGTCAAACTGTCGCCTCCAATCTACCTGTCAAATGTCCTGACGGTAAATAAATTGGTTAAACGCAAGCATTTTATGGTATCTTCAAATTACTTTACTTGCAATAAGCAACGATACCTGGTGACAAGCCAGCTGTCGCCGAGAAATTTCATACCGGTGTAGTGGGCCAAGTAGGCCGAAATAACGACAAGTAGTCAGGATTAACGAAAGTGTGTTTACTGTATCTCTGGAACTCCAAAACGGAATGAGAGTCATGCGGTCCTTGACCTTTATACTCCTGGCTGAAGTCCGCCTCCTTGGATCGACCCATTCCCGTGCCGAGGGGTCGTGAGTGGTATGGCCCGACCCTCGGGAGCCGCCACAGGACCCCCCCCCAGAACCAGAGGCACGAAACGCACCGGTGGTCGCACTAGTCGACCGAACCGTGTACGGTACCCGTCCGACAGGGGGTCTGGCGGGGGCACAGCTGGAACCAGACGTGGGGTCGGTGGGTCCAAAAGGTAGGGAGGGCTACGGAAATTGCCTCGATAGCCGGTGTAGCGCCCTCGGACAGCGAGGCGAAGGCTGAGCTCCATGACTTGTCCATTTTTCTATAATGGACCGTTCGGGGTCACCAATGTAGTGGGCCAAGTAGGCCGAAATAACGACAAGTAGTCAGGATTAACGAAAGTGTGTTTACTGTATCTCTGGAACTCCAAAAGGGAATGAGAGTCATGCGGTCCTTGACCTTTATACTCCCGGCCGAAGTCCGCCTCCTTGGATCGACCCATTCCCGTGCCGAGGGGTCGTGAGTGGTATGGCCCGACCCTCGGGAGCCGCCACACCGGTTGATTTCTCAGCGACGCGCCGAGATCCACTACGATTCTTTGAAGACTCCTCATGATCATGCCCGCGACACCCCGGCAAACTGTTGGCGACAGCCTAGTCGCCGGCAGTCGCCTTAAAATCGCCAAAGGGGGACAAGTCCTTAATTGATCATTTTCTATACGAATAAGTACCTCAAAAATTATTTTATAGCTTTGGGGTAAAGTAATTGTTGGAGATTCTATGTTGTTTGTGCATATTGCCAAAAACTTCAAACTAAGTCGAGCTGCTATTTTGTAGAATTGCTCATTTTCTATAAACTGGTGTTTGCTGAGCATTTTTTTGAGAAGGCTGTGTGCCTTTAAGACAAATTCCCCATATAATCTGTGCCTTCAGCTTTGAGCATAATGTCTCACGAGAAGGAGGTCTGCCTGATTTATTGGAAGACAAACCCGAGGCCTAGACTCTGAGTTGTTGGAAGTGGCGGCAGTGCGAGTTGGATTAAATGACAAATTGCGTCAGCAGCAGAGGCTGGTGAAAACTAGGGAGAAAATAAAAAACTGAGGGATTAGAAGTATTGTTTAACATCGTCAGTGGGTTCACCACAGGGCAATGGGAAGGAAATGAGCCTAGGTAATTATTTTTGCTAACACTCTGAAGAAGCACAAGCCTAACCCATGACACTTAAGACTATTTTCCACAAGTAGCTTTTCATGGGATGTTATGTTGTAATTGGTCTATTGCTAAATATCTCAGAAATACAGTTGTTGAAAGTGATGGCTGAAAGTATTGGACAACAGAAGCAACTTTCATTGATACTTTCAGTTGCTGTCTGTAGGGAGTTTGTACGTTTTCCCCGTGACCGTCTGGATTTTCTCCGAGATCTTCAGTTTCCTCCCACACTCCAAAGACGTACATGTTTGTAAGTTAATAGGCTTGGTACAAGTGTAAATTGTTCCTAGTGTGTGTAGGATAGTGTTAATGTGCAGAGTTCACTGGTCGATGCGGACTCGGTGGGCTGAAGGTCCTGTTTCCATGCTGGATGTCCAAACTAAACTAAACTAATACAGTGCCATTTAGCATGGCTAACAATGTCAAGATGGATCATGGACGCTTCATCAAATAAATCATTTCTGCCATTGAGTCACAGTAGGTCAGATGACCAACAGTTTGGCACTAAGATAGCAATGAATATCTTGAAAAGAGGGAGTTTTAGGAACTGAATCCTAGAGTTTTAGGGTACAGTATCTGATGATAAAATGGTGGAATTTGATGATGCCAAAATTGGAGATGATATTGTCTCAAATTTGTGGTGCGAGGGAGAATACAGCGAGGGAAGGGTGAGGCAAACGCATGATTGAAAACAAGAATGAGGATGCAAAATTATGGACCAGGAAGCAAAGTAGGAGAGTGAGCACAGTGGAAGGTAAAACAAGGGTCATGAGCCGTACAGCACAGAAACAGGTCCTTCACCCATTGGGCTCTTGCTGGCAATTCAGCACCCACTTATGCTGATCCTACACAAACCATTTTAACCTTCCTACATTTCCACCGACTTCCCCCAGATTCCATCTCTCACCTCGACACCACAGGCAATTTCTGGTGGCAAATGAACCAACCAACCCACATGACTCTGGGACGTGGCAGGAAACCGGAACTCCACACAGCCAGTATCCGGTCAGGATTGAACTCTTGTCACTGGAGTTGTGAGGATCATGAAACCAGTCAACAAACTGTCAGCAATGTTTTATGTGAGTACTAGTTCACGGGGAGTAGAAATCCAGAAAGGCATTGAGATGCACAAGTCTTGAAGTAGCAAAGGCTTGTATTCAACACTGAAAATGTGTTTCCATTTATATGGTAACAAATAGCTGACTTCCCCACTGCACATGATATGAACCAATTGCATCAGGTCTGCAGATTAACCCTTGAAGTTGGCATTGTGTCGGAATCCATTGTCCACCCCCCCCCCCCCCCCCCCCGCCATTCTCCTGACATACATCCAAAACACAGCATAGAACTAGACCTTTCTGCCCACTGCCATGCTAACCATCAACCACTCATTTGTTCTAATCCTACATTCGTCCCACTTCTCCCAGATTCTACTTCTCACTTACATGCAAGGAGCAATTTGCAGCAGCAAATTAACCCTCAAATCACATCTTTGGTATGTTGGAGAAATCCGGAGCACCCGTATGATACCCATGTGGTCATAGGGAGATTATTTAAAATCCACGCAGACAGCATTTCGGTCTGATTGAACCCGGATCCCTGGTGCTATGAGGCAACAGGTCTGCTTCCAGTGCCCCGCTGTTGTGCCATGAATGGAAATAAACTAGAATGGTTCCTGTAGTGGACAATTGTATAGAATGTTGAAAATCTTTGTTCCTTGGTCTATTTGGGCCTGTGTTGGTTTGCTACTCGTTTCAAAGAGAAGTCAAGACCACTGACCAGGCTGATTTCTTGGCAGAAAATATATTGATATCTTTTTACTTCACAATAGAATTAAGAATTTCAACTCCCCTTTGTAATCTGACTTTGTTTAATGTTTCTATATGGATCACTATTTCACAGAGTGCCAGAAGGATCTCTCGTAGACACCTCTCTGAAGGGTTAAAAACTATCTTCTGCCAGAATTCCATTCGTCATGACTCAGTTCTTTAACTTGTGTTAAATAGATACAATAGTGCCTTGAGCCAAAAAAACAGTTTAAGATATGTTAATTCCATTTTTGAACTACTGAGGCAACTTCAGAGATCCTGCAAAATTTCAATTTAGCACAAGAAGGGGAGAGAGAGTAAGCTCATAGGAATGGCATTTCCTGTTCATGGGGGGGGGGAGGGGAAGAAGATTCTGTTCATGGGAAGACACAAGGAACATTATGAAAGAATGAACTGCAACAAATCCCTATCCCCAACTGAGGCTGTTGATTACACAGATTTGAAAGATGTCCCAACAGCTGAATAATTAATGTTCACAATGTGCACAGATGAGGTACAAGTGAGGTGCCTATTAAAGCCTCTGGAACTGCAACACAACCTGAGCCTCAATGCAAAGGTATTTGGATTCCCCTCCCAGTTCAGAGATCAGACACAACTTGGGATCAACCCCCCAACTCTTCCTGGAGTCAGAGATTCACCAGTCATATGATGAAACCAGTTTACTCCCAAGTTTCTGTGTTGGTTTAACACCTGTCACACAGGAATCCAAAGACACCCACCAGGTCAATTTCCTGCAGAAAATCCATAGATGCCTGCAGAGTTACAACAGCCAACTTATATTGAAGGCATAAAGCAGACTCTATAATAGACTCAGAATAATTTCAAACTGCATGAGAGGTTCAAGTCAACTTCCAATTGAACTTCATAAAGAATATAACACAGAAAAAAGCTATTTGGCCTGCCTTGTCCGTACTATGCCATGTATTTTATTCCATTTTTCAGTACCTTCGTAGCCTTCAATGCTTTGACAATTCAAGGGCTTGGCTGGATACCTCTTAAGTAGAGTTTGTGAGAGACTCATCATCCCCTTCCTGTTGGTGGAGGCAGTAGGAATTCAGTCAGAGCAAATTCACTCCCTCGAATGACACAGTAGAGGAGTTGGCACTGCCTCACAGCTCCAACTGCCTGGGTTCAATCCTGGCATTCAGTGCCGGCTCTCTGAAATTTACACATTCTCTTTGTGACTACCTGGGTTTCCACTGGGATGTTTTCCCCCCTCTTTCTAAGACTTGCAGGTTACTTGCTTAATTGGCTGCTGTAAATTGCTTCCGAGTGAGTGTTACAATCTGAGGGGAGTTAATGGAAGAGTGGAGAGAATAAAATACATTAGGCTAGAAAAATGAAAAAATGGGTGATTGGTAGTTGGTGTGGACTCTATTTTCCATCTTCAAATTGAAGGTAAGGAACGAGGACATAAATTTTGCAGGAATCAAAGTTATTATGGATAACCTTTTGAAGTTAATTAAGGAGAGAGAGATACATCAATTAGGAGCATAATTGGACCCAACAGGTTTAGCTGCTCGTGGCCATCGTGCCACTGCTGAATTACTTTATTGGGTTTGAAGCAAATTAAATAACGGTTTCAGGTAGTTATTGTAGCTTTGTTTTTCGTCATTCTAAAAGCAGGTATATCACATAGTCCAGAACACTATTTTGAGTTTTTGCCTAATCAACGAAGAACTCAATCCAAACCGGACAGTGCTGAGATATGATTCCTCCCCATTTCCAACCATCTGGTATCCAGGGACTGCTGAGACCTTGTCGGATCACTCCCCATCTCCCTGTGAAGAGAGGAAACAAAGATGATCTCAAAGGATGCAGATACTTAAAGGAAATTGTTTGATGGAAAATTGTGCTTTGACACATTCTCATCCGTGGAGTAGTGTTCCGTAAAAGACACTAATGACGCCGTCTTGGATGTCCTGCTCGTCTCCACCTTTTGCATCTGAATCTTGGAGCAGGGAAGTCAGAGACAAAATGGAGATTAGATCCCCTCTTACTCTGCTGCTGGACCCAGAGGCTGTCAGTGCACAAATGCATTGGGCTGAGAAGCTTGGTGCACTTTACATCGTAGCATGTGGACATAGCACAGTCCCAGTCACTTAATTGGGTCTTTAGGCTTAATTAAAAAGGTACACTCAGGTATGCAGTTTGTGGATTTTTATGCTTTTAAGTCATTTAAGCTATTTTACAGTACTTTTATTTTAATTGCTTTTCTTTATTTGAACAGATTTATTAGAGATTTGTAAGAAGCTCAAAGGAACTTGGGCCTCGCCACTGCTTCAGTCTGCTCTGCTTCAGATAGTCTTACAGCACAAAAACAGGCCCTTTGGACCAGCAAGTTCATGCCGCCCAAGGTGTCCATCTGAGCTAGTCCCATTTGCCCACATTTGACTGATTTCCCGCTAAACCTATGCAATCCATGTACTGGCTGCAACAACCAAGCCTTGAGCTTTTCAGTCACCACAGAGCCTCAAACAGTGCAGGAGCCCGTCCACATGCCAATGGCCACTGTGGCTCCTACAGGGACTCAAACTAGGGTCCGAAGGCTAGTTGCTTCACACTGAGCAGGACACATTCTGGCCAGGTGGTGAGGTAAAGGTAAGCAGTGAATAGGATCGAGACTGCCTCATGCATGATCTGTTACTGATGAGGAGCGGCTACCTGTGTAGGCACCCTGGGCAGGTTGGTTCCACCAGATGTTGTCCTGACAGTCATCCCCAGTCTTGTTCTTGCTGCTAATGTTGGTGAACGTGTCGCTGGGTACACAGTGCCTGAAGTGTTTTTCTCTTAATAGGTTGAACTCTGTGGCATCAGGCTGCAGACCAAAGTGTCCCAGAATGATGAGCTGCTTTTGTTCTGGAAGACAGAGTAGAATGTTGCTCACTTCAAGGATGCAATTCAATCAGGAAAACCTATCACATGATCACTTCATAAAAGCTCAAACTGAACCTTCAAAATTCTTCGACCGTTTCAACCCCATGCCCCAACGAAGTTTTCACTGTATATCAGTACAAATGACCAGAATAAACCAATATAAATCGTGCTGCACAATATTTGAAAGTTTCTCTTTCACATGCTGCTCTCACCTTTTTAGGCTATTCATTCCATAGATCATATTGCTGCACAAGAACAAAAGTCTGCTCGTGCTGCCTATGGTTACCTTAAACCCTCAACCTTTTTTCGAAAGCCTGCTGAGCATACCCTAGCTAGGCCTGTTGGATTTGGTGTTTTGGCTATCTCCACCCGGAGGGCAAGTATCTTGAATATTCTGTAAGGGAGTTGGTGGAAGCAGAGTCACTGACAGCATTTAATAAGGGTGTAACTGAGCACCTGAATTGCTTTGACATAGATGATGTCATATTAGTAATGGCCGTGGATTAACAAACTCATCAGGAAGGCTGGTTCTGTCCTGGGGGCGGAGTTGGATTCACGGGAGGTGGTCTTGGAGGGGAGGATGCTCCTCAAACTGCGGAGCATTTTGTACAATAGAGTTTACCCCCTCCATGATACACTGGTCAACCTGAGAAGTACCTTCAGGAACAGACTGGTTCCACCAAGATACAGTACAGAACGCCATAGGAGGTCCTTTTTCCTTGTGGCTATCAAACTGTAAACCCCTCCCCCTTCTGTCGTGGGGTAGACTGACTGACTCCCCTCCCCAATCTTTGTACATCCACAATCCTTTCCATTCATCACTTTAATTTCATGTTTCATGTGTCTTGTGTTTTATGACTGTTGGCAGATCAATTTCTCTCCTGGGATAAATAAAGTTCTATCGTATCGTATTGTATCGTATTATGGGTTACCACTGGCAGGTGTGGATGTGGTGGATCAATTGGGCTGTTTCCATGTGGTATGACTCTATGACTCTACAATCAGTACAATGAGAGTTGGCAGATTCTGAAGCCGGCACACAATCTGTTCTTCCCAATCCCAATGAGAGGTAATAGTGACAGAGATCCCCCACAGAAGCTTGTCGGATGTTGCTCTTCACTAGCTTGGCAATTCAGAGATCAATTGCCTCATCCCTATTAGTGTTGTACAAGATTAGTTAACAAATTTCTGCTTACATTGGAATTAACCTGCTCTTTGTGCCTGAAAAGTGGTCTATACACCAGGACATCGAATACATAGATAAATGGCTATCCATTGGATTAGAATAGGAGTAACAAAATTCTAGAGAGCTATCTCCAATTTGGAGGCAGACAAACTTCAAGAGCAAAGATATTGATTCTACTTTTTAACCGCTTGCATGGTAAATCTGAAGATTTTGGCAATCTCCAGCTGAACCACTGGTTAAGTTACGCTACTGTTGGAAGGGTTTAAGGTGGTGGACAATATTTGAGCGGGGAAGGGCCTGGAGTGGGAGTAGTATGTTAATGGTGCTACCTCTTTATACAGAGATGAGTAAATAATAAGTGGCCATCTGTCTATGGAAATAATTATAATTTGATTTGAGTGATGGTCTAAGAACTTGGGTCCGCAGACAACAGTGTTCACTGAGCAGATTAATCTTTTGTTTCTGTCTGGTCATGTGGTTTCTTCTTATTCAGTGATGGCAGGCTCCTTTTATATTATGATCAAATCAGAATTTGTTCCACAGAGGAAGGTTTTTCAGCCGAATATGTTTGCTCTGGTTGGGAAAAGCTCTCCAGCATAATTCCACCTTCCAGCACTTGGTCTCCAGCCTGAAGATCATGGCTGTTCAATGAACATGTGTGAGGGTAGATTAAAAGTGCAGTGGGTCTAAGGCTCCAGCACCTTTGCAGACACTGGAGTTCAAGACCCCCCATTACCCTTTGGACGATTCCTTATAAATTCCTTACATCCTCTATACTCATACGTGTCCTCCATGAAACACTGCGGTTACACCACTCACCTGACCTACTTGACTCCGTCCTTCTCACATGCATGGCAACATTTTTGCTTAATTTACCAAAATTGTCCTCTATTTTCACTAAAGCTTCCCGTTTTCATGGAATGATCAGAATACCTGTGAGGTGTGGCCGTAGGATATTGAGGTCCAATGCTTTGTTGCTGCTGCTCGCTTGGACTCCGGATAACTGGTTCGCCTTCAGATGGACATTGACGAGGTTGAGTGGAAGTTCTCCGATCTAGACAAGTCAAACCCAGAACAAACAGAAGGAAAATCTACATTAGCTTTTGAGAACCAAGGACCTGATAAAAAACATTTACTAAAAAGATAAGAGGCCCCAGGGTGGAAATCCTGGTTGCTCTGCTCACATCGGCCCACCAATTAAAGCTTGCCATATGCTAGGGTAATTTGAAAGACACTAGATCGGTACAAGCACTATTTTGGCACCACATTTCAGGGATGGCCTTCTCTTGCCTATGTTACAATTAAATCAGTAACTCCTCATAATAAAGCACCAATAATCTGATATCTGACTATTTGGAAACCCTGATGATTCAGTGTCTGATTCGGAGTAATGTTTGCCATACTTTCTTGCAACTCACCGGTTGTTCCCATGCCTCTTTACACTTGCTGGACCCAGTCCGTGCACTCCCTTCCCATCCACCAGGGCTCCAGTTCACGGGCCCCCAGTCAATTCACCACACTCTGTTCTACCCTCACTTTGAAACCAACCAGGGTCCCATTTCCCACACTCCCTCCAAGGTTCACTGTAAATAGTACAGAAAATGCACTAGTCAGTCCTGCACACCCCCAAAATCTCCAGCATAATTGAATTGCTGTAAACAGTTATTTTTTTATTGTAAACAGAGTGTAAGGAAGTCGCAGCAAGGGACATGCAAGGTACATCAGCATGAAGGGAATTTTGCCAATTGGCAACATAACTACAGGACATTGGCTCTGGTGGTCCAGACCATTCCCAAATCTGTTCCACCCATGAGGCAAGTTAGAGAGTGAGAACATGGAAAACAAAACATAAACAAAAGACTGCCGGAGTTGTGAATGCAGGAGCTTGTCTATGTTCCCGCCCTCTTCCTGCTCCCATTCACTTATTGACCAGAAAGCCTGGTTTACAGTTCACCAGTCAATATGAAAAAGGGTCCTCAACCAAAAAGCAGTCTGTCCATTTCACTCCACAGATGTTGCATGATCCACTGAGTTCCTGAAATATTTGTACTTTTGCTCAAGGTTCCAGCATTTGCAGTACCTTGTGTCCCCTCTGGTTAGCCTGGTTTTACCCCTACAGAGGCATCCCCCTTCCCCTACCCTCCCTGGTTTATTTTCCACCCTTCCCAGTTTCTGGTGAAAGATCTTCAACCTAAAAAGGTGATGCTGTTTCTCTCTCCACAGGCATTCCTAACCTGTTGTGTATTTCCAGCATTTTCAGTATTTATTTTACATTTCCAGCATCTGCTTTTCTTTTGATTTCCATAGGCCCATCTGAATTTTTTCATAGAAATTGCATGAAGCATCTGCCAACATTACAAGTCCACTGCAGTCTGAAATAATAAATTGTCTGTGATTTTTTAAAAAGAATAAAGCAGTATAAATGCTGAAATCTTTCCTTTCCAGGTAACTTGCTCTGTGTTCCAGTAGATGGCACCATCCACTGACAGTCAGTCTTATTGCAGTGAATGGGCTTGGATAATCGTCATACAATCAAACAGCACAGAAACAGACCCTTTGGCCCATCGTCCTTGCCATCATGGCCCCACTTACACTCATCCCCCTTTATCATCTTCACATTTCTATTATTCACCCCCTCCCCACCTCCAAATCCTACCACTCACTGAGACATTAGGGTCAATTTGATGGAGAGGTAACTGCTTGAAACATTAAACTGAATAGATCCTTAGGGATGGAGAAGAAAATGCCAAGATGAGTAAGGTTTCAACAAATAGTTCCTGAGACTGTGACCACGTGCTAAGTGATACTGAACAGCAAGGGACGGCAAGACAAGCGAGCAGATGGGGTTTGAGGAAGTGGGTGATATGTTGTGGAGGTATAGCGAGACCAGATCACTGGAGGACTAGAGATGAAAGTAAGAATTTGAGACTTTTAGTGCTGAGAAACTCTGAATCTTTAGTGCATAATGTAGAACATTAAAGAGGTAACTAACGTTAAAGTTACAGACACAAATGGAGAGTCCTGGGAGATCTGATCTATAAAGGAGGAAGCAGGGAGCTAGGGTGAGAAATGAATACGGCACATGTGGAGATTCAAACAGTTGCCAAATAGAAGCCCTGGTTTTCCACTCTCCCACACCTCTCCTGCCCCAGGTCCCACCCCCTCCCGCCATCCTCTGCTGCCATGATGTGGAAAGGACAAGGCGGTGATGTTGCTCAGGTATACTTTAAACTGCATCCCATCCCATTCCTTGATGCACAGCGGAAAGGCACTGACAAAAACAAGTCCCTTTTAAAAGTACCTTACCTTAAAGCATCCCAGCACAGGTTGGTTGTAAGGCTGGTGTCCGTTGTTCTGCTCCGGCAGCATCTCGAGGGTGTCGGCCTGGTTTAGCTCAAGGCCCGTGCTGCTGTCCCAAAGAAAGGCTACACGTTCCATCTCCTGCGAGAAAGATGGAAGCAAAGTAGAGACAGCCACTGCATCTCAAAAAGACAAATTCAAAGATGGGTTGTAGAGAGTGTGGCTCAGCTGTTTGACTGATGAACTGTTGCAGATGAACTGTTCTAATTATGTCAGAGCCTGTAAAAACTTGACTCTATTCTCTGTGGAGGCTTCCTTAAAGAACAAACCACATTTTCTCCAAATGGAAGAAAAGGTAAAAGGCAGATGGTGGCTAAAGAGAGTGCAGCTTATGACTGACCACATCCAAGTTCAATAAACTCAAAATAAAATTAGATAAGACAAACGTATGGAATTAAATTAAACTGAATCTTGAGAGTTACCTTTCAGTGATCAATGATCACTGATCCCTTTCCACAGAATCTCCTACAATGTGGAGACTGGCGTTGACCCCAGCTCTGACAGTTGCTTTCTAAAAATTGATCATACCTTCCTTGCTTTTGCACAAGAGACCTTGATGTAAGTAACCTAGGAACCCCCACGAGTTTTCAACTGTCTTCTCAATCCACCCTGCCACCTTCATAAATTTGTGGACAAATACACATCCCTGAACCTATCTTCCCTTCAGAAATGCATCCTCTGTGTTTTACCACCCTCCTCATTGTTCAATTCACATCGGTCTGCATAAAATCTCATCTGCTATCTGACTGCACATGAAGTCCAAGCTCCTTGTTGCTCTCCATCCTAGTTGAACATCAATGATCAGATTTTGACTTTGTGACCTGAACACTCAAATAATCAACGTCTGGGGAACTACGATCCAATTTCCTCCAATTTGAAAAATAATGATTCACCACATAGGAACAAAATAAATGAGGAGCAGGAGCAGGCCATTCTGGCCATCAAACCTGCTCTGTCATTTAATAAGATCACGGCTGATCAAAACCACAACCTCAGGAATCTGTTAATTACTTCCACCTCCTTGCTTATCAAGAATCCATATACCTTGGCTTTAAAAAGATAATAAGAGACTTTGGTTCCACTGACCTTTGAGGGAGAGATTGCCAGAGACTCAGAACTCTAAGAGAAAATGTTTTGCTTTATCACCGCCTTGAATGGACAAGCTTTTATTTTTGAGTAGTGACCCCCAGTTGCAGATTCACCCACAGGATGATACATGCTCTTTACATTCGCTTTGTCGAGCCCCTCAGCATCTTAAAAGACTCGAAGGAACCTACGATGTTCGCAACCAAACAAGACTTTTTATTCCTGATGCCACTGCCTCTTTCATCCTTCTTGCTGACATTTGTATTATGTCAATTTATTAAAGATCTTTTTGAAGGCCATTTACTCTTCAAGCCTAATGTCCTAATCCACATTCTCTGTTACCTTTTCAGAAAACCCAGATTAGATAAATGCCATCCCTCCTTTCCTCAGTGACCTTGAATTTATCCTGTGGGTCAGGTGATTTATTCATCTCATGTAGACAGAGCCTTACACATACCTCTTTATTCATTTTGAATCCTTCCACCATTATAACTATGTCCTCTTTTGTTCAATCACTGGCAACATCTGCTTTCTTGGTAAAGACTGATGCAAACTAAGCATTCAACCATTCCTTCTGCCTTGATGAACAGGACCAAAATTGTCCTCATTCTTCCTCAACTATTAATTTACAATGTATCTGCTCCCGGAAGATCTTTGTGTTTCCTGTGTCTTAAAGTCAAGAGTTATAAAGCTGTACTAAACAGAAACCAGCCCTTTGGCCCACCTCATCCATGCCAACCTTCTTGTCCTTCCATGCTAATGCTATGTGCCTGCATTAGGAACATATCTTTCTTTGACACCTCTTTAAGTGTTTGTCTAAATGCCTCGTAAACATAGTAATTTTTATCTCATTCTACCACCCCCTCTGACAGCAAATTCCCAGTATTAAATCGAAGGGTAAAAGGCTTACACTTCATATCTCTTTAAAACTTCTTCCTCTTTCCTTAAACCTATGCCCTTGTGGAAGTTAAAATGTCCAAATGTTCCCAGCCCAAAATGTCCTCCAAAGTGGCCACAAAATGGTTTCCCTAAAGTTAGCTTCCACACGCTCTGCTTCTTGATACCTCTATCAGGGGAGCAACATTTTGACTAACTAACTACCTTATCAGTGGCGCTCATTATCTTATATACTTCGATCAGGCCACATTAACTTTCTCGCTTCAGGGAAAACAAGCCCAAAATAAGCCCAGCCTATTATGTTAACTTTGAATCTATTTACTCTCTGCACCCTCTGTTCTACCCAGTTCTCCCTTGTGCCGTGAACCTGACACCTATTATGTTTCATTGTTCTTTAGCTCTCGTTTCCCTTTCCCCTGACTAGTCTGAAGAAGGGTCTCGACCCGAAACATCACCCATTCCTTCTCTCCAGAGATGCTGCCTGTCCCGCTGAGTTACTCCAGCTTTATGTTTATATCTTCAGTTTAAACCAGCATCTGCAGTTCCTACCTGCATCTATTGTTTCCATTGTTCAGTGCATCTTACTCTCTCTTTTTCATCATTCAAAGAGCTGCAGCTTCAGTTTCACCACCTTTCCCCTTGAGCAGGAAAATAACTGCAGATGCTGGTACAAATCGAAGGTATTACAAAATGCTGGAGTAACTCAGCAGGTCAGGCAGCTTGACCTTGAGCAAATGGCCCATCCCTCGTTAAAGGCTGCTCATTATTCCATCCGTATTGTTTCTGGCAACATTTGGGTTAATGTTTATTTTCGACTCTAATTCTGGTCCTACTCCCTTTTAGTTTCTTTTGTATGCTAACTTGCTCTGGGAACTTTTCCAATGCTAACCAAATATTTACAATATCTTAACCAATGTTTTTTATATGTTAACTTCAAAATACCAACTTGAACATTCCAGTTCCCATGAACCAATTCAATATGTCTTTCTTCCCCACTGGAACCCTTAAAAATGCACCAGAAATTCTATCTTTCTTTGTCTTTTACACTATTATAACCTGCTTATAATCAGATTGTTGTGGACGTAGCCCAGACCATCACATAGACCAGACTGTCCACTGTTGATTCCATCTACACCCTGCTGCCTCGAAAAAGCAGCAAGCTGAAAGACATGTCCCACCCCAGGCATTCCTTCTTCTCCCTGCCACCGTCAGGCACTCTGCATCTTTCCCTTTGCCCTATATATATATATATATATATAGGTACAATCAAGGCAAACTCGAGTACAAATAGGTAGGGCAAAGAGAAAGATGCAGAGTGCAGTTTATATTTCTCGGCATGTAGCACACCAGTTTCAGAGATGAAGTACCGGAGGGGGTATATATATATATATATATATATATATAATCTGATATGACTGGATAGCATGCAAAACAAAGCTTTTCACTGTACCTTTTTCACTTGACAGTAATACATCTCTGAACCTCCTCCAAACCCTCGCTGTACTATGGCTGTTATAACTGAGTAATTTCCACAAAAAAATGACTCATCTGCAGCCCATTGGAACACTCCCTTAGAATAAGCCTAAATTGTTTTGTATCTATAATTAAAAAGATTATTCTTTTGGACATCTACAGGACATTGCCAATTTGGTCTTGAGCTGCACCTTAGTTCAACAGTTCAACAGAGCTTTATTTGTCATTTGGTACCAAGGTACCGAACGAAACTACATAGCAGTCACACACAAAAAAGAACACAAGACACATGACCCCAACACAAACGTCCATCACAGTGACTCCAAACACCCCCTCACTGTGATGGAGGCAACATAACTTCCACTCTCTTCCCCACGCCCACGGACAGACAGCTCGTCCCCGACCGACCCGCACAGTCCCCGCAAGGGGATGGAAGTCCCCGCGGCCGAGTCGCACCGGGCGCTGAGACGTCTCGCGGCCGAACCGGGCGGTGGAAGGCCCCGCGGCCAAGCCGCACCGGGCGATGTTAAGTCCAGCGGCCGAGCCGCACCAGCGATGGTCAGGAACTTCCTCCTTAAACATATGGTCTTTCTACCTTTACTCCTGCTCTTTAATAGAGAAGTGGTAAATGTAGTGTTGTTTTCTCATAGCACTAGAGTCCTGGGTTCAATGCTGACTTTGGATTTTGTTTCTTTGGAGTTTGCATGCTATCCCTGTGATTGTGCAACTTTTGCTGGGGTGCTCCGGTGTCTTCTCGCATCCCAAAAGACATGGTGGTTGGTAGGTTCATTGAGTAATATAAATTACTTCTAGTGTGTATCAGTGGGTGTTAAAAGTAGGTTATGGGGAAATAATGGGGGAATGGGGTTGATGGGATTGCTTTGATAACTGCACACACCGGATAGGCCAAATGGCCTCCTTTGCAGTTATATGAAATATGATGATATAGAACCTGTCACCTAAAGAACATTTGTTATAATGAAGACCCAAGGAAGTGTCAATGCTGGTTTATCAAAAAAGACACAAAGTGCTGGAGTAGCTCAGAGATCTAGGCATCATCTCTGGAGAACATGGATGGACGATATTCAGAGTATGAAGAAGGGTGCTGACCCAAAACGTTGCCTATCCATGTTTTCCTGAGATGCTGCCTGACCCGCTAAGTTACTCCAGTACTGTGTCTTTTTTTCTTATAATGACCTTACATGAATCAGTATCAAACTTTCATAGATAGTGCCCCTGTGAAATACTTGCCATATTTTAATACATTAATTAGCTGTACAAAGCCGACATCCAACCTTTTACTTAATTAGGTGGAACTGATAATTTAGTGAAATAACTTTAACCTTGATGTTACCTTTTCCTCTTCTCCTTCTGGGTTTTCCAACACAACATACTTCCAGCTTCCCCGGTCAGTTTTCCATTCCTGCAATGCGGCAATGGTGGGCTTCTCGAATTCCGAACATAGCTGGGGGAAGCAAACACTGCAGAGGATTAATAATGTGATGCACATGGGCGATATTGAAGATTACATTAGCTGTTGGGGAGTGAAGAAGAAGGATCTTATGGACCTACACAGGATGCACAGGAGCACATGTAGGAAAGAGGGAGAGAAATCAATCATTTGGTCCCTGCTTCACCATTCCACAAGATCTTGGCTGATTTACCTCGGACACCATTTTCTAACATTATCCATATCTACCTTGATGTCTTTAATCTCAAGAAATCTAATGATCTCCGTTTTGAATGCAACCAATGACAGACCCACGTATTGTCAGCACTCGAGATTTTTACTGAAAAGGAGAAATGGGTTGTTTCATTTGAAACAAAGAGGCTTGAGAGGATTTAATTGAGGTATTCAAATTATGAGTAAGATAGGAACAGGAAACATCCATTCCCCTCAGCGAGGGATCAAAAACTAGAAGTCCTAGATTTAATTATTTGAGCATTAATTTATTGCTATATACACCAGTGTGCAATGAAATTCCCTGTTCACATGAAGCTCATAGAGTGCACAGTGTACATAATGATAAATACAACAATAAAAGCAACAACAAATGAAAAAGAGTAGATTTGTGCAAAGATTGTAGTGCAAAAAAATACTAAAGTACAATGATAGAATAATCAAGTAAGGTCAATACAGCCTGTTCACTCAGCAGATGTTCAGGACTTCTTCAAATCAACATGTGGTAATGGGTAACATCAACATAAAAGGTAAAAGGACACAGTGCTGGAGTAAGTCAGCAGGTCAGGCAGCATCTTTGGGAAACGTGGATAGGTGACGTTTCAGGTCGAGACCCTTCTTTAGACTGATTGTAGGGAGAAGGAGAAAAGGGGAGAGGCAGGACAACGATGGTTGGAACAAAAGGGCGGCACGGTGGCACAGCGGTAGAGTTGCAGCCTTACAGCGAATGCAGCGCCGGAGACACGGGTTTGATCCCGACTACGGGCGCTGTCTGTTCGGAGTTTGTACCTTCTCCGTGTGACCTGCGTGGGTTTTCTCCGAGATCTTCGGTTTCCTCCCACGCTCCAAAGATGTGCAGGATTGTAGGTTAATTGGCTTGGTAAATGTAAAAATTGTCCCTTGTGGGTGTAGGATAGTGTTAATGTGTGGGGATCGCTGGTCAGCGCGGACCCGGTGGGCTGAAGGGCCTGTTCCGCACTCGATCTCTAAACTAACCTAAAAGGCCAGAGACAGGAATAGTAAGTACGAGACAGGTTTTGAAGAGTTGTGAATGGTGAAGCCAGGGGAGAAGAGAAACAGGTGAGTCTATGTGAGGCGGGAGGGGAAGGGGTAGTTTGAGGTTACCCACACTTGGAGAATTCAACATTCATACCATTGGGTTGTAAGCAACCCAAGCGGAATAAACGGTGCTATTCCTCCAATTTGTGTGCAGCTTCACTCAGGTAATGCAGGAGGCCGAGGACAGAAAGGTCAGTGTTGAAATGAGAAGGCGAGTTAAAATGAGAAAATGCATTTCTACTCAGTCTTAAATGGCTGCCTCCCCATCCTTAAATTGTGACCCTTGATCCTAGAGTTCATGGCCATTAGTAACATTCTCCCTGCATTGAATCTATTCAGTCCTGTTAGAATTGTGCCTGTTTCCATGCTATCTCCTCTCATACGTTTAATCAATAAAAGCGTAAGTGACCTAAATTGCCTTCATTAGTCAATCGTGCCATCCCAGGAATCAGTCTGGTGAATCTTCTTTGAACACCTTCCACAGCAAGAGCATCCTTCGTCAGAATAGCTTGCTTGTAATGGGAACCTCAGAACAGGGACTGTATAAAGCTTTTACCTAAAGCCAGGGAAAGATCCAAAGCCAAAATCACTCTGCAACTGTGCAGGAAGGAACTCTCTATGTTTCTGTGTGTCACCAAAGTATTTGCTGTTCAAACATTTACAAGTACAGATTGTTCACAGGTTAAAGTATGCACTCCATGGCTCTCATATGTGCCTGTGCGTAAATGAACTAATTGAGGATTTCAAGATCACTAGGATGTACTGTGTCAATAGACTGCAAGTGCTTAGCTGTAGATCACCTATAGGTTTCTCAAAATATGCACAATTTACCCACACCCTGGCCACGAGCTAATGCCTACTGCTGGACAAGTGTGGATGTTAAGTGAAGCAAATGGCTGTGGTTCTACAGATTTGTTGAGACTTACTGGATAACTCCTGAAGAAGGATCACTTGTTCAGAGTGGCAGAGAGAAGCAGGTACTCATGGAAGTTCACCCCACAGCAAGGCATTAGTAGGGGGGATAGATCTTACACACCCAGATTTTCAATTTTAGTACATATAGAACAGTACAGCACAGGATCAGGCCCGTCAGACCATAATGTCTGTGCTGAACATGATGGTACTTAGCTAATCCCTTCTGTCTTCACATGGTTGTCATCCTTCCATTCCCTGCATATTCACTTGTCTTTCTAAAAGCCACTTAAAAAAATCACTATCGTATCTGTTTCCACCACCACCCCTGGCAGCACATTCGAGGCATTCACCACTCTGTGCAAAAAAACTTGCTCTTTGCATCTCCTTTAAACTTTCTCCCTCTGACATTATGGTTATGCCCTCCTAGTATTTTACATTTCCATACTGGGGAAAAAGATTCTGACTGTCTACCCTGTCTATGCCTCTCTTATTTTTTATAAACATCTATCCGGTCTCTCTTTAGCCTCCATACCTCCAGAATCCAAGTTCTTTGTAGCTAATACTCTCCAATCCAAGCAGCATGCTGGTAAATCTCCTCTGCATCCTTTCCATAGGCTCTACATCCTTCCTGTAAAGGAGCAACCAGAACTGCACTCGATGCTTCTTAACCAACGTTCTCTAAAGCTGCAGCATGACTTCCTAACTCAATGCACCATGGGCTGATGAATGAAAAGATACCATACGCCTACTTTACTACTTCATTCTCCTTTATTATTACACAAGTAGATAAAGATCAGGATAATCTGCTCTCTTGTTGATTGGTCACGGCCCGAGTCTTCCTCAGATGGGAATCTGTGCTCTGGCAAATGCTGAATTGAAAGTCTGAAGTCTCCTTTGCTCCCTTCCTCTTTGAAATCATCCTATTTGAAATGGTGTGAGTGCTGCAGCTTCAGATCCCAGGAATTGCATTAGGAATCAAAGGACAGCAGTATGCAGCAATGACAGATGGCAGTAAAGAGTACAGTGCTTCAAAGACATTCTAACTATTTCCCATCTGAACCTGGATTGAGTTTCAGAGTGAGCCACTAATGCTGGATATCCAAACAATTGCATCGAGAGCATATCCAGGGGCAGGAATGAATGAACTGAATTCTTGCAGATATTTTTACAAGTAGTCATTATGGATCACAGAACTTAGACCATCAAGGTCAGAGTTCAAAGGAGAAAAAAAACCCTCTGACTTGAGGTTAGTGTGGAAGGAATGTGAAATGAAGGCAACAGATGAGGTCGTCAGGGAGTTTGTTTGTGTAAAACACACCAGGCAGGATGAGAGGTTAAACTCGACAGGTCACTAACTCCGTCAAATCTATTCCTTCTACACTGTCATTCATTTACTACATCTGTTCAGAAACAGTTCTGTTTGCAATGCTTACCAATGCCTACGGAAAAATATTTCCCCATTTTCTACTTTTTAGCGCTGCGCATTATAATGCCCCTGAATAATCCCGATTATTGGGATTCATGGGGCGAGAAATTCATGCACACAAAACCAAAAACATTATGGAGATATTGAAAAATCACATGATGGCAGAGTGAAGCAATTCTCCCATTTTTCTGGTAGCTCAGCAGCAATCCTGAACGATTGATGTGAGATTTTATTGTTCTCAAATGCTGCTTATTGAGTGTTAAACTAACCCTAAAAACAATACCAACAGAAATGCAATGCTCAAAATTTTCCACTCCCTGATGGAATTTACCACTCAGCCACTTTATTCTGAAAATTACAGTCACTGTTCACTCACAAAATATCCAGCTCCTTTCAGCCAGAGGGCTCAGAAGCAATGATATTTAAAAAGGGCCAACCACACAAAACATGTATGTATAATCAGACTGCTGCACAGCACTTCAATTCACTGCACAATGCTCAGACTTTTGACCGAACCTTCCTTGTGTTTTGAAGTAAAAAACATGGACGTGTGTGTAGATCTATCATTGCTCTTCATGCATGTCACAGAACTGGAATGGACATCTCCCATGGCAATCACCGCAGAATGCAACATGTTATCTACCACGAGAAGCCACACTCTTGTCATTGCCTCTGGGAGGAACAATGACTACTCAGGCTGTGCCACTAGGAGGTAGTCAACGCTGACATCTTTAATGCCATAAAGCTTTCAATACAAGCTTGCACATGTGCCTACACTGCCCTGATAGTCAAATCACCTCCCTCTCAAGTTCCTAACCCCGGGATCTTTCCAATCTGCAGTTGCTGATGTAGTCACAAAGTATGATGATCACCACTACATTAGGGAAGTTACTGGCGCTCTCTACTCCATTAGACTACACTTGTCTTACTTAGAAACATAGAAAATAGGTGCAGGAGGAGGCCATTTGGCCCTTCGAGCCAGCACCATCATTCACTGTGATCATAGTTGATCATCAACAATCAGTAACCCGTGCCTGCCTTCTCCCCACATCCCTTGATTCCGCTAGCCCCTAGAGCTCTATCTAACCCTCTTTTAAATTCATCCAGTGAATTGGCCTCTACTGCCTTCTGTGGCAGAGAATTCCACAAATTCACAATACTTGCTCATTAGTCAAGAGACGTAGGCAGATGTGCCCTGGGCATTTGTTGCTGGTGGGCACCCAAAGGTCCAGACACTCATACCAATTGGAACTCCCATTGTTAACACTATTCATTAACAGTAGAGCTGGGATGGACTTTCAAAAGACCTTTCCAATGGTTAGCCTGATCAAAGTCCTATGCAGCCGGGACATGATTCTTAGTTTTTATTCACAATGTCCTGACCAATGAAGGCAAGCATCCCTTCTTTAAAAGAGCAGGTAAATCATGCAAGGATTATTAGTTAAGACACACCTTAAGTCCAGTGTACACCTGTGGATACCAACCTACAGGATGAATGCGGGTGAAAGCATAAGTACATAGGAGATTTCTTTTTGGGTCATTGACAAAGCTGGTCAATTATAGTTATGAAGAGAGACTGACAAGGCTAGAGTTCATCTCTTTTTAACAGCAGAGGTACAGGAGATTAGTTCAAGGTGTATGAAGTGATGAAAGGTCGAGACAGGGATGAGCACCTAAAAGAATGAGTACCTTGCCTTACAAGGCAGCAAATTGAGGGCTAGAATATTTCAGCATTATTTTTGGCCGCCTTGGACATGATGATTGAATGGACACTTTCTAAGTTGTACATTTTTAATGATCTTAATACCCTGTCCTCCCTTGATTTTGTCCTCATCCCTTGAACTATTTATTAAATCCGCTATATCCCTTTATTGCCCCTCAACTTAAGAACACCTGCCCCTACTGCTGTAACAACAGAATTGTCCCACCACTCTTGAAGTTGTGCCACCACATAGGAATGTTGCTCCGGAAGATCCCTTTCCCCACTAGCTTTCTAACAGCTTAAGAATGCCTCCTCATCACATTCACCTCTTCCCTATGATTGTCTCCTGCAGGATACTGGAGCTTCCATTCGTAATGGGACTATTGAGCTCTCTGGATCCCCTTACCCAGATCAGCTGAGATTGTCTTCATTTCCTCCTCCAGATTCCCCTCTCCTTTTGCAGACTCAACCTGTAGGTTGTTTACTGTGGGAACTTGCTGAGTTACCACCAGCCCTCTGCTCACTCCCTGCAGCAGCAGCAGCGCAGTCGAGGTCTGAGCCTGTCGATGATCCCAGCCCATTCCTTCTCTCCCGAGATGCTGCCTGACCCACTGAGTTACTCCAGCATTTCATGTCTACCTTCGATTTAAACTAGCATTTGCAGTTTTTTGTCCTACCCAGCTCCCTTGAGACAGCTTTGACAGGGCTTCCTCCCCTCCAACCATCAGTCAGTTAGAACTCTGAATCAGGTTTTATTTAACTTCCAGGAATAAATGTTTTGAAACCAGAAAAATGTACTTTGTGATCGCACTTCTCATTTAGCAGGAGGTCATTTAACAAGGCCACCTTTTGACATGAGGTCCTTTGGATCTTATTCTGCTGCTGAATGTTGCACAATTCAAACAGAACTGTAATCCACTCAAAGTTCATTGTGCAACAAGTGACACTACTGCCTAAGCCAAAAATAACATTAATTATTGATTGCAAAGTCTTCTACTGTAATTTCCATGCATAACTAATCTCTGATAATAGGGCCCTCAGAAGATCATAAGAATTAGGAGCAAGAAAAGATGATCCAGTTCATCGAACATGTTCTATCATTCTCTATGCATCCCTGGGACAATGTACGACTCCGCTACATGGCCTCTTAGTCCTTAAGATTATCTCATCCCACCTCTCGCCCCCAAAAAACCCAGAGCTGTCTTACCCCTCTTGTTCTGCCAAATTAATTGCTACTCTATAAATACCCCACCAACCCGGTTTCTTTTCTTATCGGCATTTTTTAAATTGTAGATTTCAGCAAATTTCCTACTATCGGCCAATAGGTCAGAAGGTTCCTATTTTCTTTTGTTCTCTGTTTTAAATTATATAATAGCAAGATTTCCCTTGCAAATGAGCACATTTTTGGAATATTCCCAAGTGCGAGATTTCATTGTGCTTAGTGAAAATTCTATGTGTAAAACTAGGCAAGGCAATTATGCGAAGAGTTACCTTATCCAAGGCAGCTTCGTGCAGCACCTCCTGAATGGCCAATAGCTTGATCCTGCAACAGATATAACAACATGTGATATTAATCACATCACCAGGGATCACATCAACATTAAGCCCTCAGCAAGTAATCATTCATAGAATGACCCTAAATGGAGTAGGGCGATTTTGGTAGCATTTGAACCTCCTCCTTACCAACCTCATCTACACTCATCTTTCCTCAATTTTCTAAAGGGTTACCACAACTTCTTGTCACTGGTAATCAATCCCAGGAGACTTAATGTGGGGTACGAGAGGAATGTAAAGAGGCTTTCAGACTGATTGGAGAGGTTGAGGGACTGAGCAAACAGATGACAGATTCAGAATAGTTACTGTAGATACTTTGGTAGGAAAAACAAAAAGGCAGAATATTATTTAAATAGTGATAGATTGGAAAATGTTAACGTACAAAAAAGATACGAAGCAAACATGGTGCATCATGGCGAGAGGAGGGTGCATCAAGCAGTTAAAAAGCCAATGGAATATTGACTGTCATTGTAAGAGGATCAAAAATGTTGTTTTGGAATTATACATATGTTTGGTGAGACTATTCTTGGAGTTTTGGTCTTGTAGTTTTGGTTATGTAGTTTTGGTCTTCTCACCTAATAATATAGGTAATTACCATAGAGAGCATGCAGCAAAGTTTCGCCAGACAGATTCTTGGCATGGTAGCAGTGTCACTTGAGGGGATGGATCAACTGGGCATGTATTAGGATGAGTTTATAAGGGCAAGAGGCACTGGGCTAAATAGACTGAAAGCAAGGATTCTGTTCCCTCTGCCTGTGGGTTCCGGAATGAGGATCACAGTCTCAGCACACCGTGTGATATGTTTGGATAAGGAGACATTTCTTCACTTATTGGGTGGTAAAGCTGCAAACTCTATCACAGAAGGCTGTCACTCAATATATTTAAAAAGACGTAGATAGTTTTATGGACACAAAAGTTATCAAGGTTTATGAGGAGCGAGTGGCAACAGGCAACATGGTAGCAGGAGAGAGATTATGCCATGACCATATGAAATGGCAAAAATAACCTACTGTGTTATATTCTAAACTTAATGTATGCTTTGGGTCCCATCCCTTACATGGTTATATATGTCTAAACTGCAGGTACTACGAATCTGGACAGAGAAAGTATGAGTGACAAGACGCCCACATTATATTTACTTATCTATCTCTGACCATTTCTTGCCATTACACATTCAAGGACATTCCTTTAGAAAGGAGATAAGGGGGAATTTATTTAATGAGAGAGTGGTTAATTTGTGAAATTCATTGCCACAGAAGGCTGTGGAGGCCGTCAATTGATATTTTTAAGGTGGAGATTGATAGATTCCTGATTAGTACGGATGTCAGGGGTTATGGGGAGGAAGGAGAAAGGGGTTAAGATGGAAAAATAGATCAGCCATATGCAAGAAGGAACTGCAGATGCTGCTTTAAACCGAAGATACACACAAAAAGCTGGAGTAACTCAGCGGGATAGGCAGCATCTCTGGAGAGAAGGAATGGATGATGTTTCAGGTCGAGACCCTTCTTCAGACATCATTGAGTGGCGGAGTAGTCTTGATGGGCCAAATGGCCTAATTCTGCTCCTACAACTTATGAACACATATTCTTGGCATGTGGATGTTGCTAAAAAGACTGGTACTTGTTGTGTTGGCCTAGTAGGTCAGCTTCCTTTCTGAACAAAATGATGAAGGAAGGAATACAAAGCACTACAATGTAGGGCACCCCGGGATTTTGACTAAGCAATGACATTGGAACAGCGATATATATCTATATTTTTCCAATAGGTTCACTAAAATTAGTGATAACAGGGAAACCAGCCTTGATTTGCAATTTGCATCTTGCTAAGTAAATAGCTGCACACCTTGAGTACAGGAAACAAACTGTAGCACCTTAGCTGCTTTATTGAAACAGTCATTCAATAAATATTGATTTCAAACCTGGTTTAAAAAGAACTGCTCAGAGGCTATTATCACCCAGATAATGCTGCTTGATCACAACGGCAGATTTGTTCCCAATCATTTAGAGAAGTTAGGAGATAAAACCAACACCATTAAGTCCCTTTTCTGTAAAGGAAGGATTGAGATTGTTTATAGTTGATTTAATCTAAACACTCACTCTCTTCACCGTTAATGTATCATGGCTTCAGTGTACATTCTAAGAATATACCATCGCTACCTATTTTTCAGTGCTTTGTCAACAGTCACACGGCTTCAGCTACCCAGGTTTGATTCTGTCCCTTGCTTCTTTTTGTGTAGAGTTTGCATGGTCTCCATATGACCATACGTGTTTTCCCCCAGATACTCCAGTTTCCTCCTGCAACCCAGATGCATGCCGATGGGTTAATTATCTGCTGTAAATTTTCCCTTAAAGTTAATAAGGGGTGAATCAAAGAATGCAAAAAGTTGCAGGAGCGGATGAGAAAAAATGAGGGGTATTGGAATTGATGAGTTTATTCTGTAAGGAGCGGACACCTCCTGAACCTGCAACCTTGACTAGCAGAATGGACAAGACTACCAGACACACCATCAATTATGTTTCACTTTACAGAACAATATCCTGTCCTTTCACTTTCACTGTCACTGGGTTGAAATGCTTCAGCACCCTAGATTACAGCCATCTCAAACTCAGCTGGAGATGGGCAAATAAACGCCTACATTTGCAGGGATAAAGGAATAACCTATTACTAAAAAAATAAAATTGCTTGAGGTATGGTTAAAGTGTATTGTTGGGGTTTAGTAGTTGTCAGAGTTAGAGGTTTACAGCATGGAAACAAGCCCTTCAGCCCAATTCGTCCAAGCTGACCAAGTTGCCAAACCAAGCTCCATGGCCATATCCCTCCAAACTTTTCTTCTCCAAGTATCTTTTCAATGCCATTATTGTATCACCTCTACCACTTCCTCTGGTAGCTTGTTCCATGTAGACACCATCTTCTGCATGAGAAACCTGCTCCTCAGCTCCTTTTTTAATATCTCCCCTCTCACCATCATTCTATACCCTCTAAAACTATTTCTCTAGAACTAGAGAGTATAGATTTATTGTGAGAGGGGAAAGACGCCCTGACTCTGGGCAGAAGACTGTGTCTGTTCACCTTATATATACCCTTTAGGATTTTATTATGCAACTCTGTAAGGTTTTCTCTCAGCCTCATATGTTCCAGTAAAAAAGACCCAGTAGCATCTCCATGGAGCCATAGAGCACGGAAACAGGCTCATCAGTCCAACTGCCCATGCCAGTCAAGATGCCCCTTCCAGAGTAATCCCACCAACCTACACTTAGCCCATTTACTTCTCAACCTTCCCTATCCATGTATTTGTCCAAATGTCTTTTAAGTATTGTCCCTGCCCCAACTACCTCCTCTGATACCCACCACTCTGTGAAAAAAGTTGCTTCTCAGAAACCTATTAAAATTTTACCCTCTCATCTTAAACATATGTCCTTTGGTTCTCGATTCGCCTACTCTGAGTAAAAGACTGTGCCTTCACCCTATCTATTCCCTTCAGGATCTTATACACCTCTAAGATCACTCTTCATCCTCCTGTGCTCCAAAGTATACAGTCCTCACCTGCCCAACCTATCCCTTTTTCTCAGGCCCTCAAATCCTGGTAACATCCTGGCAAATCCTCTACACATTCTTTCCAGTGTAACAGCATCCTTCCTATAGCAAAGTGACCAAAACTGAACACAATACCCCTAATGCAACCTCGCCAATGTCTTGTCAGCAATGCAACATGACATCCCAACGTCTACACTCAATATCCTGACTGATGAAGGCCAATGTACCACAAGCCTTCTTGACCAACCTATCTATTGTGATGCCACTTTCACAGAACTATGTATCTGCACTCCTAAATCCCTCTGCTCTACAACACTTTCCAGGGCCCTGCCATTCACTGTGTTGGTCCTGCCCTGGTTTGACTTCACAAAGTGCAGCACATCACACTTATCTGCATTAAACTCCATCAACCATTCCTCAGCCCACTTGACCAACTGATCAAGATCCCACTGTAAATATTGATAGCCATCTTCTCTATCCAAGATATTACCCAATTTAGTGTCTTCTGCAAACTTACTAATCATGCCTTCTATTTTCTCATCAAAATCATTGATAAACCACAAACAGCAATGGGCCCAGCACCGATCCCAGAGGCACACTGCAAGTCACAGCCTCCATTGAAAAACCACCTTCCATCATCACTGTCTGCTTCTTTCCATGAAGCCAATTGTCACCTCGCACTCTGCAACCCATACAATCTAACATCCCATAGCGGCCTACCACTTAAAACAGTATCAAGTGCCTTGCTGAAGTCCATAGAGACAATCATCTCCAGCTTTACCCTCAGCCTTTTTGATTACTTCTTCAAAAAAACTCTGATTTGTAAGGCAGGATCTCCCACAGACAAAACGCCGTCTACCCCTAATCAGCCGTATCTATCCAAATGCACATAGATCTTATACCTCAGAATATCCTCCAGTAACTTGCCTACTGCAGATGTTAGGCTCATTGATCTCTAGTTCTCAGGCATTTCCTTGCAGGCCTTCTTAAATAGAGGCACAACATTAGCCACCTTCCAGTCTTTCAGACTCATCTGTGACTAACGATGATTCATACATCTCATCCAGGGTGCCTGCAATTTCTTCTTCTGCTTCCCACAGCATCGTCAAATATATCTGATTGGGCCCAGGAGATTGATCTACTTTCATATGCCTTGGGACATTCAGTGACCCACTGTAATGGAGACTGTCTTCAAGTCTTCTGGCTCCACACACGCGTCTATTAATTATACAAATATCTGTCAGTGTCCTGCAATTTCTTTTTAGTTTTCCACAATGTCCTCAGCTACACTTGATCAGGTTCCAGTGATTTATCTACCTTTATGCATTTAAAGGCCTCCAGCACCTTTTTTTTCCCCTCGAGATTCTTCAATTAGCTTCCCCAAGTTCACTCACACCCATGCTTTCTCCAGGGTAAAAGCAGATGAGGAATATTCATTTTACACCTCGGCCATCTGTTGAGCCTCCAAATATATTCACCCTCTGATCTTTAATACGCCCATTCTCTCCCTGGTTTCTCGTTTGTCCTTAACTTACTTATAAACTCATTGGACTCTCCTTTACCTTGTCTGCTAGAGCTATCCCATGTCCCCTTTTTGTCTTCTGAAGTTCCCTCTAAAATGCATTCCTACTTGATTCCAGCTGCCTACACCTGACAAGTCTCCTTTTTCCTGACCAGAGCCTCACTTTCTCTTGTTATTCAGGGTTTTGCTTTACAGAAGACATTTTGGAGTATTTCTCATGATTCTCATTTCTCATGCATAAATAATTTGCACTTGAGAAGAGAAATATAACTTCAAGAGTTATGGGTGATGATTTATACTCTATACAGAGGAGTGTAACAAAATGAAGGAAGACATGAATACATCTGCATAATTGAAAGCCCAGTTCAGAATTAAACTGCGGTGTAGACAAGTGTGAGGTAATACACTTTGGCGAAGGCTTATGTGGAACATAAACACAGGTGTGGACCTACGGTACTGAATGCGCTTTTTCTGTGCTTTAATACACGATAGACTTTGTGGAACTGCTTTCTGTATACCGGACTCATAAGAATTGATTTGAGATAGGATAATTAATTTTTTGGGCTTATGACCAAACACTCCTCACGGCACTTGTCAGTTAAGTTTGGCAGAAGAAGTCTGCAAACCATAAATATTTGAGTTGTCTGTTTTTAGTGAATTGTTGCATTAAAGAGGAAACTAAAAGGGTTCAATGGATGTACAGATGGAGAGAAGCATAAAACACCGCCATGAGCTTTATGGGCTTCAGAGAGCATGATGCAAGTTCAGTGATTGAGTGAAGTGATTACAAACCCCTGCTCGAGTAGGGTCATGCAGATGACCTCCCTCACTCCAGGATTGTTGACCTTGTCCAAGTTGAGGTGCTGCAGGTTCCATGTGGCGACACGAATGACCCTCCTGCCGTCGAGGCAGTCGGTGAAGGCTGCATCTAGAGCGACCAGTGAGGGGGTGCGAGGCCGAATCCCAGCTTTCAGGCTCAGGTCCTGCAGGCTGCAGAAAGGTAGAGCGCCGGCCCACTGCACGGAGGAGGTGGCCTTCGGCAGGGCGGCGCTGAGCCGGGAGCTGATGGGCGTCAGGGAGAAGGCGTCGTCACCGGTCACCCGCAGCAGGTCGTCGGCGCGCCGGTAGGGCCGGTGGAGGACGATGCGGTGAGCCAGGTCCTCGGACACCCCCAACAAGGTGATGAGCTGCTTCTCCGAGGCCAGGTTGATGTTCAGTGTGGCGCAGGAGAGCAGATCGTAGCTGGGGAGGTTCTCCACGGAGCGGGAGAGCCCTCGGTGGCCCACACCAACGTCGGGCCTCCCCTGCTGAGGCTTGGTAACCCCCACATAGATCTCGGGCCTCATCTGCTGCAGGCCTGCAAGTCCCACACCGACCCCGGGCCTCGCTTGCATCGTCTCGATGGCCCCCACGCTGACCTCAGGCCTCATCTGCTGCAGGCCTGCGTCCCCCACACCGACTTCAGGCCTCGCCTGCAGCGTCTCAGCGGCCCCCACGCAGACCTCAGACCTCATCTGCTGCAGCCTGGTGGCCCCCACCCCGGTCACCAGAGCCACGTCCTCGATCTTGCGGAAGCCCCCGATCTTATCCCGGTGCAGCACGATGTTGTGAGCCAGCAATCGGTTGATGCCCGGCAGGGTCATCAGCTCCTCCTCGGTCGCCGTGTTGATGTTGACCTGGCTGCCTACACGGCTGGCCGGCCGCTCCTTCAGTCGCTTCCTCCCCTTCGGATGCCGGGCCCCCGGGTCGCGCTGAGGCCGGTGACAGCTCAAAGGGTAGCCCATTGTTTAACCTTCCTGAGAAAATTCAAGTACATAGTAATTAGGACTTTCATCTTGCCATCTAAAGCTGCCCTTTATAGTCAATTCATTACCACGGGTCAAGAAGGCTGATGAAGGTTAATTTATCTGAAACCTTAGTTCCATTTGTCTCTTTACATATGTTGCCTGGGCTGCTGATCATTCCTGCCATTTTATGTTCTTTATAAAAAAAACGTTTAAGCACCAACAGTGTGTTGTTTCACATGAAAGATCAATGTTAAAGGCATTGGAGTAGTCTTGTTCCAATTTAGCCAGGCAATAAAATTGGGAATAACACAAAGACAGTGATTGTTAATGAGCTATTTTATATTGTACTTCATTTTCTCATTCCTACTCAATTAGTCTCATGGAGGGGGTGTATATTGCCTTGGTGGTAACATATTTTGGGGTGACATCGTGGTGCTGCCTCACAGCGCCAGAGACCTGGGTTCGATCCTGACCTTGGGTGCTGTCTGTGTGGAGTTTGCATGTTCTCCCAATGACTGCTTGGGTTTTCTCCAGGTGCTCTGTTTTCCTCCCACAACCCCAAAACGTGTGGCCCTGTAGATTGATATGAGAAAGTGGGATAACGTAGAACTAGTGTGATCAATGGTCAGTGTGGACTCTGGGCCGAAGGGCCTGCATCTCTAAACTAAACAAAACCACCGAGTATGACACTTGAATGTGTGGGCATGAGATTGTCTGAAGAATATTTAGGGCAGCACAGTGGTGCAGCGGTAGAGTTGCTGCCTTGTAGCGCCAGAGATCCAGGTTCAATCGTGACTACGGGTTAACTACATTCCAAAGATGTACAGGTTTGTAGGTTAATTGGCTTCTGTAAATATTCCACAGTGTGTAGGATAATGCTAGTGTATTTGGTGATTGCTGGCCGGCACGGACTTGGTGGGATAAAGGGCACATTTCCGTAATAAACCTCTAAAGTCTAACGTAAAGTCTAAAGATGAAGGCCATTTGGCCCACTGAGTCTATGCTATTTCTTAGAGCAATCCCATTCCTCCACTTTTTTCCCTCTATTCTATCACACATATGTTTGTTCCCGCATCGATTCTCTCATTGCCACACACAAATTGGGGAGGGGAGGGGGGGTTGTTCAGCAACCAATTAACCTACATAGGCCAACGTCAGCATGGCTTTGTGAAGGGGAGTTTTTGGTTGACAAATTTGCTGAAATTCTTTGAAGTAGTAAATAGCAGGACAGACAGAGAGCCAGTAGATGTTGTTACGTAGATTTTCCAAAAGCCTTTGATAAGGTCCCATACGTGAGGCTGCTAAGGAAGATGTGAACCCACGGTATCAAAAGGCAGATACTAGCATGGATAGCAGGTTGGCTGGATGGCAGAAGACAAAGAGTGGCAATAAAGGCGGCTTTTTCTGGTTGGCTGCCAGTGACTAATGGAGTTTCGCAGGGAACGGTACTGGGGCCGCTGCTCTTTACGTATATTAATGATTTGGACGAGGGGTTTGAAGTCTTTGTGCCCACATTTGCGGATGATACGAAATTAGGTGGAAGGGCAGGTAGTGTAGAGAAAGCAGGGACTCTGCAAAAGGGCTTGCACAGGTTGGGAGAGTGAGTAGAGAAATGGCAGATAGAATATAGTGTAGCAAAATGTGATTAGTCATGCATTTTGGTAGCAGGAATAAAGGCATAGACTATTTTCTAAATGGGGAGAGAATCCAGAAATCAGATGTGCAAAGGGACTTGAGTGCTGGTGCAGGATTCCCAAATAGTTGATCTGCAAGTCGAATCGGTAGTAATGAAAGCAAACTCAATGCTCGCATTTATTTCAAGAGGGCTTGTACACAAAAAACCAGGGATGTAATGCTGAGGCTCTATAAGGCGCTGGTAAGGCTGCATTTGGAATATTGTGAACAATTTTGGGCACTATATCTGAGGAAGGTTGTGCTGGCTCTGGAGAGAATCCAGGGGAGGGTTAAAAGAATGATCCCAGGAATAAGTAGATTAACCCATGATGAGCATCTGTTGGCACAGGCCTGTACTCGCTGAAGTTTAGAAGAACGAAGGTGGACCTCATTGAAACATACAGAATAGTGAAAGGGTTGGATAGAGTGGATGTGGGTAGGATGTTTCTGCTAGTGGGACAGTCTAGGACTAGAGGTCATAGCCTCAGAATGAAAGGAGGGTCTTTTAGGAAAGAGACGAGGAGAAATTTCTTTAGTCAGAGGGTGGTGAATCTGTGGAATTCTTTGCCACAGGAGGCTGTAGCGGCCAAGTCAGTGGATATTTTTAAGGCAAAGATAGATAGACTTTTGATTAGTACAGGTGTCAGGGGTTATGGGGACAAGGCAGGAGAATAGGGTTAGGAGGGAGAGATAGATCAGCCATGATTGAATGGCAGAGTAGACTTGATGGGCTGAATGGCCTAATTCTACTCCTATCACTTATGGCCTTATGACATATCTTTAGGATGTGGAGGAAATCCATACAGTCACATGGAGCACGTGTAAACTCCACACAGGCAGCACTGGAGGTCGAGATCAAACCTGGATTACTGGAGCTTTGAGGAAGCTTAATACCCGTTGCATCTTTGTGGCACAGGTAGTGCGTACAAGATACGATAGGGAATTAATTGATCTTGTCTCAGATCATTATTCCCAACAGATTGTGTAGTTTCCCATCCATCTCATGGATTTAACATGTTCTTACAAAATACACATTAGGAGCAGGAGTAGGCCATTTGGTGCTGGTAGTCGGTTTTTGTATTCAATTACATCATGGCTGATTTGATTGTAACCTCAAATTTGTATTCCCACCTATCCTCCCTTGCTTAACAAGAATCTATCTATCTCTGCCTTAAAAACAACAGAAACATTTCTTCCACTTCCCTTTGAGGAAGAAAGTTCCAAACACTCACTGCATTCAGGGAGAGAGAAAAATCACATCACCTGTCTTAAATGGGCAACAATTTATTTTTAAAATAATGACCTTTAGTTCTGGATTTTTCCAAAAGAAAACATCTGTTTCACATGCAACTTCTCTGGACACCTTAAAAAAAATGACAATTTTGAAATAAGTTGATTAACATCAGTAATGATACCTTAAACAGAGAAATGTTTCTTAAGACATTTACCATACTTAAAATACAGAAGAGGTACTAAGTGAGAGCTGGAATTTAAACAGTTGACTGCTCAGACACACCCTCAATTCAAGTGAACTGTGTTGTTAGTGCCAAAATCTTCTTTACAAGTTTATCATATCATCATATCATATATCTACAGCCGGAAACAGGCCTTTTCGGCCCTCCAAGTCCGTGCCGCCCAGTGATCCCCGTACATTAACACTATCCTACACCCACTAGGGACAATTTTTACATTTACCCAGCCAATTAACCTACATACCTGTACGTCTTTGGAGTGTGGGAGGAAACCGAAGATCTCGGAGAAAACCCACGCAGGTCACGGGGAGAACGTACAAACTCCTTACAGTGCAGCACCCGTAGTCAGGATCGAACCTGTGTCTCCGGCGCTGCATTCGCTGTAAAGCAGCAACTCTACCGCTGCGCTACCGTGCCGCCAAGTTTAAGCCAAGCCATCATCCTTTGTTCTATTGCCCCAATTGATTATTTAGCTGATACCTTATAGCTGATAATCTTCAGGTTTCTACTAAAGGTCCCACCATTCAATAGCAATTAGGGAAATATGTACCTTCTCATAAGTTTCTCTTTAAAAAAAAATCAGAATCATACACTAAAATTATCCTATTCAAAAAAAGTTGACATCCAATGCCATGGTAGAATATCTCAGGAACTTCCTTCTCATTCAACTGTGATGTAATTTTCTTAGATTCAAACCACAACAAAACTTTTACTTATGGAGCTCCTTTAACACAACCAAATGTCCCAAGCACTACACAAGAGCACTAGCGAACAAAATTTGATATTGAGCCATATAATTTGGTATTAGTGCAGATGATCAAAGGTTGGTTGTAAGTAATGGCTTAAAGAAAGAATTAAAGGAGAGGTGGAATGATTTAACAAGGGAATCCCAGAGTTTAGAACAGAGATAGCTGAAGATGCAGTAGTGGAGTTATAACATTTTGTAAAGACCTAGAATCCAGAATTGGAGTAGCAGCAATTTTCTGGAGGATTGTATGATGAAAGTTTTTAATGGATTGCGGGAGGGAGTAATCCTCTGACGACAAAAAATGATAAGAGAAATGGTTGAGCTGAGCCATCTGTTGCTGGCCGCGATTTGTTCCGGCCTTTTATCGCCTTCAGTTTCCCCCACCTCTACCTTCAATCTGAAGAAGGGTTCCGACCCAAAATGTCACCTCTTCTTTGTCACCAGAGATGCTGCTCAACCTGCTGAGTTACTCTAGCATGTTTGAGTCTATCTTTGGTGGAAACCAGCATCTGCGGTTCCTTCCTACACGGAGCTGCGATTAGACTTAGTTGCAAAGACTGAATCGGTCAGTCTTGGTTCTGATGCTTTTCTCTTTTGTTTAACATAGATACTGCTTACCTGCCAAGTGCTTCCAGCATTTTCAGTTTTTATTTCAGATTTCAAACCTCTGAAGGTTTTTGAATTTTCTATCTTAGTAATGATGTGGATATGTATCAGAAGTTCATCTCATGTTCAAATATGACACCCAATTTATGAGCAGCCTGATTCGGGTTTGGACAATTACCAGAGGGGGAGACCGATTCAATGGCCAGAGAACAGAATTTGTGATAGGGAATAAAGACAATGGGATTATTTTGTCCAATATTTAATTGGTACTTTTAAAAGTTGTACGAGTTGTTTCTTAAGAGCTTTTTGTGCAGAGCGGATCGAAAACAGCTCATCAGATTCAGACATGACTCAGTCATTCTCTCAGATCCTACAGAAGTGTTCAGATTGATTAGCAGGGAGGTAGTGCACTCAGCCTACTGAATTCACCACTACAAAAAAAAACACATCTTATGATCCCATGAACCCTATGATCTTCCCGTGTCACAACACCAAACCACTTCCCAACTTATTTTGCAGCACAATCTTTACTCTCTGCAATAGAGCAAACACAAGGACCAAAGTCCTATGTGCAGTCTTCTCACAGACATATTCAGCTTGTGCTTGGCAGAGATTAATGTTATGTGAGGTCTTGTACAGAATTGGCCCGACATTGGTATGCAGCACTGCTTTAATGCTCCTTTTATGGTATGATATAATTTCAAAGTCAGTGCCTTCAGAATTTGTCTATATTTTCTTGCATTTTTTACACTTGGGACGATTTACAGCAATTAAGAAATGATGTATAATATTATAAAGGAAGAGTGGAAGTCAAGTCAAAAGCGGTTAGGGATCTCTAATTACAAAAAAGATGAACAGTGTTCTTGTAGCTCTCCGAGTGCATCTATTAATTACATTCCTGAAACCAGCAGGTCAATAATCTAAATGTCAATGTATTTTTTGGATCTGTGGCTTTCATTCTGTTAATTACTTTGTCACATTTAGGATTGGTTAACAATTCTTCAGGACCTTCATCCCTGACTGCCTTGCACAACAGTCATTAGATTACAAATGAACTCTACGAAATAGGGTTGTAGGATATTGATCTAGCAAGCATATGTAATTTTCCCCAAAGGACCCCCCTTTTATAGAAACATAGAAAATAGGTGCAGGAGTAGGCCATTCAGCCCTCCGAGCCAACACCGCCATTCAATGTGATTATGGCTGATCATCCAAAATCAGTAACCAGTTCCTGCTTTCTCTCCATATCCCTTGATTCCGTTAGCCCTAAGAGCTATATCTAACTCTCTCTTGAAAACAGCCAGTGAATTGGCCTCCACTGCCTTCTATGGCAGAGAATTCCACAGATTCACAACTCTCTGGGTGAAAAAGTTTTTCCTCATCTCAGTCCTCAATGGCCTACCCTTTATTCTTACACTGTGACCCTAGTTCTGGACTCTCCCAACATTGGGAACATTTTTCCTGCGTCTAGCCTGTCCAATCCCTTAAGAATTTTATATGTTTCTATAAGATCCCCTGTCATCCTAAATTCCAGTGAATATGAGCCCAGTCGATTCATTCTTTCATCATATGTCAATCCCATCATCCCCAGAATTAACCTGGTGAACCTATGCTGCACTCTCTCAATAGCAAGAATGTCCTTCTTCAAATTATGAGACCAAAACTGCACACAATACTTCAGGTGTGGTCTCACCAGGGCCCTGTATGACTGCAGAAGGACCTCTTTGCTATACTCAAATCCTCTCGCTGTGAACGATATGGAGCTACCTTTATTGACCCAATTATAAGGAAAGGCACCCCCCCCCCCCCCCCTCTCCCAAGTGTCATGAAAGTGTAGGTCAAGATGTAGCTAGTTGGGTTAACTCTAGCCTATTCCCATAATACGTCTTAAGAAAACTATAATTTTCAGATAGTGGTGAGGCTGGGCTGGTAGTGAGTCAAACAGTCACTATAGCTGCATTTATGCTGCAGTTATGTGGTGGTCAGTCTGGATTGATAATGGTTTTTTTTTAAACAGCAAGTTGGACCACCAATTAGCTACTGAGGTATGAAAAGGGTGAACCTCAAAATAAAGCAAGTGACTGGAGAGAAACCATGGAAATCTCTCTCGTGCTTCTGCAGATGCACCATCTCCAGTGGGTTAACAAATTCTTTGCACCTATGCAAATTACTGCAGATGCCAGAAGTGCAAGGTAAGAATGTCACTGCTGTTCCTCTCTCCACAGATATTACTCAAAGCTCATAACCTAGGTGCACCCTGCACTTACAGTGATCCAAAAGCAAAAAGGGTGCAATGGATTGGGAAGAAGCTATTAGAGGCAGTCCTTTTATTTATACTCATGGCACTTGCTACAGTAAAAAGTAACCAGCTGGACTGAGAAATAGATTCAAAGATGTGGTCAAAGCCTCTTTGAAAAGATAATGCATCTCCACTGCCGCCTGAGAGTTTCTGGCGCATGACCAAAAGGAGAATGAGTGTTCAGGATGACATTGTGAACCTTGAGAGCACATATCAGGGGCACAGAGAAGCCTCTTGTAAGCAGCAGGTGGTGCGCACCTCTTCACAAATCTCAAGTATACAAGTTGCAAACAAATATAGGACAAAGCCCATCTCCAAACCTGTGGAACTTGGAGTCAGCACTCACCTCTGCAACTGGATCCTCGACTTCCTTTTTAAAAAAAATTTTTTTAAATTTTTTTAAATTTTTGAAAAGCATATGTACAAATAGAAATAAAAGACACATTTGTTACAGAGTTCTTACATAGCTTCAATTTTTAAATTTTTAAAGAGAGAAAATAAAAAATAAAGAAGAAAGGAAAAAACTATAAACTATTGGGAAGAGAGAATGAGGATTAAAAAAAAGATATAACGATAAAAATTAAAGGGAGTAGATCCGGGAGACAATAACCACAGTTGTACATCCAACCCTTAACTCAAGTTTCAACTTTTAATTTTAAATTTTTATTTTAGTCCTGTGCCAAACCCATTTACTTTTCTAAAAATTCAATAGAGACCATATTTTAAAAAAATAACTCAGGTTTGTCAATTAAGGCAAATCTTATTTTTTCCAAATGCAGGGTCTCTGTCATTTCCGTAGTCCACATTTTAATTCTGGGGGTTATTGGTTTTTTCCAAAATTTAAGTATTAATTTTTTCGCAGTTATTAGACTGTAATCAAGAAAATGTACCTGACTTGTTGTAAAGTTTGTAGTATGTTCTGATAATCCTAATATAATTAATTTTGGATCCATATCCAATTGCTTGTTGATAACTTTAGAAACTATTTTTAAAATCTCCAACCAGAAGTTTTGCATTTTTATACAAGTTACGAAAATATGAGTTAAATTAGCTTCTTGAAATTGACATTTATCACAAATAGGAGAGATACTAGGAAAAATCCTATTTAATTTTGTCTTCGAATAATGTAATCTATGTATTATTTTAAATTGTATTAAGGAATGTCTAGTATTTAATGAACATTGGTGTATATGTTGTAAACTTTCATCCCATATATCTTGCATTATGAGTTGATTCAATTCGTCCTCCCATGCTCGTCTATAAGATTCTGATGACAGAATGTCAGTGTCTAGGAGAGTATTATAAATAAAGGATATTAATTTATTTGAATTATAATGTCGATTCAGGCATACATCAAGTGTTTCTGGACCTCTAAACTTATATTCTTGCATGTGTAATTTTACATAGTCTCTAAGTTGTAAATATCTAAAATAATTATTAACATGTAATCCATACTTCTGCTGTAAATCCTGAAAAGAAAGAAAAGTTCCCTTATGATAAAGATCTCCCACCCTTTTAATTCCATAACTTTTCCATTGAGCAAATCCTCTATCTAAGACAAACGGTTTAAAAGAAGGGTTAGTCGCAATAGGAAGGAAAACAGATAATTTACTCAATTTTAAAGTAAGATTTAATTGTTTCCAGGTACGGATAACACTGTGTATAATGGGATTACCTCCATATGTTTTTTTATTTAAATTTATTGGAGCTAAGAGGATCACACCAATATCAAATGGTAAACAATCCTCTTTCTCCATCTTTAACCAATCCGGTTGTTGATCAGAATCATCCAACCAGCAGGTTATATTTTTAATATTAACCGCCCAATAATAAAATAAGAAGTTAGGTAAGGCAATTCCTCCATTAGTTTTAGACTTACATAGATGTCTTTTATTTATTCTATGAGTCTTGTAGTCCCAAATAAAATTAGTAACAATTGAATCAATATTTTAAAAAAACTTTTTTGGAAGATAGATCTGAATTGCTTGAAATAAGTATAGTAGCTGTGGGAGAAAGATCATCTTTATAGCATTACTATGACCAACTAATGATATAGGAAGTGTTTTCCAAAATTGGATATTTCTGTGTAATTTAGTGAGTAAAGGAGGAAAATTTAATTTAAATAAAGAAGTATATTTCCTAGTCACGTAAATTCCAAGATATTCAAAGTTTTCATAGGCAATTTTAAAAGGAAATTGTTGAAGTATGGCCGGATTATGCTCCATTATTGGCATAATTTCACTTTTGTACCAGTTAATTCTATAACCTGAAAATGAACCAAATTGAGTTATGAGATTTAATAAATTCGGAATGCTAATTTCTGGCTTTGTAATGTATATTAATACATCATCCGCATATAAAGAAATTTTATTGGTTGTATGTTTAGTGTTATAGCCGTGAATATCTGAATTTGATCTAATACTCTCAGCAAGTGGTTCTATAATAAGGGTAAATAGAAGCGGGGATAGTGGACATCCTTGTCTACAACCCCTAGATAAATGAAATTTGGATGACAGCATTTGATTAGTTAATATTCTAGCTGTTGGGGATGTATATAAAAGTTTCACCCATGAACAAAAATTTTCACCTAATTGAAATTTTTCCATCACTGAGAAAAGATAGGGCCATTCTACTTGATCAAATGCTTTTTCAGCATCTAGCGAGATGATTGCTAAATCTTCGTTTAATAGTCTATTTGAATATATTATATTGAACAAGCGTCTCAAATTGAAAAATGAATATCGTTTGGCTATAAAGCCTGATTGATCGGGGTGTATCAATTTATCTATAACTAGACTTAATCTATGAGCTAAGATTTTCGCTAATATCTTCTGATCAGTATTTAAAAGAGCTATCGCTCTATACGAACCAGGGTCTTCAGAATCCTTATCTTTTTTAGGAATGAGGATTATTGTTGATTCAGTCAGAGTTTGCGGTAATCTCTGTTGTTTAAAGGCGTGACTATATACAGTTTGCAAACGTGGAGAGATCAAATCACTACATTTTTTATAAAATTCATTATTTAAGCTATCAGGGCCAGGAGTCTTCCCATTTTTCATGGATTTAATGGTCTCAACGTCTTTCATAGTTATTTCTGCGCCCAGTGAATTTCTATCACTCACATTCAAACCAGGAAGGTTACATTCCTGCAAAAAGTTTTGCATCTGCGCAGAGCTATCTGTTATTTTTGATGAATATAATGACTGATAAAATTGCAAAAATCTCTGATTAATATCCTTAGGTAAAAGATAATGCATCTCCACTGCCGCCTGAGAGTTTCTGGCGCATGACCAAAAGGAGAATGAGTGTTCAGGATGGCATTGTGAACCTTGAGAGCACATATCAGGGGCACAGAGAAGCCTCTTGTAAGCAGCAGGTGGTGCGCACCTCTTCACAAATCTCAAGTATACAAGTTGCAAACAAATATAGGACAAAGCTCATCTCCAAACCTGTGGAACTTGGAGTCAGCACTCACCTCTGCAACTGGATCCTCGACTTCCTGACCAACAGACCACCATCAGTGAGGATATGTGATAATCTACGATAATCCCCAACACTGGTGCCCCTTGAGAATGTGCTCTTACCACCTGACTTTACTCCTTATACACCCACGACTGCACAAATACAAATACAACTCAATTTGCAAATTCGCAGATGACCGTGAGCCGGATATCAAATAATGACAAGACGGAATACGGGGAGGAGATTGAGAACTTGGAGTCAGCATGCGCTGAAATAGAGCTTCAAGCTCCTAGGAGTAAATATCACCAGTGACTTGTCCTGGACCACCCATATCGAAGCAACAGCCAAGAAAGCACACCAATGCTTCTACTTCCTTAGAAGGCATTAGACGAAGTTTGGCATGTCCCCAACAACTCTGACTAATTTCTACAGATAAACCATAAAAGCATTTTATCACGATGCATCACAGCAAGGTTTGGGAACAGCTCCATCCAAGACTGTAGGAAATTCCAGTGAATTGTGGATGCAGCCCAGACCATCAGGCAAATTAACCTCCTTTCCATTAACTCCATCTACACTTCACGTTTTCTCAGCAAGGCCACTAGCATCAAGGATGAGTCTCACTCTGGACATTCCCTCTTCTCCCCTCTCCCATCAGGCAAGAGGTACAGAAGTGTGAAAATGCATGCCTTCAGATTCAGGGACAGTTTCTTCCCAACTGTTATCAGGCAACTGAGCCATCCTACCTACAACTAGAGAAAGGTCGTGACCTACCATCTACCCCATTGAGAACCCTCAGATTATCTTTATTCGGAGTTTACTCGATTTTATCTTGCACTTAACGTCATTCCCTTTATCCTGCATCTGCACTGGAAGCCTCGATTGTAATTATGTATAACCTTTCCGCTAACTGAATAGCACACAACAAAAATGCTTTTCACTGTACCCCAGTACACATGACAATGAATTAAACTAAACTAAAAAATGTATGGTACAAACGCACATTAAAGTAGTGCCACATACGAGACTCACTCACCTCTGTTTATGGCACCATGTGACAATACCTGTTGGTCACCTGAAACATCTGTGGAACAGTCTGCGATCTCCACATTGGCTTCAGTCATCTTAGAAGTTACAAACGAGTGGAAGCTACTATTGCTTGATCTAAGGGACTGCCTTGGAAGATTAGTGTTAGTGCCCTGCTGTACAGTTAAAGGCTCCATAATACAGTGCTGACTGAGACTTGCACTTAATTGAACAATGTCAAAATAGAAGAGAAGAGTCACAGTTCAGCTGTATTTTCAGTGCATAAAATCTCCCGGAATGTCCCTGCCAGTCCCCACCTTTGTTTATAATGGGAGCAGGTGGCACCACACCTCCAGGAAATTTAGAGACATTGGCCACTTATTCACAGTATAGAAAAGGGTGGAAATATCAGGTAGTCTTAGAGAAAATAGAAGTGAAGTCTGTTGAGGTTACACATTCCTTCCCTTGGATCTTGGTTCCTGCATCCTCTCTGTGCCAGGAAGTGACAATGGCAGACTGTGATTTCATTGCTAAACACTTTGGCTGGAATGTTAAAAAAAAAGACAAATTCAGCCAAAGTAAACATTCATTCACACCCTCACTGCTAATATTAAATTAAATAATACCAGTCATCTCTGCCAAGACCAGAGTAGAAAGCTGGGACAATAACAGTTTGTCAACACTCTTCAGAACAGATTATGGTCTAGTTCTAATCCTTCATCTACTATCGGGGTTGCTTTTCGCTCTTAAAAGAATACCATTTTGCATTTTAAGGCTGATTTCCATATCCTTCAACATGCACAACATTGTGCCAGACACCCGCCAGTTCTGAACTGTCAGATCTGGTATATTTGAAGGAAGGCGAGGGGTGGCGATACGGTTCTGGATGAAGTGGGTCCTGATGATTGATTCAAACCGAAAGATAACCCGACAGAAGACTGAAAAGAGAAATTTAAAGTGTTGTACTCCATAACTTAATCGAGAGTTGAAGCCATTTCTCGACTGTATTATCCCGAGCCGCACTAGTTTTCATATATACTAGGTTACAAAAAACATTTGAATGTAATTAATGTAAAAGTTACCTGTATCGTCTTGATAAAAAACTGCAGTTTCTAAACCTCTTGAGCACAATGATCTGGTGGCAACCTTTTGCAGGAAGAATCTATATTGTGCGCGCACGCTGACACGTTTGTATAAATACTTTGTTGCGGGTTGACGGACCAGATATCAATCCTGAATAACTTTGAGCGTATCACTGTTGAGGATAGGCTCACGCAGAGAGGTACCGTCCGCCTTGGGTCAAATAGCATCAGAGAGAGGCGTGGCATACAGATCACCAACTTGACGTTTAACTTTTGTGGACTGCCCATTAAAGCTACACCTCTCTTGGGTTGCATTTTTTCCCCCCAGTCCTAATTTTCTGATCGTATGAAGCATGCTTTTCAAAAATTCAAAAAGCAAAAACCCTGCAGTGGCAAAACATTTAAATATACACAAAAAAAACACTGGATTTTTTTCAGGAGAATCAGGCAGCAACCGCTGAGGGAAATAAGACAGATAATATTTCCGGGCGTTAACTATCATTAGGATTGATCATCAACCTGAAGCATTAGCAAAAATCGGTCTGTTGGAGGAACTCAGTGGGTCAGGCAATATCTGTGACAGTCGACGTTCTGGTCTTCCAGTACTGCCTGATCCGTTGAATGTTTCCAGTATTTCTTGTTTGTTTTGCGCCAATTTCGTGAGGTGGATTTTATGTCGACCGTGGGTGTGCGGTGGTTTATGGGTTGATTCAGATTCCATCTGGAGTACTGATTGCATCTTACGATACCTCAGAAATAATACATTAGACTGGGTGGGGCGGGGAGGGGTAGTGAGATTCATCAAATCTACACCACAGCTTTGTGCGTAGAATTGTATTTACTTGAGTTTGCTATGCTGGGAAGCAACATAGTCACGATCTACAAAGTACCAGCGGTGTTTTTTTTGGGCATAGAGTCACTGAGTCAATGGGAACTCTGGACTGACTGCTTGTGAGAGCTTCCAGCGTTGGAGGATCAGACCCTCAAGCTCACGATGTTCGTGCCAAACAAGATGAAAAATTAAACTAATCCCTTCTCCTGCAAATGATCAAAATCCCTCCATTCTGTCCATTACATGCCTTTCTAAAAGCCTCTTCAATGCCACTATCGTGTCCGTTTTTACTATCACTCCTGGCATCAAATCCCAGACACCCACCACTCTCTGTCCAAAAAAATCTTGCCCCTCACATCCTTAAACTTTCCCCCATTCACGTTAGAGCTGTGCCTTTTAATATTTGACAATTTCACGCTTGGAGCAAGGATCCTGACTATCTCTGCCTATCATAATTTTATAAAGTTCTATCAGGTCTCCTCTCAGCCTTTGGCACTCTAGAGAAAACCATCTCCGTCTGTCCAATCTCTCTTCATAACTAATACTCTCTAATCCAGGCAGCATTCTGGTTAATCTCTTCCGCAACCTCTCATGCCATCTAAGATTCCCTTATCTTGCCATCCTTGTCTCATCTTATTGGAATAAACTGGTGCTGAACTCTAATCAACTGGTCTTTAAATGGCCCCTACAGGTTACCCATAAACAGCTGCTCCCAATTTATTCTCCCTAGTTCCTGCCTAATAATATTGGAAATTGCCATATCTCCATTACTCCATTAATTTTTCCCAAGACCAGATTTATCCTTTTTTATAACTATTTTAAAATTGAAGGAGTTGTGATCACTGTTCCCAAAAAGCTCTCCGACTGAAACACTGGCCAATCTTGTTTCCCAATACGAAGTCCAATATAACCCTCCCCCCCTTGTTTGAATATCCACAATTCTGTCCGGTTTAAGCCTCTTGCACTGAAAAAAGCCCCAGTCAATATTGAGGAAGTTAAAGTCACTCATTACAATAACACTGTTGCTTTTATATGTTTCCACAATCTGTCTCTATATCTGCAAAAGGCAGGGTTGTGGTAGAGAGAGGTAATGTGTGCATTCAGCAAAGCAAACTGGTTGGTGTATAATATAAGCAAATTCAAACAGGTGTCTGCTTATTTAAGGCAGCTGTAAATGAATTTTGAAATAAAAAAAAGGTGTCAATCATCCATTACTATGGTGATTTCAAGGATACTAATGTGAAAACAACCAACCAGCACTGCATTGTGGCCAAACCCTCCTCTAATTATCAGCACTTGCAGCTTCATGTTGGGATACAGGTTTGGCTTGTTTCACTGGTCCCTCATCCAAGTGGCGAGGCACTCATTCATATGTGCACTGAGGTCATGGGAGGAAATTCCATGCAGACCGCCAATTCCAGAGAAATGCGGAAAATGTCAACTGTGTACTCATGCCATTCTCATTATAAAACTAGTTTTTTCAAACATACGAGGTCCCTGCCTCCAATCCACACACCTAGGAGATATTTATCGACTTCAGCAAGTGAAGCGGTACTCATACCCTGTTACAATGCATTGACGATGCCAAAGTAGAGACGGTTGAAATCTTTAAGTTTCTAAGAGTAAATATCACCAGCAAATTGTCCTGGACCACCCATATCAAAGCCACGGGCAAGAACCAACACCTCTATTTCCTTAGAAGGCTTAGGAAGTTCTGCATGTCCCCAATTTCAACACATGCGCCGTAAAAAACAATTTATCAGGATGCCTCACAGCATGGTTTGGGAGCAGCTCCATCCAAGACCGCAGGAAACTGCAGAGAATTGTGGACACAGCCTGGACCATCACACAAATCAACTTCCCTTCTATTGTCTCCATTGACTCCATTTACCCTTCATGCTGCCTCGGCAAGGCCACCAGCATAATCAAGGATGAGTCTCACCCTGGTCACTCCTTCCTCCCCTCTCCCACCAGGCAAGAGGTACAGATGTGTGAAAATGCACATCTCCAGATTCAGGGATAGTTTCCTCCCAGCTATTATCAGGCATCTGAATCATCCCATCAACAACTAGAGGACGGTCCTAAGGTAATATATACCTCACTGGCGACCCTCAGACTTTCTTTAATTGGACTTTACTGGACTTTATCTTACACTACACCTTATTCCTTTTTTCATGTGTCCACACTGTGATGGCTCGATTTTAAGCATGTATAGTCTTTCCGCTGATTCATTAGCACACAACAAAGGCTTTTCACTGTACCTTGGTACGCGTGACAATAAAATAAACTCATCTAAACTAAACTAAACAATCCTGACTTTCAGATGTATTGCTGTTTCCTTCATTATTTTGGGTCTAAATTGAATGTTTTCATATGGCGATCTGGGGATAGAAATTCATTGATACTATTTTTGAAACATTATTGTTATGCTCTGGGGCACAGAACTGGACTCAAACGCACGACTCACACACAAGAGTCAATTTGGAGAAAATAAAGGCGTTCTTTAATTTTCACATTAAAGAACACTGCGATTCGAACCAAAAACTCTAAACTTACTCAACTACAAAAACATTAGTTACAAAAATTACTTACTAGCTATACTACGACCGAGAGCACATGAATCAGAGCACATGAATCACAATACGAACTGGCACAGGACAAAGGGAGGCGTGGACTATATATACATGAGGTAAGGGCACACAGGTGGAAACAATCAAGGCGGGGCTGACAATTACAATGGCAGGAAGTCAAGGGACCTGAAATGAGAATCTAAACACAGAACATGACACAAGACTAACAGATATGACGGGACATTACAGTACCCCCCCCCCCCCCCCCCCCTTTAGGACCGACTCCTGACGGTCCAGGCTGGTCAGGATGAGTCTTGTCAAAGTCCTTGATCAAAGTCTTGTCCAAAATGAAGCTGGCAGGAATCCAGCACCTCTCCTCAGGACTGTAGCCTTCCCAGTCGACCAGAAACTGGCGACCGCGACCTCTCTTGCGGACTGCAAGAAGTGCCTTAACTGTGTAGACCGGACCACCGTCGACGAGCCGGGGGGGTGGAGGGGGCTTGGAGGCGGGCACGAGTGCACTTTCCTTGACCGGTTTTATTTTGCTGACGTGGAATGTAGGGTGAACCCTTAATGACCTGGGGAGTTGTAGACGGACCGAAACAGGGTTAATGACTTTTGAGATGGGAAATGGACCCACGAACCTTGGAGCCAGCTTTCTGGCGTGGACGTGAAGTGGCAAGTCCTTTGTAGACAGCCATATCTTCTAGCCTGGGCGATAATGCGGAGCGGATCTGCGGTGGCGGTCGGCTGCCACTTTCATCCGGGACTGACCCCGGAGTAGAACCCTCCGAGCTCCGTCCCAGATTCGGCGACAGCGTCGGATCATGGCGTGGGCAGAAGGCACCGTCACCTCACCCTCATAAGCCGAGAACAAGGGGGGCTGATAGCCGTAGGCACACTGGAAGGGTGTGAGTCCCGTGGCTGCCGTTGGAAGCGTGTTGCGTGCGTACTCGACCCAGATGAGATGGTCGCTCCAGGTGGTCTGGTTCTGCGCGATCAGACAGCGCAAGCAGGTCTCGAGCTCCTGGTTCATCCGCTCAGTCTGGCCATTGGATTGCGGATGGTAACCAGAAGACAGGCTGACGGTGGCACCTATGAGGGAACAAAACTCACTCCAAAACTTGGACACAAACTGAGGGCCTCGGTCCGAGACAATGTCTGTAGGGAAACCATGGATACGGAAAACGTGAGACATCATTACCTCTGCCGTCTCTTTGGCAGAGGGGAGCTTGGCCACAGCGATAAAATGTACCATCTTTGAAAATCGGTCTACCACCGTCAGGACAGTTGTGTTACCTTTGGAGGCCTGCAACCCAGTAACAAAGTCAATAGAGATGTGGGACTAGGGCCTCTGAGGGACTGAAAGTGGGTGCAGCAGGCCCGCTTGGGCTTGTCTAGAGGGCTTGCTCCTTGCACAGACAGGGCAGGCGGCCACATATTCAGCTACATCCTTCTCAAGTGAAGGCCACCAAAAACGCTGTTTAACCACAAAAACAGTTCTCTTGGCACCTGGATGGCATGTGAGCAGGGACGTGTGAGCCCAGTGGATTACCTGGGAGCGCAATGTCACAGGAACAAACAAACAGTTAGTAGGACAGCCTCTCGGTGCTGGAGTCTCATCATTAGCCTGCTTCACATCTGTTTCGATCTGCCAAGACACCGCTCCTACCACACGGTTAAGTGGCAGGATGGGTTCGGGTTCTCTGGTATCAGGTTCAGGGTCATAAAGTCGAGACAGGGCGTCTGGTTTTGTGTTCTGGGAACCGGGCCTGTAAGACAGATAAAAGTTGAACCTACTAAAAAACAGAGTCCATCTGGCCTGACGTGAGTCGAGTCTCTTGGCTTTACGGATGTATCCAGGTTCTTGTGATCCGTCCATACCAGAAAAGGCTGCTCGGCCCCCTCCAGCCAGTGCCTCCACTCCCCCAATGTGGCTCTGACCGCCAGCAGTTCTTTGTTTCCGACATCGTAATTTTTTTCTGCTGGGGTCAACTTATGTGACAGGTAGGCGCAGGGATGAATCTGGTTGTCCTTCTCCGCTCTCTGGGAAAGTACCGCCCCAATCCCCTCATTGGAGGCATCCACCTCCACAATGAACTGTCTCTGGGGATCTGGGATGGTCAGAACAGGAGCGTTGGTGAACAATGTTTTGAGGTAGCTATACTACGACTGAGAGCACATGAATCAGAGCACACGAATCACAATACGAACTGGCACAGGACAAAGGGAGGCGTGGACTATATATACATGAGGTAAGGGCACACAGGTGGAAACAATCAAGGCGGGGCTGACAATTACAATGGCAGGAAGTCAAGGGACCTGAAATGAGAATCTAAACACAGAACATGACACAAGACTAACAGATATGACGGGACATTACAATTATGAAGTTATTGCCATGGTGAGTTAACTGTGCAATCACTTTACAACACTGCAAAATGTGATATTTCTACTGCACTGTGTGATTATGATAATAATAATGAGCATTGCGGAAGAGCACAGACTGTTGCTACCTGTTGGGCAGATTTCAGCTTTCGAGTCACTTGGGTAATTATATAAATGGTCATCTATTTTCAATTGATTTTCTTAGGTTAGCAACACTGACAGGGCTAAATCTCATTGCCACACCTCATTCCCCTTGAAAAGCAGGTGGTGAGACTTCCCTCAAAAAACGTAATTGCTTCTGGTGAAAGAGCTTTCAGGGTGCTGTTGGTGAGGAGTTCCTGGGTTTAGACCCAGTGAAGATGAAAGCCCGGTGATGTATTTCTAAGTCCAGATTCTGTGTGACTTAAAGACATGCAACTCCATGTTGGTTCTTCCTGCAGCCCCAATCCTTGCAAACATTAGATTAAGTCTTGGAAGTGAAGTGAAAGTTAGCACAATACCAGAGATTGATAGTGATGGTAGCTAAATAAGCCTTTGGGGTAGTGAAAATTCTGAGGATTGTTGCTCCTGCCACTATTTTGACATTGTTCCAGCCCCCATCTACTTCCAGGGAGAAAGGTTCTCCTTGCCCTCTCTCTAACCCTTTGTGAATTACTTAACTTCACGCCCATATTTATTGGCCCCTCTCCCTCCACACTGTTCCACAGTGCAAAATAGGTCCCCTCCATCCATCTATCTGGGCCTGTGCAACTTTATCCTTAATTAGGATGGCACAGTGGTGAAGTCGGGGCAGCGCAGTAGTGCAGCTGGTAGAGCTGCTGGTTCATAGCGTTAGAGACCCGGGTTGTATCCTGATCCCAGGTACTGTCTGTGCAGAGTTTGCCTGTTACCATGAGGGTTTTCTCCAGATGCTCGGGTTTCCTCCCACATTCCAAAGACATGCGGGTTTCTAGGTTACTTGGCCTCTGTAAATTGCCCCTAGCATAGGGAGTGGATGAGAAAGCGGGATAACATAGAACTAGTATGAACTGTGATTGATGGTCACGTGGACTCAGTGGCCAAAGGCCTGTTTCCATGCTGCATCTTTTTTTTCTTCTTTTTTATTTATTTATTTTTATTTTTACAGAACTTTTTAGAAAACAAGCCCTCCTACCCTTCCCCCCACCCCCCCCCCCCCCTTATACTAACCCCAAATAAGAAAAAAAGAAGAAAAGAAAAAAAGATTAAAGATTGCCTGGGTGTTGGGGGTCCTGCACACACCCCATGGAATTCCAAACAGAATAAACTGTATATATATATATGTACATCTCTCCCAAAAGAACCATTGAGAATATGAACAATTCTTCTATATATATAGGCCCATCTTTTGTAGATAAGGACGCCAGGTAATTAAAAAAGTATCATATTTGTTCCTTAAATTATAAGTAATTTTTTCAAGTGGGATACAGTTAGAAATTTCATTATTCCAAAGGTCCATACTTAAATAGGAATCTGATTTCCAAGTAACTGCGATAGGTTTTTTGGCTACTGCTAATGCAATTTTTATAAATTCTTTCTGATATTTATTCATTTTAAGTTGTGGAATTATTCCTTCACATCACCCAATAACAAAAATCTTGGGTTGTATGGAAGTTGTATTCCGATAATCTGTTCTAGAAAACTTCTTAAATTTGTCCAAAAAGGTTGTATTTTTGAACAGGACCAAGTAGAATGAAAAAAAGTACCAATTTCTTGATTGCACCGAAAACATTGGTCAGATAAACTTGAATTTATTCTCTTTAATTTTTGTGGTGTGATATATAATTGATGCAGAAAGTTATATTGTACTAGTCTAAACCGAACATTTATTGTATTTTTCATACTGTCAAGGCATAGTTTTGACCAATTTGTTCCATCAATATTAATATTCAAATCCGTTTCCCATTTTCGCCTTGATATATGAATTCCTTGTTTAGGGGCCTTTTTTTAAATTAGATTATATATAATAGAAGTAAATTTTTTAATTTGTCCTTTTTGAATTAGGTTTTCAATTTCCTTAGATTTCGGCAATAACATTGTTTGACCCAATTTATCTTTTAAATAAGCTCTTAATTGAAAGTAACAGAAAAGAGAATTATTTGATATGATATTTATTTTTCAATTGTTCAAATGACATCAATATACCTTTTTCAAAGCAATCACCTATATATCTAATCCCTTTTTGATGCCACCTATATAGAAGCTGGTTATCCATTGTAAAAGGTATCAATCTATTTTGAATCAAAGTAGTCTTTCCTAATAATGATTTTTTTGTTTCATCCTCAAAATTTACCTTATTCCATAATCCGATCAAGTATTTTAATAATGGAGATTCTTTCAGTCCCTGTATCAATTTAGGTTCCCATTTATATATAAAGTCTTCTGGTATATTTTCTCCTATTTCGTCTAGTTCTATTCTTGTCCATGCCGGGTTTTTTTCTTCAAAAAGAGATGCAATAAATCTAAGTTGGTTTGCTTTATAATAATTCTTAAAGTTCGGAAATTGTAATCCTCCTGAATCAAACTTCCATGTCAATTTTTCCAACGATATTCTTAACATCTTACCTTTCCAGAGAAATTTCCGCACATTTTTATTTAACTCTTGAAAAAACTTCTGTGGTACTTGTATTGGTAATGTTTGGAATAAATATTGTAACTTCGGAAATATATTAATTTTAACGGCATTAACTCTTCCTATTAATGTTATTGGTAATGTCATCCATTTATCAAGGTCTTCTTTTATTTTTCTTAGTAATAATAAATAATTTAATTTATATAAGTTCTTCATATCATTATCAATTCTTATACCTAAATACTTTATACCAATTAATGGCCATCTAAATTGGGTTAGTAATCGACATTGAGTGTAATCTCCTTTAGTAAGGGGTAGAATTTCACTTTTATCCCAATTTATTTTATAACCTGATATTTTTCCATATTCTTCTAATCTAAAAGATAGTTTGCGCAACGAATCTAATGGTTTTGTTAAGTATATCAAAACATCATCTGCAAATAAGTTAATCTTAAATTCTTCCTGATTGACTTTAAAACCCTTAATATCTGGGTCAGTTCTAATTAGTTCAGCTAACGGTTCTATCACCAGGACAAATAAAGCAGGTGATAATGGGCATCCTTGTCTAGTTGACCTTTTTAATTGAAACGATGTTGAAATTTGGCCATTTGTCACTACTTTAGCTTTGGGATTCACATTTAGAGTTTTAATCCAGTTTATAAAAGTTGTTCCTAACCCATATTTTTCCAATACTTTATATAAAAAATCCCACTCTAACCTATCAAATGCTTTTTCTGCATCCAGAGCTACTGCTACACTTATTTCATTCCTCTTTTGTGCCAAATGCATTATACTAAGTAACCTAGTTACGTTATCTGCAGAATGTCTATTTTTAATAAATCCAGTTTGATCCATATGTACTAATTTTGGTAAATACTTAGACAATCTATTAGATAAAATTTTTGCTACTATTTTATATTCTGTATTCAGCAAAGATATAGGTCTATATGATGTTGGTTTTAAAGGGTCCCTATCTTTTTTTGGTATTACTGTTAAAATCGCTGTCGTAAAAGACTCTGGGAGGTTATGTGTTCTTTCTGCCTGCTGTATTACCTCCATAAAAGGAGGAATTAATAATTCTTTAAATTTTTTATAAAATTCTGGTGGGAACCCATCTTCTCCTGGGGATTTATTACTCTGTAGTGATATTAAAACTTCTTTGACCTCTTTTAATGAAAAAGGTATATCTAATCCCATCTGTTCTTCTAAATTTAATTTAGGAAGGTTTATTTGTGCTAAAAAAAATTCTATATCATTAGTATCTTTTTGTGATTCTGACTGGTATAGTTCAGAATATTTTTTTTTAAAGGTTTCATTAATTTCTAAAGGTTTATAAGTGATTTTATTTGTATTCATTCTAATGGCGTTAATCGTTCTCGAAGACTGTTCGGCTTTCAACTGCCAGGCAAGGACCTTATGTGATCTCTCTCCTAACTCATAGTACCTCTGTTTAGTTCTCATAATTGCTTTTTCTGTTCGGTATGTCTGTAATGTATTATATTGTAACTTCTTATTGATAAGTTGTCTTCGTTTCTCTTCCGTTACATACCTTTGAGATTCTTTTTCTAATTTTGTAATTTCTTTCTCCAATTGCTCTACTTCGGCCATATATTCTTTCTTAATTTTGGAAGTATAACTTATTATCTGTCCTCTCAAATATGCTTTCATTGCATCCCATATAACAAATTTATCATCAACTGAGTTGGAATTTGTATCTAAAAAAAATTGAATATGTCTTCTCATAAACTCACAAAAATCTTCTCGATTTAATAATGTTGAATTAAATCTCCATCTATAAGTCATTTCCTCTTTATCCATCATTACTATTGACATTGTTAAAGGGGAGTGATCTGATAATATTCTTGCTTTATATTCAACATTTTTCACTCTGTCCTGTATGTTTGTTGATAATAAAAAGAGATCAATCCTCGAATAAGTTTTATGTCTATATGAGTAAAAAGAATAATCTCTTTCTCTTGGGTTAAGTCTTCTCCATATATCGGTTAGATTTAAATCTTTCATCAATGACAAAGTTAATTTTGCTATTTTCGTTTTTGTAACTGTCCTAACTGATTTATCTAAAACTGGGTCTAAACAAAAATTAAAGTCTCCACCTATTAGTATTTTATCGTGGGCATCGGCCAGATTCAAAAAAGTTTCTTGTATAAATTTTATATCATTTTCATTTGGTGCATAAATATTCATCAAGGTCCATAATTCCGAAAAGAGTTGGCAATGTATAATCACATATCTTCCCACAGGATCAATAATTGTATTTTGTATTTTGATTGGTAATGTTTTATTGAGCAAAATTGCAACTCCCCTCGCTTTTGAATTAAATGAAGCTGCAGTAATCGTTCCCACCCAGTCTCTTTTTAATTTCTGATGTTCTATCTCTGTTAAATGAGTTTCCTGCAAGAAAGCTATATCTATCTTCATTTTTTTAATATATGTTAAAATTCTTTTTCTTTTTACCGGCCCATTTAACCCATTAACATAAACTCAAAAAGTTCGGTAATTTAACCATTATTCTTAACAAAATTACTCCAATCTATAACATTACTTAACACCTCGTTTCTCATGGTTTTTTGGGGAGTTTCCTTAAAATTCACCATGTTGCTGTCCACCCCCCCCCCCCCCCTCCCCCCCCAACGTCCAGGCTAAAAGAAAAAAAAGAAAAAGAAAACGAAATAATTAAAGAAACCCAAAATAACCCCCTATTAATGCTGTTTATAAAAAAGAAAACAGCATTACCTCCCTCCATTTTACGGGTCATGGCACACGCCATGAATACACACATGAATCCCGCAGTCATCAATTGGTAGTTCTCCAGCCCCCCCGAACTAACATAACTTTTTCTCCCAATCATTATTCATTAAATCTTTACATTTCATATCCTTTATCTTCTCTCCGTTCATATCCGTTTCAATCCATGTCTCATTCTCGTTTATCTTGTATCTGGGGAGCCTTTGGAAGTTTTAAAGCAAATTCCTCAGCTTCCTGGTAATCAGTAAAAAAATTGTTTCCTTCTCTTTTTAAAAAAAATTTCAGTGTTGCAGGGTATCGCAGGTAAATCACATGCTGCATCTATAAACTAAACTAATTGAGTTTCCTCTCCTGCATATAAAACTGATTATAGGTTAGATATAGACTGCACCAGCAATGGTTGGGTGTGGTAGCCAGGTAAAATGCCTCAAAGTGTGTTTGGAAAATATTAATTTGTTTCTAGGTGGGGCCAGGCCACTTAGTTCATGGGAAGTTTCCATCAGATCATTTTTAATGCCCTGAACGGCACTTCCTTGGTGTTTTAAGGATTTAAGTTTCCTTTTGTCAATATTTTGCACATTTTTGTAAAAACATTTGAGCTGTTTTTCTTCATGTTGCCAGATAGTAGAGTTATTGGGAGGAAAGAACGTATTTGTAACAGCAGGTTTCATTTGCCTGTAGGCTTTGAAACAGGTAAGAGCATTTAAGGTGTAGTCACTCTGCAATGTAGAAATACAACAGTTTAGTGCACAGCAGTTTCTCAGAACAACCAGATTAATCTCCTATAATGGTTAATAATGCTGGAGTAGAATTCCCATGCAAATTAGAAAGGCTGATCTTCTCCATCCAATTAAAACTGAATGGGAATGTTAGTGACATTTTCCCTGTGATTTTGCGAAGTGCACACAACTCAAGGTTAGCTTACAACAACCATTATGCATGCGATCCAGCAGGTTTCTGCACTGCATTGCTGCGAGTGGAAAGTTTAAATTGTGCTATTTGGGAACTAGAGGCTGCTACCTGGAGGGCATCATAACTTTTGTCCCAGTGCGATGCAAATGCCTGCGGTTATAAATTACAAATTGGTTTCTAACCATTCCCTCCGTAACTCCCTGGTCCACAGGTCCCTTCCTACCCAAGCCACCCCATCCCCGGGCACTTTCCCCTGCAACCGCAGGAGATGCAACACCTGTCACTTTACCTCCCCCCTCAACTCCATCCAAGGACCCAAACAGTCTTTCCAGGTGAGACAGAGGTTCACCTGCACCTCCGCCAACCTCATCTATTGTATCCGCTGCTCTAGATGTCAACTTCTTTACATCGGCAAAACCAAACGCAGACTCGGCGATCGTTTCGCTCAACACCTTCGCTCAGTCCGCCTTAACCAACCTGATCTCTCGGTGGCTGAGCACTTCAACTCCCCCTCACACTCCCAGTCTGACCTTTCTGTCATGGGCCTCCTCCAGTGCCATAGTGAGGCCCACCAGAAATTGGAGGAACAGCACCTCATATTTGGCTTGGGCAGCTTGCAGCCCAGCGGTATGAACATTGACTTCTCCAACTTTAGATAATTCCTCTGTCCCTCTCTTCCCCTCCCCTTCCCAGTTCTCCTTCTATCTTCCTGTCTCCACCTATATCCTTCCTTTGTCCCGCCCCCCTGACATCAGTCTGAAGAAGGGTCTCGACCCGAAACGTCACCCATTCCTTCTCTCCTGAGATGCTGCCTGACCTGCTGAGTTACTCCAGCATTTTGTGAATAAACACCTTCGATTTGTACCAGCATCTGCAGTTATTTTCTTACACTAATTGGTTTCTAATCTCACTCAAGTACTTACTTCCAGATTTAATTTCCCACTGTTAACTTTTTTTTTTTAAGTACATGAGGCCATCAATGGCATTTCTCTGCCTTCCCCAGTTGCACTGATCTTCTTAAAGCATTACTATCTTGTTAATCTTTACCAAGTTTCTGTTATGATTGTCCTTTGTAAGGAGGTACAGTGAAAAGCTTTGTTTTTTTATGCTTTCCAGATTAGATAATATTATACTTAAATACAATCAAGTCAAACTCAAATACAATAGATAGAGCAGAGGGGAAATTATAGAGTGCAGAATGTAGTTCCTAGCATTGCAGCATATCAGTACCATAGAAAATGTGCATTGTCCATAATGGAGTACAGGTGAATCAGACAGTACCATAACTTATAGAAGGACCATTCAGAAGCCTGATAACAGAGAGGAATAACTATTCCTGAGACTGTTGGTGAGTACTTTCAAGCTTCTATATCTTCTGCTGGATGGGTGCAGGAAGAAGAAGGAATTACCGGGGTGGGACATATCTGTGATTATGTTTGCTGCATTTTCGAGGCAACATGACGTGTAAATGGAGTCAATGGTGAGAAGTCTGGTCTGTGCGATGGACTGGATACATCTACAACTCCCTGCAATTTCCTACAGTCCTGGGCAGAGCTACTCCCAAATGAAGCTGTTTTGTAACCTGACAATATGTTTAACACCAAGGAAGTGCCGTTCAGGTGCATCTGTAGAAGTTCACTTCCATAGACATTCAAAATTGGCGCTGTTGATATTGAACAAGAGTCACATATTTAGAAAGCTGGCAAGGATGGTCTTTTCACTAATATAGATTCCACTCACATACACAAATTAATTTAATCCTCCTGTATGATTACCCATACCTCTAAAATCAAATATAATGAATAATTAAATACATTTAAACTTTACTCAGGCCCGTTTTCATATTTGAGAAAAATACAGCTTTGGATGCTTTTCGTAAATCTGCTGCCACATACATTAAATATTGACCAGATCTGAGTTTACAATAATGGACAATACTGTCATTCAATTATGAACTCTGTTAATATAGATTTTTGGATTAACTCCAAGGAAAATTGAGTAAATTGATTTACCCGAGACTTTCTCGATTAAACTCAGTGTGCTTCCATGAGCATTAAAATAGTGCAAGAATTGTCCGGCTTATTGTTCACATTGACCAGTTCCCTGATATCCGCAAATGACATCTTATTCTCTCTCTTTACACAAGGATACCACATCAGAAATCTTTTGGTCCTCCAGCATACCTGTGGCAGCTATTTTGGCTCAGTTTTTCCCTCCCGCTCCCAATTTTTAAAAATTCAGGACTGCTGGGCATGCCCCATGGTCGTTACCTTTAGCAACACTTGATGCATACAAAGAAATTTAGTCTTATCTTTAGACTTTAGAGATACAGCGCGGAAACAGGCTCTTCAGCCCACCGAGTCCGAGTCCACACACTAACACTATCCTATACATTAGGGACAATTTTAAATTTTACAGAAACCAATTAATCTATAAACCTGTACTTCTTTGGAGTGTGGGAGGAAACCGGAGCACCCAGAGAAACCCCATGCGGCCAATGGGAAAATGTACAAACTCCATACAGACAGCACCCATAGTCAGGATCAAACCTGGATCTCTCTTGCTGCAAGGCAGAAGCTCTACTGCTGCGCAAATCAGCCGCTCTTAATTGCTCATCTGCCACATGGTCACCTGGTCTCACCCTATCAGAAGTAAATCCTTTGTTCTACCCATCTCCTTCTCCATCCTCTGCTACCTACACCAACTTGTTTTTTTCTCTGTCCCATTTCTGACAAAGAGTTTTTTGAGGCAGTGTGAAGTGCAGATGGAGTAAATGGAGTAATTCCTCTCTCCACAGATTTTGCCTGACCTGGTGAGTGAATCCAACATTTTCTGCGATTATCTCAGATTTTTCACAGCTGCAGGTTTTTTATAACTTTCATGCCTCACATGCTTTTTTCTCTTCTCATTCTACTTATTTGCTGTCTTATGCTTTCTGTTCCGCAGCTGGTTGGTGGAAATAATCACAGAGTTTGGATCTCCCTCACATGTTATAAAATCAGATCAATCGACAACCTAAAATTGGCTATTAATCCCATCACAACCATATTGCCCACTGAAGTGCTGCAAAGTCAAATCCCATTGACCAGCTCCTTGCCTAAATCCCTGCAGATTACCATACAGTGACTTCATCTCCAGGTATTTTAAAGTGTATTCAAGCTGTCTACCACCAGTGCTCCTTGTGGCTGAGAGTTCTAGGCATTGCTAACTTCTGAATAAGAAACCCCTCTCTAATCCTTCCACCAACTGTTTAACTCTATGTGCCTTACTTTGCTTTGCTGAGGGATCAATAACTTTAAATTCCATTCCATTAAGGCTACACACAGCTTTATATTTCTTAATGAACTCAACCTCACTCTTCCAAAGTAAACAATGTAGGCACTTGATTGGACTTCAGAGCTGGAATTTTCAAGTCTTGTGAGTATGTTATCACATTGTGCCTCCAACGTGGTGAGCAGCAATATGTGGCTAATTAGTGCAGGAAAGAACTGCAGATGCTAGTTTAAAGCGAAGATAGACACAAAAAGCTGGAGTAACTCAGCTTTGACAGCACCCCTGGAGAAAAGGAATAGGTGGCGTTTCGAGTTGAGACCCTTCTTCAGCTAGTTAGTGTTTTCTTCAATTCTAACATAGCCTCCATGGTCTCTAAGACTAAAAGGATATGTCTGATACATATTCTTCATGATGTTATCTTACTCTCCTGCTCCTGCTTGTGAACTCTGGACATATCATCAAAGATTCGTCTGTTTCTCTATACTTCTCCGGGTCCCACTATTTAGGTTAGCTTAGCTGAGTTTAATTTATTATTGTCATGTGCGCAGGGGTTCAGTGAAAAGCTTTTGTTGACGTGCCATCCAGTCAAAGAAAAGACTAAACATGAATACAATCTCGTCATCCACATTGCACAGAAAAAGGGTAAAAGGTACAACATTTAGTGCAAGATAAAGTCCGATTAAAAATAGTTCAAAGGTCTCCAATGAGGTAGATGGGTCAGGACCGCACTCGAGCTGGTGAGAGGACCATTCAGCTACTTTATAATAGCTTGAAAGAAAGAACCTGTCCCGAATCATGCGTTTTCAAACTTCTGTACTTCTTTCCTAATGGGAGAGGGGAATAGAGACTCCCAACTCTTATATTCCTTTTCCTTAGTTTTCCTTTTACTTTCTGTCAAAATAAAACAATTTGGGATTTATCTTTGATTCTACTTGCCAATATTTTCCATTCCCTCTTTTCCTTCCTGTTAAAATTCATCCCTGCTCCTTCAAGCTTTCTATGGTAGTTTAGCTTAGAGACACAGCACGGAAACTGGCCCTTCAGCCCACTGAGTCCACGCCACCGAGAACAAAAACAGGTGACGTTTAGGGTCAGAACCCCTCTTCAGACTGAGGAATTTTTGAGGAATTTGCCATGTTTGTGTTAAGCAGTAATTTTTACATGGTCCAGGTGCCCCTCTACTGACTAAAAATAGGTACTACTGCAGCTTAGCATTGTTAGGACAATGGTGGATGATAAATTCTACAGTCCCAAATGTGATTGTAAGGATCACAATGTTAAAAGTACGATTAAACCACACTGATTGATTGCCTCATGATATTTTCATTTTGAATTATTTTCTTCTGCTATATTGCTCAGGGGCCAATATCGTTCGATATCATCATGTACCATGTAATTAAGTGGAGGTTCATTGATGGGATTGTGTTGGGAGAATGAAATGGGAGGAGTGTCGGTTTGGTGTAAATGGGTGTTGGATGGGCTGCATGAATGGGCTGATGAGTTTGTTTCTATGCTGTTGATGTATGACACTGATACTCTGTGACAAAGCTCAAGTAATTGTACATTTCGAAACCATAGTCGAAGCCATTGTTGATTCCTTCACTTGAATGTCTAGAAGGCACATCCTTGATCAAATGTCCTAACAGCATGGCAGTGCTCCTTAACTATCAGGGAAGACCTGGTCAGCTTGGATCATTTCCCATATCTATAGGGCGGCACGGTGGTGCAACGGTAGAGTTGCTGCCTTACAGCGAATGCAGCGCCGGAGACTCAGGTTCGATCCTGACTGTGGGCGCCGTCTGTACGGAGTTTGTACGTTCTCCCCGTGACCTGCGTGAGTTTCTCCGAGATCTTCGGTTTCCTCCCACACTCCAAAGACGTACAGGTATGTAGGTTAATTGACTGGGTAAATGTAAAAAATTGTCCCAGTGTGTGTAGGATAGTGTTAATGTGCGGGGATCGCTGAGCGGCGTGGACTCGGTGGGCCGAAGGGCCTGTTTCCGCGCTGTATCTCTAAATCTAAAATCTAAAAATCTAAAAATCTTGGGAGCCACCTTTCAACAAAGTCAGAGTTCTATAAGGGAATTCACACCAGCCTTCCATGTTGGCCAACTGAAGAAAAAAATCAAGACCCCAATCCTGATGCTGAACTCATAGTCTGCTTAGCAGAAATGATGCTCACCCACCTGTATATATAAGAAACAAGGACAATTTACAGCAGTCACCTTAAGAGAGGTGTCAGCTATGCCGCCTGCATTGATTAGATACTAAAACAAGTGGTATCATAAACAGTGAAGATTGTTATCACAAATTACAGTAAGATTATAATCATTTGGGCGAGTGGAATAAGAATATCTACATGAGTTTTATGCAGATAAATGTGAAGTGTTGCATTTTGGGAAATCAAACCAGGGTAGGATCTTCGCAGTGAAAGGTAGTGGGTCCTGGGGAATGTTGTAGAACAGAGGGTTCTAGCAGTACAGGTACACAGTTCCCTGAAAATGGCATCACAGATAGATAGGGTGTCAAAGAAGGCTTTTGGTACTTTGGAAGAATATTGAAAAGAGAAGTTGGGATGTTATGTTACAGTTGTACAAGGCATTGCTGTGGCTGCATTTGGATTGTTGTGTTCAATTTTGGTCACCCTGCTAAAGGAAGGATGTCATTAAGTTGGATAGATTGCACAGATGATTTACGAGGATGTTGCCAGGACTCGAGGGTCAGAGCTAAAGGGAGAGATTGGGCAAGTTAGGACTTTATTCCTTGAAGTACGAGGCAATCTAAGTCTATCCTGTAGAGGTGTATAAAACCAAGAGGGACATTGATAGGGTGAATGCACAAAGTCTTTTACCCAGGGTGTTGGAATCAAGAACCAGAGGACATTGGTTTAAAGTGAGAGGAAAAGATTTAATATGAATCTGAGGGACAGCTTTATCACTCAGAAGTTTGTCGGTATATGGAATGAGCTGCCAGAGGTGGTAGTTGCAGCAAGTGCAGTAACAACATTTAATAGACACTTGGACAGCTACACAGACAGAAATATTTAGACGGATATGGGCCAAATGCAGGCAAATAGAAAATACTTCAGATGGAGCACCTTAGTCAGCATGGACAAGTTTGTCTGAAGGGCCTTTTTCCATGCTGTACGACTTTATGACAAAATTTGAATAGCTACAAGGATATGAAAGATTTGCAAGTATATGGGCCAAACATGGGCAAATGGGACTGGTTTAGGTGGAGCACCTTGGTTGGCATGAATGAGTTGGCCCGAAGGGTCTGTTTCCGTGCTGTATGACTCTGTGGCATTATTAGGAAAAATGAGTCTCTCCCAGGCTATCTTCCCCTGCATCAATGCTGCAATTGGCCACAGGATTTAAACCAAGGACAAGTCTTTACAGGTTAGGCAAACGTACAGTTAAATCAAAAGTAGTTAATTACATAGAACAAATATGTCTGATGCAGTTGCAACATATGGGGACTGCTGAACCCCACTATGGTTCACAGTGATTATCTCTGCTAGCTGCTGAAGTAAATCTGGCTTAGAGTTGATGAACTCATAGAAAGATAGAAAATAGGTGCAGGAGGAGGCCATTCAGCCCTTTGAGCCATTCATTGTGATCATGGTTGATCATCCACACTCAGTAACCCGTGCCTGCCTTCTTCCGATACCACTTGATTCCGCTAGCCCCTAGAGCTCTATCTAACTCTCTTTTAAATTCATCCAGTGAATTGGCCTCCACTTCCTTCTCTGGCAGAGAATTCCACAAATTCACAACTCTCTGAGTGAAAAAGTTTTTTCTCATCTCAGTTTTAAATGGCCTCTGCTTTATTCTTAGACTGTGGCCCCTGGTTCTGGACTCCCCCAACATTAAGAACATTTTTCCTGCATCTAGCTTGTCCGGTCCTTTTCTGATTTTATATGTTTCTCTTAGATCCCCTCTCATCTAAATTCCAATGAATACAAGCCCAGTCTTTCCAATCTTTCCTCATATGACAGTCCCACCATTCCGGGGATTCATCTTGTGAACTTACGCTGCACTGCCTCAATAGCAAGGATGTCATTCCTCAAATTAGGAGACCAAAACTGCTCACAATACTCCAGATGTGGTCTCACCAGGGCCCGGTACTACTGCAGAAGGACCTCTTTACTCGAGTTCAACCTCAAGACATTGTGACTTATTATGCTGTCATTACCTGAACCTGTTTGGGGAGGCAGTCATGCCCGCTTAGATAGATCATGATAAATGTGATTAGTCGTCAGGGATACGAAGGTACAACAGGGGAAGGGACATAGGTGGAAGGAGACAGGGAGGAAGGGGGGATGGGAAGAAGTGGGTGTGAATCCTGGTGGGGCATAGGGAAGAGAGGGAAAAAAAGGGAGTGGGGGGAGAGAAAAGATGGGTTTGTTTAATATTTAAATAAAACTGGAGAATTCAATTTTCTTACCATTTGTTTGTAAGCGACCCCAGCAGAAATGAGGTGTTGTTGCTCCAGTTTGCATGTGGTCTAACTCTGGCAAAGGAGGAGGTTCAGAATAGAAAGGTCAGAATGGGAATGGGAGATAAAATGCTCAGCAATCAAGGGATCCAGCAGGCCTTGGCGGACCAAGTGCAAGTGTGTGGCGAAAGTATCGCCTATTCTATGTGGTCTCACCGATATAGAGAAGGCCACATTGGGAACATCAAATAGAGGATGTGTACGTGATCTTCTATCTCACTTGGAAGGACTGCTGGGGTTTCTGGATGGATGGATGTGAGCGAGGAGTTATAGCGAATGGTGCTACAATGGTGCTATAGTGAATGGTGCCCCCCCAATAATATTAATTTCACAAGTAAAGTTACTCTCCCAAACCCTGCTTCAAATTGAAAGGGGTTTTTCTCACCATGGGATACGGTATTTACTGCTCATAATGCAGTCTATTCCATAGTGGAGAGAAATGCAGATTGCTGATTATTTTGCTGAAATTCTCTGCTAGCTAGTTTCTAGTTATCTTGTCACTTGAATTCATAGTCCCTCTCCCTCAATGCTGTTCATTGATTTCACTTAAATTACTTTGATTTGTTTCTGTTTCTGTTTGGCCTCAAATTACAGAATCCAGTTCAATAGACAGGAGAACAAATATAAGCATCATGTAAGGTTACATGACTCAGCAAATTCACAAAAAACATCTTGCTCCTAAAATCCTGGGTTTAAACTTACTTGTTTGGATCTGAGATAGCTTTTGCCATTGTACACAATGGATATAGGGCCCACTCATAGAAATGAAGAATTGAACATATCCAGTCAAAACCCATATATTTATCGGCTGTTGAATCGTCCAAATTTGACTTTCCCCCAGCCTGTGGCTAACAGTTTAATTTTCCTGTGTTCAGTAAGGAGATTTATTTTAATTTTAAATGCATTTTGATTTTAGTGAACGCAATGGAGCGAGTGTAATACAGATTATCTAGAATAATATTGGAGATTAAAAGAGCCAAATTTTAAGAGCAGTTTACATAAATGTCCTTTCTTGTTTTAAAGTGTAGAAAATTGAGCAATGTTCAAAACACTGCTTTTAATGTGGTTGGTGAAGAGAAGTAGTTCAGGAATCTAGAACAAGGAGACATAATCTTAAAAATAGAGCCGGGCTTGTGAAGGGTAGGATTATGACGTGCATCCTATGAAGTACAGTTGAAATGTGAAATTCTCTTTGCAATTGAATTCTGAACATTGAATAAGGCTGTTGCCAAGAAGGGGAAACACAACACAGTTCAAAAATAGTTCTGAAAAAAACATAGATCCCGATTAACTAACAATATGATGTGAAAAGAAGTAATTAGAGCCATCTATACACTAAAACTCTCGTTTGTTTGTGATAGAACTACAGCCAAAACGGGACATGATAGCGTGACAATTTTAGGCCCACTTTACTCACTGTCATCGCTTTAATGGTAATGCAAGTAGTTTTATTGAAATCGGTGTTACATTTTTAAAGTTACTCACATTTTAAAGTTTAAATCTATCTCCTAGGGAGGGAGGGAGATAGGGGGGATGAAGGGAGGGGGGGAGGAGGGGGATAAGGGGGGATGGAGTGGGGGGGAGGGGAAGGGGAAAGGGGGAGGGGAGGAGAGGGGAGAGGGTGAGAGGGGAAGGGGCGAGGAGAGGGAGCTGCACCAATGCAGGAGAGGTTTGGGCCCAACGGGTCCATTAGGTCTAGTAGAGTCATAGAGTGATACAGCGTGGAAACAGGCCCTTTGGCCAACTTGTCCACAACGGCCAACAATGTCCCAGCTACACTAGTCCCACTTGCCTGCGCTTGTTCCATAAGCTTCCAAACCTGTCCTATCCATGTACCTGTCTAACTGTTTCTTACACGATGGGATAGTCCCAGTGTCAACTACTTCCTCTGGCAGCTTGTTCCAAACATCCACCACCCTTTGTGTGAAAAAGTTACCCCTCGGATTCCTATTAAATCTTTTCCCCTTCACCTTGAACCTATGTCCTCTGGTCCTCGATTCCCCTACTCTGGGCAAGAGACTCTGTGCATCTACCCAATCTATTCCTCTCATGATTTTGTACACCTCAAAAAGATCCCCCCTCATTCTCGTGCGCTCCATGGAATTGAGACTCAACCTCTCAACCTCTCCCGTAAGCTCACACCCTCTAGTCCTGGCAACATCCTCGTAAATCTTTTCAGAATCCTTTCAAGCTTGAAAATATCTTTCCTATAACATGGTGCCCAGAATTGAACACAATATTCTAAATGCAGTCTCATTTAAAGCAACCTCAGCTATTGCATTTAGCAAAATGAAACAGTATCCAGATGAGTTTAAGATGTGCTTCAGCCATGTTCTAACGACAGGGAAGAACAGGCACGAGGGATTGAATCATCTAATCTCGTTCCCAGGCCTCATAGTGGAGCAACTTTCTACATTTGCTATTAATTTAAAGGAATATTACAATGCTTGTAATTACATGTTTAGTGTCGTGACATCAGTGTTAAAAAATTGAATAAAACTGTTCTTTGTGCAATAGACTCCACTGGGTCTTTTTTAAGGATTTTGAGGCATAAAGCTGATGGCATTGAATTTGTGAAAAATATTGATGGATTAAAACAATGCAAGCTTTGTGTGACTTCTGTATCTATATTGTTGCAATGCATGTTTTACATTGTGTAGTAGTGATAACTGGGGTGGTTTTATCATGTGTTTGAACACAATAGCTTTGATAAAAATATTGCAACACTCTCCAGAAACACTTGAGTGATTTTAGGTCTGTGGCAATTGAAATATTTGGGCCAGTCTTTGTTCAATTGATAAGAGGATATTTATCTTCGGTACATTGGCATCTTTCAATGTAACAACTTAACTTTTGAAAGCACTCCTTTGTTTGACAAAACATCTTTCAGGGTCTATGTTTGAATGTTTCAGGAGAAACTTTTGTGTAGTTTTCAGCTGAATTGGTGATCTGTTGTGTTGGGAATTGGACGAATGGAAAATTTATCGAAAAATGAGGAATTTTATAGACTGGCTTCTTCACCACTTCAGTTATTGTCCATCCACAGAAACCGGCATTGATTCATGCTGTGGGGAGGTCACAGGGACAGCCTAGTAGTACCACAGTCGCACGATCATTCTTTGTCAAACAGTAGTTCAAGCAATAACAAAAGTATCTTTGCCAGGTTTAATAATATCCTTGCCCAAACATTATGCCAGTTTACCCTCTAAGTGAGATTATTGCATGGTAAACTGCAATGAGAAACATGTCTCTTTGTTCACTTAATGCCAGCACTGTCAACACTTATTACTTGTATATGAGAGCAGTCCCTCAGGATTGAGGATAAATTTCTTCCACTCTGGTTTTGTGGGTTCTCTGCGAGAATTACAAACTTTTCGCCAGTGGGGCAGGAGGTGGATGGCAGGAGGTTTGGGTAGGCGGGTTGTGAGATGGTGTGCCCATTCCCCTGCTTATGTCAGACCCCTGAGTGCCTCCTGTGCATATCCTTCATGTTCTCAATACCTTCCAAATGGCCCTCCTGTAATTTGAGTGCTTTTGGATTAGAGATATATTTCCCAGGTTTGTTCTAATTCATCAAATAAATTTGGAGTACATCTTTGATATTTGTTCTCCTCTCTCACACTGCTATTCTTTCTTCAAGACAGAGCTTGGAGTAGTGTCTGTTTTGCAAGTCTGCTGTGGGGCATATAAATGGAAAGCCCTGCCCTTCGTAGCAGAGTGCTGGTGATATTATTGTCGCAGAAAACCTTCAGTGCATTGCTTGTCCTTCCAGTGAATTTGGAGGCTTTTTGCTGAGACAGGTTTAGTGGTATTTTTACAGTGCATGGAGATGCTGGCTGTGGGTAGTCTAGGATTCAGAAGCATACATAAGGAAAGGAGTCACTGCTGCTGTGGTCCTTTAAATTTATGCCAAATCTGAGGTCTTGATCTTCAAAAACTCTTTATTGACCAAAGGCTTTGAAGTCGGAGGTGAACTCCATCATCAATGTCTGCCTTCGCTGAGAGGTATGGGATGTATTTAATGTTTTCGTTACTCAGAGAAAACCGTTATTGTCAGTGGGCAGTGTGGTGACTGGAGGCAAGTTGGTAGTGAGCTTATATTAAGTTGCAGTTAAGATCAGATGAAGCTTCCTTGTTTGTGCAATGATAAGGCAGAGGAACATGCCAGCTGGCAAGACAAATATACAGAAAAAAGGAAAAAATGAGCCAACGTTATGACTGGAGGAAATGGTGGGTGATCCTTAAGCCTGATATGGGCCTTGTTACAGTGCAGGAGGCCACAGATTGAAAGGTCAGAGTCATTTCCGATTGTGACCATCTGTAAGTGGCCTCTTTCTACTCCCTTTCATTCACGGTACAGTGAATAAAGAAGCTTAATCTGATTTCAAATGATTTTGAAACACCACATTCTTTACATTGAGTCTTACCCGACCATAGATATTTCCTCTGTTCTAGCCATCCATACCACACCTTCTCTGCTGCCTAAAACTAACTAGTTTTCTCTCTTTCTCAGTTCCAATAAAGGGTCCCAGACCTGAAATGTCAACTGTTTCTTTTTCCATTCATTCTCTCTGATCTGCTGTATGTTTTCAGCATTTGCCCCCCTATATTAAGGCAAATTCTCTGATCTTACTATTTGGGGGGTCTTTAAATTATAGAATCAGCATTATTATGTGGGAACCTATTTCTGATCTACACTATGACTAAGTTCAAGCTTTATACATATCCCCCTCAACCCCGCAACCCCACAAATAGACTGCAATTTATTGTTGTGTATTACATTGCACGAAGCTCCAGGTCCTACAATACAGCATGTCATTCAGTCTGCTGCGGGCAACAGACATGTGATTTACAGTACATTAAGCATGTGAATATCACATTACCAAGCATCAATAACCCCAATTTATAATGTCGTGCATTGTTAGAAATAAAGGGTAATTAGTGGGAGATGTTGAAATTTGCAGGCATTTACACAAGCTAACTGACTTCATATGGCTTTATATACAGTTGAAATGAATTGAACTTGCCTAATAAGATGGGGTTCAAAGGCACAGGCCAGGCAAGTAGCTAAAAACCACAGCAATCCTGCCCCTGAGTACCACAGGCAATTCCATTATCGAAGCGTAGATGACACAGCATAAAAACAGATTCCTTAGTCCCACACATCAGTGCCGACCAAACTGTCTTTTTGAAATTGTCCTATTTGCCTTCATGTGGCTCATGCCCCTCTAAATCTTTCCTATCTATACCTGTCCAAATATCTTTAAAATCTTATAATTGTATCCACCTCTACTACATCCTCTGACAGCTCATTCCTAATACCCAGCATCCACAGCATGAAAAACATGTCTCTCAGGTCCCTTTTACATTTTTCATCAAAATGTCTTCCTGAGAAGACACCCCAAAGTTTTGCTGCCAGTTTTAGACTCCCCTATCTTAGGATAAAAACTGTGACTATTTACCTTATGATTTTACAAACCTCTACATGGTCAGCCCTCAGCTTCCTAATCTCCAGGAAAATAGTCCCAGCCTATTCAATACCTTCTGAAAATTCAAGCCCTCCAGAGCCAGCAACACCTTTGTGAAAGCATATGAAAACCATGAGACCGGTGGCAATCAACAAGGCTCCCTTCTAACTTCCAAGTAAACCAACTATTAGTATCTCCAAAGATAGACACAAAACGCTGGAGTAACTCAGTGGGACAAGCAGCATCTCTGGAAAGAAGGAATGGGTGACGTTTCAAGTCGAGGCCCTTCTTCAGACAATGGCTAAATTCCTCTGCAGTGGACCTTCTCTTTTCAGTTAGATGAATTTTATTTTCAATGCCATCTTCAGTGACACAGAGGTATTGCTAGTAGAGCTGCCACTTCATAGCTCCAACGATCTTTGTTCAATTCTAATCTCCAGTGTGGAGTTTGCACATTCTCGCTGTGACAGAATTGGTTGTTCCAGGCATTCCAGTTCCTTCTCATCTCTTAAAGACATGTGGGTTGGTAGGAGAGTTGGCCATTGTAAATTGTCCTGAGAGTGTAGGTGAGTGATAGACCCAGAGGAGCTGGTGGGATTGGAGAGGAAAGTAAAATGGGATCAGTGTAAATGGGTGGTTGATGGTCAATGTGTACTCGGTGAACTGAGGGCCTGTATCCATGTTGTATTACTTTATGTTAATTATAATTGTGGTTATCCTGTTCCATACATAGCTAACATTTCAAAGTATTATATTAAGATTTCCTTCAGTAATCCTTCTCCTGGATTACAGCTTTTCCCACTGATAGGAGACATCAGGACACATCAGGAACTTTTTTTATCCATTAACCTTGTGGTCTTGGAGAATTGATTCCCTCACCACACATGCCAGAATCCCACATATCTCACCTTTTGAATTAAATAATGAAATCATCGAGAACATACAACATGTCAGCACAGGAACAGGCTCTTGAGTCCATGATGTCCATGCCATCAACGGTGCCAAATTAAATGCGTTCCTTCTGCTAAATGTAATCCATATCCCTCCATTCCCATAGATCCATCTGCTTCTCTAAAAGCTCTTAAACACCATGATCATATCTGCTTCCACCACCACTCCTGGCTGGGTGTACCAGGGACTCACCGCTCTCTGCACATATCCTTTAAATCTCCTTTACCCTTTACCCCACTCACCTTAAAGTTGTGCTCTCTGTTATTGGATATTTTTCCTTTAGGAAAATATTATAATATCAGACTATATTTTCACACCAATTTACAGGGCCACACTGAAAAAGCCTGGGGTTCATACTGTTTTGCAGCTCTTGTAGGGTCCCTACATATGCATGACAGGCCAAATGCTTCTATCTCAATAACGTTGCTTTCCTATTAATGTATACACTGTTTATACTACATGGTTTAAAATCTTTGTTTTACATATTTTCTAGCCTTATCTCTGTGTGACTCCCACACGCATGCCACATCTGTCTGCCTGCCAATTTTAGAACATATCAAGATAACTAGTCTTTTGAACATTTATCTTTTGCAATTTAATTGTGTATCAATCTTTTAATCAGGACATTGATTCTGTTGGAAGGAACATTCTACTCTTAGTCTAGCCCTCTGTTTTCTCCCTCTTATATGTTTCCAATAAAGCTCCAGGTGAATTCAAGTAATGACATTCCGCCATCCAACTGCTCATTACAGCCCTCAGAAGAACGCAGTAACAAATGTGGTTCTCATAGCTGTACTGTAGTTTAGTTTAGTTTAGTGTTACAGTGTGGAAACAGGCCCTAGGCCCACAGACCAGCGATCCCTACACATTAACACTATCCTGCACACCACTAGGGACAATTTACATATACCAAGCCAATTAACCTACTAACTTGTATGTCTTTGGAATGTGAGAGGAAACCAAAGATCTCGGAGAAAATCCACGCTGGTCGTGGGGAGAACAAACAAACTACTTACAAACAGCACCCATAGTCAGGATCGAACCTTGGTCTCTGACGCTGTAAGGCAGCAACTCTACTGCTGCACCACCATGCTGCTCATAACAGAATCAGTTTTGTTCTTGGGGTAGTTCTTGAACTAAATGTAGGTTTGAACCCTGAGATTGAAAATCAGTGCCTGAACAGGGACTTGAACACTGGGTTAAATGTCTGAAGCTCTACTGATCGAGCATCCCGCAGCTCCGCTCTTGCTCCCCCTCCCCCCACTTGTAACAAGGACAGAATCCACCTCGTTCTCACCTTCCACCCCACCAGCCAGCGTATCCAACAAATCATCCGCCAACATTTCCGTCACCTACAACGGGACCCCACCACTGGCCATATCTTCCCATCCCCTCCCCTTTCTACGTTCCGCAGAGACCGTTCCCTCCATAACTCCCTGGTCCACTCGTCCCTTCCTACCCAAACCATCCCATCCCCGGACACTTTTCCCTGCAACCGCACGAGATGCAATACCTGTCCCTTTACCTCCCCCCTCAACTCCATCCAAGGACCTAAACAGTCTTTCCAGGTGAGACAGAGGTTCACCTGCACCTCCTCCAACCTCATCTATTGCATCCGCTGCTCCAGATGTCAACTTATTTACATTGGCGAAACCAAACGCAGGCTCGGCGATCGCTTCGCTCAATACCTGCGCTTGGTCTGCGTTGGCCAATCTGATCTCCTGGTGGCCGAGCACTTCAACTCCCTCTCCCATTCCCAGTCTGACATTTCTGTCATGGGCCTCCTCCAGTGCCATAGTGAGGCCCACCGGAAATTGGAGGAACAGCACCTCATATTTCGCCTGGGCAGCTTGCAGCCCAGTGGTATGAACGTCGACTTCTCCAACTTTAGATAGTTCCTCTGTCCCTCTATTCCCCTCCCCCTTCCCAGATCTCCCTCTATCTGCCTGTCTCCACCTATATCCTTCCTTTGTCCCGCCCCCCTGACATCAGTCCGAAGAAGGGTCTCGACCCGAAATGTCGCCCATTCCTTCTCTCCCGAGATGCTGCTTGACCTGCTGAGTTACTCCAGCATTTTGTGAATAAACACCTTTGATTTGTACCCGCATCTGCAGTTATTTTCTTATACGAGCTATTCAGGCTATACTGTGATACTAATCAGAATAGGCCTATACTGATATCTAGCAGTTGTTTCTCTTTGTTGAGATCTCACAGACATCAAATTGAATGGTGGGCTGAGCTGAGGAGGGGAAGGCAACAGTGGCAGGTCCCATAGAGACTGATATCCATTGATAGCCTTTCCCCTCACTGGAATAAGTCTATATTTATAAATTAAGGGACAAGATTCAAATTTTTGGGGGGAGCAAAGAGCCTGCTCTAATGATTTTTGTACAGAAAAACTCATGAATAATCTGCTATATAGTGACTACTGTAATAACAATGTCCCTGCATGTTCTATTGCAATTTGCTAGCTTTTCTCTGTTGTGCTACATAAAGACACCACCTGATCAAGATGTCATGATTCTGGACCCTTGACCTTGGCTTGTGTTGTGAAGTTAATCTCAAATGGGTTATAAGAAAAGTTGCCTTCATAAAAAGGAGAGAACAATCAACAGATGTTACCAAAAATAGACAAAAAGGGCTGGATTAACACAGCGGGTTAGGCAGCATCTCTTGAGAAAAAGGATGGGTTACATTTCAGGTTTGAAGAAGGGTCTTAACCTGAAACGTCACCCACCCATTTACTCCAGAGATGCTGCCTGACCCACTGAGTTATTATAGCACTTTTTGTCTATCTTTGGTTTTTGACTAGCATCTGCAGTTTTGTTTTAACAATCATCAAATGTTATCTATCATACCCACTGAAATGTTTGCACATTTGGATTGGGTCAGGTTTGGATCTGACACCTTCTATGCTTCCACTTTGTTTGTATATCCTGCTAATTATCACAGTTATTACCACCAGCGCTCAGAAAGTCCTTAGGATGAATGGTAACCAAGTGAGGGGGTATCAGTACTTTAAGCAGAAGAAAAATGAGAGGAGAACATTGGGTGCAAATATTGCTTCGGTTTTCAGATCCAAAGTAATTCACAAGGTGGTGTTTCATCTTTAACTACGGCCATTGGGTGTCTTACTTAGAAAACAGTGAATGAGCTCCCCGACACAGTTTATATTTAAGGCAGAGATCGACAGATTGGTTTTAGATATTAATGAAGTCAAGAGTTATGGGGTTAGTTCAGAAAAGGGGTGCTGAGATAAAAGCTGATCCATGCTGTTTCTGAATGGTAGCAGGAGGGTCTGAATGGCCTGCTCCTGCTTCTAAATCTTGCTTTGTTATGACAACAGTTTTAGTGGAAGAATCATTCTACCAGGTAGCATGAAATGCAGGAAGTATTTATATCTGCTTTGGACAAACAGAAATCAAAAGAAAAGCTTTAAGAATATTGTTGGTGCCAAGCTGAGAGTTTCTGTCAGTGTGCAGTGTCCCATTGGACTTAGCCTGCCATTTGATCCTCCACCTACTCAAACACTCCCTGTGGAGAACTGTAGCTCCAGCCTAGAACTTGGTGAAATGAAGAAATGAATTGTTTCTTGTGAAACCTGTTTACATAGCGAAACAAATCTCATAGGAAAGTCATGAACTTTGGTTTCCTGAGCCATAGATAACTGTGGTTTGCAAATCCTCAGTTCCTCTTTTTGGCAGAAATTAGTTATCAACATCATGGGAAATAAAGTTGGCTCTGGCCCTTTATAAGACCCTCTAATTTTGTAATGCTCAATTAATGAGTTCATTTTGAGGCAACTTCCCCCCAAAACAACTTACGATTTGCGTATTGACACTGAGCAGGATGATAGAAAAGAGACAGGAAAGTGTTTTTGTACTTTTGTAACCCTTCTCCCTCTAAGTCTCTGAGAATCACTTTATCATGGTCAGCTACCTTTTTTAATGGCATTTCATTGGTTTTAATTGTCTTCAATTATTTCAAATAAGTCCCTGCTAATCAGTGAACTCCGCAGGGTGAGGGTGAGGGAGAGGGTGAATGGGTGAGGGTGAGGGTGAATGGGTGAGGGTGAATGGGTGAGGGTGAATGGGTATGGGAGAGGGAGAGGGAGAGGGAGAGGGTGAATGGGTGAGAGTGAGGGTGGAGGAGTATAAGGATGAACACAGGACACCTAACCAAAAGGAGTTGGCTGGGAACTGGAGAATGGCAACTTACCCAGTATGAAGAATAAACTAATATGGGCACAAATTCACTGACTAGATGGAGGCAAACAACAGGTGATGAATGTAATAAAGCATCGAACTTCTAAATTCGCAATCGCCACAGTTAAAATTGTTGTAGTAATCTTCCTAATGTTGCCACTGATTTGAAAACAAACAACTCTATCATTCATCAGACTGGACTAAAATGATTCCGTGAAGATCAACTCTGATCTTTAGCTTGCGTCTCTTAACAGACAGTGGCAGGGAAGGGTGGTCCTTAGCATTTGTATGAGGTCTTGCAATGTGTTTTGATAAGCTGAATGATACAAAAAAAGTCAAAATATTCCATCTTGGTAACCAAGCACCAGGTTTTCTCCAACATTTCCGATAAAACTATGCTTGTGATTGCGAATGAATTGTTCGCTGTTTTAAACTTGCCATAGCAATCGTTATTATTTTCCTTTTCAAAATCAAATCTTAATTCACATTGGGAACATTACATTGGATATCTAGTTGCTGCAGCTATTAAGCTTTTTGTTCTTTGATATTAAATCCCAGCACAATAAAACATCAGTTTCAATAGTTTGGATCCCTTCTCCTTCTGAGAATTGTTATAGATTATAGAGTATCCTGTTGCCAATTTGCTCAGTGGTGTTTGGTTACTGCAATGGAATGTTTTAACTTTCTCAGCAAACACTTTCTCACTTAGCTTTGCAAGGTTTCATACTGATCTCCAGTCTCTCCTTTTCCCTGCTGCTGTATTTTTAAACAAAGTTTAGATGCAGATACTGCCACAATCCTCACAAGCAAATCTTCCCGATACAATATGGCTGCATTTACTGAAGGCAACCAAGGCTTAAAAATTGGTTCGTGCACAGTGTCGCCACTGACCCATATCACATGCATCAGAAAGCTGGAACTGATGGAACCTGAGATCTCTACCTGCAGTGAAGCTGAAACATTATCTTGAGCTCCAAACGTTCACTATCCCATCATACCTTATTAATGGAGTTAGAGAGACAAAGAGACGGAAAATAACAGCTGCACCTCTTCAAAGACCGCAGTTACCATTGAGAAGAAAGGATGTGTTAAAACACTGAGCAGGTTCTGCACTGCATCAAACTGTTTGCATGTCTATCTTTTACCTCAATGGCACCCTATTGAAATAAATGTTCGTGGTGCTGAGAGCATGAAGGTGGATACCCACATACAATGTATCAGCTGTGACAGGGGCAGCACTCCTGGCTAAGACAATGCACCATCCACCTCAATCTGAACAGAAAACAAAGAGGAATAGCGTTGGGCACCCTAAACTGAAAAACATTTCTTCTATTGTGGGCCCAAACAGTAGTCCAATAACTGAGTGTGTGAATTTAAAAAAAAATTGTTTTGAATTAAATAACAAGAGAACAAAAACCCAAACCGAACCAAATGTAAAATACAAAACTAGAAATACAAGATGGGAATTGCTGAATCATTCGGAGGATAACAATTCAATCACAATACATCTTGGAATGTGGCCAAACTACATTCTCTTGAGAGCCAAGATAGCAAGCAGGTTAGTTGAAGTGAGGCAGCTGCACTCCTTTATATAATTGAAGTGAATTATAATTGCAATTACAAACAAAAGGCAACAATATTAACATCTAAAGTAACTTAAAGTAAGAGCAGATTGGACAAAGAAGTTTTATAAAATATATCAACAGAAAATACTAATAGCATGAGGTGCAGTACCAAGACTGGAACTCAAGCACAGAGATTCAGAGAGAAAACTGGGACTGCCTGCTAATAAACAGAGGTCCCATGACATATAGAACCTGGAGCCTGTAAACACGATGGGAAGCAATATATGCTTTTGTTGGTATTTTCGGTGGTCAAAAAGTCTTGTACATCTGGTTTCAACGAAGATCAACTCCCATACTGCTCTATAGAGCGGGCACTTTCCCTAGGCAATCTAGCCTGTCATGATGAAGCAATAGTCGAGTTTGCCTTTGTATTTGAAAAGGCAAACTATTCTGTTAAACCTACTATTAATTTAGTATTTATTTGGGAGCAGATGGCAGGGCTAGCATTTATTGTCCATCCCTAAATGCCTGAGGAGATAGTAATAAGCTAGCTCCTGAGAAACTGCAATCATTTCAGTAAAATGTGCTTCGAGGGAGGGCGTTCTAGGATTGATGCAACAGTAATGATGGAACAACAACAGATTTCCAAGGCAGAATGGTGTGACTTGGTGGGAATATTCAGGTGGTTGGATTCCCATAAGCTTGATATCCTTGTCCTTCTCGGTGATTTAGTTTGCAGGTTTCAGAGATGCTACCGGGAGTAGCCTGGTGAAGAACTGCAGTATAGTTTGTAGATTGTCCACACTGCAATCACTTTTGCACTGGAGCTGGAGAAAATTAGTGTTTATAGTGGTGGATGGCACACCAATTAAATGGGCAGTATTGATCTGCTTATGTGTGTTGGAACTGCACCAGTCCAGAGTGTAAATAGTGTGTTAACAAATCCTCACTTGGTGCCTTATGGATGGTTGCAAATTTCTGGAATGTCAGGAAATGAGACACTCCCCACAAGATATCAGCCTCTGATTTGCTTCTGCAGCCACAGTATTCATAAGGCTGCTCAATTCCTTTTCTCCTCAGTAGTGAACCACATGATATTGGGGGAGAAGCTGATGCTGGTAATGCCATTGAAAGTCACGATCGGTTGTACTCCATTGCTAGAAATAATCAGTGCCTGACCTTCTGTAGTGGAAATTGTATTAGATATTTATCAGGCTATTTTGAAATGTTGTCCAGGTCTTGTTACCTGCATACATGGATTCCTTTATTAGCTGAGGGGTTGCAAATGCTGTTCAATATTGTGCCAGAATTGGACAACATCTCCATTTATCATCTTATGCTGGAACAAAGGTCTTTGGTGGGAGAACAGGAGACTGCATATGCTTGAATCTAGAGAGAAAAAAACTGCTGGGAACTCAGAAGGTCAATCAGTATGTGTGTAGACAATAGAAATTTGTTGACATTTCAAGTGATGACCCGGCATCCCTTTCGCCTTCACAGTTGTTGCTTGACCCATTGGGTTCTTCCAGCAGTTTAGTTTGTCATTGCTGAAGCAGCTGATGGTTGTTGTGCCAAGGACACCATCTTGAGGAATTCTTGCAGTGATGGCCTGGGACTGAGATGATTAACCTCCAAAACCAGTCAACCATTTGGAAAATTACTCAGGTATGGAACATCTGATTATTGGTGAGCAGGCACTCTTTGACAACACTGATTAACAAACAAACCAAAAAGTCTAATCACTTTGTTGTCATTTGAGAGCAGGCTATTCGTGTAGTAACTATCCAGGTCAGATGTTCCATATCTGAGTAATGTTCCACATGGTTGTTTGATTGCTTGGCTACAAAAATGGTCAGTGCTGGAGTTCAAGTTTTCAATGCTGCAGCTTTCCCCACAGCCTTTGCTGTATCACGTGCTCTCAGTCATTTCTTGATTATAACAGAGTTTTTTTAATTGAAGTCCAAATTTTCTTCATAAAAATACCAAACTGTAAATGGTTTTCTTCACATTCATAGGTGTTGTTAAGTCTCTACATTCAATGTGCCATCAAGTTAATACATTCTATGTACTAAGCATCAATGTTACTCATGTGACCTCATGAACAATACACTTTCCTGGCCCCTCAGTGCTCAGTGGTAGAAAAAGAGTGGATCTGGTAGACTGCAGACTGGCATTTATGATGATGGGAAACTTAACACGTTTCTGAGATCATAATCATAATCATAATCATACTTTATTAGCCAAGTATGATTTGCAACATACAAGGAATTTCATTTGCCATACAGTCATACCAATAAAAAGCAACAGAACACACAAAATACATTTTAACATAAACATCCAACACAGTGACTTCTCCGCATTCCTCACTGTGATGGAAGGCGAAAAAAAGTTCAATCTCTTCCCTTCTTTGTTCTCCCACGGTCGAGGGCCTCGAGCCTTCCGTGGCCGGCAGTGTTTGAGCCCTCTGCATCAGGGCGATAAGCTCCTGCATCGGGGGAGAATCTCAGCTCCCCCGCACCGAGCGATCGGACCTGGGTCAGGGCTGGTCGAGACCTTCTGCGTCATTTGGAGCTCCCGACATCGGGTCTCTACCCGAGACTGCGAGCTCCTCGATGTCGAAGTCCGCAGGCCGCAGTTGGAGCATCGATCCCAGGCAAGGGATCGCACGCTCTGATGGTAAGTCCACGTCCCCACGCTGGAACTCAAAGTCAATCCCAAGCTAGGCCTCCAGCTCCATTATGTTAGGCTGCAGAGCGACCGGAGGTACGATCCGGAAAACAATCGCATCTCCGGCAAGGTAAGAGATTGAAAAAAAGTTTCCCCCACATAAAACAAACCAGAGAACATTAACACGTACTTTTAAAACACACTAAAAATAACAAAAAAATGACAGACAGACTGTAGGCGAGGCTGCCATCGCGGCGCCACCCGGTGGTATAGATCCAAATCCAAGAAGGACCTCTATTTCAACATGACTTCAAATGCTTCAGCCTTGTCTTTGACATTTATGTGCTATCCTCTGCCATCACTGAGGACAGGGATGTTCTTGGCACTTCCTTCTATTACATGTATTATTATTCCTTCCCCTTCATTAGCTCCCCATTCGGAGCTTTGGTTTTACCCCTGGGTTGCGGGATTGATTAAGTCCGTTTATTACATGTTGTTTTTAGTGTTTAAGATGCATGTCGTCCCATGTTCCAGTTTGGTCAGCCTGATACCTCATGTTGTATAACCATAGTGCTGCTCCTGGCATTCATTCAACCAGGGTTGTTTCTCTGGCTAGATTGTAAAGGCGGAGTATGGGATATGCCGAGTCATTGTGGTAGTTAAATGTACATAAATTTATTTTACTACAACAATGACTCAGCACATGATGATGGGTTGAAGTTTCAGAATTAGTCTATTCAAAAGACATATTCTGAAAGCCCCAGGAGTCATGATAATTGGAATTTGCATGGATACATGTTGGGTCTGGTGTTTGCCCAGTGGAAGCTCGTTTCTCCTTGGCTTAGAAGGATATGTGTTAAGATTATGGAGCAGAGATGAGCATCTGATTAAGGCTAACATTTGACGCCGTTCTGAGGATGTCCTACACTACCGGAGGTCCCATTTTTAGAATGGAATAATAAAAAACAAGGATCTGATCTCCAGGTTCAAGAATAGCTTGTTCCCCACAACCATCTGAAACTGATTCTGAAACTTTGAATGTGACAAAACACTGAAAATGTGAACCATTTGGCTGCACAATGGACTTTGGACACTGTTGCGTCATCACTGGGGTTGTTAATGAATTTATTTTGTTTTGTTTATTATACGTTATCTATGAGTATTATCTTTATTGGCTTGTTATGCTGCTGCAAGTAAGAATTTCTTGTTCCTTTGTCGGTACATTTGACTATAAACACTTGATTCTTTTGACGCTTGGGTTTAAGTGGAAGTCCGCATGACATTATTTAATTATGGGAGCAGGAGGGAGATTCTCCGTGTATTTATCTTCCAATCAATATTATTAAAACTCATTATGGGGTGAGGTTTACCATTGCTGTTTGTGGTTTTTGCGGTTTCAATGGGGGGGGGGGCGGGATACTTGCCTTCAGATGGTGCCTGCGGTTGGGAGTTGCAGCGCCACGTCACCTCCGCCGACGCTCGACTTTGAGTGGAGCAGTGTGATTATATAAGTAGGAATTGTGAAGCAGCAGGTCAGTGCATTGAGGGGCAGACATGGCAGGGAATATGTTTCTGTACTGGGGCTCCGGTTCCCCGCCTTGCTGGAGGATCGCCATCGCCTTGGAAGAGAAGAAACTGCAAGGCTACAAGGAAAAAATGCTATCCTTCGAGAAGATGGAGCACAAATCGGAGGAGGTTATGGCGATAAATCCCAGGGGCCAGGTGCAGAATGAGAGTTTGCTACATCCCCCCCCCCCCCCCCCCCCCCCGGTCCGTCCGTTCCGGACACCTTGACGATAGTTATTTTGTAAATCAGCCACTGCAGTTCCTTGTGTCCAACGCTTGTGTATGTCTGGGTTAAATAGTTGCTTTAAAGTCACAGGTCGCTGCGCAGATATTTGAATTGATTTGCAATCGGAAAGAAATAAACGAAACTTAAATCAAGCTTTTGGTTATTTTTTTTAAAAATGTGAACATTGTTGTTGCAGTTACCTAGTTTCCGCCATGGAAACATCATCCTGAACGAATCTATTGGAGTCTGTCTCTATTTAGAGGTAAGGGTTTTTTTCCCCTTAAAGGCATTCGTCGAGAATTTTGCTTTTTTAAACCTGAGACATGTTTTTCCTCCGTATTGAGTTAGTTTACGACTACTGTTGATTTGGTATCAGCGGGTTGCCGGCTTGTTTCCCAGGTTTTAACGTCCGTTCAATCTCTGAATTTGCCTTCCCTAGAACCAGTTCAAGTCTCAAGGTACCAAGTTGATTCCGGACTCCGCGGCTGAACAGGCTCGTGTTTACCAGAGAATGTTTGAGGTTCTGTCCCTGCAGGAGAAAGTGGGTAAGTTTCCCCTAGCTTCCCCAGTGTGCCAACTGTTGCTATGTTTTTCTTACTTCAAAATGCGGTTGCAAGCCGCGCCGTATAGATGTTGATCTCCAGTGCACTTTCTCCCTCTGAGCGCTGACGAGCTGCTTCTGAATGGCACAAGTACCGTTCCCTCCTTCCATTACAAAGCAGCGAAGACAAAGATCCTGCACAACAAATATTAAGCCAATGAGGAACTTGTGTTATGAAATGATGACCAAATCGTTTATTTGCTAAACGCAAGGTTACCTTTTCAGTGATTTATCCTGCTTGTATTTCTAGTACTTGCATTAGTGGCTATTTGCAGCGACCCTGCTTTTATTAACCCTTTCTGCAGCAATTTTATCTTCTGTTTATCTGCCTAGTATTCCCAATACTTTAAATGATGTCGTTCCTATTTATAGAAGGTGGGTATTTTGAGAAATAGCAGCAACCACAGGTGCGCTGTGGTGCAATTGAGACCCAATGTAAGAGGCGGAAGGGTGATAAATTTCCAAGATAGAATGGGTGTAATTAGATGCTTGGTGATCAGCATGATGCCTCTGCAAGCCAAAAGGACTCTTCATATTAGAATTAAGTTTCTTTTTATCTGGCAGATTGGATAAAGATGAATTGGCTGATATGGCAAAATATTTTTTTGATGTCTAAAAGTCCTTTAAGGATCCACTCAACTATTGGACAAAACTAGAACAGGCAATACCGTGTTTATTGTGCCATTGATGAGAATAAATGGGGCCATTTGGGTAGGAAGGCTGTGAACAATGGGATGCTGGAGCCCAACATGCTCCTAATGTTATTTTTTGATTAGGCTGAGGGGATTGTTGAGAATAAATTCAAATTTGCTGATGATACAAAGCCAGATGAGCTTTGAAGATACAGAGGGGCTTCACAAAATGTAAGTAAATGCATGAAGTCATGGTAGATAAAATATCATTAGTGAAACTGGGATGGTAGTGTTTTAAAAATGCACTGGGAATGAATTCTAGGCCATGGTTCATTTGAAAATTCATAGCAAATTATATTTTACCCCTTTTCCAAAGGAATTTGAGAATCAAAATGAAAATGTCTTGCTCCACTTGTACCAAGCTGAGAATTCGTACCGATCAAACACAAATGTCTTTGGAATTCATCAATTGGTTCCTGGTGACTGTGTGACCTACAAAAAAACAAGTTGAGAAGATATCCTGTTGCAAACAATTTGTCACCTGACACCACATCCCTCCCCTTACCTGGATCAGTGTCATCCCATTGGCTCTCAAAGCCAACAACATCCAGGGCAGGGAACACTCTCTGCAACAGTACTGGTGATTTTGCCACTTGCAAAGATGTGAGGTCCTTTAATACGTCACTGTTCATCCCACCCAATACTTTTTTTTTTTTTTTTGCTGGAACAAATGTATTAGCCCCATCTTTCTGCTCCTCTCCCTTTTGTGAGATAATTGCCTTTATAATCTGCCTTCACACAATTGCATTTTGGGGTTCCAATGTGTCCAAACACTTTAATAAAAATGATCTTTGGAATCCTTGGTTATTGGATCTGTGAACAGAACAACAGTTGTTCTGGGCTTTGATCTTTAGCTCTGTTTCTGTCTCCACAGATGCTTCCAGAAAAGTGTGTTTCATATTTTGGTCTTTGCTTACAAAAGACAGTTGCAGGACCTTGCAGTTCCTGCATTTTGTGTCTCCTGTCTTTTGTCAGAAGAGAGATTTGCGCATCAAGTTCTACCCATCATGCAACTGCTGCCACTCGGGCCAATTCAGTCTAATGCGAATGTTTTCTCCAGCATTCCCCTTTTTGCTGCAATTAAAAATTCCCATATTTCCTTGCTATTTAATATCTATGGATTGGCTTTTTTTAACCTGTCAAAATCCATGCTGCATTCTGTCGCATGTGCCATCTTTGCATGTTTTGTTCTGCAAGGCTTTTCTGCTACTAGATTGGTCTAATTTTCCAAGTTGAAATGGCAGTGGTACCAACTAATGCAAATGAGCATATCCTTTGCAAAGTATCTTGGTCATACAAATGGTGTCACGAGTCATTCCATCCACCGCAGTTGAAATTTTGCAATAGACTGTCATCTGGTCTTGAATTAAGAGACTGCTGGCAGAGTCATCTGTGGAGCAAATGACAGGCTGGAAGAATGTGGGTGTTGCATATTACATTCATTTACCATGTTACAAATTAACAATTTGCCACTGCTGCCTCTAACCCTCAAGCAATTTTGTGTGCCAAGTTGCCACTATCACTTAATCCCATAGTTCCCCCAGTAGTTATTTAATGTGTATGGCAATGCAGCAGATTTGGATTATAAAGTTCTCTTGATTGACACCTTGGTAAAATATCTACTTGAAACCAAACAATTCCTTGGGTGCTATCTTACTGATCTGCCTTGGTATTTGAATCCACTTATTTCAATCATGACTCCAAACTGCTTCTCAGTTATAGAGCATGGAAACAGGCCCTTCAGTCCAACTTGCCCACACCGGTCAACATAACCCAGCTACACTAATCCCACCTACCTGTTTGGCCCCTACCTGTCCTATCCATGTACCTGTTTAGCTGGTTCTTAAACATTGGAATTGTCCCAGCCTAAACCACCTCTTCAGACAGCTTGTTCCATACATCAACCATCCTATGTCACCCCTCTGATTCCTATTCAATCTTTTCCCCTTCTCCATAAACCTATGTCATTGATTCACCAACTCTGTGCACCTACTTGACCTATTCCTCCCATGATTTTATACATCTCTATAAGATCATCCCTCATCTCCTGTGCTCCAAGGAATAGAGTCCCAGCCTACTCAACCTCTCCCTACAGCTCAGACTCTCTAGTCCTGGCAGCATCCTGGTAAATCTTCTCTCTACCCTTTCCAGCTTGACAGCATCTTTCCTATAACATGGTACCCAGAATTGTACATAATTCTCTGTGGCCTCACCAACGTCTTTTACAACTGCAACATGACCTCTCAACTTCCCAACTACCACACTCGATATACTATATACTTCAATCTGACCTGTTAATTTTGATTGCCACCTGACATGTGTTTTAAGATCCCCAATCATTCAAGGCTTTGTTTATAATTCTTCATCCCTTCCAGGAATCAATACTCTACTTCTTTCTTTTGCTTTAATCTCCTTCAGTGTAATTAAGACCCCAACAACAAACACTGTTCCCACCATTTAAGAACCACTTGTTGCTGCCTCCAAGATTAAAATGTTCCAACATTACTCGTAACTGAGGTAGATGTGATATCATCCTCTAAACGTTGCCACACTTTCATCTTTGCATTATTTCTGATGGCAATTGGTCTTCAGTTTCTTTTATCCTCACACTTTGGCTTATAAGTTTGCTATTCAAGCATCCACTCAATTTTGATACCTCTTCCCCATTTAAAACCCATTACTCCATTTTATCTGTATAACTATATGCAGTTTGAAGTGTTGCTTTAACCTTTTATAAAGCAGATTGGCTAACCCACCGCTCTCCTACCTGCGTTATTTAAAGTATCACTAGATGAATGCTGATAGAGGATCACTTCTTCCATTTCAACTTTATAATGTCTTTGTATGTTGGCTTCCCATCCCAAGTTCAACTCAAGCTCCCACTTGAATTTTGTACAAATTTCTATTGTTAAACTTTCTCTTGTGATATCTTGAGCACAATCATGCCTGACATTATAGTCATGACAATTGCAAATCCTTGCTTCTCTCTGCTAACAGTTTGCAAACCTTGCTGAATATCCCATTGAGCAAAGACCAACTGGTCTTTTCATTTTCCATACTCTTGCTTATTGTAAATGGCATTTCAGGCTCCATTGCATACTATTGTTCTCATTATATCAGTTGATAACTTTCATTTCACTGCTTGAATGCAGAAGCTAATTTATTCTGATTACCTTGCAGTGGCCATTGTCTATTACTTCTGGAAGGTTCCAGAAAATGAGCGCCATGACACTGCTCTAGAGAGGAATAAAAAGGCGCTGAATGCTGAGCTGAATCTGTGGGAAGGATACATTGACAAGGTAAAAGGGCATTTATAAAGAAACTGTCAAGAGAATGAAATCACCTGGTAGATAGGAGCACTGTCAATTGTTATAACAGGCTTATTTATCCATGGATTTGAGCCGTGCCAAAAAATGTTTATTAAGCAGCAGCAGCTGCTTTTGGCTCCCACTGACTGCTTGTCTTCAACCTAATTTGAGTCTGGAATTATTATACAGTCAAAAGTGTTCTAAACTCTGCATGCGGAATAAATGTTAATGAACACGCTGGTGTCCATCCAAACATGCATGTGCTTTACTGTGGCTGTGGTTAATATACTATGTGTGATTTCATTGCATATTGGAGAGTATTAAGATTTATTGTGGTGAGGCTGTTCCATTACTCGTGTTGAACATATTTTAAGTGAGGGTTTTGGCCAAGAAGGATATAGTACCTTTTAACTGTATTTCTATCAACTCATTGATTCTCATTAAGTCCATTGCAATTACGTTGATGTGTCAGAATATCCAAGGCCATGTAAGTATATAAAAAGAAAATCCCCAGCATCTGTGGTGAAAATTTGTTATATGATCTGCGAGGTTGTTAAAGCATTTCTCTCCTCATCCATGGATGGTGCCTGACTTCCTGAAAAATTCTAACATTTATTGTAACTGTAGATACTGACAACTTAACATTTTGTTTCAGATGTCAAAATATTAATTTAATTACCATCAAATATGGCTGCAAATTGACCAAACTTTATTGGCTGTTAAACCGCATGCTGATATGTATTGCTATTGGCTGCCTCAGTTGTTGACACTTGGAGCTTCGATAAACTACAATTTTATGTGAAATTGATTATTTCTGACGCAGAGAATGGGATACCTGTGGAAAATTTGATTGACATCCCTTGCCCCAATTTTTGCCATTTTTCTGTATTAAAGGGAATATATTGTCATCTAGTTGATGTTCTGACTGTTATCATTGCAAAGCTATGTTGATGGAAATATTCTCGGTTCATTAGTGGTTTGCAAGATTGAATGGGTTTCACTCGAGCAACAATTGGGCATTGTAATTTCCACGTGTTTAGGTAAAAATCAAGATTTGTTGGAACAAATGGCTCCAAGGATTTGGTGAAGCAAGCAGTCACATTCCAACTGTCATGCATCATTGTCTAGTGACACTCTCCCTTTTTCTTTAAATAGTTCTTTCAGTTTGTAGCTTGGCTTTGCAAGGAGTTGGTCTTGGATGAATTATCTGATGCTGGAATATGCAGTTTGATCCTTTTTGAAGGACACATTTCTTCACTGCACCTAACTCCTGTTCTGATTTGGTTTTAAGTGCATTCTTGTATAGAACAAACTGTAGTTATGATGGCCATTAGAATTAGTCTTGAAATGAGGAAATGTTGAGTTTTGTATTCCTCATCTTTGAATGTACCTGCAAAGGTGTATCTTTAATCGATGGGAAAGCATTCTTGCACACTGAATCTACTTTCTCTTCTAGCTGCCTCCAAATTCTCACATTACGGGGACGAACTTTACAATGGCAGATGTAATGCTGTTTCCACAGTTGGCCTGTGCTATTCGTTTTGGGTGAGTTATTTCTGCAAATGAGAAATGATTCAATTTATTAATGTTTTGCCAAGATAGCCATGTGTTATGGAGAGCAGTATCTTTCGCTGTCTGTCAATAATTACAGCCTGAAGAAAACAGCAGCTAAACAGTGTAAAGGTAGCTCCGGTCACCTATCATCTCATGGTTTTAGTTTGAGACTAAAAGTGGCCAACGCACCAGGAGCAATTCCCCTATATATCCTTAGAGATTTTGTAATGCAGCCTTTTTTGATATCTGAGAGCTAGTTAATGTTTTATCAGCAATTGTTCCTCAGTACAATTCTCCCTCGTGTTCCTCTGGTGCATCAGTGTGGAATCTTGTGTTTGGCCTTTATGTTAAATCCTTGGTCCCCTGACACTTTATCAGCACTCTCCAGAACCAACATTTCAAAGAGACTAGGTAAACCTGGACTCGAGCTGTGCTGAGAATTGCTAAACCTGCTCTGGGGCTTACTGTTGCATTTTTCTTTGTGGAACTTGGCTGATGGACATAATTAACACTTGAATATTATAGACTCTTGTTATTTCCCTTAATCGATAATGCTAAAAATTATATAATATGAAGCATGATTTAATTAACCAGCATATTTGACCAGTCAGTGTCTCCCTCCCTGTCATAGTGATAGTCGATAGTATGGTTCTACTGTAGTTGAATTTGAACCCGACTGTCATTGAGGTGAGTACTTGTTGCTCTAAAGTTGACAAAATAGTGCTTTGGAAGTGCAAAAGACTGTAGATGCTGCAATTTTGAGTAAAACATGAGGATCTCTGGATCGGGCAGCTTCTGCGGAGGGAAGGACTGGTGACATTTCAGGTCTGGAACCTTTTTCCTACTGATAGGAAATGCCCTCAACTAGAAAACCAATGCACAGCTGCCGATCTCACTGCCTACAATGAAGATGCAGAGAAGTGTGTTCAGCTCTGGCTAAACAATATCTAATCTTGTGATGTGGACTCGATAAGAAGAGAGCTGAAAATCAGGTGGGAGCAAAGGTGAAAGAGCAGGCCAAAGACTGGAAAATAATATGTGGATACTGGGGGAGTGGGGGGTGGGAGTTTGTTTGTAAATTGTTCAGTAAGTCGTCCTCTTATAGAGTCCACATCACAAGATTAGATATTGTTTAGCCAGAGCTGAACACACTTCTCTGCAGCTTCATTGTAGGCAATGAGATCGGCAGCTGTGCATTGGTTTTCTAGTTGAGGGCATTTCAGCAGGTGTGTTCCATTATATGTGGTTCAATACCACATTCGTAGGTGACATCATTGGAGTTATATCCCCACTTGTTTAGAGACACCTTGGCTCTGCCAACACCAGTTCTCAACCAATTGAGGCATTTTCATCTGGCCCAACTTGCGTCTGCACCAGGAGGTAGTTGCTCACCTGCCGTTAATCCCATGGTAGTTGAGGGAGGTAGAGTGGATATTCTATCACCGCATATGGAAACTCGTGCTTCACCTGTTGTAATGCCAGCCCCAACAAGTCACACACTTAAGAAAACATTTCCTCGACTTTCGGTGGCTCAGAAATGGTGTCTGGCCAAACATTGGATGTCGTTCATCTGTTATCTGCTGCTGGCACTCCTTCATGCTGGCTCCTGCTCTTCTGATGTACTTGTTGACTTGAGACAACCTGTGACAAGTCTGCAGGAAGCATTGAGGGCTGGGTCCAGCTTCTTGGCATGGATGGATCTTTCCCATATCGGGCATGCATACTCAGCAGTAGAAAAGCAGAGGGCTAAGGCAGTGGAATGTAGGGTCTGCGGGCTAGCACCCCATCTTGTGTTGGTGAGCTTACTAACAACATTGTTGCGTGCGCTCACTTTCACCTTTGTCTTCTCAATATGGGTCTTGAAGGTAAGACATCGGTCAAGGGTTACACAAAGGTAAGGTGCTCACAGTGTTCCAATGTTGTTCCAGACCGGTTCACCTGAAGTTGTCTCTTGGCTTCTCGGTTTCTCAAGTTCAGTAAGTGATGAAGGCAAGAGTTGAATAAAAGAAAAAATACTGCTATATTTTGGCATTTCTTTAAATCTCATAAAATGTATTTTTCTTAAGATTATGTCACTGAAATTTGATTTCATATTTTTCTTGTGGTCCAATTTTAAGGTGTGTTTTAGACTTGGTTTCGGGCTAGTTTGAGCCAAATATTTCTCATTAGTTGTGATGTTAACTGAAGCCAGGCATGGTGTTGCACTAATCTTTAATACCATTGATAATTATTGTGATCTTCATGAATTGCACTGTAGCTGGGTTTTTTTGAAGATCTAGTTGGGTTTCTCTGATTAAAGGTAAGCCCACGTATGGATAAAATCTTTACTGGGAGCTGAAGAAAATTTGAAGTGTTGCTTAGAAACTGATTGCTGGTCTTGCTTCCAAGTTCAATTCTCCACCAATGTCTGAATTCATTGGATTAAAGCTTCGGAACTAAATTTGTCTCTTAAATTGCAAACTGTTGCGTTCAAAATATGTAAATTCAATTTCTATTAATATTGAAGAAGCGATATCCCTGGGTAAAATTTAAAATGCATCTGGACCTCGTGTTTTCGGTGAATGATTTTTATTGATTTGAATGCTTGTAATTGAGATCTGTAATTATCCTAGCTCGTTTATCCAGTAGTTGCAATATTTTGTGTTAATGAATGTGCTAAAACAGGATGATAAGGCGACCACGGACTTAATTTCATAATTTTCCTTTTCAATTTTCTAGCCTGTCGACTGATAAATATCCCAAATTGTTTGAGTACTACACCAGAGTGAAAGAGCGACCCAGCATCCAGGCTTCATGGCCTCCCCATTGGAAGGAGAGTCCTCCAATGATGGACGTGCTGAAAGATATCTGAGTTCACAGCAAGCGTCACTTAATCCTGCACCTTTTCAATTCAAATCATGTAATAGACCATTGGCACTACCAATGCCATAGAAGATAAAGTCCTGCACAAAGAAGGCTATGATGCATTGCAGGTTGTTTGTTGCATTAAATATTATTAAACTATTATGAAGTCCACTTTGTAACATTCAGCACGGTCCTTTGTTTAATCTAATAAGAATCTGAGTCATTTATTTACTACGACCTAAGAATATACGGGTCCTATGAAAGTATTTTTCTCATTTGGATGAAGCCTCTTCTGCTTGCACATATGCATTATAGTGAAAGGCGGAAGATGCCGACAGGTAATCTTTTTTCCTGTTCAGGAATGGCTGTTACACATGCACAGGAAGTGGGCCAAGAAATGGTTAATGGGGGGTTCAATTCTGTTTTATGAGGTGTGGCATTGTGAGAAGTCAAACCAGATCAGAGTCATTGCAGTAAATGATGGGGATTGTTCTAGAGCAGAGCGATCTAGGAGTACAACTAAATAATTCTCTGCAAGTGGTGTTGCAGTTCGGGGGGGAAGGTGTTTGGCATGCTGGCATTCATCAGCTAGGGAATTGAGTGTAGAAGTTGGGAAGTTATGATACAATTGCACAAGATGTTGATGAGGCTGTACCATTTTCATCCACCACCTTCAAGGACCTTTTTCTCCCTTTATAACCCCCTCCTTTCCACTGACCCCAATACTTATAATCACTCCCTCTGGCTTTGATATCAATCCTTATCTGGCACCTTTTTTTCTTTTCAGTTCCAGCCTTTGTCAATTATTTTGCCAATCAAAGCCATGTCCCTGTATCCAGATCTCTCTGGCTCTGCTTTATCTTTTTCTGACCTTTCTTCCTGCTTTCTCCCTCCGACTACTATCAGTCTAATAAAGAGTCCTGGTTGAAACATCACCTGCCCAACCCCACCGTGGATACCGCCAGAGCTACTCTAGCACTCTGTGTTAAGGCACAGTAATACGTAATCACAACATATGCCTCTACAGGAATTAATTGACTGTCTACACTATATGCCCTTGTCAATATTTCTCATTCAATATTGCTAAAACTATCTGCTTTTACTCGCACCGTTTGCGTGAGCTTTCGGTGCACAATTTGGCTGCTGCATTTCCGAGAGTGCAGCGGAAAGCAAGCTCCAATAGTGTTTCAGTTCCTGGAAAGGGAAGATTCATAGATGTTGAAAGGCTTTGAACAAGTGAAAGGTATTCTATTGGCAAAACTGATTTTCCGCACGGTCAGTGTCACCCGAATTGAGCGTCTCAGACCTGGATTTCAATAGGGAGTGCGACTCAGTGTTCATCCATAGTTTCCCCATGGGGAAACGCGTGGATTGACTTCGGCACACGGTTTTTTACACTCTTGCCGATGAATTCTATGACAGCAGCGGCATTCTCCAGTCTGGCTATCACTGGGGCACAACCTTTGCTGAAGTTAGTAGAACAAGGCAGCAGGTGGCGACAAAGGACAAGGTTTCAGGGTTCTCTTTGGCCTGAGGTTTACTTGAGATCTGTACTCTGTCATTGTGTTAACTGAGGCAATCCATGTCTACATGTTGCCACAATTTGGGGGTCGGGTGAGGGCAGCGTGGCAGGGGGAGTCAGTGGGGGGGGGGGGGGGGTCCGAGAAAAGGGTCGGAGCGATTTTCCATAACACAATATTCATCTGCGCTTCTGTCAAGAAGTGCGAATTGAAACAAAAAAAATTATGTTTAATTACTTTTTCATATAAATTCTAAGAGCAGATCACTACATATACCCACCTTCTAGTTTAGCGACTCTGGGCTCGATTCTGACCTCAACTGCTGTCTGGGGGTTTGACCTCCCTGTGACTGTGCTGGTTTCCTCCCACATCCCAAAGACACGCAGGTTGGTGGGTTAATTGGCCTCTGAAAATTGTCCCTGGTGTGTAGGGAGAGGATGCAGAAGTGGGTTAACATAATACTAGTGTGAACAGGTGATCGATATTGGCAAGGATCGGTGGGCCAAACAGCCTGTTTCCATGTGATATCACTAGATTCGACTAGATATAAATGTAGATGGGTTGGTCAATAAGTTTGCTGATGACACCCAAATTGGAGGAGTTGCAGACCATGAGAAAGGCTGTGAGAAGATATGGTGGGATATAGATGAGCTGCAGAAATTGATGGAGAAACGGCAAATGGAGTTTAACCCAAGTGCTTGGTGTTGCACATCGGGTGGTTGAATGTAAGGAGAGAGTATATAATTAATGGCAAGACCTTTAACAACAATGATGTGCACAGGGATCTTGGAGTCCAGGTTCATAGCTCACTAAAGGTGGCAGCACAAGTAAATAGTGTGCTAAAGAAGCCATATGGTATGCCTACCTCAATTGCTAGGTTCAGTGAATATCAGAGTCAGGAAGTCTTGATGCTGTTCTATAGGACTTTGGTTAAGCCATATTTGGAGCATTGTGTGCAGTTATGGTCGCCCCATTACATCAAAGATGTGGGAGCTTTGGAGAGGATGCAGAGGAGGTTTACCAAAATGCTGCTTGGATTAGAGCAACAACAAGGAGAGGTTGGATAGACTTGTTGTTTTTTTTTTGAACATCAGGGGTTGAGGGGGGACCGGATAGACGTGTCAGTTTATGAGAGGCATTGATAGACTAGGCAGTCAGAAACTTTTTCCCAGGATGAAAATATTCAGCACTAAAGGTGAGAGGGGGGAAAGATGGTGGGCGCCTGGAATGCATTGCCAGAGGTGGTGGTGGAATTAGCTACGATAGTGGTGTTTAAGAGGCTTTTAGAATTGCACATCGAATTCCAAGTAATGTAGGGATATAGCTTATGTACAGGCAAATTAGATCAATTCACCTAGGCATCATGTTCAGCACAAACATTGTGGGCCGAAGGGCCGTTTCCAGTGCTATATTGTACTATGTTCTATGATTTATATAAACTAAGCCAAACTAAACTGAATTGAGCTAAACTAAACTAATCTAAACAGAACTAAACCATCAAGGGCAGCACGGTGGCTCTGCGGTAGAGTGGCTGTCTTACAGCCCTTGCATCTCCAGAGACCCGGGTTCGATCCCGACTATGGGTCTTGTCTGCACAGAGTTTGTACATTCTCCCCGTAACCGCATGGGTTTTACCATACACATACAGCCGGAAACAGGCCTTTTCGGCCCACCAAGTCCGTGCCGCCCAGTGATTTTCTCTGAGATCTTCGGTTTCTTCCCACACTCCAAAAACATACAGGTTCAAAGCTTAAGGATAAGGGGGAAGTCTTTTAGGACCGAGATGAGAAAACATTTCTTCACACAGAGAGTGGTGAGTCCGTGGAATTCTCCGCCACGGAAGGTAGTTGAGGCCAGTTCATTGGCTATATTTAAGAGGGAGTTAGATGTGGTCCTTGTGGCTAAAGGGATCAGGGGGTATGGATAGAAGGCAGGTACAGGTTACTGAGCTGGATGATCAGCCATGATCATATTGAATGGCGGTGCAGGCTCGAAGGGCCGAATGGCCTACTCCTACACCTATTTTCTATGTTCAACGGTCAGTTTATTTTCACATGTACCAATTAAGGTACAGTGAAACCTGAATTACCATACAGCCATACAAAAAAAAAGTGACAAGAAACACAACTGCATAAATGTTAACATTGTGGCAGTCCAATGTTAACTTGTGGGTCACCACCAGGGACTGCCACAACATAAACATCCACCACAGCAGATTTTCCTTGCTATGTTGGAAGGCAATAAAGTCTAATCTTCCTCTTTATTCTCCTGCGGGCGGGTCAGTCGAGCCATCCGCAGTCGGGGCGATCGAAGCTCCCACATCAGGGCAGTCCAAACACCTGCAGTTAGAGCTCCTGAAGTCGGTCTCCAACCAGGGACCGTGAGCTCCATGATATTAAAGTCCGCAGGCTCCCGTGGTTGGAGCTCCAAGGTCGATCCCCGACAGAGATCACCAGCTCCTGATGTTAAGTCTGCAAGCTCCGGCGGTTGGAGTTCCCGAAGTAGGTCTCCAGCAGAGGCTGACAGCTCCTCGAATGTTTCGGCTGCAGTGCGGACAGAGATACGATACGGAAATAAATCGCAACTCCATCGAGGTAAGAGATTTAAAACGTTTTCCCCAACCCCTACTCCCCACATAAAACAAGTCAAAGAAAACTAAAACATATATTTAACACATACTAAAAAACAACACAGAAGGAAGGGATGAGACAGACTGTTGGCGAGGCAGCCATTATGGTGGCCACCAGGTGCTTTGTAGGTTAATTGGCTTGGCTTTGGCTAAATTATTCCTAGCGCCTAGTGGGCATAGGCTAATGTGCGGAGATTGCTGGTTAGTGCGGACTCAGTACACCGATGGGTCTGTTTCTGCATTGTATCCCTCAACTAAACCCACTGTCATTATTCCAACATTAATTCCAGTTTATGCTCCAGATTCTCAACAACCTCTGGAGCTTCTATCATTCAACTACACATTGACAATTGGGGCAATTCACAGAGGTCAATTTACAGAGCAATTTACAGCAGTCATTTAACTGTCCTACCCATATGACTTTGGGATGTGGGAGGAAACCAGAGCACTTGGAGGAAACCCATGCAGTCTCAAGGAAAACACGCAATCTCTACTCAGAGAGAAACTGATCACGTAATTGAAACTATGTATTTAATGCAATATCTAAAGCAAAAGAGAAAGGGCTGTAGTCCATGGGTCAGGCAGCATCTCTGGAGATAATGGATAGGTTACATTTTGGCTCTTCTTCAGACTGATTGTGGTGGAAATTGAGGTAAATCCATATCTGCAATTCCATGTATCTCTAATGCTACCATTAAGCTAATCTGTCCACATTCCATTGTCTTCTCTTTCTGTTCTCTTTGTTAAAATATTGAGGCTACATTCGCCACCCTACAACCTGTTGGAACTATTCCTTAGACTCTGGAATTTTAGAAAATGAAACCAATGCATTCACTATTTCCATGGCTACATGTTTTTAAGCATTCTGGGGTGTAGATTATTAGGCCTTCTGGGGTCACTGGCTTTCAGTCACATTAATTTATCTAGTGCCATGGTTTAAAACAATAGACAACAGACAATAGGTGCAGGAATAGGCCATTCAGTCCTTTGAGCCAACACCGCCATTCAATGTGCTCATGGCAGATCATTCACAATCAGTACCCCGTTCCTGCCCTCTCTCCATACCTCCTGACTCTGCTATCATTAAGAGCTCGATCTAACTCTCTCTTGAAAGCATCCAGAGAATTGGCCTCCACTGCCCTCTGAGGCAGAGAATTCCACAGATTTACAACTCTCTAAGTGAAAAAGTTTTTCCTCATCTCCATTCTAAATGGCCTACCCCTTATTCTTAAACTGTGCCCCCTGGTTCTGGACTCCCCCAACATTGGAACATGTTTCCTGCCACTAGCGTGTCCAATCCCTTAATAATCTTATATGTTTCAATAAGATCCCCTCTCGTCCTTCTAAATTCCAGTGTATACAAGCCTAGTCGCTCCAGTCTTTTAACATACGACAGTCCCGCCATTCCGGGAATTAACCTAGTGAACCTACGCTGCACTCCCTCAATAGCAAGAATGTCCTTCCTCAAATTTGGAGACCAAAACTGCACACAATACTCCAGGTGCGGTCTCACTAGGGCCCTGTACAACTGCAGAAGGACCTCTTTGCTCCTATACTCAACTCCTCTTGTCATAAAGGCCAACATGCCATTAGCTTTCTTCACTGCCTGCTGTACCTGCATGTTTACTTTAAGTGACTGATGAACAAGGACACCCAGATCTCTTTGTACTTCCCCATTTCCTAACTTGACACCATTCAGATAATAATCTGCCTTCCTGTTCTTACCACCAAAGTGGATAACCTCACATTTATCCACATTAAACTACATCTGCCATGCATCTGCCCACTCACACAACCTGTCCAAGTCACCCTGCATTCTCATAGCATTCTTCTCACAGTTCACACTGCCACCCAGCTTTGTGTCATCTGCAAATTTGCTAATGTTACTTTTAATCCCTTCATCTAAGTCATTAATGTATATTGTAAATAGCTGCGGTCCCAGCACCGAGCCTTGTGGGACCCGACTAGTCACTGCCTGCCATTCTGAAAGGGACCTGTTAATCCTTCAAAGACCAACATTAATCCCTCAATGTTTACGTTAATCCCTTAATCGTTAACGGATTAAAGGCCAACATTAATCCCTCTTTGTTTTCTGTCTGCCAACCAATTTTCTATCCATGTCAGTACCCTACCCCCAATATCTTGTGCTCTAATTTTGCCCACTAATCTCCTATGTGGGACCTTATCAAAAGCTTTCTGAAAGTCCAGGTACACCAACTACATCCACTGGCTCTCCCTTGTCCATTTTCCTAGTTACATCCTCAAAAAATTCCAGAAGATTAGTTAAGCATGATTTCCCCTTCGTAAATCCATGCTGACTCAGAACGATCCCGTTACTGCTATCCAAATGTTCCGCAATTTCTTATTTTATAATTGACTCCAGCATCTTCCCCACCACTGATGTCAGGCTAACTGGTCTATAATTTGCTGTTTTCTTTCGCCCTCCTTTCTTAAAAAGTGGGATAACATTAGCTACCCTCGAATCCACAGGAACTGATCCTGAATCTATGGAACATTGGAAAATGATCACCATTGCATCCACGATTTTTAGAGCCACTTCCTTAAGTACCCTGGGATGCAGACCATCAGGCCCCAGGGATTTATCAGCCTTCAGTCCCTCTGTCTGCCCAACACCATTTCCTGCCTAATGTGAATTTCCTTCAGTTCCTCCATCACCCTAGGACCTCTGTCCACTAGTACACCTGGGAGATTGTTTGTGTCTTCCTTAGTGAAGACAGATCCAATGTACCTGTTCAACTCATCTGCCATTTCCTTGCTCCCCCTAATAAATTCACCTGCTTCTGTCTTCAAGGAACCCACATTTGTCTTAACTATTTTTTTTCTCTTCACATACCTAAAGAAGCTTTTACTATACTCCTTTATATTCTTGGCTAGCTTACCTTCGTACCTCATCTTTTCTCCTCGTATTGCCTTTTTAGTTATCTTCTGTTGCTCCTTAAAATAATCCCAATCCTCTGGCTTCCTGCTCATCTTTGCTATGTTATACTTCTTCTCTTTTATTTTTATACTGTCCTTGACTTCCTTTGTTGGCCACAGTCGCCTCTTACTCCCCTTAGAATCTTTCTTCCTCTTTGGAATGAACTGATCCTGCACCTTCTGTATTATTCCCAGAAATACCTGCCATTGTTGTTCCACTGTCTTCCCTGCTAGGGTCTCTTTCCAGTCAACTCTGGCCAGCGACTCCCTCATGCCTCCATAGTCCCCCTTGCTCAACTACAATACTGACACTTCTGATTTTCCCTTCTCCCTCTCAAAATCTTTGATACGGCAATTAGATAAAGAGGTTAAATGAAGTGCCAGCTATGAAGAACCATTTTATCTATATTCACAGAAGTGGACACAAGAATCTGCCAGAAACAGTGGAAGAGTCCAGAGTAAATGAGGAGCTCAAAGAACTTAGCAGCAGTTTGGAGGTGGTACAGTGGCATGCTAAGCAGAGCAACTGCCTCACAGTCCCAGAGATCTGGGTTCAATCCTGACCTCTGGTGCTGTCTGTGTGAGTTTGCACAGACCAGGGTTCAATCCTGACTATGGGTGCTGTCTGTACGGAGTTTGTACGTTCTCCCTGTGTAGGTTTTCTCCAAGACCTTTGGTTTCTTCGCACATTCCAAAAACGTACAGGTTTGTAGGTTAATTGGTTTGGTTTAATAGAAATGTCCCCAGTGTGCGTAGGATAGTGTTAATGTGTGGGGATCGCGGGTCGGTGCGGACTCGGTGGGCCGATGGGCCTGTTAGTGCTGTATCTGTAAACTAAACTAAACTAATATCAACGTTTTTACCTCTGACTCCTGCTGGGCCTGGCTTGAGGCCATTCCTATATGTTTATCTAGCTTAGCCTAACATATATCAGTGTCATGTGTCTCAACCTTTCCCCATGGCAGTAACTTACTCCCATTTTTGTATGTTTATATTTCCATTTTTGATTGGGAAAATTCATTTCTTTTGCATTTTCCTTTTAAGATATACATTTTGCTCTGTTGAATATGAAGTTGAGACCAATTGTTTTAAAATGGCAGGATGATTTGGCAAAAAAGAGCCCTGCTGAAAGGTTGAAAAGTTAAAGACAATGAACAAGAAATGCTGGTTCTGCAGCTGATGTGTGGTTATGCAGGAATGTTAAAACAGGACAGAAAATGCTGATCCATAAACTTGCTAGATTCACCAGGAGATAAGTAGGAAGCACAGGACAAGCATGTCAACTATTTACATAGTACACATTTCCAGGTCACTTATGTGCTAATCTTTCCAGTTCTAGTCAACAAGATGGTAGTCAAAAGTGTAAATAAAAATGTGTAAAAACGGGTACACAATTATGCTGAGAGTTGTGCCAATTAATATTGTTCAGTAAATTCCCTGCAGATGGTGCCATTTGAATTATTTGCCATTAACTTCACGGCTTTTATGGAAGATGGTGTGATTTTGCTCCCTTAGATTTCATGGATGCTTTTCACGCAATGTTAAGATTTTAGGAGGTGCAACTCATTCATTTGGGAGCGTTCTGTTGCTGTGAGCCTGGGAGAGTTTTGCATTTGCCCAAGTGGTTAGCAATGTGTTATTATTACTCTGTTTATTACTCCAGCTAGTGCAGAACAATTGCTCAAAGCCATCATTGTGGGTTAACAGCATCCTGTTGCCTGTAAGGCAGTGTTCTATTTTTGCAATGCCGTTAATATTTGCTGAGGGTCATGGCTGATTTCTCAAGATAACATCTTGAAGATTGCATCTCGTGGGGCTGCTTTGTCCAGATCACGCTATGAGTATCTGCTTTTGCTACTGCATTGAATTTAGGGTGGTTACACCATATGTAAAATCTATAAAAAGAGGCTTACAATCATATTGGACTCCAACGCATTACTGAAACTTTCCAGAACACCTCACACAAAGCCTTCAAAAGCTGGGTAACCATTGGCCGATTAGCTTAACTAATACCTGTTGCAGGTAAAAATATTTGAATCAATTATTCAGGAATTAATAGCAAAACATTTGGAAAATGATAATCTAATCGAGCAGAATCACCATGGCACAATGAAGGAGAAATTGTGCCTGCCAGGTTCATTAATTTTCTGCTCTATGATCCCATTGTGGCTAAATAGTTCTTACTAAGCTGTCCTATTAAATCCAATGTGACTGTGACCAAAGCAATGTCACCATTCTTCTACATTGCCACCTGTGTGCAGTCATTGGCGTTGTACCTACACGATATGAATGAAGGCAGAATTCCATCACTGTCGCTCAGCTCAGTGGAGTCACAGCACTTGCTTCAGTTTTAATCCATCTGACGGTGACTAAAGTATCTTAAAAAATGAGCTCTCACCTCACATCTGTACCATAACATCTCCTGTTTATTCTGCAGGAAATCTCCCTCCCTTGTCCTCCTCATCTGTTCGCTGCCCTTCTGCTATATCAACCAAAACACAAGCGCTGTAGGAAAATAACTGCAGATGCTGGTACAAATCGAAGGTATCACAAAATGCTGGAGTAACTCAGCAGGTCAGGCAGCATCTAGGAGAGAGGGAATGGGTGACATTTCGGGTCGAGACCCTTCTTCAGACTTCAGACTGAAGAAGGGTCTCGACCCGAAACGTCACTCATTCCCTTTCTCCTAGATGCCGCCTGACCTGCTGAATTACTCCAGCATTTTGTGAAAACACAAGTGCTAAACACAAAGTGCTGAAGTAACTCAATGGGTCGGGCAGCATCTGTGGAGGGAATGAGGAGGTGGCCTTTGGGGTCTTGACCCTTCTTCAGTCTCAACCCAAAACGTCACCTAATCATTCCCTACACAGATACTGCCTGACCCTCTGAGTTACTCCAGCCACTTGTGTTTTGCAACAGCTCAAAAAATACGATCAAATTAATAAGACATGACCTGCCGTGTACAAAGCCAGGTAAAGCCATGTAAGCAAGCCCTAGTTTGGATGCCCCTCATACAAATTATAGTTATGATGGGGTTAAGCTCTTCTCAATATTCTGCAAATTCTCCAACTATTATGAGAAAGGTCAGTGATTGTAAGGAGAATGAAAGCGGTTGGTCTGATCAGAGAAGTTTAAGCACAGTCGGAGTAAGGCATGTAATTCCATATTTCTTTATGAGATAAAAGCAGATCATTTACTCCAATGGCACACAATGCAATGCCACTCTGCCACTAATTTTCCCTGTACCTTATTCTCCCTATAATCCCAATAATTCTATTACCCACTAACACTATAGGCAATTTGCAGGGGCAAATTGATCTGGGAAACCACATGTTTTCCAGATGTGTGAGGAAACCAGAGCAGCCTGAGGCACCCATGCAGCTACAGGGAGGATGTGCAGATTCTACACAGACAGCACCAGAGGTCAGGATTGAAGGTTACTGCAGCTATGCAGTAGCTCTACCAGATGTGCCATTCGGCTGCTCTGTACCTCATGGTGTTTCCCTGGCCAGGTTATTAGATCTTCTCCAGCACTGAAATATAATCTTGGAATAAGTTTGAGAGCCTTGGTAGCCTACATCCATGACTGTTTCTGTGGATATTTCATCAGAAGAGTACCTCCCTGATGTTTTGGACTGGATTCACCAATACCTTTACCACTAACCATCATAGCCCTTTTTCACAACATTCTGCAATTGCTGCCCAACAGCTGCAGCAGTCCTCTTGTTAAAACCACAGGCACAGCCAACTATCAAAAACACATGGCAATCTACAGAAGTTGCACTTCTGGAGCAACAGAATCAACAACTTGAAATAAGGTGTCATAAAATTTAGATAAAGCATTCACACCTCTGAGTGCCAGTGTCACTACAGTTACTCTGAATTTCTCATGAAATAATAGAAACATAGAAAATAGGTGCAGGAGTAGGTCATTCGGCCCCTCGACCATTCAATATGATCATGGCTGATCATCCAAATTCAGTACCCTGTTCCAGCTTTCCCCCCATATCCCTGGATTCCCTTAGCTAAATCTAACTCTCTCCCCCACTAATAAGCTTAGTTGAAGAGGTACATTTATTGGAACCCACTCCTAATCACAATCGCTACACAGATACCTACTGGTGCCGACTGCCATTCTGTCAGCTAGCTGTGACTAGCACATTCAGTCAGTAGCAAGACCATAGCAAGCTGCTGCAACAGAAGAGCCATAGAATACAGGTTGTACTTTGCAATGATGTAAATATTCCAGTAATTTGTGAAAGTGGGCAGCGGCAGCTGAGGAAAACCATACCAATCAATATGTTTATTCACAAAATGCTGGAGTAACTCAGCAGGTCAGGCAGCATCTCAGGAGAGAAGGAATGAGTGACATTTTGGGTCGAGACCCTTCTTCAGACTGCCTGACCTGCTGAGTTACTCCAGCATTTTGTGAATAAATACCTTCAATTTGTACCAGCATCTGCAGTTATTTTCCTACACTACCAATCAATATGTTAATCAAAGTTTGATTTAATATTGCAAGTTAAGCTGGCATTACAGCAGCATCAACAATACACACTTAGAGACAAAAGGAACTGCAGATGCTAGAATCTTGAGCAAAAACACCGAGTGCAGGAAGAACTCAGACAGCACCTGTGGAGGGAATGGACAGACAACATTTCAGGTCAGAACCCGCCTGTACCCTTACAGAATTTATTAAGGGCTGAAGTGAGGGGATGCATTTTCCTCTTTCTGTGAAATTTCAGGTAGGTTGGGAAATTAAAAAAAAAACTGGATGAGGGTTAAATCCAGAATTGAAAATTTCACAACATTTATTAAAAAGAGAATTTATTTGATGATCAGGATTTTGCAATTATCACTTTAGTTAACATCAACATTTCCAACTTAATCCAGAGCAACAGCCTATAGATTAAAACCATTTCACAAAGTTAAAATAAGCAACATCACATTTGTGTACAAATTCTGATAATTATTCTTTAACCTGTTTATATATAATCCTAAAACACTACTTTAATTTTAGAAAATTTATTTTAATAAACCAAATCTAGTCACAATGTTCTGGAAAATTTAGATCAAATAGCAACTACTATAGCAACCACAAATAAAAGATTAAATTTAATGCACTTTCCATTGCTTCCATTTTACAGTCCCAGGCAAAATAACTGCACATTAGTATCTTTAATGTAGAATGATTAGATCTGCAGATCCAGAGCAAGCAAGATCATGAGGGACCCCTGCCACCCCAGTAACGGACTGTTCCAGATGCTACAATCAGGCAAACGCCTCCGCTGTCACGCTGTGAAAACGGAGAGGATGAGACGGAGTTTCTTCCCACAGGCCATTAGGACTGTCAACTTTTATAACTCCAGAGACTAAATTTTTGTCTACACTATAGTAACTTATTAACTTTATTTATATGCTGTAACTGTAATTCTTTTTTGTGCACAATCCGCAGGCATTGCCACTTTCATTTCACTGCACATCGTGTATGTGTATGTGACAATTAAATTTGACTTGACTTGACTTGACTTGACTTGACTTGATTCAGACAGTTTTCCTTAATTCAAGATGCACAATTTTTGTGCTCAAAGAATATACCTCATTTATATTGGTTAAATCCAAACTGTGATTCAAAGCCTGGATTTTCCTTAGTAGGACTCAATGCCTAGTATTTTCCATTGCGCTGAACCCAATCCTAATCTCAGATGCTGGCTATGTGGAGTTTGCATGTTCTTCCTGTAACCAGGTTGGTTTCTCCAGCTGCTCCTGTTTACTCAGCATTCCAAAAAAGTGTGGTTTCACCAGTTAATTGCACCTAGTGTGTAAGTTAGTGCTAGAATGTCGGTGGGGGTTATTGGATATGTGAGGAGGATAAAATGGGAGGTGTAAATGGGTGGTTGATGGTCAGCATGGATTTGTTGGGTTGAAGGGTCAGTTTCTGAGCTGCATGACTCTATGACTAAACAATTTGGAACCATTTGGCTGGTCTGGGCAGCTGAAGCATGTGCCAGGAAATGGGCACCTGTGCATATTGTGGGCTTGGAGCAGTGAATTTGGGTCACATAGGAAGTCACAGAAACACTGCTGTAAGGCTTTGCTAAGTGGCAAGGTTCCATGTAACTATTCCATTTGCCAAAGATTTTAATGTGTTGCAATGATTTGATTATTTAAAAGCTATTAAAAATAAATAAAAACAGATTTCACAATTGTATTTTAAAAAGCAAAAACAAAATTAAAAAAGTTTAAAACATTAAAGGAGTCCAATGACAGTTAGAATGTAACAACTTTTTCTTTAGATTTTATCAGTCTCTCTTCAACTGAAGGGGATCCAGCATACTGTCTAACTTGGCCTAGGTCTGAGGACAGATTCCCTGGCATAGGTCCTGGGGAATTTATGCCAGGCCCCGATCTACCATTGAATTATGCACTGCACTGAACTGTATTGAAAGGAACTGAGAGTGCAGCTAAGAAATCAACAAAACGGTTTGGCCAGAGAGACTGGAATTTCAGTTGGAGTTCTGGAACCTGCAAATTTACATTGCAGAAATCCTAGAAATTTCCTGTTAACTCAGTTAAAGCTTGGCCAAAATAGCCGAGTAATAGTTCATATTTAACTAACAGAGGAAACAACAAGAATTAAAATAGTGTCGGAAAGGCTGTAGTTATTGTATTTTATATTCTACATGGTCACCAAAACAAAGATTACAATGTATTGCATGGTCTTTAATTTTACACTTGTAGCTCTGCAAACTGCCACACTTTCACACTTCAAACTGCTCTCCAACTTATTCAGTTTTCTTTTATTAAGTCTTCCATTATCATCTATTCCCCTTTATTTCTTCAGGACTCAGCCTAAAGCACCAGTTACATATCTCAATATGTTGTGTAAGCTTTCATTTAAAGCAGCCTGTCTTTTTGCTTACATCTTTTTCCACCATGTACAAAGTGGAAACTGTTTCCTTACTGGTGCACTGCTCATATCCATGAACTCAAAGCTCTGTGGACAGCGAGGCTTGGAAATATTTGAAGGGTTCAGTTTCTGACCCTTCATAATATCCTGAAGTTAAAATAGATGAGCTTAATTTTAAAACTTTAATAGGTTCTTAGCTCACATTAAATAATTGACTAAAAGATTAATGGCTGCAGATCATGCAATACATGCAAACTTTACATTTTCTATCTTTGTCTCTGTGCAGCAGCCGTTGTTCACCATGTGGTTAATGTCCCCTTTCTGAGAAATGAGTTTCATTTATCGAGGCAAGATTGTCCCTCTGTGTGCAACATAGTGAAAGCAACAAAGGGAAAGCAAGGAATGCAGAGATAGGTTGATGGCATAAATCATGTTAAGACATTGTGCAAGCTCACCAAGCAGATGAGTTTTCACAGCATTTTCTGCTTCTTTAGGCTTTGTTCCTTTATTGCTGTGTCACTTTCCCTCTCTTCCAGGTGTGCTCTTGGAACTATTTTCCTTGTCATTAGTGCGTGCACTGGGCGGTCCGATGGGAGTGGGTTGTTGAAGGGAGGATTGTTGGCTAATATTGCATATGAAGGTGCAGAGGAGAGGCAAGCCACTCTCCCCACAGCCCAATAATTCAGAAGCACCTGAAGGTCAACCATTTGCGCATACGTGCATGCTATAATATGCAATTTGTTTGCTTCTCTAAAAACAGTCGGATCACACTGCTTGCAATGGCCTGGAATTTTCACCTTCATTTCAATGCTTTTCTTCTAATATTTGAAGATGGTACAAAGTATATTGCAGAGAATGTACTGCACTTGTCAATGTCCCCATATGAGCCTCTGACCTCTCTACTTACAGATCTCACTATTTTCTGCTCCATTATGTATGCACTAAAATGCCACAATGTACATTTTACATCAATTGACATCTTCCGTATCAAAGACTTTTCCCCCTGAAAAATTAAGAGAAAAAGGATATATTTTTTTATACACGAGATAATCTATTTCTACTCCATTTAATTTGTATTGAAGGAACAAGCAACATTCTTATTTTTTTTAGCAAACTGAACCAGCTGACAGCTGCGCTGTCTAAAAACAGCTTTGGCTTAAACAGAATCTTGACTCTCTCATTGATAGATGAAACTTCACAAAAACCTCAACCTTTAATTCTACACAGCTAGGACTTGAAACTATTGTTCACAGAACCGACCTTGGGATTCTAAATTTAGTTTAGAGATACAGCGTGGAAACAGGCCCCTCGGCCCCATCCCCAGGTCCGCGCCGACCAGCGATCCCCGCACATTAACACTATCCTACACCCACTAGGACAATTTTTACACTTACCAACCTACAAACGTGAAACCTGTGGGAAGAAACCGAAAATCTCGGAGAAAACCCACGCAGATCACGGGGAGAAGGTACAGACTCCGTACAGACAGCACCCGCAGTCAGGATCGAACCCAGGTCTCCAGCGTTGCATTCACTGTAAGGCAGCAACTCAACCGCTGTGCCACCGCGACCGCCAAAGTAACTAACAAATATTTTGTAAAGATTTAATTCGTTTTACTCCCGACTCTAATTATAATTCAGTGAGCAAAATTTTTGATCGGTCCTCCAGCTCTCATAGATTTGTGTTCCGACATCCCTTACACTCTCTAACTCCACCAGACTTTTAAAGTGTTACCATTTATTTAATTTTTCACTGGAGTCTTCCTAATAAAATTGATCACTGCTCAATTATTTGTGTAACATTTCATTTTCCATATGTCTCCTTATTTCACCAGGCTGTCTCTTACTATAGGTTTATTACTATCCTGCTCATTGTAAACAACAGTTTGGTTTTATGTTTTGAATTTATTACCAATCCAGAATATTGATACATATTAAGATGCGTAGTGATTATAACACTAAGTTCTGATGGATCCTGCACTCTTCAATTTATTGTAGAAAACCAACTGATTTCATGCTGGCCATTGATTAGGCAATTTTGCAACATGCGCTTAATTTAGTAGGTTTTAATTCTACATTAATTCTTTTATTTGGTATTTTATTCATTTGAAAATTTGCACGAACAGTAAAACTCTAGCAATCCAATATATTTGGGAATTTGGTCGTGCTGGACCTGGCAGATTTTTCAGATGGTTGCATATTACTCTTATTAATGTATTTAATGTATTTAATATTTATTTTACTCTTAATAATATTAATCTTATTAATATTAAATACTTGCATTTAATAATATACTTTCAATAAATGTTTAAAAAAATACTTTAACAGACTTTTCTTTAGTAATTACAGAGTAGTATAATAATGTTTTCAGTGAACCCAGTGAGTTTAAAAGGGGTATGAAAATAAGGTCCCGGTGAGTTTAAAGGGAATACAGGTAACAGAAGCAGGTGAGCTAATGCCGAACCATCGGAATTTCTGAGCAAGAGTACAATGGACTTTTGAAGTTTTACTATGTAAGATCTGTGGCATTATCTTCAACCAGCCTCTCCATTTCTTCATCAAATAGTATGACCATACTGGCCATGATAACAATTGTCATAGATCCATGTAGGTTTTCATTTACTGAACATATTCTTCTCATTAAAAATTAGTTGTATCCAAGTTTACCATCTTTGCAATAACTTTTCACAACCCTTCAGGCCCATTGACCTGCAGATGAAAGTTTAGTTCCTCTCCCTGAACATTTGCAAACTCCCCCATCTCTCCCATATTTAAGGCAGGGTGGAAGGTTGTGGCCAAGTCTTCTGCAATTTCCATCCTTCTTTTGACAAACTAAGAGGAATCCTTACCAGAAAAAAAAATCCACACAGCCATCATTTGGCTACTTTCATTGCTTGTATGAGAGTTAAGGCATCTTCTATAACATTCCCATCTAATCTGTCCACATCTGCTTACTCCTCTCCCCCCCCGTTTTGGGTCAAGATGCCCAAAGAAAGGTCTCGACCTGCAACATCACCTATTCTTTTTCTCCAGAGATGCTGCCTGACCTGCTGAGTTATTCCACCATTTTGTGTCTATCTTCCCTTATTCCCTTTGCTTTCTATATGCATTTTGGTTTATGATTTTGAACTTGAAATTTCCTTTATCTTTTCCATTTAAAACTCTTTCATTTGGAGATACATTCTCTGCCACTGGTGTTAATGTGCACATTGTAGCATGGTAGCAGCTGATTGCTGCATGTGACTTTTAGGTAACCAGTTACCATGAAATTGTATTGTATTGCAGCATGTATTTAGCATCGCTCAGTTAAATTTAAATGTCCTTATGCACAATTGCAAATGCGTAGCTATTTAGCGTGAATCATTGATGTGGAAATTCTACCAAGGCGCTTAGGTCGTGAGATGAGTGTAGCCATCTCTGCAGTCAGTGTGTAAGATGTGAATAGAATGACGTTGTCAACCATGCTATTCTTTATTTAGACCATCGACAGTTGAAGTTGAGTAGCGTTTAGTTTGGCTTCTTGCTGTGGTCGCCTTTACAAGAGGTCATCTTCAACCAGTATGATCCACACTAACACCAGAATGGCTGAGAATATTGCACGCAGCAAATAGTATGGACCCTGACTGTTTTGCTGAAGACTCATCCACCATTGTGGCCAAGTTACAAGAATGGTCTGTACCTGGAATGTTGTTCAGGTATGTTATAAAACATAGAACTTGGTACAGTACAGGAACAGGCCCTATTTCAAAACATGATGCCAAGACCATTTATTAGCTGCCTGCACATAATTCATGTTATTCCATTCCCTACATATCCATATGCCTATCCAAAATTCTCTTAAATGCCACCATCACATCTGCCTTCACCACCACCCCGAGCAGCATGTTCCAGGCACTCAACACCCTCTGAATAAAAAAACTCGCCCACGGTTCTACCTTGAACATTGATCCTCTCAATTTAAAGCTGTGCCCTCTAGTATTTGATATTTCCACCATGGGAGAAATGATGTTATGAGAAATGGTCTAACTGTTTACCTTTGCCTCGCATAATTTTATATACTTCTCTCAGGTGTCCCCGCAACAACAGAGAGCATGATAACTACAATCCCATTAATTACCACCTCATCAGTCTACCACCAATCATCAGCAAATTGATGGAAGGTGACAGCAACACTGCTATCAAGCTGCATTTACTTAACTGTAACCTGCTCCCTGATGCATAATTTGATTATCACAAGGATTGCTCCAGATCTTCGCATGGCCTGGTCGAAAAAGGAAGAAATTACAGAGATCAGCATGAGTATTCTTGACATTAAGGCAACATTTGTTTATGGCATGAAGGAGCCCTGGTAAATGTGAACTCCAGGGGAATCAAGGGGGGGGGGGGGGGGGGGGGGGATCACCAGTGACATCAAAGGGTGTTATGTCCCCGACTTAAGTCAAACCTTGTAGAAAGGAAGGAGACTGTACAAGACTTTAGATGATTGCTACAAAAGCTCCCTGCTAAAATTCAGCTGCTCCACTTGGAAATATCGTTTCTTAGTCAATTAATTCCTTGGAAGTTTGGAACTTCCAAGCAAAGTAGTGTCCAAAATTCTGCATGGCTGATTATTGAGTCCAGTGATCACTGATTTCCTAGCAATAAGTATTGGGAATCTTCCCACCGAACTAATATCAGATGATACTGAAAATTATTTAGTTATTAATGCATCAACTTTCTTTTATATATGAAGATGTAAACAGGTTGGGGAAATTTGACGTTAACAGAGAAGACCAGAAATTGAAGACCAAGCAAAATACTTTTTCCTTGGCTGTGCAATTGTGCTATTGTGCTAATCTGGTGATTAATTTTATGAGCAACTATAAATACATTCCTCAAAATTACAACTAACAAACCTTTTTTCTGTTATTTAATTTCTCCAAAATACAAGCCAAATAATTTATTTTCAAGCTTAATTTAGCATTCCCTTGCATGCCCACGAAGCATTGTTTTCTTGTCAGCATATAGCTGTAAACGAAACTATCTTTGATCTGCAATCACAAGCAAACTGGATTGATGGCAGATGGTCACCATTTGACTTATGCTCTTGTTGCATAAGATTTGTGCTTCATTGTGTGTCAATGAACATTCTTGTACATCACTGAAGCAACCAGGCCAAAATTCAGGCAGTGTGTCAGGCCAAGACTGAAAGTAGCACTTGCTACATTGTAAGTACAATGTCCAACTGTTCCATTAACATGTTGTGGTGCTCCCGTAGGCGAGAATTTCAATTACCTAACCAAATCCACTCTATGTTCAAGACCAGGGAAAAGCCTTAGAACCTTCGCAACCTGGCAGAACCTTCGCAACCTGGCAGAACCTTCATCCTCAAAATCTTTCTGTGTTCATATCATCATATCATATATATACAGCCGGAAACAGGCCTTTTCGGCCCTCCAAGTCCGTGCCGCCCAGCGATCCCCGCACATTAACACTATCCTACACCCACTAGGGACAATTTTTACATTTTACCCAGCCAATTAACCTACATACCTGTACGTCTTTGGAGTGTGGGAGGAAACCGAAGATCTCGGAGAAAACCCACGCATGTCACGGGGAGAACGTGCAAACTCCTTACAGTGCAGCACCCGTAGTCAGGATCGAACCTGAGTCTCCGGCGCTGCATTCGCTGTAAAGCAGCAACTCTACCGCTGCGCTACCGTGTTCTGGAAGACTGGCATCAGGAGCCAAGATATAATGTGCTGGGGATATTCAGCGGGTTCTGTGGAGAGAGAGACAGAATTAACATATTTGACGGGCAAATTTTCATTCTTTTCATGAATAGTTCAGGATGCTGTGTTTTTATTTCAGATTTGTAAAAGCAGCAGTTCAAAAAAACCCATATTTGGCATCAGGTTAGAGCACATGCCTAGTTAAATGCTCTGTAGAGATGTTCTTTTACCAACCGAAGGCATCACAAAATGCTTATTATTTAGGTTTGTGTTCTCTTTGTTGGTGGTATTAGGAAACCCAATTCAAATGCAAATTGGAAGACGTGAACCTTTCACACGAGAGAAAGTGAGCTACTGCGCCACCCAGTGCAAGCTGTTCATTTTTTGCTCGTTTTCCAGCCAGCGTTCTATGTCGAATTGAAACATCTTCGACAACTTCAAAGTGAGAGGCATCGTTGGACACCACTCGTCCAGCAATCTGTTTGGAATGTATAACTGATGCTGTCATTAGTTGGCAATCGGTTCATTGATTGTTGAAGTTCTTTAAATTGCTCAGCTAACGCTCATCTGTTTTTTTTCACAAGGTTTAATTTAGAGATGCAGCGGGGAAACAGGCCCTTCAGCCCATCGAGCCCGTGCCGACCAGCAATCCCCGCACCATATGCTGCACACACTGGGGACAGTTTACAATTTTGCCAAGTCAATTCGGAAGACACAGGATCTTTTCATTTCAAAGAGGAAGAAAGATTCTGAAGGGCGAATGAGGCGACTGCGGCTGGCAAGGGAAGTCAAATACACCATAAAGCTAAAAGAGAAGGCAGATAACATTGCAAACATTAGTGGGAAGCTGGAGCATTGGGAACCTTTTCAAAAACAACAGCAGGTAACTAAAAATACAATAAGGGAAGAAACGTTGAATTATAAAAGTGAGCTAGCCAGTATTATAAAAGAGGACGGCAAAGGTTTCTTCAGATCTATGAAGAGCAAGAAAGAGGCAAGAGTGGACATTGGACCTCTGGAAAATTATGCCAGAGAAGTGATAATGAGGAATAAAGAAATGGCAGACGAATTGAATACATTTTTTTGCATCAGTCTTCGTGGTGGAAGACACCAGCAACATGCCGGAAATTCAAGAGAGTCAGGGGGTGGAAGTTAGTGGAATGGCTATTACGAAGGAGAAGGTGCTTGGGAAGATGACAGATAACTTGGACTGCACCTCAGGATTCTGAACAAGGTGGCTTTAAAAATTGTGGAGGCAATAGTTGTGATCATTCAAGCATCACTCTAGTCAGGAGTGGTTGCAGATGATTCCATATTAATGTTTTGGACGAGGGAATTGAATGCAACATCTCCAAGTTTGCGGATGACACGAAGCTGGGGGGCAGTGTTAGCTGTGAGGAGGATGCTTGGAGGCTGCAACGTGACTTGGATAGGTTAGGTGAGTGGGCAAATGCATGGCAGATGCAGTATGATGTGGATAAATGTGAGGTTATCCACTTTGGTGGCAAGAACAGGAAAGCAGACTATTATCTGAATGGTGGCCGATTAGGAAAAAGTGAGATGCAACGAGACCTGGGTGTCGTGGTACACCAGTCATTGAAAGTAGGCATGCAGGTGCAGCAGGCAGTGAAGAAAGCGAATGGTATGTTGCCAATTATAGCGAGGGGATTTGAGTATAGGAGCAGGGAGGTTCTGCTGCAGTTGTACAGGGCATTGGTGAGACCACACCTGGAGTATTGCATACAGTTTTGGTCTCCTAATCTGAGGAAAAACATTCTTGCCATTGAGGGAGTACAGAGAAGGTTCACCAGATTGATTCCTGGGATGGCAGGACTTTCATATGGAGAAAGACTGGATAGACTCGGCTTGTACTCGCTGGAATTTAGAAGATTGAGGGGGGATCTTATAGAAACTTACAAAATTCTTAAGGGGTTGGACAGGCTAGATGCAGGAAGATTGTTCCCAATGATGGGGAAGTCCAGAACAAGGGGTCACAGTTTAAGGATAAGGGGGAAGTCTTTTAGGACCGAGATGAGAATGTTTTTTTTCACACAGAGAGTGGTGAATCTGTGGAATTCTCTGCCACAGAAGGTAGTTGAGGCCAGTTCATTGGCTATATTTAAGAGGGAGTTAGATGTGGCTAAAGGGATCAGGGGGTATGGAGAGAAGGCAGGTACAGGATGATCAGCCATGATCATATTGAATGGCGGTGCAGACTCAAAGGGCCGAATGGCCTACTCCTGCACCTATTTTCTATGTTTCTATGTTTCTATGATTGGAAAATCGCAAATATTACTCCACTGTCCAAGAAGTGAACAAAGCAGAAGAGTGGCAACTATAGGCCGGTTAGCCTGAATTCAGTGTTTGGTAAGATTTTGGAGTCCAATATAAAGGATGAGTTTTATTAGTACTTAGAAGCGCACAATAAAATAGGACGAAGTGAGCATGGTTTTGTGAAATGGAGATCTTACCTGACGAACCATTTGTCATTCTTTGAGGAAGTAAATTGCAGGACAGATAAAGGACAGTCAGTGGATGTTGTTAACCTGGATTTTCAGAAGGCCTTTGATGAGGTGCGGCTGTGGTGAGGCTGCCAAAGAAGATGGGAGCCCATGGTATCAGAGGGAAGTTACTAGCATGGATAGCAGGTTGGCTGGATGGCGGAAGGCAAAGCTTGGCAATAAAGGGGCTTTTTCTGGTTGGCTGCCAGTGACTAGCAGTGTTCCATCAAGGTCGTTGTATATCAATGATTTGGATTAGGAAATTGAAGGCATTGTGGCCAAGTTTGCAGATGATACAAAGATAGATGGAAGGGCAGATAGTGTAGAGAAAGCAGGGACTCTGCAGAAGGACTTGAACAGGTTGGGAGAATGGGCAAAGAAGTGGCAGATTAAATACAGTGTAGCAAAGTGTGGAGACATGCATTTTGGTAGTAGTAATAAAAGCATAGACGATTTTCTAAATGTGGAGGTGCCCCCCATGTCCAGCAGCGGAAGGACCCTAGACTGTGGTCCTCCTCCACAGAGCTTTGGCGTTGGCTGCACCAAGCTTCAGTGCGTCCCTCAGCAAGTACTCCTGCAGTCTGCAGCGGGCCAGTCAGCAACATTCCTTGACGGACAGCTCGCTCCACTGGGAGGTCAACAAGGATTGGGCAGACCAAAGAGCGTCTTTCACTGAATTGATGACCTTCCAGCAGCACTCGATGTCAGTCTCTGAATGCGTCCCTGGGAACAGTCCGTAGATCACAGAGTCCACTGTGACGGAACTGCTCGGAATAAATCGTGACAGGGACCCCTGCAAACCTCTCCAGACTCTCTTGGCAAATCCACACTCTGTGAAGAGGTGGGCCACCGTCTCCTCTCCAAAAAATATGGAACGCTTCACGAATTTGCATGTCATCCTTGCGCAGGGGCCATGCTAATCTTCTCTGTATCGTTCCAATTTTAGTATATGTGCTGCCGAAGCGAGCACGTCATCTGCATTCATACCACTCTGTGGGGCTCAGATACTTTTATTTTCTAGTTGAGAGAAGCGTCATCTTTCCCGCCACACCTTTTAACTGTGTTTGGAGCATTTCAGCGACGTCAAGGGCCTTATGAATATGGGTAGTTGGTATTACGTAGAACCTATAACCAGGCAGATTCACGCACAGCGAAGTGCATAACAAATCAAGTTATTTAAAGGAATAATAGTGGGTTCAGTAAATATTCCAAGCAGTAATGTGATTAAAATTCATTAGTGTTATTATGTCTTATGCCAAAACCATGGCTATGCAACCATTCTTGGGCTATATTTATGCTGCTAAATATTTAAAAAATAATTATTGTTCTAAACTCGTACAAAGGTAGCATGCAACTATCTAAGACTGTCAACAGTTCGCTAAACGAATCCTGTAAAATGCAGTTTGGGGACCTCACTAACCTTCAATAAATTAAACGATTCAAATGTTTGAGATTAGTCCTGAGGTTTCAATAGACAATAGACAATAGGTGCAGGAGTAGGCCATTCAGCCCTTCGAGCCAGCACCGCCATTCAATATGATCATGGCTGATCACTCTCAATCAGTACCCTGTTCCTGCCTTCTCCCCATACCCCCTCACTCCGCTATCCTTAAGAGCTCTATCCAGCTCTCTCTTGAAAGCATCCAACGAACTGGCCTCCACTGCCTTCTGAGGCAGAGAATTCCACACCTTCACCACTCTCTGACTGAAAAAGTTCTTCCTCATCTCCGTTCTAAATGGCCTACCCCTTATTCTTAAACTGTGGCCCCTTGTTCTGGACTCCCCCAACATTGGGATCATGTTTCCTGCCTCTAATGTGCCCAATCCCCTAATTATCTTATATGTTTCAATAAGATCCCATCTCATCCTTCTAAATTCCAGTGTATACAAGCCTAATTTCTCCAGCCTTTCAACATACGACAGTCCCGCCATTCCGGGAATTAACCTAGTGAACCTACGCTGCACGCCCTCAATAGCAAGAATATCCTTCCTCAAATTTGGAGACCAAAACTGCACACAGTACTCCAGGTGCGGTCTCACCAGGGCCCGGTACAACTGTAGAAGGACCTCTTTGCTCCTATACTCAACTCCTCTTGTTATGAAGGCCAACATTCCATTGGCTTTCTTCACTGCCTGCTGTACCTGCATGCTTCCTTTCAGTGACTGATGCACTAGGACACCCAGATCTCATTGAACATCCCCTCTTCCTAACTTGACACCATTCAGATAATAATCTGCCTTTCTATTCTTACTTCCAAAGTGAATAACCTCACACTTATCTTCATTAAACTGCATCTGCCATGTATCCGCCCACTCACACAACCTGTCCAAGTCACCCTGCAGCCTTATTGCATCTTCCTCACAATTCACACTACCCCTCAGCTTAATATCATCTGCAAATTTGCTAATGGTACTTTTAATCCCTTCATCTAAGTCATTAATGTATATCATAAATAGCTGGGGTCCCAGCACAGAACCTTGCGGTACCCCACTGGTCACTGCCTGCCATTTCGAAAGGGACCCATTTATCCCCACTCTTTGCTTTCTGTCTGTCAACCAATTTTCTATCCATGTCAGTACCCTACCCCCAATACCATGTGCTCTAATTTTGCCCACTAATCTCCTATGTGGGACCTTGTCGAAGGCTTTCTGAAAGTCGAGGTACACCACATCCACTGACTCTCCCCTGTCAATTTTCCTAGTTACATCCTCAAAAAATTCCAGTAGATTTGTCAAGCATGACTTCCCCTTTGTAAATCCATGCTGACTCGGAATGATCCTGTTACTGCTATCCAAATGCTCAGCAATTTCGTCTTTTATAATTTTAACTTAATTTAATGCACTTTATTCCTCGGGATTGTGGGAAACGGTATTTCGATTTTCTGTCTGTGTAAACTAACTGAAAATTGACAATAAAGTCGACTTTGACTTTGACTTTGTCTTTGACTCCAGCATCTTCCCCACCACTGATGTCAGACTAACTGGTCTATAATTACCCGTTTTCTCTCTCCCTCCTTTCTTAAAAAGTGGGATAACTTTTTAATTCGTAAGGGTATACCATTTATAAATACTTCCTCTATAGTCGACACTGAAGGTAGATATGTTATATTAGTGGGAGAACTATATTCTACAAAATTGATATTGGTGAATGTCTACGCACCAAATTTTGATAATCCGTTATTTTTTAAAAAAATATTTAATACCATTCCAGAATTTGGACAATATAATTTGATAATTGGAGGAGATTTAAATTGTACATTAGATCCTTATTTGGATAGATCTTCAACTCAAAGGAAAACAAAATCCAAGTCGTGTGAATTATTAAACTCTTATATAAATAATGCAAATATAAAAGATGTTTGGAGGATTGATAATCCTTCAGGCCGAGAGTATTCATTTTATTCACCTGTGCATAAAACTTATTCAAGAATTGATTATTTCTTGGTGGACTCCAAACTTATTCCTTATACGTATAATTCAAAATATCATAATATTATTATATCCGATCATGCCCCTTTAACATTTAGGGTAAAACTCCAAGGAGCAATGGGGAAACAGACTAATTGGAGATTTAACCCGCAAATCTTAAATGAAAAAGCATGTTATGACTATCTTAAATCGCAATTTGAGATTTTTTTTAACGCAAATGACCTTCCTGAAACACCTGCGTCCCTGCTTTGGGAAACATTTAAAGCGTTTGTGAGAGGATGTATTATTGCTTTTCAAGCGTCTCAAAACAAGAAGAACCGAGCTGAACAGAATGACCTGGAAAGTCAGATAAGACAGTTAGACATAACAAATGCCATCGCTCCCTCTATTGAAATACATAATAAAATTGCAGTTCTCAAATATAAGTTAAATTATATCCTTTCAGCTCATATTTTAAGGCTTTTTCAATACACTAAACAAAAACATTTTGAATTTGGAGATAAACCACAGAAATTGCTAGCACGTCAACTCCGTAAATTAGAAGATGATTCTACAATTCATAAAATTAGATCAGAAAATGGAGATTTGCTTAAATTACCTAAGGATATTAATCAGAGATTTTTGCAATTTTATCAGTCATTATATTCATCAAAAATAACAGATACTTCTGCGCAGATGCAAAAGTTTTTGCAGGAATGTAACCTTCCTGGTTTGAATGTGAGTGATAGAAATTTACTGGGCGCAGAAATAACTATGAAAGATGTTGAAGAGACTATTAAATCCATGAAAAATGGGAAGACTCCTGGCCCTGATGGCTTAAATAATGAGTTTTATAAAAAATTCAGTGGTTTGATCTCTCCACGTTTGCAAACTGTATATAGTCACGCCTTTAAACAACAGAGATTGCCACAAACTCTGACTGAATCAACAATAATCCTCATTCCTAAAAAAGATAAGGATTCTGAAGACCCTGGTTCGTATAGGGCGATAGCTCTTTTAAATACTGATCAGAAGATATTAGCGAAAATCTTAGCTCAGAGATTAAGTCTAGTTATAGACAAATTGATACACCCCGATCAATCAGGCTTTATAGCCAAACGATATTCATTTTTCAATTTGAGACGCTTGTTTAATATAATTTATTCAAATAGACTATTAAATGAAGATTTAGCAATCATCTCGCTAGATGCTGAAAAAGCATTTGATCAAGTAGAATGGCCTTATCTTTTCTCAGTGATGGAAAAATTTCAACTAGGTGAAAATTTTTGTGCATGGGTGAAACTTTTATATACATCCCCAACAGCTAGAATATTAACTAATCAAATGCTGTCATCTAAATTTCATTTAGCTAGGGGTTGTAAGGGGTTTCTGCGCCGAGCTTTCGCCCGACCTAAGGTCCCCGTGCCTTGCTCTGATCCCTTGACCAGGCCGTGCACACTGGTTCCCCGTGAGTGGTTCGACCCACTCACCCCTTACGGTTCTAGACACTGGGCTTAGATGCAGGAGCTCTTATAGTGCAGAAAAAATTCAACCAGACCAGATTTTAAAACCAGGGTTTAAATGAAAAAGGCTTTTATTCAGCACTTGGGACTATTGTCCATGAATACTTATACAGTTCTATAATACATGTCTATGAAACACATACCGAATCACACGAATACTTATAACTATGAATCATAAAACACACACAGTTCTGCAAGACACATACACGAATACCTTTTACTTATGAATTCTTAAACACAGTTCTGCAAGACATATACACGACTGTAAGATGGGGAACGCATGACGCATCGCAACCTTGACCAACACATATTTTAGTACACACCCAACATTTATTCACAACCACCCTCCCCTCTACACTAAACTATGTCCAGGATATGTAGGATTTGGAATGCATGCTCACCATGGGGCTATTACTGGGGTTACTGGCTGTTCGTTTGGCAGTATTTCTCCTCGAGTTGCGTGCCTGTTCCTCTCTCTTGCATCCGTTTTTCTTGCCTGTCTTTTCTTCCTCCTGCATTCGTTTTCTTGCCTGCTTGCGTTTCTTGCAGGTTTTCTTCTAGCTTCAGCTTCTTCCTCCAGTATTTCTTCTTCTTTTTTTAAAACCCAAAAGTAGTGGCCAGTTATACTGTTTCTGACCCGTCCTATCTCCCGCCAGATCTTGGAATCTCTTTGTTCAAAAAGATATGTATGAGGTTTTCTTCTGATCTGCGCTTATGTTCGGGGATACCGGGGATGGCCAGAAGGTGTAAATTGGGATTTCATTGTGAGGTGATGGGTGTTAACTGGTTTCCCATCACCTACCAGGTAGTTTTCTATGGGCTATTGTGCCCCCTCACTGAGATGAACTGTTTAGGTCGGCTTGGGGCATTGTGAGTATGCTGATGTCAGCGCCCCAGTGTCTGGACTCCGACCTGGTTTCGTAGGTTTCTGCATGGCCAATACCCATCCTTTGTTCTGGCCATGGCTTTGCAGAAAACCTAGAGACTGGGATGTAAGGTTTTAACCTTTTTTTGTGGCTGGTCACGAGGTCCTGCAGCCATTTTAGGACCCACAGATTGTGACATCCTTTGGTAAACTGACTGCAGCCTTTCTCCGCTATCAGCCCCAGTCTCCCGTTTAAAATGTCCAAACTGCAGCTCTTTGGTTTTGTGTTGATTTCAGAATGAGGGAAAACTTCTCAAATCTTACAGTCCCTCCTGTTGATTTGCATAACCCCAGCTTATCGAATCAATTAAATAATGTGGTTGAGCAATGTTTTCCCGATTCTCCATATCCAGACCCCTGAGGTTTTAACTAAACTAGTGTTTCATTGCGAACGTACAGTCCCCATCTCTTAGGCTGACCTTTACTGCCCGTGTCCCGGGCAAAACTATATTACAAGTATGTACATTTTCATGTCGGACATATACACCTACACCTTGTCCCAGGCCGATGCCTCCGCCATCCTCCTACTGGTGTCAGCTGTAATGTAGGACATGAAAACAACACAACAGCAAAACGATACATTTTGTACATTTCTTCACAATCACTCTTGATACAAATTTGAAGAAAACAATACAAAAAACACAGTTTATACAAATTTTAAAGGGGACAATATAAAACACAGTCTACTCGGTGTGGAGGGGGGCACGTCCTCCTAGCAGCTTGTGGCTGGGTCCTGCTCGCCCACCCGCACGTAACGGTCTCTCCATTCTCCTTGATATACCCGGTAAGTCTTTCAGTTTCCCTGGGGCACCACTCCGGCAACCGCACCTCGGTGAGGTTTAAAATCACCGAGGCTACCGCGTAGTGCACCCCCTGGTACAATACCTGGTCAGTCAGTATCAGTACCAGGCCATTCCCGGGCCCCTTAGTGGTTTTTGGGCACTCACCCTCCTGTGCTACTGCCAGTGGAACTGTGGGAGGTGTCATGCGTGGTCTGGTGATGAGTTCAGTGGCGTTTACCGGGATCGGGGAAAGGGGGACCCCACAAGCCCGCGAGCTATCATCCCACCTCATCCCCTTACCGTCATCCTGCCACTGTCTCTGAAAAAAATATGCTGTTGCCCGTGGGGCAACGATACCTTGAACCCCACATACACATATAAATCCCCTCATCCGGTTCCCACCATTTGTCCCAACACACACTCAACTGTTCTTTAGTCCCAGAAATAGTTCTGTGAGTGTTGTTGTTAAGTCTCTCCCACTCAACAGTGGAGTTGGCCATTGTCCTGCTCATTTTCCTCAGCCACCACCGCCTGCTCGCGGGGACCTTCCCCGTGCATACCAGGCAGATCCTTTTGCCAACGGTGGCGCTGATCTTTTGGGCGATGATCTTGATTCTCGGGCACAATAATGAAGAGTCCCGATAAGCAAAACCTGGGGCGCTGGAATACTCTGAAGAGTTCGATCCCAGCCACCCCGGCCACCGGCCTTCATGGAAGTAAACTGCGGTCTCCTCCGCTTCTCTCCTTCCAGTCCCATCGGTCGCGATGGGAGCCGTGTCCCCGGAGCAGCCGTAGATGATGATGTCCTTGGTGTGGCCCCGATAGGTCCACCCACATCCGATCGCCGTGGCAAAGATCCACCATACGAGTGCCTCCTTCCACTCCAGAAAACAGATAAAGAAGAATGGTATAGCCAGCCTCTTGGGGAGCGCTTGGCTTTGTTAAACGCCTCTGCGGGCGGGTCTCTTGACCCCCAGCCTGCACCCCACACCCACACATCCTGGACGCATCAACTTTATTTAAACGCTAACTATCCCCACAAAACTTATCTAAAATACTTAAACTTATCTAAAATACCTATCCTTATCTATATTACCTAAAATATCCATATCTATAATAGCTTATCCTTATCTAAATTTACCTAAAATATAATACAGTGCCGCCTTCCCAGGGCGGCTCAGCTAATCCCTGTCAGGGCTGCAGCGGGTCGTCTCCTGCGGCTGCACCACGCTGTCTCCCACCTTTGATCCTCCGCAGCCTGTCGCTGCCTGGCGGGGGCTAGGTCCCCTCCGGGATGTAAGCTCCCTCCTCCCTACTTGGCTCCTGTACCTCGGGGCGTGATTGACCTCTGGCCAAAACTTCCTAAGTTGGGGTTTCCTGCTGGACCTACGGAGGATCACCTTAGACACTGCCCCCTGGACAGCCTGGCTGAGGACCGGTTCCTGCCGTGCCGCAGCTCGGGTACCCCCCGCAGCTGCCGACCCTGGCCCCGCCTCATCCAGCTCTGCCCCCTTGGTGCTGGGTATACCCGCGGCATCCGGCCTCACTCTACCTGTATCTACAGGTGGTGAGCCTTCGCTCGCTACCCCCGCCTTCCTGGTGCTTGAGTCGGGGACGTTACTGTCGTCCCCCTCCGACTCCTCTTCCTCCGTAATGGGATCCAGCCCCTGGTCGAGCTGATCAGGCTCTTCCTCACCTGAATCCCACCCAAAACGGGAGACCCTCCATTCCTGGAGAATGTCCTCCCCCCTCACGCAGGCAACCTTGCCTGTCTGCGTGACCTGCCTCATCCTTGGCTGTGAACGCGCGCCAGCCTGTTCCTTCCCTGTGAACCCCGCCAGTGCGAAAGAGACCCCCGTGGACAGGGGAGAGTCAAAGGGTTCCTCTGTGTGGACCACGGTGCATGAAGCCCCCGTGTCCAACAGATAACTGCCCCGTTGCCTCTCCACTACCATCTCCACAAGCGGTCTCTTCCACGCATCGTAGCGGAGAGGACACAGATAGGCAGGCTGCGTGGGCTGATGTCATTGGGGAATGTCCAGTGCCCCCCTCGCACCCGGGGAGCCGGTAGCGACTGCCACCTTCCCCTGGGCGGCCATGAGGGACTGCATCACCTCAATCATCGTTTCGATAATCTCGGGCTTAACTGGGACCTCGGTGCGCTGGGTGGTGCCAACCCTATCTTCCTTGGTGTGGGCCCTGCAATCCTTCTGCCAGTGTCCCACCTTACCGCACTTAAAACACTTGGACTGTGCGGTAGGGTTACCCTCCTGTCGCCACTCCTTTTGGGCCAGTGCAGTAGCCTCCGCTACGTACACCTTCCCTTTTTCGAGTCGGGTAGACGTACTCCGGGTGTTTCTATACCCTACCGTGAGATGGTTCAAAACCGCCTCCTCCGTGCTATTTGTGGGATCAAACCAGGCTTTCGCCTGCTCCCTGACGGCTGCCAGGCTGTTTGACACCAAGCATCGGAGCCACTGGGCTCTCCCATTCCCGGCCAGGTCATCCCGCGCGGGGACGTGCGGGCAACTGCTCTGATATACTGTCCACAGTCGCGCCGCAAAAACCTTTGGGGGTTCTCCCTCCATCTGGAGGGTCTTCCCTAATCGGGCAAATGGACCCTCATCGCCTACCCCCAAGACTTCCAGGACCTCGTCCCGCAGGAGATCGTAGGTCCTGGTCCCTCTTTTACTCTCGTCTGAGAGGCATTGGAGGATCGAGCTGTCCAGGGAGAACAGCAACATTTTTGCCCGTTCTCCCTCGTCGCAACCGTTGATTGCGGCGGTTTGCTCGATCTCCCTGAAATGTATTGAGGGGTCCCCTGATCCGGACAATTTTGTTACATGTCCGATCATAGCTCTTAAATGCTGGGAGTTGTGGGGCACCATGATCTCGCTCTGAATGGGTCCTGTGTCCCCATTCTCCATGGGGGGTCCCCGTCTGGTTTCCAGGACCGGGCACATGGGTGCCGGTGCCGAGTATTCTACCGGGAGCTCCTCTCTCTCTCTTTCCCCTACACTACCCCTTTCCCAGGATGCCTCGTAGCTAGGGGGATCGCGGAGTTTGGGGGCTGAAGCTACCATGGTCTTTCTAGGGATCGGAACCGGGACCTTCACACCCGCTAGTGACTGGCCCGCTGGGGGGTTCATTAAACAAACCAGCCCACTTGCTTTATTTAAAGCACCCCGCAGACCCTCTATCTCCTGCAGGCAGGCCCCGTGGTCGGCCCCTTCCGACCTGTCCTCCAAAACCATTTTATAGGCTGCCCTAACTCCCTTAAGTTTCTCTTCCTGGGTCTCCAGCTGGTGGCTCAGGGAAGCGCACTGCTCCCTGAGCTTGCCCTTACTGCGCATAGCCTCAGTGATCTGGCACTCCATCAGCTCTACCCTGGCTTTGTGGCGGTTGGTCACGACCCGGCGCTCTTTGTTTAAAGAGTCCAGAGCCTCAATCAACTGGTTCCCACCCGCAGCCTTCTCCTCTACCTCCTCCTGAAGGTCCCTGATCTGGGCTGCCTGTGCCACAACCACGCGGTCCAAAAGCTGGACCTGCTTTTTATAGCAGGTCAGCCAGACCGCCTTCTCTACAGATTTCTTATGGGCTTTACTGGCCGTCCACCGGATTGCTGCTTCCAGTGGGCGCTTGTCATCTAGTAACGCACACATCCATTGTTTGGTGATATTCACCTTACTAAAAACATAGTCCGCAATGCGCTCGTCCATTAGGTCCCTAGTTTTAAAATCCTTTTCTGGTATACTATCATCCTGCTGCCAGTGTCCCTTCGTGGTCGCCATTATCTGTAAGGGGTTTCTGCGCCGAGCTTTCGCCCGACCTAAGGTCCCCGTGCCTTGCTCTGATCCCTTGACCAGGCCGTGCACACTGGTTCCCCGTGAGTGGTTCGACCCACTCACCCCTTACGGTTCTAGACACTGGGCTTAGATGCAGGAGCTCTTATAGTGCAGAAAAAATTCAACCAGACCAGATTTTAAAACCAGGGTTTAAATGAAAAAGGCTTTTATTCAGCACTTGGGACTATTGTCCATGAATACTTATACAGTTCTATAATACATGTCTATGAAACACATACCGAATCACACGAATACTTATAACTATGAATCATAAAACACACACAGTTCTGCAAGACACATACACGAATACCTTTTACTTATGAATTCTTAAACACAGTTCTGCAAGACATATACACGACTGTAAGATGGGGAACGCATGACGCATCGCAACCTTGACCAACACATATTTTAGTACACACCCAACATTTATTCACAACCACCCTCCCCTCTACACTAAACTATGTCCAGGATATGTAGGATTTGGAATGCATGCTCACCATGGGGCTATTACTGGGGTTACTGGCTGTTCGTTTGGCAGTATTTCTCCTCGAGTTGCGTGCCTGTTCCTCTCTCTTGCATCCGTTTTTCTTGCCTGTCTTTTCTTCCTCCTGCATTCGTTTTCTTGCCTGCTTGCGTTTCTTGCAGGTTTTCTTCTAGCTTCAGCTTCTTCCTCCAGTATTTCTTCTTCTTTTTTTAAAACCCAAAAGTAGTGGCCAGTTATACTGTTTCTGACCCGTCCTATCTCCCGCCAGATCTTGGAATCTCTTTGTTCAAAAAGATATGTATGAGGTTTTCTTCTGATCTGCGCTTATGTTCGGGGATACCGGGGATGGCCAGAAGGTGTAAATTGGGATTTCATTGTGAGGTGATGGGTGTTAACTGGTTTCCCATCACCTACCAGGTAGTTTTCTATGGGCTATTGTGCCCCCTCACTGAGATGAACTGTTTAGGTCGGCTTGGGGCATTGTGAGTATGCTGATGTCAGCGCCCCAGTGTCTGGACTCCGACCTGGTTTCGTAGGTTTCTGCATGGCCAATACCCATCCTTTGTTCTGGCCATGGCTTTGCAGAAAACCTAGAGACTGGGATGTAAGGTTTTAACCTTTTTTTGTGGCTGGTCACGAGGTCCTGCAGCCATTTTAGGACCCACAGATTGTGACATCCTTTGGTAAACTGACTGCAGCCTTTCTCCGCTATCAGCCCCAGTCTCCCGTTTAAAATGTCCAAACTGCAGCTCTTTGGTTTTGTGTTGATTTCAGAATGAGGGAAAACTTCTCAAATCTTACAGGGTTGTAGACAAGGATGTCCACTATCACCACTTTTATTTGCCCTAATTATAGAACCATTTGCTGAGAGTATTAGATCAAATTCACATATTTATGGCTACAACACTAAACATACAACCAATAAAATTTCTTTATATGCGGATGATGTATTAATATATATTACAAAGCCAGAAATTAGCATTCCGAATTTATTAAATCTCATAACTCAATTTGGTTCATTTTCAGGTTATAGAATTAACTGGTATAAAAGTGAAATTATGCCAATAATGGAGCATAATCCGGCCATACTTCAACAATTTCCTTTCAAAATTGCCTATGAAAAGTTTAAATATCTTGGAATTTACGTGACTAGGAAATATACTTCTTTATTTAAATCAAATTTTCCTCCTTTACTTGTTAAATTACACAGAAATATCCAATTTTGGAAAACACTTCCTATATCATTAGTTGGTCGTAGTAATGCTATAAAGATGATCTTTCTGCCACAGCTACTATACTTATTTCAAGCAATTCCGATCTACCTTCCAAAAAAGTTTTTTAAAAAAATTGATTCAATTGTTACTAATTTTATTTGGGACCACAAGACTCATAGAATAAATAAAAGACACTTATGTAAGTCTAAAATTAATGGAGGAATTGCTTTACCTAACTTTTTATTTTATTATTGGGCGGTTAATATTAAAAATATAACCTGCTGGTTGGATGATTCTGATCAACAACCGGATTGGTTAAAGATGGAGAAAGAGGATTGTTTACCATTCGATATTGGTGCGATCCTCTTAGCTCCAATAAATTTAAATAAAAAAACATATGGAGGTAATTCCATTATACATAGTGTTATCCGTACCTGGAAACAATTAAAGCTTACGTTAAAATTGAGTAAATTATCTGTTTTCCTTCCTATTGCGAATAATCCTTCTTTTAAACCGTCTGTCTTAGATAGAGGCTTTGCTCAATGGAAAAGTTATGGAATCAAAAGGGTGGGAGATCTTTATCATAAGGGAACTTTTCTTTCGTTTCAGGAGTTACAGCAGAAGTACGGATTACATGTTAATAATTATTTTAGATATTTACAACTTAGAGATTATGTAAAATCACACATGCAAGAATATAAGTTTAGAGGTCCAGAAATACTTGATGTATGCCTGAACCGACATTATAACTCAAATAAATTAATATCTTTTATTTACAATATTCTCCTTGACATTGACATTCCGTCATCAGAATCTTATAGACGAGCATGGGAGGACGAATTGAATCAAGTTATAATGCAAGATATATGGGATGAAAGTTTACAACATATACATCAATGTTCATTGAATACTAGACATTCCCTAATACAATTTAAAATAATACATAGATTACATTATTCGAAGACGAAATTAAATAGGATTTTTCCTAGTATCTCTCCTATGTGTGATAAATGTCAATTTCAAGAAGCTAATTTAACTCATATTTTCGTAACTTGTATAAAAATATAAAACTTCTGGTTGGAGATTTTTAAAATAGTTTCTAAAGTTATTAATAAAAAATTAGATATGGACCCAAAATTAATTATATTAGGATTATCAGAACATACTACAAATTTTACAGTAAGTCAGGTACATTTTCTTGATTACAGTCTAATAACTGCGAAAAAACTAATACTTAAATTTTGGAAAAAACCAATAACCCCCACAATTAAAATGTGGACTATGGAAATGACAGAGACCCTGCATTTGGAAAAAATAAGGTTTGCCTTAATCGACAAACCTGAGTTATTTTTAAAAATATGGTCTCCATTTATTGAATTTTTAGAAAAGTAAATGGGCTTGGCACAGGACTAAAATAAAAAATAAAAAATTTAAATAAAAAGTTGAAACTTGAGTTGGGGGTTGGATGTACAGCTGTGGTTTTTGTCTCCCGGATCTACTCCCGTTAATTTTTATTGTTAGATCTTTTTTTCTCTTTTTTTTTAACCCTCTTACTCTCTCTCTCCCCAAGTTTATAGTTTTATATTTTTATTTTTACTTTCTCTCTTCAAAAATTTAAAAATTGAAGCTATGTAAGAACTTTGTAACAAAAGTGTTTTTTCTTATTTCGATTTGTACATATGCTTTTCAAAAAATAAAAAAAAATTTAAATTTTTTAAAAAAAAAAAAGTGGGATAACTTGCTATCCTCCAATCCACAGGAACTGATCCTGAATCTATAGAACATTGAAAAATGATCTCCAATGCTTCCACTATTTCTAGAGCCACCTCCTTAAGTACCCTGGGATGCAGACCATCAGGCCCTGGGGATTTATCAGCTTTCAGTCCCATCAGTCTACCCAAAACCATTTCCTGCCTAATGTGGATTTCCTTCAGATCCTCCATCACCCTAGGTTCTCCGGCCGCTAGAACATTTGGGAGATTGTGTGTATCTTCCTCAGTGAAGACAGATCCAAAGTAACGGTTTAACTCGTCTGCCATTTCTTTGTTCCCCATAATAAATTCCCCTGCTTCTGTCTTCAAGGGACCCAGATTTGCCTTGACTATTTTTTTCCTCTTCACGTACCTAAAAAAACTTTTGCTATCCTCCTTTATATTATTGGCTAGTTTACCCTCGTACCTCATCTTTTCTCCCCGTTTCAAACATAGATTTCCCCCCATTGGCACATTTTGACTGTGTGCTATTTGACATCGGCTCAGACCTTCGTTTTATCATCAACTTGTAGATTATTGTTCACTTTCTGTGAATATTAAACACAGAGTAACTTGGACTATTAACTTGGCGCGAGGTGTTACTGCTTAGTATTTTTATTTCACAGCACATATGATTATCAAAGTTGTGGCTTGCCTGCAGAGTAACTCAATTTTAAGACTTGATAAACCATTTTAAAAATCCTTGCGAGATGTGGTTTATGCATGATATCTGACGTGGGCAGCATTTACAATTGCCACTGTTTAAATTAACATAGATGAATCAACAATGAATAATGTTTAAACGCCTCTGAATGGAATGACGTTATATAACTTTGCTCCTCTCAGTCGTCCCCAATCCAACTTCGATGCATTGTTTAAAAAGGTCGAAAGGGTAGAAGAGATTACCACAGGTTTAGCATTGCTGATGGGCAACTCATGGGGTGGATATATCACCGTTAAGAGAAGCAAAGATTAATCAGTATAATCAGCATGGATTTGTGAAGGAAAGGTCAGATATGATTAAATTGCTTGAATTAAACAGTCTTCCAATCCCATCAGAAATATATAGAAATGAAATAGAAATGATAAAAACAAATTATTTTCACCGCTGCCTCTTTCCCCCCTTATTTTATCTACAACAAGAGATTTATGCTTTTAACAACCCCTTCATTAAGCTAAAAAAAAAATACACAAAGCTTTCTCTGGAATTTCTCTGAAAATAGAATGAACAGAGCGTATACATTTAATGAGTCAGAGAAACTAATAGCTTTGAATCAAAACCCACAGTGATGGAAATAAATAATTAAGAATGCACATAAGAAAGTTTGTATTTTTCAGTCAAGGAGTATGCAACTTTTACTATGGCAATATATCCACAATTGGCATTACATATTGTACCTTAACAAGCCGATGGCACACATTATACACATCACATATTGATTTGTGTATTTCTGCTAACCTATGTCAATGTAAAATATAGGAAATATGCCAACAGTAAATAATACCAAATGCCAATGTGTAGTGAGAAGGTAATTGTGAACTAGTTTCTTGGAAATTGGAATGCATTATTACAAAAATTGTAAAAAAAATATTCAGAGGTAACAGGTTTAGACAAAAACTCTTGAGAGTTGTGAAAGGCCTCGTGCTTGACAATTCATGGGGATGCTCTCAATAGAAAGTAGGTGATGTGGTGAATTTGGAAAACTCCATGCAAGGTGCACAAAAACCTTATTAAACAACTCGAGGGCACACCTTGCAGTAACTACTGCTTTCGATTTTGACTTCAGCAAGCGAAGCGGTCCCCATACCCCAGTTTGCATTGATGAAGCCAATGTAGCGATAGTTCAAATCTTCAAATTACGCGGAGTCAATATCATCAACAACAACATCTTGATAACCCATATTGAAGCAACGACCAAGAAAGCACACCGATTGCCTCTACTTCCTTAGAAGGCTGAGGGAGTTTGGCATGTTCCCTACAACTCTCACAAACTTCTACAGATGCACCACAGAAAGCATTTTATCAGGATGCATCACAGCTTGGTTTGGGAACAGCTCCATCCAAGACCGCAAGAAATTGCAGCGAATTGTGGATGCAATCCAGACTATCACACGATCCAAACTCCCTTCTATCGACTCCATTTATAGTCCACACTGCGTTGGCAAAACCAGCAGCATAATCAAGGACAAGTCACACCCTGGCCACTCCCTCGTCTCCCCTCTCTCATCAGGCAAAAGGTATGGAAGTGTTAAAACGTACACCTCCAGATTCAGGGACAGTTTCTTCCCAGTAGTTATCAGGCAACTGAATTATCCTACCACAATCAGAGAGCAGTAGTGAACTATTATCTACCTCACTGGTGCCCTTGGACTATCCTTGATGTGAGTTTGCTGATCGGATTGGACATCGCAGTAAACGGTATTCCTTCATCATGTGTATATAAAAACATAGCACAAAAAGTAAGGAAATTTGTGTTTGGTAGATTATTTCTTTGTTGTAACAATGCTTCTTGGCAATAAATCTTATACCGTTGGAAAGCCTGTTTATTTCCCTTTTAAATGGTGCCACATTTGTAAGGAACATGCATTTGTGGGATGAGCAGCAGAGCTGAGTATATGGGTTGCGCCCATGAAAAATTTGCCAAATCTTCTCTGCCAATGCCAAACAGCTTATTCTGCTGTTGCTATTGACTCTTGTTTTGAGCTTCTGGTACCCCCAGGTGCTGACAATCAGGTGCCTGATTGGCACCTGATTGGCAGCATCTGTGAGCATGGGCCCTGCTACAGTGGTCAGTAGGTGTCTGCTCCAAGAATCGGCATGCCACGTTTGACTGATCTGGATAGGGCCCGTGCGATAGGGCAACTTCAAGCTGGTGTTCCGCAAAACCAAGTTGCGGCATTATTTGGAGTGAGCCCTAGTACCATCTCCAAAGTGAAGGCCAAGTTCCATATAACGGGGGATGTCAGAGACAGGCCGCGAAGTGGGCGTCCCATGAAGACGACACCTGAAGAAGACCGTTTCCTCACCCTGTCAGCACATAGGAACCGTAGGCTGTCTACAGATTTGCAGTCAAGGTTTGCAGGACGATATGGCCGACGGCTCTCTGCCCAGACAATTCGGAACAGACTGCACGCAGCCGATCTCCGGTCTCATAGGGCTGCCAGGAGGCCTGCCAGGAGGCCTGCCATGACTGCCCTTCACCGTCAGGCCCGTTTGCGCTGGTGTTGGCAACACGTGCACTGGAACCTGAACATGTGGAGGAACGTTATGTTCAGCGATGAGTCCAGATTCTGCCTACAGCAGTTGGATCATAGGGTCAAAGTGTGGAGAAGACGCGGAGAACGCTATGCTGATTGCTGCACCGATAGAGTAACATCTTTTGGTGGAGGCAGTGTGATGGTGTGGGGCGGCATTTCCTCACTGGAAAAATGAGGCTTGTCATCATTGGAGGCAATCTCAATGCAGAGAGATATCGAGATGAGATTCTGCAACAAGTGGCAATCCCATATCTCCACAGTCTGGGACCAAACTCTATCCTCCAAGATGATAATGCTTGCCCCCACAGAGCAGGGTTTCTCAGAGACTACCTCCAGAATTTGGGAGTGGAGAGGATGGAATGGCCTGCCAGCAGTCCTGACCTCAACCCCATTGAACACTTGTGGGATCAGCTTGGGCGTGCTGTTCGTGCCAGAGTGACCAACACAACCACGTTGGCTGACTTGCGACAAATGCTGGTTGAAGAATGGGATGCCATCCCACAACAGTGTGTGACCAGGCTGGTGACCAGCATGAGGAGGAGGTGCCAGGCTGTTGTGGCTGTGTATGGTTCTTCCACGCGCTACTGAGGCTCCTGTTTATTAAATGAATAAATTGTTAAATTGCCAATATGTCTTGTTTCTTCAGACTTCAATCATCCAATCCACCAAACAACACCGAACAAGAGTCAATGGCAGAATAAGCTGTTTGGCATTGGCAGAGAAGATTTGGCAGATTTTTCATGGGTGCAATCCACATACTCAGCTCTCCTGCTCATCCCACAAATGCATGTTCCTTACGAATGTGGCACCATTTAAAAGGGAAATAAACAGGCTTTCCAACGGTATAAGATTTATTGCCAAGAAGCATTGTTACAACAAAGAAATAATCTACCAAACACAAATTTTCTTACTTTTTGTGCTATGTTTATATATCTATATACTAAAACTCTCGTTTGTTTGTTTGTTTGTTTGTTCCTGAACGGTGCACAATAGCGTGGCAATTTTAGGCCCACCTTACTCACCGTCGTCTCTTTGGTGATAATGGAAGAAGTTTCATTGAAATCGATGTTATATATTTAAAGTTATTCACATTTTAAAGTTTAAATCTATCTCCATGGTAGGGACGGGGAAGGGAGGGAGGAGCTTGGAAGGAGGATAAGGGGGTTGAGGGGGGATAGAGTGGGGGGGGAGGGGGAGGGGAAGGGGGAGGGGGAGGGGAAGGGGGAGAAGAGGGTGCTGCACCAAGGCAGGAGAGGTTTGGGCCCAACGGGTCCATTTGGGCTAGTATACTGTAAATGGCTCAATTGAAATCACATATTGTCTTTCTGCTGACTGGATAGCAGGCAACAAAAGCTTTTCACTGTACCCCGGTACACGTGACAATAAACTAAATTAACTAACTAAGAAACTGTTAACAGCAGGGAAACTGGAAATAGAGACAAACTGTTTGCTTTTCAATTTGTAAGGAGTAACAAATGGAAGACAGCAGGGACTCGTAGCAGGGCTTCTATGTAGTTCTTCAAACTGAAGAAGGGTCTCGACCCGAAACGCCACCCATTTCTTCTCTCCACAGATGCTGCCTGTCCCGCTGAATTACTCCAGCATTTTGTGTTTATCTTCTGTTTAAACCAGCATTTGCAGTTTCTTCCTACACACTGGATAATTGATATTCACGTAATTATTCAGTTGGATTGGAAAGTTTGTGTGATGCACTTTAACACGAGAGAATTTGAGTACAAAATAGAAAAATCTAGCTGCAATTAAATGGATCGCTAGGAAGTCCTGATTTTGATAGCAGGACTGCTCTTCGAAACTTGAGAATAACATATTTACGACAGATGGGGTGTACTTCCACCAGCGTGATTAAACAGATACACGCATAGGGCAGGTCTAGAGGGATATGGGCCAAACGCAGGCAGGTGGTACCAGTGTAGATGGGACATGTTGGTCGCTGTGGGAAAGTTGGGCCGAAGGGCCTGTTTCCATACTGTTTGACTCTATGACACTAATAGCGTGAAGTATACTCGCCATATGTGCGTAATAAATGCAGAGGGACTCATCGCATTAATCTATTCTCCACATGTTTTCATTTCTTGTTTGGATAGCGGAAAAGGCACACAACAAAATAAAGGACCGTCCCATTCATTTGTGCATCAGATTTTACGAAATGATAGCAAACAGCTCGCGGCCAAATCTATTATTTGGATTTTCAAACAGCATTATTCCAATTAATAGCTTTGAGATTAATGACAATTATATATTTTTTTCTATTCTTTCCATGCCGCAAGTAATTCCTTTTTCATCAGCAGTCCTGGTCCCACTAAAACTTTTCTCCAACACTCCTGAAGGGAGTAAACACTTTCACAAAAATGGAGTCGAAAGAAACCTTTGGAACATAGATCAATAAAACGAATAACGTGGATGACGTGGTCCCCGTGTGACGTTCAGCTCTTTAAACGATATCCCTCAAATCCAGAGCGACGATAATTGTGCAGCCGTTGTACCCCACGCCTCGCTCAAGATCCAACCTCTGTCTCGATCTCAGTTGCAAAACAAGGTAAGGGAATATCCTAATTAAAGGAACCCTTGCGTATTAAATGCTCAGAGGTATCGGGCACGTTTCTTTACTTTATTCGTAATTGCCAAAATACCCCATTGAAGTTCCATTGGAAACAGAAACGAGAGCAATAAGTTCATTTTCAAATTGTCTCAGAAAATTCTGTGAGCTTTTGCTAAGATTATGCGCAATGTGTGTTCTGTCAATCAAACGCATTTGAGTTCCAAACTTTGTTTTAATTGATATCCAGCAACTTTAAAAACATATATATTTTTATTATATTCTCCCTACTTATAAGTTATGGTTTTATTTTTTACACTGCAAGCTTTCGTTACCAAGCTGGTTCAACTTGTCAGTAAGGTAAGAATCAAGACAAATTTCTCCCCTTTAAAATTGAGCAGCACAAAACCTCTCATCTAATTATATCAATACATCTTTGCGATATTCATCGAACGCAGCTTGCCTCGTTCACTAAATCAAATGAGTTGGGGATGCCATGAAATATGTTATATGGGGTTAAGGTAAAATATCTGACCCCAATTCTTTGAGGCTCCCCCCGAGATATTCGAAGCAACTCGAGGACACAGTAGCTCGGCAAGACCGGTGCAGTAGCAAAATCAAGAATAGCGCAAAGACCAGCATTGACCCAGCAACCTAGATGTGATCGTATTTGTCCGTGGGACCGCGTGGGATTTCTCAGGTGTTTCGGCTTCCTCCCGTGTCCCATAGATGTGTGGTTTAGCAGGTTAATTAGCCATCAAAAAATTGCTTGGAGTGTGATAGAAGCTGACGAAAACAAGAATGAATAAAACAGGATCAGTGCAAATGGATGATTAATGGTCAGCATCGACTAATTGCTTTAAATGGTCCTTCCATTGCTTATTACGCTATGCCTCTGCAACTCCTTTGCGGTTTTGACACAGCTAAATTTGGACGTGAGATTTGGTGCATTTAGTGAAATCTTAAGTACACGTGAGATTTATCAGTAACCAGCACACGACTCGTTCTCCTTGTTATTCAAAGGTTGTTTGTAAAGACCCATGACAGTGTATATAATGCAAAGATTTGGCATTTTTGATTTGTTAGGTGTATCCACGTTAGTCCACCTGCATGGGCATGTACGTTTCAAACCTTACGAAATTTCGGAATCTCCATTTCTGTATCTTAAAGAACTCGAGATTGTCTGTTTTAACCTACCATCTAAACGTCGTTTTTAACAGAATTGTATTTTCTTGACAGTGTTTTCCAAGAGCTGTTGAACACATTTCATTCAACATAATGCAACTGCCCGAAGAAGTGGTTGAATCCAAAGCGGGTGAACATTACCTACTGCAGATTCCCCAACGGATCAAATGATTCTTGCAACCTTCAGTTACAAGATATAAATGATCCTTCATAGAATGTAAACCACGCCCTGATAGGACGTAATAAGAAGAATACGTTTTAAATGATAATTTCCACCACTCTGCCATCTGCGGCCGATTTGATTCTAGAAGACCAATGAATCAAATGATACTTGCAACCCTCAGTTACAGGATATAAATCATCCTTCATAGAATGTAAACCACGCCCTCACTTAACAGTTGGGAATATTTACATAGGTACGGCTTTGTTCATTATCCCATATGCTGTAATTATAAACAAATTTCGGACTAGTTTACACCTTAATGCAGCTAAATGTAAGGTCTATCGTCCGTATGCCGCCATCAGCTGAATTACCTTTCCTTGACTGTGATGTATACATGCAACAATATGGTAAAGCTGCCCTGCGCATTGCGAAAATACACAGAGTTAAAATGGCGATCTTGTGTCCAGGCGTGTCCTGTTTTGGTTTCCAACTTAATGCGTGCTTTTGAGAATGATACTGAGTAGAACGTATAAACTACATTCCTTCAGATCAACTTCAGAATAAAAAAAATAAAAAGGGAAGAATGCGGAGTCAAATGTTTTATTGATAAACGTTATTCCAGATGCGTGAAGATAATACATGTGCATTTTCTTTGAATTCTTGCTCCGTTTTGCCCAAACTGTTCACCAGTCTGAAATACGTCGATCAACCTTCATCAAGAGAGAAATAAAAATACTAGTATTACGCGTGTACCAATTACATAGTAAAGTGAAAGAAAAATTGCAATAATGTTCATTCCCATAATCCAATCAAACTGAAATTCCCAGAGAGCGGGACAACCAAAGAACACATATACATTTCACACCAAGCAGATGACATTCTTGATCATCCTTTTTATATTAGATATTATGTAATCAGCAGAACGGATGTTATGCTTATGCACTTGATAAAGTTAGGAATTCACTCTTACAGTTTTCAAAGTTATGCTTGTCATGAATACAGCGCATTAGAAACTGATCAGCTAATAGTTGTACGTGCATAACTACCAATACGTACAATTGCCATAAACGATGGCACGCGTTTATTCTCGTTTGTCAATCCGCCGTAAAATGATGAAGTTGGTCGGACAGTTGAGAAGCGAAGCAGTTCCAACGGCCGGGAATTATTGCGTGAGCCGTGTGAAGTTCAAGGATGCAATGAGAATCCGGCTTGATCATCGCTTCGTCCCAGTGCCTCTGCCCAACCGAAACCTGAATCACTACCGAAAACACAAGTGAATACGAACTGACAGATGAACAAATGCTGATCGATGGAGCACACATACGAGTCAACAACCAGCGTGTCATTCATTTATTTAAACTCCATGCTGTCTGCGAAAATGTCCTTCTTATTATTGATAGATTGATTATGAAAATCTAAAGATTTAGATGACAGTCTAAACGGTGCAAAGATTTGGTATTAACGAACTAAATTGTGGACATAAATGGAGCATGTCTGTTTTAAATCTTACCAAATTTCTATGTCGTCATTTCTATATCTTATATGATCGACAATGAAATTTAAGATTGAGAGTGGGAGTAAAGGACGTACTAGGAAAAATAACATTTAAATTCTAATTTCCACTAGAGTCATAAAGTAATACATTCACGGCACTACTCTGCTATGTGCGGCCGATTTGATTCTGGAAGACGTTCGCAAATCCAACGAATCAACTGATATTTGCAACCTTCGGTTACAGGATATGAATCATCCTTCGTAGGTTGCAAACCACGCCCTCACTTTACACTTGCCAACGCTGCTTTCTGCAGACAATTAGTTGCAGCTGGTAGCCGGAATGGAAACCAGTATGATATTTATCTTACTGACAGTCGGTGGGAATATTTGCATAGGTACGACTTTGTTCGTTGTTCCATCTGCTTTAACTTATAAAGTAATGTCTGGCACGTTTACACCTTAATGTAGCTGAATGGAAGGTCGTTCCCTTTACTCTACCGTCTGTATGCCGCCATTAACATTCCTAACTGTGTTTCCTAACAGGTGTGGAACAGATTTCATACAATGTAGACCAAACGCCCAAAAAAGTGATTTTACTCAAAGGAGGAAACGTAACATTCTACTGCATATTCCCCATTTCTAAAGACCATTCCTGGATAAGAGTCAAATGGTGGAAACAAGGTGAGAATAAATACCAAAGTACAAGTACCGACGACAGGAAACGTTCTGGTCAATTAAGTCAAGCAGGCGGATACTTTGAGTTGAATAATGCAAAGATCCAAGATTCTGGAGTGTATCGGTGTTCGGTGACTCGGAAAGGAACGGCTCCAAGAAACTCAACCGGATCACGTCTAATGGTATATGGTAAGCGAAAAATACTTGACGAAGGATGTTTCATTATGGAATATAATAGGTGGGAATACCGATTTCCTATGAAGTTGTCCAATAATTCGTTTTGTCTATTCTATGTTCAATATATCAGTTATATCGTCCTATCTACACTGTGAACAAGAGGGGCGCTGAAGCTCCGCATGCATGTCCTACGTTCTGCCATTTTCTTCCGCTTCACCCTTCTCGCCAATAGTGGAAACGCGATACCCGATTTAAAAAATTCAAATCAATATTTTTTAAATTCCTTCAAAATACTCCATGGTTCTTTAATCTATGGAGCTCCGTTAAATCCAAGAAACGATTTCTATAGAGGTTCGTTGAGTTGCAGTCGAATGAATTGTGCAGATTTGCCCAATCTAAGATTATATCACTCCAGTGTTGGCAGCACTGCCTGACGGCGAACAGATGCTCATGCTCTGCTTCTTTATGTGAAGAATGTGACTCGGATCATATATTTTAAATGGCCTTGGCCAATTCACTCTGGCGTCACCTGATTAATCTCCCTGAATTTTATAATGCTCACGCGAAGCGCATTGGTACTTAATATATATAGTTCATAAATTGATGTTCATAAGTCATAGGAGCAGACTTAGACCATTCGACCCATCGAGTCTACTGGGCCATTCAATCATGGCTGATAAATCTTTCCCTTTCAACATCATTTTCCTGTCCTCACCTCATAACCTTTCGCAAACTTACTAATCAAAAATACGTTAATCTCAGCTTTAAAAATACAGAATGTCTTGGCCGCCACAGCTGTCTGAGGCAATTAGATCCACAGATTCATCACCCTCTGACGAAAGACAAACCTCCTTGTCCCCCTTCTAAACGTATGTCCTTTTGTTATGAGGCTGTGCCCTCTGGTCTTAGACTCTCCCAGCCCTGGACACACCCTGTGCACATCTGCTCTATCCAGGCAACCGCAGGAGATGCAACACCTGTCCCTTTATCTCCCCCCTCGACTCCATCCAAGGAGGCCTCCTCTATATCCCGCGGCTCCGCTCTTGCTCCCCCTCCCCCCATTCATAACAAGGACAGAATCCCCCTAGTCCTCACCTTCCACCCCATCAGCCAGGGTATCCAACATGCTGAGATGCTGTCTGACCTGCTGAGTTACTCCAGCATTTTGTCAACAAATCGTCCTCCAACATTTCCGTCACCTCCAACGGGATCTCACTACTGGCCACATCTTCCCATCTCCTCTCCTTTCTGCGTTCTGCAGAGTCCGTTCCCTCCGTAACTCCCTGGTCCACTCGTCCCTTCCTACCCAAACCACCTCCTCCCCAGGCACTTTCCCCTGCAACCGCAGGAGATGCACTACCTGTCCCTTTACCTCCCCCCTCGACTCCACCCAAGGACCCAAACTGTCTTTCCAGGTGAGACAGAGGTTCACCTGTACCTCCAACCTCATCTATTGTTCCAGATGTCAACTTCTCTACATCGGCGAGACCAAACGCAGGCTCGGCGATCGTTTCGCTCAACACCTTCGCTCAGTCCGCCTTAACCAACCTGATCTACCGGTGGCTGAGCACTTCAACTCCCCCTCCCACTCCCAGTCTGACCTTTCAGTCATGGGCCCCCTCCAGTGTCATAGTGAGGCCCACCGGAAATTGGAGGAACATAACGGTTTCCTCCCACACTCCAAAGACGTACAGGTATGTAGGTTAATTGGCTGGGTAAATGTAAAAATTGTCCCTAGTGGGTGTAGGATAGTGTTAATGTACGGGGATCGCTGGGCGGCACGGACTTGGTGGGCCGAAAAGGCCTGTTTCCGGCTGTATATATATGATATGATATGATAACCGCGTATTTCGCTTGGGCAGCTTACAGCCCAGCGGTATGAACATTGACTTCTCCAACTTTAGATAGTTCCTCTGTCCCTCTCTTCCACTCCCCTTCCCAATTCTCCCACTGTCTTCCTATCTCCACCAATATCCTTTCTTTGTCCCGCTCCCTCTGATCTCAGTCTGAAGAAGGGTCTCGACCCGAAATGTCACCCATTCATTCTCTCCTAGATGCTGCCTGACCTGCTGAGTTACTCCAGCATTTTGTGATACCGTCGATTTGTACCAGCATCTGCAGTGTACCAACACTGGTTACCTGATAGACAGACAGGAAATGCTGGAGTAACTCGGCGGATCAGGCAGCATCTCTGGAAATGAAAAGGTGACGCTTCTATTCCCTCTAATAGGTGAAACGTCCGAATTGTTCACCCCGAGATGCTGCCTGACTCTGAGTTATTCCAGTTTGTTGCGTCTATCTTCGGTGTAAACTAGCATGTGCAGTTCATTCCTACACACTAGTACCCGATGATTAGTTTCTAGGGTTCAAACCCTTATTTTTCATTTCTTTGTTGTTCCCCGTGGATCTTTAAACTATAGAAATCCAATATATCAAATAAATATATAAATAAATAAAAGGACGTCCTTTGGAGGTTCGATGGATTGTAGTGAGTGGATATAATCGCTCCCATGGTGACGGCAGAAACTCAGAGCGAACAATTCGGAAATCTCTGGTGCAATTTTTCTAGTTTTAGAATGAATATCCAACCATATGTTCAAACAAATATTAGTCAACTCCCTTGAAGTGTACCTGACTTTTGATAACGCTCACGAAACGCGCTGGAACTTAATTTGTTAGATTTTAGAGATATTTGAATAGCTCTTGCTGATGTGAGAACTACATTCCAAGTAGCTCCACTATGGTGAATCTGTGGAATTCTCTGCCACAGAAGGTAGTTGAGGCCAGTTCATTGGCCATATTTAAGAGAGAGTTAGATGTGGCCCTTGTGGCTAAAGGGATCAGGGGTTATGGAGAGAAGGCAGGTACGGGATACTGAGTTGGATGATCAGCCATGATCATATTGAATGGCGGTGCAGGCTCGAAGGGCCGAATGGCCTACTCCTGCACCTATTTTCTATGTTTACTATCTATGCCTCTTATATTTTGAGATACGTCCATTAAGTCATCACATAGTCTTCTTCGTATTAGACAAGCACTTGCTTATCTTATCCAAACTAATCTTATCCATTCCAGCCTCATTACCAAAGCCCCTAATCCAAGCAGAATTATAGTGAATCTTTTCTGCAGTCCATCCGACACAATCACATCCTTCGGATAATTTGGGATCCAGAATTGAACAGATTGCGCCAAATGCCGATTAATCAGTCTTCTGTAAAGATCCCACATATGCTTCCACCGTTTATATTTTGTGTCGTGCCCTAAGAAAACATTCATATTTGGTGTCGTGACCAAGCAGGACGTATGGCCTCTGTACCATCTGTGCGGCCACACTTGGGGAACCACGGACATACACGTAATGGTACACCTGTTCATCAACATTCCTCAGCAATTTATCATTTACTGTATATTTTCTCCCCTGTGTGACCACGCAATATAAATCACCTGCCAATTTTCGAGACTAAATTCCATTTGACCACACTCCAACCAATATTTCAGCTGATTTCTGATAGATTATATTGCTGTTTGAGATTCTTGATAAGATTACGGTGAGGGGTTTCAAAGCCCCCAGGTTACCCACTGGTGGTCAATTGCTTGGCTCAGCGAAATGAAGTGTGTATAAATTCAAGATTTTGTCGCACTAACCTGCAATAACTGATGTAGGAGGTATGGTGTTGACAGCTTCCGAGTTCTAAGGTAATATATTCCTTTCACCAATTTCTGTGCCCCCTCTCCCGACTGAGTGCTTTTTTTTTGTAAACCGACTGGCCTTCTCATTTGATCATCAACGAAATGCTGAGTACTCTTCACTGTGCTCAAGAAACACAGAGTCTCGTCGTTATAACCGATCTCGAGGTATATTTGGTTTATTATTTGAACTCCAAGAAAAGAAACCTAATCGATATTTGAAGTATCGTTGAATTAGTGAACTCCGCTAATAACCGGCATCTAGGTGAGATTTGGATCGGGCATCGGTACCTGGTATAGGTAACATCAAAGCCATTTTCAAACTGCGCCATTATAATTAACTGACTCGAGGTTAATAAAATCAATCTTTCAATGGCGCAAACTCATATAATTTTGTGCCCTTTCTGTTCCGCAGCTCTTCCAACCCCACTGACGATTTTCGCCAAGACCCCCGAATTGTATTCAGCAGGGACTTGTATCCTTGTGTGTGAAACGGCAGCATTTTATCCCAGGAATTTGACACTTAGCTGGTATAAGAACGGCGTCGAGACTACATTGGAAATATTTAACGAAACAATGCAGAACTCCGAGGGACTGTACGCGGTTACCAGCTCCTTAATCGAGACGCAGCCAGTGCAGAACTACGCCAAATATACATGTTTGGTATCACATGCCTCTCTCAATACTTCAGCAAAGGCTAACATTTCTGGTTCCGAATGTCGCCAAGGTAAGAGGCCAACGGAGATATTTCTTGCTAAATTAGCAGACATGAATCATACTTGTTCGCAAAGAAAATGCACCTTAATTCAATTGGAAATATCAACTAGTGCGTGAAATTAACGTTTAATATTCAATATCAGACACCCTTGGTGCAATACCGGATGCAACAAAATGGTTATCAATTACATTAGTTTGCATTCTAAATCTTACATTTATCCTCTAAATTATTCCTCACGTTTTACATTTATTCCCGTGTAATATTAATGCATCCTTTGTGTTCCTTTTGAAAAATCTATGCACACCATGAACGTAAAACGTAGAAAGATACTGCACAGAAACTGTCATTCGGCCCGCAATGCGACGGAAACAATACCATGATAAACTAATCTAATCTGCTTGCACATGGTCCATATCACTGCATTCCCAGCATAACCATTTGACGATCAAAAAGCCTCTTACACGACACTACGGTAACTACCTCCATCGCCACACCAAGCAGCGCGTTCCGTGCACCCATCATCCTGTGTGTAAAAAATCTTGTACCGCACATCTCCTAAAACTTAGCCCCGATGAACTTAATACGATGTCTCTATTCTTTGATATTGCAATCCTGGAAACAACGATTCTGACTGGCTACACTATGTCTCTCATATTATTATTATTATTTTTTTATTTTTTTTTAAATTTATTTAAGTTTTAACAGAACTCATACATTTTACATTTCATAGTAAGCAATAATAACCACATTATAAATTCGATTATACACGTATTGTTCTGTATTATCTCCCCTCCCATCCCCCCCCCCCTTCCCCCCCCCCCCTTCCCCCCACCCCCCAGTTAAAAAGAAGGAAAAATAAAAATAAAAAGAAAGAGAGAAAGAAAGAAACCTGGAGTCCAGAAGGAGACACTTCCGGGTAATTTCTTATTAAATTCTTATTAAAGGTATCAAAACAATCCTGAATTTAAATATTTCCAATTCTTAATCCTAGCTTTAAAACGAATGGGTTCCACACCTTCAAGAAGAAGTCATATCCATTTCTCAGATTATACGTTGCTTTTTCTAATGGGATACAACTACGCATTTCTGCATACCATCTTTCAAATCTTATTTCATTTTGATCTTTCCAAGTGACCGCTACACATTTTTTTGCTACTGCTATTGCTATTTTGAGAAATCTTTCCTGATGTTTATCTAAAATTAGCTTTCGTAATATTCCTTTTGTATCACCCAATAAAAACAACCTTGAATCCAATGGTATGATCTTATTCATCAATTGTTCCAAATTTTTTTTTAGGTCTTTCCAAAAAGGAGTTACCTTCTGACATGCCCATGTAGAGTGTAAAAAAGTATCCACGTCTTGGTTGCATCTAAAACAAATTTCAGATGAGTTTGGTTTTAAATGGTTTAATTTTTTCGGGGTTAAATATAGTTGATGTAAAAAATTATATTGTACTAAACTCTATCTCACATTAATAGTATTTTTCATACTATCTAAACACAGTCTTTCCCAACGGTTCATCAATGATAATATTAAGATCTGTTTCCCATCTTTGTCTTGATTTTTGAATTCCTATCTTTGGACTAGATTTTTGTAATAATTTATACATTGATGATATAATTTTTTTTATTCCCTTGCCCTGAATCAAGGATTCAATTCCTTTAATCTGAAATAGAGACATTGAATTACCTAACTTTTCCCTTAAAAAAGATTGTAATTGATAATAGAAAAAAATACTATTCCCTGGAATTTGATATTTATTTCTCAATTGAGAAAATGTCAAAAAGTTATTTCCTTCATAGCAATCTCCTATATTTTTAATACCCTTCTGTTCCCAGACTTGTAGTATTTGATTATTCCAAGCAAACGGCAATAATCTATTTTTTACTAATGGAGTTTTAGCTGTTAAAAAAAATCTTTTATCATTAACTTTAACTGTTTTCAACAATGTATTAATTAAATGTTTTAGCAAAGGTGACTCTTTATCCTTAACTAATAGCTTCGCTTCCCATTTATATATAAATTCTGGACATAACTCTTTTATTTTATCCATTTCAATTTTAACCCATGCTGTTTTTCCACCCTCTTGATAAAAGGATGAAATAAAACTCATTTGTGCTGCCAGATAATAATTTTTAAAATTTGGTAATTGCAATCCACCTAATTCAAATTTCCATGTTAATTTTTCCAGAGACACTCTTGGCATTTTACGTTTCCAAAGAAAATTCCTCACAATTTTGTTCAATTCTTGAAATTTTTTATTTGGCAAAGGTATAGGCAGTGTTGAAAATAAATACTGTAGCCTCGGAAAATATTCATCTTAATACAGTTCACTCTCCCTATCAATGTAATTGGAAGATTCATCCATTTCTTCCGGTCCTCATCTATTTTTTTTATTAGTGGTTTATAATTTAATTCATACAAATTATTTAACTTATTATCTACTTTCACTCCTAAGTACTTAATGCCTTCTTTTTGCCATTTAAACTGACTTTCTCTTTTACATTGATCATAATTGCCTTCAAAAAGAGGCATTATTTCAGTTTTATCTTTATTAATTTTATATCCTGATACTTTCCCGTATTCTTCCAATCTGAAATATAATTTTCTTAAGGATTCCAATGGTCTAGTAAGACAAATTAAGACATCATCTGCAAATAAAGTAATTTTGTGATCTTCCTGATTAACTTTAAATCCTTTAATGTCTGAATCTGATCTTATTAGTTCTGCCAGAGGTTCAATAGCCAGTACAAATAAAGCTGGTGACAAGGGACATCCCTGTCTGCTTGATCTTTCCAAATTAAATGGTTGAGAAGATTGGCCATTTGTCACCACTTTGGCTTTGGGTTGTTTATAAAGAGCTTTTACCCAGTTAATGAAACCATTCCCCAATCCATACTTCTCTAATACTTTAAATAAAAAAATCCATTCTAACCTGTCAAACGCCTTTTCAGCATCTAAAGCAACTGCTACGCTTAATTCCTTTCTGTTCTGTGCTAAATGTAAAATACTTATAAATCTTGCTACATTATCAGATATTCTCCTTTTTTTGACAAATCCAGATTGATCCTCTTTAACCAACTTAGGTAAAAATTCTGCCAGTCTCTTTGCCAAAAGCTTGGCAACCATTTTATAATCTGCATTCAACAGTGATATTGGTCTATACGACGATGCTTTTGAAGGGTCCTTCCCTTTTTTTTGAATTACAGTTATAATTGCCATTGAAAAGGATTCCGGTAATGTAGAAGTTTTTTCCGCTTGTTGTATCACTTCCATAAATACTGGTAACAACAAATCTTTAAATTTTTTATAGAACTCTGGCGGGAAGCCATCTTCCCCTGGTGATTTATTACTTGGTAAAGAATGTAGTACTTCCTCCACTTCTCTCAAAGTAAAGGAGGCATTTAGTCCCATCTGCTCCTCATTAGAAATTGTTGGTAATTGTATCTTAGATAAGAAATTATTTATCTTAATTTCATCCTTTTCAGATTCAGAATGATACAGGTTAGTGTAAAATTGCTTAAATACCTCATTAATTTCTCTAGGTTTATAAGTAATAGTATTTTGATTTGTTCTAATTGAATTTATTGTTCTTAATATTTGTTCTTCTTTCAGTTGCCATGCCAATACCTTATTCGCTCTTTCTCCTAATTCATAATACCTTTGTTTAGTTCGTAATATTAATTTTTCTGTTCTATAAGTATGTAAAGTATTGTACTGATTTTTTTTATTTCCAAGTTGTATTTTTTTTGTATCTGTAAGTCTTTTTCTAATACGGTGATTTCTTTTTCTAATCTTTCAGATTCCTTCCTATAATCTTTCTTTACCTTAGATGAGTAGCTTATAATTTGGCCTCTCAAGTATGCCTTCATTGCATCCCATATAATGAATTTATCATTAACTGAATTTAAATTTGTTTCCAAAAATAATCGAATTTGTCCTCGAATAAAATTGCAAAAGTCTTGCCTTTTCAATAGTAAAGAGTTGAGTCTCCATCTATATACTGACTGTTCTTTATCTGGCATCTTAATTTTCATTAATAATGGTGAATGATCCGATAGCAATCTAGCCTTGTAATCTATTTGTATTATTCTTCCCCTTAATTGAGCTGAAATCAAAAATAGATCTATTCTAGAATATGTCTCATGTCTATTGGAATAGAAGTAGTAGTCTTTTTCCCTAGGATGGCTTTTCCTCCACATATCTATTACATTTAAATTTTCCATTAAGTTCAATGTTATCTTCACTGCTCTTGTCCTTATCATTGTTCTTGATGATCTATCCATTTCTGGATCTAACCAAAAGTTAAAATCTCCCCCTACCAATATATTTTCATGTGCTTCCGCTAGATTTAGAAAAGTATCCTGCACAAACTTCTCATCAACTGTATTTGGTGCATATATATCCATTAAGGTCCACAATTCTGAGAAAATTTGACAATGCACGATTATAAATCTACCTACTGGGTCACTTACAATATTTTGTATCTTAATTGGTAGCGTTTTCTTAAATAGGATAGCAACCCCTCTTGCTTTTGAATTAAAAGAAGATGCTACCATACTTCCTACCCAGTCTCTCTTTAACTTTTGATGTTCTTTTTCCGTTAGATGTGTTTCTTGTAAGAAAGCTATATCCACTTCCAATTTTTTCATCTGTGTTAAAATTCTCTTCCTTTTTATCGGTCCATTTAACCCATTCACATTATAACTTAGAAAATTTAATTTATTATCCATTCATTCTCCCCCCCCCCCCCCTTCTTCCTTACCTTGATACCTCTTCCAATATTTACGTTGTGTCGTATTTCAGTGTACTCCCTTCCATCATCCAGGTACAAAAACAGAAAAGAAAAAAGAAAGATAGAAAAGTAAACCCTCCCTCTAATGTTGTTAATAAATAGATTAACAACATTACCCCCCTCTATTATACGAGGTGTGGTCCACACCACACTTGTGCCCATGATTATGGTAGAGCATGCATATTCTCCAACCCCCCCGATATTTCAAGTATTTCTAAAGATTAACTATCCTTAATACAATTGATCCCCTCTATAGTATACAGATCTTGTTAATAATCATTCATTCATGGATCTTCTTAATCAATTCTCGATGGCAATTCTTCAGCAAAATCTTGTGCTCTGACAAAGTCTTTGAAAAATTTATTTTCTCCAATGTTGATCATGATCTTCAAAGTAGCAGGATGCAGTAAAATGAACTTGTAACCTTTCTTCCATAAAATATTATTTGCCTTATTAAATTCTTTTTTCCTGCTAAATTCTTTTTTCCTGCTCCACTCTGTTTATCACTGTTTGAAAATTCTCCTCCATTTTTTTCAAAGTCTTATATATTTCCATATTGTCCTTATGCAGTTCCTTGTTATCTCTCCTCAATGCTTTCACTTCATTTTCCATCACTTTGTGATCTCCTTCAATTTTCTTGAGCCTGTTAATAATTTCTTCAAGCATCGCTTTAATTTTAATCTCTGAATCTTCTTGATCTCCTTCTTCCTTGTTTCCACTTCCACTGCTAGTTCCCTCCTCGTCACTCGTTTCCCGAAACTTCAGCCTCTCGGCCAACAGAGGGCCATGCCTCTCCGCCTGATGAGGGCTCCTCAAATCCAGGCCCCTGCTCCGTCGGGGCTGTAGGCCTACCTTCGATTTTTTTTCTTGATTCCTTTGGTGGATTTCTTTGCTTCTGTGGCAGCTGTGCTCCCTTCTTTTCTTTCTTGGGAGTCATCAGTACGTTCTGTATACTTTTAACTTTAAATTAAAGTACTTGAATTCTTTTAGTGCGTCTTTTTTTGGTAGTTTAGGGCTTTGTTTTCGGGAGTGCTGAAAAGTTATGTCTACTCAGCCAGACATTGGACACATTTAATACTTCTATCCCTTCAACCTTCCACGTCCTTGCAAAAACAAACCATGTTTGTCCCATCTCCCCTTGCAGCAGATGTCCCTTAATCCAGGTAAAATTCTGTAAACCTCTTCTGCACCATCTTCGACGCCTTTACATCCTTCCTGTAACGAGGCGACAATAACTGCACTCAATATTCCAAATGCTTTCTAGCCAAAGCGTAAGGAAGCTGCATCATGACTCCCCGGCTTATATTCATTGTCACGACCAATGAATACCTTCTTCACCGCTCTTTCTACTGGTGTTGCCACTTTCAGGAAGCTATTGACCAGGACCCCAATATTCCTCTGCGGATCAATATTGTTAAGGGTCTAGTCATTAACCGTATACTTTTCCTTTACATTTAACCCTGGAATATATATTTTTTTTTAATTGCATCTGGCGATTGTTAATTTAGAAACTGAATTTTTAAACAATCAATATTATAAACAACTGCTTTATCTGTGTTACTCTATTGCACCATAAACTGTTTGGGTTGTAAATTTAAACTTATTTTCAATCTATTTATATCCATTGACATTATGGCATTTCCCTTTATTGGAATGGGTGTCTTCAACGGTTCCCTGCGATCGCTTGAAAGATGTGACGTGAAGCCACTGCCTCACTAATGACCCTCATTAACCCTCAACATCGTGGCTGCCATTTCAGATGTTTCATTTAATCTCTGCTCACTTGTTATTTCAGATGTTTTATTTAATCTCTGTTCACTTGTTAACTACTCTACAACTTACTGAACTGTATCCTTTTTTTTGCTTTCCTGGTGTGGCCTCATTTCCATCGGCGAACCAGGACGAGACGAGGCGACTTTTTCGCTGATCACTTCCGCTCGATCCGCCAAGGTCTGCGGGATCTCCCGGTTGCTAATCATTTTAAATCCCATTCCCATTCCCATACCGACCTTTCTCGCCTGGGTCCCGTACATTGTCAGAGCGAGGCCACACGCAAACACAGCGTGCCGTCAATGGTATGAACATTGAATTATCCAGTTATAAGTAAGACGCTCCCTTCCCCGTATTTCTTTCATGTGCCCCTCCCCATCCCAGTGCGCATACATTTCTTCTGCTATCCCTCCATTGTCTCTCTCTCTCCCCCCCCAAACCCCACCGTCCTTTTCCAACTATATCCCTCCTCTGACTTTACCTTTCATTCTTCCTCTGTCCTTAACTGTCAGCCTTTTATCTGCATTTAATTTCCACCCTTTCTCCACCACCAGCTTCTAATCAAACAACCTTCACATGTGTCCGCGTAGATCTTTTCCAGCTTTCTCTCTCTACTACCACACATCTGAAGAAGTGTCCCAACACAAATAGTCACCTATCCATTTTACCGTAGATGCTGGCTGGCCTGCTGAGTTACTCCAGCACTTTATGTTGTTCTCAAGACCCATTTATTATTTTTCTTTGCATGTGCGTGGCTTGACAAAAATCCTAGTTCAACCACGGCGTGCCGACCTCCACATCGATTCACTTACATTCTCATTTGAACAAGAGCACCGTAGAGAAAATGGAATTTGGCGATTGTCGCTATTTTTGCCATTCGCTGCATTGTACTAAAAAACGGCGAACCACCCGTGACATTCCCTAAGGAAAGAACATAAGGGAAATGGCGTATACAGTCCTCCATTGGGTTCAGCAAAGCAACTATTTGATTTTCCACCGCTGCTAATTATTCGAAGCTCGATTAAGCATCTCCCCGTTCACTCAGGTGAAGAATAATCTCCTCATGAATAGTTTCCCAAGCAGACATCGTTTCTATACTCAGAAATAATGAGCACAAGTTTCGCCAACAACATACACACACACACACACAAACTAAATTAACTTGCTCCTTGTTATTTCTGCAGCTAATACTTTCGCCTTCTACATTAGACATGCTCTGGCCTTTCTGGTGCTCCTGATCCTGATTGGCATGGTTATTGGGACGAACTGTCAGTTGCCGCTTTATAAAAGGTACGTTAAATTTGACAAAAATATGTTCGTGCAATATTTCTTGGAATTAGAAAAAAACCATTTGCTTATGTATTGCGAAGAGGATCATAAATATAATTAGAACCTAAATTTGAATGCCGTAGACTGGTGCTGTCAATTCTTTGAAATGCCAATTTATTCTTCAAATTAGTATGCAGAATTAAACACAACATTTACGGTCAGAGGAGCTGGATGCAAGAAAATTTACTGCAAGCACCAGTGTATGATCAAATTGTCCATTCTGGTTCAATCCAACGAGCTGGCAAGGAACAAAGTCCCACTCCCTTTCGTGTAACTTGTTTCTTCAACCATTCTTCTCTGGTAATGTTCAAAATTGAAGAGTGTTGATATGCAGATATTTTATCAAACGAAGAAAGAAAAGTTTCTCTAAAGTCTTCATCCAGATCGATGAAACATGCAAGTCAAGCCTGGATACATATTTTCCAGTAGAAGATGCTAATTTCCGTCGATTTTCACTTTCGCGTTGAAATTGTTTCTGGAGGAATATGCGAATGGAGGCGAATAGGCGAACACGCGCGCGGCGTGAGTGTCCCGCGGAGCCCCGCCGCACCGGCCCGATCCACCCGCCGAACAACCGCGGCGCCGACGAACGACCGGAGCGACGACCGACGACCGGAATGCGCCCCGGTAGGCCCGACTCGTCCCAGAGGCCCCCAGGGGACTGCGGAGAAGCCTGGCGACGAGGCCTGCCTGGATCGAAGGAGCCTCAGCGGCGGCGGCGATGGGACCCTCAGCGGCGGCAGCGGGAGACTCGGCGACAGCTTGAACCTCGACGGCAACGGGAGCCTCGGCGGTGATGGGGCCTCAGCGGCAACGGGAGCCTTGACGGCAGCGGAAGCCTCGGTGGCGGTGGGGGGGGGGGGGGGGAGACAATGGGGACCGGCGTGGTGGGGGGGGGGGGGCTGCTGAGAAGAACAATGGGGGACCCGGCGTGGGGGGACCGCCGTGGGAGACGGTGGGAGAACAAAGGGGGACCCTGTTTGGGTCTGCCAAGGAGATAAGCCTGCGTTAGTTTGTTTGTACTTCGTTCCTGTTTAGGCGCTGTGCACACGGCAGCCAGCCAACAGTCGCTTGTCCCTGTCTTGTTTTTAATTTCAAACTTTTGTGCACCTTGTGTGTTATGACTATTGGTAGATCAATATCCCTCCGGTGATGAATAAAGTTTTATCGTATCGAATATAGTGTGAAACTTCCTGCAAAATCCTTATCGCTTCTTTCAATGTATCGGAATTCCATTTAAACCTAAAATGCAGAATTGACATTCCGGCACAAATAAAATAAAAAAACTTGAAAGAAATTCAGTGGTTCAACTACCAGACTCCCTCCTACACCACATGCACGACAGTCAATGGACTGCTCAATACTAACAATCTCTTTCTTGTTCCCACTTAATCCGGGGTTTCAACCTGCAACATTAACAGCAACACCTGTCCTTGTACCTCCTCCCTCCACTCTGTCCAGGGACCCCGACAGTCCTTTCAGGTTAGGCAGAGGTGCACCTCATCCAACCTCATCTATTGTATCCGTTGTTCTAGATGTGGGCTCTTAGACATCGGCGAGACCAAACGTAGACTGGGCGATCGTTTCGTTGAACACCTTTGCTCAGTCCGCCTGATCTCCCGGTTGCTCAACACTATAATTCCCCTTACCATTCCCACGCTGATCTTTCTGTCCTGGGTCTCCTTCAATGTCAGAGCGAGGCTAAAGAGTATCGCTTATTACGCTGGGCTGCTTACTGCCCAGTGGTATGAATATTGATTTCTCTAACTTCAAGTAACCCCAGCTTTCCCTCTCTCACCGTCCCTCCACTACGCATGTCGCACCAGCTTCTTGTTTTCACCCAACAACCCGCTAACAATGGCCTATTTCCTTTAGCATCGTTACTGTTTTGCATATCTTACATTCATTGTTCTATAAGAAAATAACTGCAGATGCTGGTACAAATCGAAGGTATTTATTCACAAAATGCTGGAGTAACTCAGCAGGTCAGGCAGCATCTCAGAAGAGAGGGAATGGGTGACGTTTCGGGTCGAGACCCTTCTTCAGACTTCATTGTTCCATATCTCTCTACATCATTGTCTGTATCTCTCGTCCTCCTTCCCATGACTTTCAGTCTGAAGAAGGGTCTCGACCTGAAACGTCACCCATTCTTTCTCTCCAGAGATTCTGCCTCTCCCGCTGAGTGACTCCAGCTTTTTGTGTCTGCCTATAACGTCTGTCTCTACAGGTGTTCATTTATACTATGGGTCACCTCATTTGTTTTTGTCTTAACTTAAAATACTGACGGTTTGCAATCCTTTAGGAGTAAATTGGATAAAAATAAATGGCTATCTTTCCTGAAAATGTGCCCATTGATGAAATTCATGTTATATGTAACTGTTGAAGATATTTTTAAAAGTGAAAGTGTCCTTAAATGGTCTTTTATGGAACAAATATTGGCATAATTATATTATACCTATAGTTATCAAAGTTCTCTCCACACTCTCATGTTTGTGCAGGGTCAATGCAAGAGAAAGTCATAAAGTAGGGAGTGTTGGAAACCTTCCAAGCAGGATCAACCAAGCATCACCCAATGAACCAGGCCACCATTGAAGCCCCAGCTTCCAGCGAGTACTCTATGGCTACATGACATGATTGTAATTGTAAGATGTACCTACCACAGTAGCCCACAAAACTTAAACAAAACTTAAACATTAAAATTTTGAATTTCATCATACAGACGAATTAGATACGGCACTGAAATTCTGGAAATTTTAATATGTTCAGTATAGTCAACGTACTCGCGTCTACATTATTGACTGTGAGTTACATTGGATTAATGTTTAAATATTTGATGCATTGCTTTACTACTATGAAAAATGTATAGATATGTTGAAATATTTGTTGTATTTAACCGGTAAAGTAACTTTCTGAACGCTTTGAATTACATTATTATTATTATTATTATTATTATTATCAGTTACGTAACTAAAATAGACCTTTTATGATTCTGATTGCTTGGTCATATACAATTTATTTGTTATTTCCGAAAGAAAAACTGTGAAACGTGGGATTTAGGCCCTATATCGTTTTGCCTCATCTCATTCTGATACAGGCAGATTTTTTTTACCATACCAAGGACTATAGACACTTATTTTTCACAACACCCACCACAAAGTTTTGTCGAGAGTTTGAGCTGCGATCAATTTCCATTGAAATCTCTTCTGGAAGAAGCATTTATACTACGATTATTATACATAGTGGGTATTTACGAAGATGATAAAGCGTTTTATAATTCAGAGGCAATAAACAATAGTTTAATTATTATAAATTACATTAAAAGGAACCAAGTGCATGGTGGTGCATGAGGTGGTCCGTAGTGTTCCGCTGTCCATGTAGGATCAGGGATTTCCCAGCAACTAAACATTGAGGAGGATAAGGCTGCAGAAAGCCTTTGATACTGTTTTGCGTGACCGCTGCTATGGAATGTTAGATCGCATGGGATCTAGGGAGAACTAGCCGACTGGATGGAGAATTGGCTTCATGGAAGGAAGCAGTGGATGATGGTGGAAGGTTGTTTTTTGTTGTTGTCTACAGGCCTGAGACAAGTGGTGTGTCTCGTGTTCGGTGCTGGACTCATTGATGTTTATGGTTCATATCAACCTTTTGGATGAAAATGTACAAGGTATGATTAGTGTGTCTGCAGATAACAGTAAAGTGGGTAATATAGTAGATAGGGACGATGGTTATCATAAATTGCAGTAGGATCTTGATCAGCTAATCAAATGGGCTGAGAAATGGGTACTGGAGTTTGATGCAGATAAGTACCAGGTGTTGAATTTTGGAGAGTTAAACCAAGGCAGAACCTTGACAGTGAATGTGAAGACTTTTGGTACATTGGCCTTTATTAGCCAGCGCATTAAGTATTTAAGTTAGGGTGTTATGTTACAATTGTACAATACCATGGTGAGGCCCCATTTGGAGTATCGTGTCACCCTGATATAGGAACAATGCTGTGAAGTTGGAAGATTTACGAAATGCTGCCGGGACTTGAGACCCTGAGCTATAGGGCGATATTGGGCAGCCAAGGACTTTATTTCTTGGAGCGCAGGAGGCAGAACGGTGATCTAGTAGCGTATACGACCACGAGTAGATAGGTGAACGCATAGTCATTTACACACAGTTGGGGTATTAAGTACCAGAACTAGGAATAAAGTTTGAGATTATTTTCTAAATGGGGAAAGAATCCAGAAAACAGAGGAGCAAAGGGACTTGGGAGTGCTGGTGCGGGATTCCCAAAGAGTTAATCTGCAAGTCGAATCAGTATCATTGAATCATTTCGAGAGGGCTTATATACGAAAACAGGGACGTAATGCTGAGGATCTATAAGGTGCTGGTGGGGCCGCATTAAGAATATTGTGAGCAATCTTGGGCACCATATTCAAGGAAGGATGTGGTGGCTCTGGAGTGGTGCAGAGGAGATTTACAGGAATGATCCCAGGAATTGGTAGGTTAACATATGACGGCACTGGGCCTATATTCGCTAGGGTTTAGAAGAATGAAGCTGGACCTCATTGAAATGTACAGAATAGTGAAAGGCTTGGATAGACTGGATATGGAGAGGATGTTTCCACTCGTGGGAGAGTCTAGGACTAGAGGTCATAGCCTCAGAATTAAAGGATGTTCTTTTAGGAAGGAGATGAGGAGGCATTTCTTTAATTAGAGGGTGATGAATCTATGGATTCTTTGCCACAGAAGGCAACATCGGTGGATATATTTATGGCAGAGATAGATATTCTTGATTGGTATGCGTGTCAGAGATTATAGGGAAAAGGCAGGAGAATGGGGTTAGGAGGGAGAGATTAATTAATTGAATGGCGGTGTAGACTTGATGGGCCGAATGGCCTAATTCTATTCCATCACATGATCTTATGAACACATAGTTTTAAGGTGAGGGGAGAAATATTTAATAGAAACCTGATGGGATATATAGTAGATATATAGAATGAGCTGCCCGAGGAGTAGTTAAAGCAAGTATTATAATAACATTTAAAATACGTCTGGACACATGTGGATCGAAGAGTTTTAGAGGTATATGGGTCAAACGTAGGGAGTTTGGACATGTGAAGATGGGGCATCGTGCCTGCCATAGTCAAGATTGCCCAAAGGGCTATTTCCGTGTTGTGTATCTCTATTACTATGACTTAAACTTATCAGAGGCCTAAATAGCATAGGTAGTCAAAATCTATTCTCGCGCCAGGAGCATTAAAACTCACTTTAAAGAGATCTTAAGGATGTTATTTTGTTGTCGATCTTTGGGACAGGCTGCCAAAGAAAATGCTGCAAATAGGTAGAATTGCATGTTTAAGAGACACTGGACAGAGCCATATTTACTCAAGGCATAACAAGATACGTAAAAATTCAACAATTGTACGCAAGCAAACAAAATCGACATGGCCATGATAGGGCGAAGGGTGCGTTTCGCAGCTGCACATCTATATAACTCTCGGACACAACCACCTATGTACAAACCCCCTCGTTGCCCGCGATGAAGACTATAGATTCCACATTGTGAAATACCTCAGAAACACACACAACTCTTACGATGCGTCGGGTCTGAAACAGAAATTAAAATTAATCTCTCCATTAAATATCAATTTCCATATCGTCTCCAAAATGATTTCCTACGTTTCGGAAACAAAATACTGCATTGAAACGCAAATTGGATTGGGGTAAGCAATGCTGTGGTCACAATT